>NC_092522.1:36725747-37336818 GCF_037038585.1 Patagioenas fasciata | reverse complement strand
TGTTTATGCATCTTGTGTGTGAGAACAAGAGGTCATTTTGACAAGTTTGCTTTGTATGATGTTGCAACTGTTGCTAAAACAAGACCCAAGGTGTTTGTGATTGCATCCTTATAAAATAACATTGTTTACTTTAAATGCATTATATGATTTTGATCTGTGTAGATGTTTTAAATTGTCAGATCTCAGTAGCTCACTTGAGCTTTGATATTGAAGAGATTTTTCATAAGGCAGCTCTCATATAATTCCTTTTAAAACACTAACCTAGCAAATCCCTGAGGAGCAGCCTGTATGTTCACCTTAAATCCTCCTGGCTGTGCAAAGTACATCTGAATAGCTGCACTTATTTCTGAAGTACAAGGAATATATTTCTTTGTACAGCACAGGTCTCAGAAGTCAATTGCAGAATTAGCAGCTTGAAGACATGAAGTAAAATGCCTGAGTCTATTTAGTCAAAGATACGTACTTAGAAATGAAGCAGAATAGAGAATATGAATGTGGCTCAGAGCCTGAGCACTAAGCCTGTGTTGCCTGTAGTGTTTCAGATACTTCTCCCTAAAGATTTTGGCCAGTGCTTTCAAGCAAGGGTCTCAGTGGTCATGTCTTCAACAGTGAACTTGAAGAGAACCATAGCCCAGAGCTGTCAGAGGGTGTGAGCATCACTGCTGCTCTGGCCCATATCAGCTCACTCCCTCCCCATCGGTGCTGTACCACCAAGGTCGTGAGATGGTGTTGGGTGATGGTTCATTACCAGGAGGTTGCATACTTGAGGCAGAAGAGATTAGGGGGCCAAAAAGAGATTAGTTATATGAATGCAAGGCATGTTTTGCCTCAGAGTCAATGAATAGGACCTGTCTTGTTTTATTTCTAAGTACAGATGTAGCCAAAGGACTACCCCCTCATTATAGCAGCAAGGAGACTTGCTTTAAGTGTTCAAGTCTGAAAACACCAGCTTTGCCATTTTTACTGCAGGGATGAGTTGTGTCTCTGCTTCCTGCCATCTGTTTAAGACTTGCTTGTGTGGTAATTCATGCCTCTCCAACTTTATTATGAAATAATGTCACATTATCTATTTTCTAGCCTGGCTGGAAAGCCCAACTGTTTGAGTGAACACTGGGAGCAGCTGGGGAAGTAAGATTAAATTTTTATTTCTTTAGAACATATGAAAAGTGGAAGACTAATTTGATATGTGCATTTAAACTTGAAAGTAGGAGAGTGACTTCTTGACTTCTGGTTATCATTAAGAAAAGCTAAAAAGCAGCTGGGAGAAAACTGAGGCCTCTGAGCTCTGTCTTCCCCCCCCTCCCCTTTTTTTTTTTTATTACTTTTTTTTTTTCTTTTCTCCTTTATATGCTCTCAGGATGCACCAGAAGAACAGCTCCTGAATTTATCCATCATATACACCATTGGATATGCTCTTTCCTTCTCTGCCCTTGTAATAGCATCTGCCATTCTTCTTGGATTCAGGTAACTGGTGAAGCTCTGAAGAGAGTGGAGAAAAGCTGTTATTTTTCTGTATGATAGCATCAGACTTGACAGAAACATTTGATTATTTGTTTTTTCCCTCTTGATCACCTCATTTTTTCTTTATCTTATGTCACTTCTGTGTTCCTTCCACCTGGTGAGACTGTCATACTGAGTTCATCCCGATATGCACCAAAAAAGTGCATGGAGCACATCAAAATTAAGAGACTATTGGTTGCACATACCAACGCTACACTATGTAGGTTTGGTTAAGAAAAAAAAAAAAAAAGGAAGAAAAACAAAAAAAAAAAAAGGAAAAACAAAAATCAGTCAAAACCCACCAACCAACTAACCAACGTACCACCCAAAAAACCCCACCAAACCAAACAAAAAACAATTTTGGACCCCAACAGAGAGATCTCTTTTTTTCCTCTATTGATGCAAGAGGTGTCTTGATTCCAGCCGGACTTTCCTGCAATTTGGGGATGCTCAGCACAGGAGACTGATATTTAGAACACAGAAAGATGTGATCCTGCTCTATAGTGGGAAAGAAATCCCTCTGCCGTGAAGTCCTGTGCCCTGCTGCTGTACATAGCCAGGACCCACTATCCCTTTTACATGCCGATGAGGCTGTCTCCTAAAAAAAGTATAGTTTACCATCTCTTAGTACTCTTGTTTGAAATCAGGTCAGGTACCTTCAGTGCTGTAGTCCTTAAGAAATTTTCTTCCCTGACTAAAGAATTATCATTGCCAGTTAATGATCATTTGTTCTGGTGTTCTGATCATTTGCTTCTGTTAGCAAGCCAGTCCCTCTTCTTTTCTCCCTCCTAAGTGCAGGGATACCCCTTGTGTATTCAAAAAGATCAGTCATGCCTTTTAGCTTTTAATTTCCAAAATTATAATGTCCCAATTCTAATATTGTACCGCACCTTTTGGCACTGTATTATCCCTCCTCCTACCAGTGGAGAAGCATAGGCTAGTGATCTAAAAGATTTAAAATGACTATAGAAATGCAGAGATATGCTCAGCCTTTGTGAATCCTACATGATAATTATGATTTGGATGTGTTGTACCTGTGCAACTTTGGGACTCACCTGACAAAACACCAGATGGTCTTGAAGTCTCCAAATGTCTCCCAGGATAAGGGCTTTCTCCTTGTTTCACCCATCAATGACACTTTCTGAAAAATCTTAGCAGCCCAAATGTAAAGGTCACAGAGCACAATGATATACTTTTTGAAGGAAGCAAGGATGTGCATGTTTTTTGACAGGGAACAAAGAGCAGGTTTGTCACACTGAGGATGGGTAGGAGAGGGGGAATTTTGATGCCTTGACTTTTGTGGAGAGATGGTTTTGCATTTCTTCCTTTAGCTGTGAAGCAGGGTCTGGAGAAGTGTACATGAGTGTGTGTGTCTGATTTTGAAAATGAGGTTTTAAAGATGTTGAAGGGCTTGAGAGCCTTGTTAAAACTATTCCGTCAAACTGTTTTGTGCTTTTCCATCTAAATTGTCTCTCTGGATGCAACCTGGTCCTGGATCTCATGAAATACATGAGACCTACCCCTGTGTGTTTTGCAGTTGCTGGATTCTGACTGGAACCTCCACTCATGTCCTCTGCCTAGTAGCTGTGCCACTTCAGCAAACGGGGATTGAAATGTAATTCAATGGCACCAAAATGCTGGTGTTCTCCACTTTTGTATTAGGAAGGCCTTTTTATGTTCTTATACTACAGAATTACCTTTATATTTGTTTTTAATAATGATATAACAGAGAAAACAATATATCTCTAGTGTCCAATTTTGAATTCTCTGAAAGTAATGGAAGAAAAGTCCAATTTCAGTGATGAAACTTGAATTAGGCACGACTGAAACAATTGGAATGACTTGCATTGTCTGTAGCAGAAATACTCCGTAACTGCTTGCGACCTATTTTCTTCACTTGGCTAATTTACATATTTTTTCTATCAGATTTAAGTATGTAGCAATTCTGAAGGGTAGCAACAAATGAATTTTGAATTAAAGAAAATAAATATTAATCATAGGTAAGGTTTCAAATAAGCTGTGACTTAAAAGTGATGCAAAAAATTCCATTTGACCTATGGAAAAAAGTTATCCTTCCTTTTCAATGCAAAACTGGTAACTTTCAGACCAAGTCTGTTTTTCTACGCAAATTTATAGAGCCGTAAAAATAGACATTTAAAGCATAAGTTCAGTGAAACTCTTGAAGAAACAACTGCTTTTTATCATATGTTACCTGTATCTTTTAGCATAAAAAAATAATTATACCCAGTGTTACTTCCTCTGAAGCAAAGTATCTATCCTCGCAGTGCTGGAAGAAAGATACTTGTTGATGAAGCTGGTAAAACATTGGCAGGATTCTGCAGTTGGATGCCATTTACATGACTGCAGTTTCTTTTGCTATTCCTCTTCTTGACAAGTAGCAATTTTATTGTCATTGCAGCCAGCTGCTCAAATTCAAGATTTTTTTGCTTTGTTTTTTGTTTAGTTTTTTTTTTGTTCGTTTGTTTCAATTCTGAATGCAGAGGTGAAAATTCTGTTCCTTTTAGTGCTAGAGGAAGTATTTACAATTCCCTAAGAAGGCAATTTGAATACAGGTTTTTCTTTCGTTGTCAAAGTGGTAATGTACAAGTAGATGTTTTTTCATTGTGGGTTTGAGCATAGCCAGGAGCCTTGCCAAGGTAAACCTGTCCAGTGACTTTGGAGTCAATTCAAAGAGATTAGATTTAGCATTATGTGAAACTTGACTTTTTTTTTTTAATCCTTTCAGATGTGTCTTCTGAAAAAGCCTTTATTTTTACACTTCTTACACTTCAAAAATATTTTTTCTTTACTCACTGATCTCTTTCCTTCCCCTAAACATTCACACTTAGGGCCGAAGTTTTGAATATCTCTTCCTTCATAGTGATTTCTTCCTAAAGATGGTTTGAAATCCCTACAGCTGTTCTCAAGTTACGGGATTTCCTCTCGTACCTCCTGATTTCCAACAGGGCTTATTGTTCCCTCCCTCAGTCCTATCTGTGATGTTGCAGATTTTATGTAGGTAAGTGGATCATGACTGTGGTTCTTCTTTTTTACAGACATCTGCATTGCACGAGGAATTATATTCACCTGAACCTCTTCACCTCTTTTATCCTCCGGGCTATATCCGTCTTCATTAAAGACTCAGTGGTAAAGTGGATGTACAGCACAGCCACACAAGAGCACCAGTGGGAAGGACTTATCTCCTTTCAGGTAGGGGCAGACACTGTGGTTGGCTCTCAGGATATTGGAGACATCACTGTGGTGTGTCTACATGACAGCAGCTACTTGAATGTTGTACAACGAGGGTTGTACAAAATGCTGTTATTCAGGCCACGAAGTTTCTCTGAAACTTGTAGCACAATGATTGTAGTTCTTGGCACAACAGTTCTAGTTGTGCCACCCCAGGATTGATACAGGTAAGTAGTTGATGCTGTGGCATGTTTCTGTGACTGTGGGAAGTTTGCCCCCACTAGACAGAGGAAACACAAAGAGGTGGATTATGTATATCTCTCTCTATATATACATAGATATATGCACACAAATGCCCGTATCTTCTTCCCATGCTGCAGGTTCATTTCTGCTAGCAATGACAAGAGAGCATTAATTTCACTAAGACAGCACCTTTTGTGATAGAACTGTGCATCTTGTATAATGACCATATTGGTTGGTTGTTCTTGGAGATCTTTATAATCTGTTAATGACAAAAAAAAGGGAAGCATCTGATTAAAATGTAAATTTGAAAGCATTTAGAAAAGCTTTGGAGGAACGGGCTAATTAAATACTTCTAATCAAAGGGAGAGTATATATGACTCTCTTGTGAATATGATGAAAGCATGACTTTCCCCCTTCAGATTTGGAATACAAAATGTACTTGAATCTTCAAAAAAGGATTTTCATTATTTGTATAGCTCTTGTGATTCTTCAACACAGGTGCAGCATTTCCTGCCACAATACAGCATTGGGGTTGCAAGGGATGTGTCTTCTGATGCATACTCAGTGTCAGAAAAGGAAGGGCACTGCCTGAGGCTTAAGCACTAATACCACGTAGTGAGTCTCAAAGGATGGTTTTCTTCTCATTTGCAATGTATCAGTTGGCAGAAAATAACATTGAAATACTTAAGTGGTTTGGAAATGTTCGCATTGGGTTGCCACTCATTCCCTCCTTCTAAAAAACACTAGGCTTTATGCTTTCACACATGGTTTATTGAATAGTGGTTTCATCAGATCTGCTGGATATATTAATTAGGTAATCACATTTCATACTTATCTAAAACCTTGCTGGCCACATCTGTAATTTACCAGCCAAGAGAGATTTTGCACTTAAATGTGATGCACTGGGCAATATTGCTGTTCTATCAAAAATCTTTTGCTTTGGAAGACAGTCAGCATTATGACATCCACTATTTGCTGTTTAACAGAGAAATTTTCAGCTGCAGAATAGAATACTGAGGGAACTGAAAAGATTCACTGACTGCAGTTGGTGCAGTACCTTTCACTTGCTCTTTTCATCTTTGTGTTGTGCTTTTAAAATTATAATCCATTGCTTATTGAGAGAAAATGCAGAACATGTAATTTGTATTTTTTTATACGAGGAATGTTGAAAGCATCTATCTGCTGTGTACAACACCTATTACTGGCTTCTGTCCTTTCAGTACTCAAATGTGATTAATTTAGCAAGCGTTGTTTTGAGGAGCAAGTACGAGCGAGAACCACTCTTTTGGGTTAGTGTCCTTTTTTTCTGAGCTTCCGTTGCATTAATTTGGGCTGTGCTTTTTTTTCCCATTGCAGGAATCACTCAGCTGCCGCTTGGTCTTTGTGATGATGCAGTATTGTGTGGCTGCAAACTACTACTGGTTGCTGGTGGAAGGCATGTACCTGTACACACTGCTGGTACTTTCAGTCTTTTCTGAGCAGAGAATTTTTCGGCTCTATCTCTGCATTGGCTGGGGTAAGTTAATCTTTCCATATGTCTGCCTATGGCTGCATGCACTAGCAGATGGAATAATAGGAAAAAATAGTGTGTGCCTGTTGTAGTGCTGCCCAGTTCAAGTCCTGCACTCTCCATTCTCTTTTTGTTCCTGACCCTTTGTCTTGTTTGAGCTGGAGGGTGCTGGTCCAGCACAGCTCCTGCGTGCTCGCAGTATAGAGGCTGCTGTGCTTTCGTAGCAGAGGGTCTGTGTGGCACTGCAGGAACTCCCTAAACCATTAGCAGGCACATGGTACTTTCCCTGAAAAAAAAACCAGCTTCCCAATATAGAAGACGTGTGGGTGATTCCAGGTGAGTGTGGACTTTCCTGGACTACTCTGCTTCATCTTGTGAAAGTTTCCCATTACATTCAAAGATGTGTTAACTACTAGTGGTGCAAAATGGCAATGATACCTGGTGTATGGTCAAGCGTTGTCAGCCATTGGAACAAGCTGCCCAGCAAAGTGGTTGAATTGCAGTCCCTGGAAGTGTTTGAAAGATGTGTAGATGAGGTACTTAGGGACATGGTTTAGAGGTGGACTTGACAGTGCTAGGTTAATGGTTGGACTCGATGATCTTAAAGGTCTTTTCCAACCAAAATGATTCTATGATAAAGGTAGAGAAATGGTGGCAGCATGAGTTTGGGGGATGCAGAGGGGCTGCTGAACAAGAGGCCACTGACAGGAAATTGTCAGGTTGGTTATGTGGGCAGAGCAGGTCAAGTAATGATTGTCAGGCAAATGAGTGGTCAGGGTGCCCATGCCTTGGGCATGTGTCTGCTTGAGACTAAGGACTGTGATGCCTTGAAATCAGTTCCTTGAGCCACTCACCTTCTGCAGAAATGCTAAAGCTTCAATTCCTTCAGTCTCCAATTAGCCTGAAAATATATTATTGTTCAGGATTAATCCTATTTTTGGGATGATCTCCTGTGTGCTCTTATTGCGTTCTCTCACTTCCTCTTCTCCCCCCTCCTCTTCTGGTGGAAATCAAGTGACTTTTGGAAAGCTGAAAGTAAATCCAAGTAAATACTGCAAGTGCTTCCATAGATACTAGTTTGAACATTTAAATTGCTTTGACTGTCCCTCTCTATGGTTTTTCCAACTGTGAATGTTCTAACAAATTAGTTTGCTGGTAAAATGCATATGTATGGCTTCCTGTGAATTACCCAGTTCTACTGAATAGTGGTATCTGTGGAACAAGGGCTGTCCAGTACATTGATGGGAATAAACAAATGCAAGCAATAGCAGTCCTGGTGGAGAGTTTTAGTTACAAAGTTCTATATCTTCCATTATCATTGTATATAGGACATGCAGCAAAAGCAACAAAATCTTGTATAACATTTGAACTGTGTGTTTTAATAATATTTTATGAATTTCCATACCCTCATTTAAAAAAAAAAATTATGGGGGAGCTATTCTGAAGCACTGACTGAGGTGATGAGAGGAAATGGAAAAGAAATTAAAGCAAAATTACATCTAGCTGAATCCTGAGGGTATTGTGTTGGTTTGTAAGCAAGGGATAGGATGGTTTGATCTGAATCACTTCTAGTTAGAGTTTGTCTCTTGCAAATGCAGAAGGCAGACACAGAAGACACTGATTTGGTTTTGTTCTTCATTTACAATGGAAGTTCTGCTGCTGTATACTGAATTTTTGGATGGATTTTTGGATGTGAGTGGTAATGCCAGAACTTGGCACTGGTTATATGGGTTTCATCGAAGCTTCCTAGAAAAGCTCTACCCGTCCCTTCAGTCCTCATCTGTACATTTTCTTGCTGTTCCAGCCATGGCTACATGTGCAAACCTTGCCAATGATTCTCCATCTTCAAATGCAGAAGCATCTGCTATTTCAGTACTCCCAGATTACCTACAACAGTAACAGTTTTATCTCTAAAAAGCAGAGAGAGATGAAGATTTTTTCCACTCTTTCTTGCTGTTGATTCCATTTTTTTAGGTGCTCAGGTCCCTCACCAGCTACCTTTCTGCTGTATACAATGCTCAGAAGATTAGCAAGTTTTGAGCAGCATGATATCCTCAGCATAATGCTGAGGCTTCAGAGAGACAGTATGTTCCTATTTGCACTGAGAGTCTTGCTCTTTGAAATAGGTTATCAACTGTAAAAATAAAGCTGGATCGAAAAATAAAGATCTGTTTGATTGCAGAGCTGATTTGATACCCTGATCTTTTTTTATGTTAATAAATTGCCCTCTTACAGGATAATTTTTTTAACTCATTCATTACTCATCATTTGATGAATATTTGTTTTAAAATTTCAGGTATGTATTGTTCACAAACTTAGTGGGTGTGAGTAATTTCATGTTGCTATTTCTTTTAGTTATAACTGAACTTTGTCATCACTCACAGACCATATGGTATTGTTTTTGCTGTCTGAACAGCTTCTGCAGTCTCCCCTGTGATCACGTATGTTTGCACTTGCACTTCTCTCAAATGTACACATGAATAAAACTGTTTATTCTCCTCAAGGTTTTTGTTCATCTGAGTGTTTGCACATGCTCTTGGTCATGGTGTTTGCCCTGTTGTACTTATTTCGAGGAAAAATAGGTCTCAGAAAAAAAGGAACTAGAGCAAATACTTTCCTAAGGTAATCCCAAGCAAAACTTTCAGATAGGTAGACATGTCTCATGTTACATTAAATAGTGCTATTTTTTTAATAACAGAGGGAAAAAATCTACATAACTGTGTAAATAAAAAAGTACTTCTCCCATTTTATGTCTAACGTGGTAATTTAATCGCCATTCAAAACACAGAAAGGGTAAACCTAATTTCCAAATATAAACGTGTAAAAGATCCATGCTTAGCCTGTGTCTTCCTTGGCACAGTTAAGACAGTGGGAAATGTAAAGAAAAATCAATAAATATTTCCAAAATATATTTTTGCTATATGATAATTTCAGGTCAGTTCTTTATGTTATTAGATGGTAATTGTTCTTTGCTGTTGAAGTGTTTTATAAAAGGAAGAATCTGTTTAATCTCATGTCATTGTACTTTGCAAAAACTAGGAGTGTTATAAAATCTCGATAGACTTGATGAAACTAACGTAGTTTTACAGATTGAGAGTCATTTATATTGACATCATGTATATTGATAGAATTCTATAAACCTTCCTGATGACTTGTGAGGTAATTTCCTGTAATGGCCACTTAGTTACTGAGATTTCACGCCATATGAGGCTTTGAGATGGCAGTGTTAAATTTTTACTGTTTCATTTAATGTGGAAAATGTCTTACTTATGTCATCTTTTTCTTTGTAAAAGCAGACTTCCATACGTTTGTGTGAACCCTGAGTTCTCCAGCAGTTCCCTGTCCTTCTTGAACTGAGGGGCCCAGAACTGGACACAATATTCCAGATGGGGTCTCACCAGGGCAGAGTAGAGGGGAAGGAGAACCTCTCTCGATCTACTGACCACCCCCCTTGTAATACACCCAAGGATGCCATTGGCTTTCCTGGCCACAAGGGCACAGTGCTGGCTCATGGTCATCCTGTTGTCCACCAGGACGCCCATGTCCCTTTCCCCTACACTGCTCTCTAATGTGTAATTTCCCAACCTATACTGGAACCTGGGGTTGTTCCTGCCCAGATGCAGGACTCTACACTTTCCCTTGTCAAATTTCATCAGGTTATTCCCTGCCCAACTCCCCAACCTGCCCAGGTCCCGCTGGATGGCAGCACAGCCTTCTGGCGTGTCAGCCACTCCTCCCAGCTTAGTGTCATTAACAAACTTGCTGATAGTACACTCAGTTCCCTCGTCCAAATCGTTAATCAATATATTGAATAATATTGGCCCCAGTACTGACCCCTGAGGCACTCCACTAGATACTGGCCTCCAACTGGACTCCGCACCATTGACCACCACTCTCTGGCTTCTCTCTTTAAGCCAGTTTGCAACCCACCTCACTACTCTATTGTCCAGACCACACCTCCTCAACTTAGCTGTGAGGATGCTGTGAGAGACTGTGTCAAAGGCTTTACTTGAAGTCAAGGTAGACCACATCCACCGCTCTGCCATCATCCATCCACCGTGTTACATTCTCATAAAAGGCTATGAGGTTGGTCAAGCATGACTTACCCTTGGTAAAGCCATGCTGACTGCCCCTAATGACCCTCTTATCCCTGATATGCCTTGAGATGACACCATGGATAAGCTGTTCCATTACTTTCGCAGGACAGAGGTGAGGCTGACCAGTCTATAATTACCTGGGTCCTCCTTCTTGCCCTTTTTGAAGACTGGAGTGACATTTGCTTTCCTCCAATCCTCAGGCACCTCTCCCGTTTCCCAAGACTTGGCAAAAATGATGGAGAGCGATCTAGCAATGACTTCAGTCAGCTCCCTCAGCACCCGCGGATGCATCCCATCTGGACCCATGGATTTACGGACGTCCAGACTATTTAATTGCTCCCTAACCCAGTCCTCATCAACTAAAGCAAACTCCTCCATTAACCTGGCTTCATCTGGGGTCTCAGGGGTACGGGGCTCCCCAGGACAGCTTCCGGCAGAGTAGACAGAGACAAAGGCGGCATTCAGTAATTCTGCCTTCTCTGTATCTTCCGCCACCAGGGCACCCACCCCATTCATCAGTGGGCCTACATTGCCTCTGGTATTAGTTTTATCTGCTATGTATTTGAAAAAGTTCTTTTTGCTGTCCTTGACCCCTCTCGCCAGCTGTAATTCTAAGGAGGCCTTGGCTACCCTAGCTGCCTTCCTACATCCTCTAAGAGCAGCCTTATATTCCTCCCAAGTGGCCAGCCCCTGCTTCCATGACCTGCAAACTCTCCTCTTCTGCTTGAGCATACCCAACAGATCCCTATTCAACCACACAGGCCTTCTGGCTCCCTTCCTCGACTTCCTATGTGTGGGGATGCTGTGATCCTGAGCATGGAAGAAGCAATCTCTGAATGCAATCCAGCTCTCTTGGGCCCCTTTTCCTTCAAGCAGTCTTGCCCATGGGATTTCCCCTAACAATTGCTTGAAAAGGCCGAAGTTAGCCTGCTAAAGTCCAGGGTTGCAATTCTACTTGCTATTCTGTTCCTGCCACAGGAGATGCTGAACTCCACCATCTTGTGGTCACTGCAACCCAGGCAGCCCTCGACCTTTACTGCTTTGACCAGACCCTTTTTGTTAGTGAGGATGAGATCCAGCAGTGCACCTCTCCTGGTGGGTTCCTCCACCATCTGCATGAGGAAGTTATCATCAATGCACTGGAGGAACCTCCTGGACTGTGGCTGGCTGGCTGAATGGTCCTTCCAGCAAACATCAGTAGTTTACGCCATTTTCAAAGCTGATGGGGAACCAAAAAGGCAGAAACACTAACGACATCGACAAACAAAACTCTTAATAGGTGAACGGCAGAGCAGGTAGATGAATTGTTTCCTTTTGTTCCCTTCAGTCTGGAGGTCAGCACAACAGTAGCTAAACAGGATATTGATTCAGATAGTCATTATCACTTCTACGAGAAAAAAAGCTGTTGCTATACATTACTGGTACCCAGTGCTTCCTTCCTCTGGTGTAAGGGAAATTCACCTAGAGAGAGCAAAACATTTCCAGAAGAAGGGCGGAAGGAAAACAAGGTAACTACAGAGGTCAAGATGATGACTCTTTTGCTTTGTTTGTTTCTTGAGAAGTACAGACTGCCTTTAATCAGGGTGTCCAGGACATCAGCTCACTGTTCATCATGTCCAAGTGAAGAGTCGCTGAACTTGACATTCACTTCAAGCAGCTGTGTCAGTGCTGTACAAAGTAGTCTCTGGAGAAGAGGACTTTATACTGTAACGCTACTGTATGCATCTTTCAGAAGCTTTTAGTGGAAAAAGGACCTGTTCACATTCAGAAAGGGGTGGGAGGTAGGAATGGGGAAACAACAGCGACATCCACAGTGACTGTATGTGACATCCAGGTGGGAAGAATGACAGGAGGAGACAATTTTCAGCACTAAAGGCTAAGAAGAAAACGTTAATAAAACCCTAAACATTCTCTGAGCTTCTATGGCAATTTTACACCTAGCTGCACTTGCAGCAGGGAAACTGTCATAAAAATAAATAATTCCCCTCCTTCCAGCCCTTGGCAATCCAAATTTTCTCAAAGGAAGACTACTTTGAGGGAATGAAGCTATTAAAGGCAGGAAGCCTGGCTAGTGTGTCAAAAATCTCCATCCTGATTGCAGGAGGATCTGGCTGGAACAGAGCCAGTAAGAAACTTGCCTTCTGAAGCCCAGTGTGATCTCAGTGTAACAGCAGGATACATTCCTTGCACTGTTTCTTGTGTGTTTTGAAATGAAAACTGTTTCAGACAAAGGTGTAAAAATTGGCTTTGTGTCCAGACCGATCCTGGTAAGAAACGCATCTGTCAGCAGTTTCTCTTAATTCTCTTGACACTTTGTCTTCTGGATTCAACTCTTTCATGCTTTTCTGTCTATTAGAAAGGAAAACATTCATCTTTTCTTCTCACACCTTCAATGCTCTTATTCTTTGAAAGAAAAACATTCATCTTCTCACACCTTCAATGGTCTTATTCTTTCTACATCTAGTCATGTTTATTTAGCACTTCTTTCAGTTCCTCATCACACACTTCTTGCATTCATACATCAAGTCAGACCATCCTGGATGGTTCCCTAGATAAAGGGGGAGGATCAGAGTTCTGACAGCAGTAGTGTCCTTCTGGTTTGTGTGCCTGATTGTGATGTCAGGTTACATCTGAAATGTGAGCTCTCTCCTACAGAGACCAATTTACTTCAGGAAGAATCTCTCATCAGCATGTGAGGTTGAGGGGAGCCTATCTTGCTCCTTATACACCTTTCTCCCCTGAATTGCCTTTATGTACAATGTAAAGCTAGAAATAGCATGTGTCCATAACAATGAAAATGCATATTGAGGTAAGAGAATGAAGATGGCATGGAATAGCACCACCTGGTGACACCTTTCATGGGAACTGCTACTTAGTGAACTCCAGAACAAGTTTCAGCTTTTCTGTTTCCAAAGTATCTCAGGTCCATTTAATGGAGGGACCGATTTCTACATGGTGTTACCAGGACGTGCTAGCTTCCATTAGCAGCAGTAGGAATTGCTCTCCTCTCTGCTCATTAGGGACAGTGCGGCATTGTGAAAATGCCAATGAAATGGTGGTTCCGGTGCATAATTTCTCACAGCTTTCTTCTCTAGCCCACCCCATCCTGTTATATTCTGGATAATGCCTGTTTTTCCAATGTGTGGGATTTTTTTTTTTCTTACTATACAGACACCTGGCCAGGTGTAGGATATGTAAACTACAGTGAAAATAAGTAGATCTGGCTGTTTATTTATGCAGTGGGGTGTTAAGATGTTGATTTGGTGGTTCCATTACTTGCTTATCATCCATGATATATACTGTTTTTGCAGCCTATAATTCAGGTGCCCTGTCCTCTGTAATTTGAAGTTCAACTTTATTAGCTGAGCTGTTAGGATGCTTATTTCCTAGTGCACTTGACAGATTTTATAATCACCATGTCATGTTCAAAGATTTTTAGTCAGTTATTAACCTGCAAAAAATAACATGGCAGAGTGTGCTCCCAATAATTTTCAGACCCACCCAGTAATCTCTATGCAATTCATTATCTTTACTATTACTTTAATTGTTGGTATTTTTCCTTGCTGCTCTTTAGTCTCTTTTAAAAAAAATAAAAATAAAAAATTATTGAGGTGAATAATTGTTTTTCCGTATCCGTAGTATTTAGCTGTTCTGATAGTAGAGAAAGAAAACAGTGCAACAGAGAGAAGGATTTTGCTGATAACATGCACTCCAGATGTACTGCTTGTATATTTTCAGACACAACAGATCACTGATTTCCCTGTGGCTTCTGCTGGCAGGAACTGTGTATTTGCCCCGTGCCATGCTTATCCTGCACACTGTTGTTCTTATGGTCCCTTACCATATTGGTTCTTAAGAATGTAATAACAAAGCACATTAAATGTTGCCCTTCTATGTACGTACAGCATCGGACACTGTCCAAGTTGTTACACAGAGGAATTACAGACTATCTTGATCCATCCTTCAGCAGAAATTCCTCATTCTGCTTGCTGAGTCTCAACTTGCTCTCCTTTCTCATGGGCTTTTTTTGGCATTGCCTGTACTGAGCATTGGTTGCACTTTAAAATTATTTTCTTAAGACCTAGGCATTTAATAAATAAAAGAAATCAATTTGAGAGCCTTTGGCATTGTGAACAAGTAGTGACTGCCAGCTTATTTGGCTTTTCTCTCTTCCCTTTACACCCCAGATAAACTGACCAACCATAGCACATGCACTGTCAGGTAAGCGCAGGACTAAGCCTTTTCTCAAGACTAGATGCATCTGCTGTCTTTGCTACAGCCCTTTAAGTCCTTGCCAGTACCACAGCCCAAACTTGTGACTTCTCTGCAGGGGAGACTTGAGCACACTTGCTTTGAGTTTTGTGCCCACGCTCCCCTTTGCCATCAGGGGTATGTGGGGCTGAGTGTGCTCCAGCCCTGACACCTATAGACGGCCTGAACTAGATGCTACTTGAATACAGTGTAGCTGACCCACAGGCAGAAATGTGGATGCGAAGGTTCAGGTCATAGAGCATTGCACTCCTCTTCCTCTCTAGTCTGAATTCAGAGGCCAGCAGAGCTTCATTGCCTTGGCCACTTTGTGAAATTTCCCACAGGAAAGGTGGTATATGCTGAGTATGGTGTGCCGTGGTTCATTTCTCATGCCTCTTAGGAGCAAGGTGAAGGCCCAGGCAAAATGAGTTACATCTATTAGTTACCGTAAGGTTAGATTCCGTCTCTCACCATTGACAACCATCTGTGCTGGGTACGAGCTGCAACTCTGCCACCAGTTAATTGTGTTGCTCATCATTATGCGGGGGGTTTATCCTTTTCTCTGCTTTTCCTTGTCTCTTAATGTCAGTGTCAACCTTATCTCCTCTCTTCCCAGGTGTGCCAATGCTGTTTGTTATCCTCTGGGGAACTGTCAAGTACCTTTATGAAGATGAGGGGTTGGTTTAGTTCTGATTTTTCTCATTTGTGCTGTATATGTGCACTGGCAGGTCATTGTTTGCTTTCTGATTGGTGTGGTTTGCTTTGGCAATGTGCTGAAACCTCATATAATTGCTTCTGTTTTGTCTAAAGGTCTTGCATAACATTTCAGAAAGGAGCATATGTTTCTTTCTGGTCAGAATTTTCTGCATGTCTGAATGAATCTATCCTTTTGCAGGTCAGGGAAAGGTATGTTTTGTTTTTCTGTAGTTACAGTATCAACAGTAGAAGTCATCATACCCAGCCAAGACCACTCCTGATAGTGTGCCTTTGGCAGTAGCTGTTACAGTTATGCTTCAGAGGAAGGCAGAAACCTCCCACACGATTCTGCCTGTGATTTGTAATGGTTAGCTTATGCCTAGAAGCAGAAATGTGATTGCCTGTTATTGTTTAAGCTTCCGTTATTCAGACCTTCTTAAAATAAAGGCATATTTTCTGCCTGCTTGTGTTAGTCTTGCTAAAATCAACTATACCACTTGCAAGACTGCCGCAGCGCACAAAATACTTTTTGTCCATTTTTACCATAGTTCCTGGTCTGGAAAATTGCCTTTATATATGCTTTAGGTACTAAACAGCATCGCATAATAGTTTGTTGTTTTGTGGGTTTTTTTAACAAAAGGGAGAGGAAAGTGACTTCGTCTTCTTGGTTACACTGACTGCCTAGAAATATTTAGATAGGTTTATTTATTTGTGATGAATTAAGTAACTTTATGCTATTTCCTTTTTATTCTAAATGTACTATTTATTTGGTCTTCCTCTTACTTAGTTTCCAGACAACCCAGCCAGCACTTTTGTAGAGGGTCCTTTTTTAATTCCTCCCCCCACAGCACAATCCTTTTTGGAGAGATGCTGCAAGGCCAAAATTCAGTGTAGTCAGAGCCGTTCCCAGACTTTTTTCTGGTGTTCGTGAGTATTAAAAACCAGGCTTTTTTTTTCCAGTGTCCTTCATAATACTGAACCAGTTGAGTCACAGCTGCTTCTTCTGGCTTAAGTAATGCTAGGATTTTCTGACTGTCCTTTTCAAGGTTGACTCGATAATATTTGTAGCAAGATTGTGGCCGTACTGATGAATTGTAAGTTCTGTTGAAATTATTAGAACGGGTATATAGAACATGCAGCCCCTGAAAAGGCGACATTCCATGGGCACATTTTCCCATTGATGTAGAAAATGTATGCAAAGTGCTCATGCTGAGCCCGCTACATTATGCGGTGCTCAGACCTGATTTATATTTTCTATTATGGAAAACTGTCACTCACTGCCTTCAGCAGACCTTAAAAGGGGCAATTTTGCACCTTATTGAATTTTCTAAATCTTGTATAAATATTTGTAAAATACAGCAATAAATAACCATGTACAGCAGCTTTTCTGAAAGGCAAGATTTCTGTGCCTTGGGCGGGCATTTGCTGGAGCAGCCAGGGATATCTTTCACACTGCCACAGCGCTGTCACCAGAGATGTGCAGTGAGCTGTAAATTTCATTTGTGACTTAACTACTTCCCTGGCTATGAGGAATAACTGGAAGTAAATGTGATCAGGACTGGGAATTCGAGGCAGTCCTGTGAAGACAACCATTTGAATGAAGGACTGAAGCCTGCAATACTTGCAGACTGACTCCTTCTTTTCTTACATGTGCAAGTGTAAACTCCTTTAGAAATCACTTGCTGTCTTTAAAAATGAGCTATTGAACAAAAAAACTCTTTTTCTAGATTACAAATAAAATTAAAGGCAGGATGTGCTCTTCAGTTATTGGACTATGTCTAAAGAGCTGATACTTACACATTGTTGTTTCTATCTGCAATTAATTTTGGGAGCAAGACAGCCAGACTACAATATTTTTTAAAAATGGACCTGCTCAGCTGTGCCTCTTCCAG
Source organism: Patagioenas fasciata (assembly GCF_037038585.1). NCBI lineage: Eukaryota > Metazoa > Chordata > Aves > Columbiformes > Columbidae > Patagioenas > Patagioenas fasciata. The sequence goes on along the minus strand of NC_092522.1, from coordinate 37,319,440 downwards.
GTAAAAATTCAGTGTTTTCCTTTTTAGAAAAAGAATACCAGATTGGTAAGCAAAGGCAGAGACTTCCCAGTAGCATTTGTTTCACTGGACCTATTCTTCATTCACAGCTCTGAGTCTATTAGTTGCCCAGTATCTTCATAGTGATACTGAGCAAACTGCAGGGATAGATCCCAAACACAATAGATGGTGGTGTATTTATGAGTGTGGCAATCCCAGAAAGCACAAATGGGCAAGAAATCATGTACAGATCTATCAGTTTTATTTTCTGGACACTTTAATAACTGTGACACTTTTATTGGGCTGTAATGGTGTTTTTATTGCACATATTTGTATAAATTTAAAAGTAACTAAAACTGTTTTATGCCACAAGAAGCAAATTAATACACACAGAAATGTAGCAGAGTTAATATAAAGAATAATTTCTCAGCCTCTATCATTATCAGGAAATTTTAAAGTTGCCCCTGCTTCCACTGCCACAAGTCAGAAAATTAGAACTCCACTTCCAGCCATGCCTATTATCCCTCTGCTCTTGAAGGGTTCAAGTAAAATTAATTTTAAAGGCTGCATGTAGCCAGCTCCAAGTCACACGTACCAAGAAGTCCTTCTGTTACTCAGATTCCAACTCAGGTACGCTGACTGTACCCCATACATACGCCTTTTTTCTCCAGCATCTAAAATACAATTGAATTGTACATTGTGGAGCTGCTGGTTGTGATAATGTGCTTGTTGGATGCATTAAACTGAAAGGTAAAATTAAATCCTTAGACCCAATACCAGCAAAGGAATATGGATTTGCCACAGCCAAGCTGTTTCACTTTCCTCTGTGTTACCTGAGCATGTGTGGGTACACTGCTATAGCATGGACCCCTACCACGTGCTGCACCCTCGCTGGTTTCTCTCAAACTGACTGTCCAATTACAAGGCTGGGTGACCTTACTCTCTGCCAACATCACTCAAGCTGGAGCTTCATAGACCTGTTAAGAAAACCTAAGAAAAACTGAGCGTATATATATTTTGGCAGGTGAGATTTGGAGATGAGGAGGAACTTGTTTTGTGAAGGAACATACATTTTCTGTAGTGCTGCTTCATAGTTTGTTTCACAGCCTGCTGGCTTTACTGATGGCTGTTGTTTTTGAGTAATGCTGAGCAATATGGTAGGAGGCTAACAAAGTTATTTTATGGGAATATTAAGAATGCTGTCACTGCAGCAACAAGTGAAGTGTCTTGTGAACAATGCCCCAACACCTGGGCCGCTGTGCATATACATAGCCCATCATACAGTTTTGGGTGGCTCGCTGTGGCCGGGGTGACACCTGAAAGTACTAGATGTACAAACCCCCAAGTGTAAAGTTCCAGTGATCCCAAACTGTGGCGTTCAGGTGTCATGTTTCTTGTGGTTGTTCTCCAATATTATTCAGGGACACGGGAATTTAAAAAACTGAAAGAAGACTTACAGGGAGAATGAAATATTATATTGCCTGCAGCGTTACTTGCTTGGCAGAAAGCTCAGCTGACCAACAACATGTGGAACTATTGCTCCTGTCTTTGATTTTACTTGCTTATCACTTTTAAGACTTTTTTGGGGTCTGAAACCTATATGTATACACTGAAGGAACTGGAGTTTGCTGCCTTGCTTTCTCTTGGTTGAAATTAGTAGAGCTTTTTTGAAAAGAAGAGCAAACAAAATAGATAACAGATCTAAATATTGATATGAGGAAAGTGATGATAGGTAATGGGATAAAGAACTAACAAACAGTTAAATAATAAGATGACCTGACATTGGAGACTGAAGAGTAATAAAAAGTAATGCAGAAAGAGTAGGATAGAAACCACGCAGGAAAGGTCTGACTCAGACAGATTCCCCGCCTTCTCCTTTCAGCCACAGTACAAATTTGACCTTGGTTTTAATGGACTGAATCTTCACAATTAACTGATGATAATTCATAGCAAATTGTGGAGGAGAGCTAGCCATTAGTGGGCAAGAAAGGCAGGCAAGTAGTATCCGGTTCAATTATGCTAACTGCAATAGTACGAAGCATTCAGTGTTTCTAAGAAGCAACTGCACCTGTTTCCATGTCAGCATGATGTGCTTTCCTGGTATCTAGTCCTCAATATTGTTTTCCATCTGCATCGCTGTGACAGAATAAAAAGCTGAAGATTTTAGTAATGTACTGAAACTTTTTTCTTCTTGTCTCCTCCTTTTTGCCATCTGCCTAGTTGCTGGAGCAGAAACTACAACATGAATTACTGGCTGATCATCAGACTGCCCATTCTCATTGCCATTGGGGTGAGTATGTGGCACGTTCAGCGAGCTGGCAGATTTTAATGAGAACGGAACATAATATAGTACAAAGAGCAGATGTGCGTACACTGTTGTCCGTGTCCAAAGGCTTTGGGGGTATTGACATTTTAATTCAGAAATGTGATTTTGTGAAACCAAATTGGTTTCTGTCACTGGAATTCCTGAGTAGCGTTTTGTTTGTTTAATTTGCCTGCATGCTGCCATGTTGCCGTGGCAGAACATGATAACAACACAGCATGCTGCAGCAATCCTGTTAACTCCGCAGTGTGGGGAAAGCTGTGGCAGGTAGTACAGCGAGGCAGAAGATAATATTCTAGGTATTAAGCTACAGAACAGCAGCAAATTGTGTGGCACTGTGGAGCAGTGCCGTGTTCTGCAGCCACAATACAGTGGCAGTCTCAGACCTCCAGACAAGGCAAATGGGACAGCCCCACGCCTTGACTGTGTCTCTGTCCTCTGACATGTAGGTAACTCCCCTACTTTATTTAGTGAACCACCTGTGTTTTTAAAGGTGGCTTGTGCATTCACAGAGGTTGTATTTAAAGCACAATTTCTTAGCAAGGAGTTAAATTCCATGGCAAATTCTGCAGTTGCAGAGTAGCAAGATGCACAGGGACCTACACATGACTACACAAACCAGCTTTTTTGAACACTTATGCACATGTGTTTCTTGATGATGATATAAACCCATCTTTCATTTCTCCAGGTAAATTTCCTGATCTTTATCAGAGTTATATGCATCATCATCTCCAAACTACAGGCTAATTTGATGTGCAAAACTGACATAAAATGCAGGTATGTGATTTAGCAGTCTGACACTTTCTCTGCCTCTCAAAATGGAAGCAGATAGGTAGGGACATGAAAAGCAGTGGATTGATAAAGGTGGTTAAAGATCTTAGGCCTTGAGTAATGCACGTGTGGGTGTCACACATTGGTATGACTGCTTGGAATATCAGTCCCTGGAGAAGCCTCTTGGTGAAGCCGGGCCAAGTGTTATACCTATGTTATAGATAAACAGAAAGCTTGATTTTCAGTTCATCTCCTTACAGTCTTCCATAATACTGGGTGAATATTAATTTAGCAGGTATTTTTTAAGTACTTGCAGCAAATGCAAATACCTCACATAATTTGAAATAAATTATGATAAGCAATAGAAATAAAAGCTTTACCTTTAATGAAGATCAAGAATGGGGCTCATTTTGAGTATTGTTCCTTGTTATTCTTGCCAGTCATTACTGGGACAGTCTTTCAATCTTGAATGCATGTGATGTTTTAAAGAGATGTCAGATTTGTTACAGAAGTGTTCAATTTTTATTCTGCAGGCTTCACCCTGTCCGCATGTGTATTATTCCCGTTATTTAATCACCTTGCTAAGATGCACAGTCACATCTTTCATTTCTGCATCATGGAGAATATTTCTATATTGCAATATGAAAAATAATGTAGAAATAAGTTAGCCATAGGGTGACTTAAACAGTGTGGAGCTTACATGCTCTGGTAGCCATGATGTTACTGATGGCTGACTTAGGTAATTTGAAGTTGGTTATTTCACTGCTGCAGCCTTCTAAGCTAGAAGCTTCTAGCATGTATTTTGGTGTATTCTCATCAGTATAGAGTTGCCTTATATGTTACCTACCTTATTTCCCTCGTGAAATTTTGGAAATTCTGATATGTGTTGAGAGCTCAAAGCAGAGAAGAAGACTTATTTTAGTGAGGTGTTGGCTTTTCTTGCATCCCTACTGTTGTTTTGAATATATGTGACTTTTATTTGCCAGGGTAAAATTTGCTGGGGTGGAAAGGAGGGATTTTCCAGCTCCAATAGCCTGAAATTGTTTAAAAATCTGACAGTAAATTTGCCCTGTCAAGGGAGAAAGCCCTTGCCCTCATGACTTCTGCAAGCAGGAGGAAGGTTTGATACAGCTGAGCCATTTCTCAGAGGTGCAGGTTCATTCAGTTCTTCATGTTTCAGGTTCAAAAATCTGCTGTATGAACAGAAAGGCTTTATCAGGAAACAATTTACCCAGCAACACAACCTTCGTCACTGGTAAAGACTGTAGTCTCTTCCAGAGATTGGTCGTTACAGCCAGAATCTTTGGGGAAGTCTTTTACTCGAAAGGGTTCAGTTCATTGATGTGCCTCTGATGATAATAAGACCAGTGAGCTAGAGATTCCTGAATGAGAAAATGTTTCCTTTTTCTTTTTTCTGCCTAAAAACACTGGAAAAGATTTTGGGAGAAGACAGAACTGCCGTGTTGGAATGTGTTCTTTTAAACAAGGACCAGTCTAGGTGCCCTAGAAAGTCATGAGTTTAGATAAGTTTCTGTATGGAAGGGAGAAAAGAGTTTTGCTCTCGAGCCAGTCTTTCCTCTACATCTCTCCTGTTGCCCCTTCAGTTGATGAAGAGAGAGCTCACTGATGAGCAGGACAGCAAATCCCTTTTCTCTGTGGGAGGGCTGGAGTTGTGCAGAAATTTCTCCACTTGTTCAAGGAAAGGATTTTCTCTAGGAAGGTCTTAATTACCCAGGAAGCCTTTTCATAGGATTTTGCATGGCTTCCTGTTTAATGCAAAGCTCTTCAAGATCCCCATCTAGAACAATTAGCATTCATTAAGTAAAATAGAGATTTGCTGTACACCTACACAACTCACTTTTTTTACCCAGGCAGTGTCTTCAGAGCCAATGCAGCATCAGCCTCCTGCTTCTACCTCTATCTCAGACAGGTGGTGGTGGAGCAGAGCCTCCATCACAAGACTTGCTGGTAAGCTGCTCTTTTAAACAAGCCCTCTACCCCCCAATGCAACAGTCTGCCTATATCCACTAGAGATCTGCATTTCTGCTTACCTGTATGTGCAAACTGTATAATTTTAATAGTTGCTTTGAATCACCATCCCTCGGTCCTTGTGTACCAAGGATGTTGACAGGCTAGTTGGTTGAACTGACAGGAGCCTTGTGCCTGGTGTGTAATAACCCCATGCAGCAGTACAGAGTGGGCATTGACTGGGTTGAAAGGAACTTCTCAGAAGACCAAGAGATGCTGCAGGACAACTGTTTGATTCAGCAGTGTGCCCTTGTGACAGCATAGGCTGACTGCATGCTGGGCTGCACTAGCAAGAGCATAACCAGAAGGTCGAGGGAAGTGACTGATCCCATCCATTCCGTGCTTGTGAGACTGCTTTTGGTGTCCAGGTTGGGGCTCCCCAGTACAAGAAAGACCTTGTGTCCTGTCTGTCTGACCCCTTGGGACTCAGATCAGTTTTGCACCAAGCTAGTTCTGGAGCTGGACCAGACATGTAAGGAGAAAACCCAAAAAAATGGGTTCAGTCAGTCTGGAGAACAGAAGATTAAACAAGGCTTTAATTGCAGTCTTCATCTTCCCAATGGTGGTTATACAGAAGATGGAGCTACAGTCTTTTGAAAGGTGCACAGTGAAAGGACAAGGGGTAGAGGTTACAAGTAATAGCAAGAGAAATTCCAATTCCATGTCAAACATGAAAAAAAAACCCACAATAAAAGTGTTCTGACACTGGAAGAGAGGCCTAGAGGGGCTGTGGAGGACCTTGGAGATAATCAAAACTTGGCTGGACACAGGCCTGAATAACAAGCTGTGGACTGGAGTTGGACAAGAGACTTGCAGAGGTCCCTTCCAGCCCGAGTGATTACATGATTCAGAATAGCAGCCAACAGCTCTAGGGCACACAAGATCTACTACGTACTGTCAGCCCTGCTAGTCGAGTGATTTTGTATCTACTGAATTGACTCAAGACAAATCATTGTGAGACGTTGACAGGTTCTGTGACCCAGGGTAGCCTGGGAAACTCTCAAGTGAGACCCAGGCATCTTTCATTATCCTATTGGGTGGCTAGCATGTATGTCTATCAAGACAGAGTTAAGGACCATTCTTGTGAATGTTTTCCTGTGGTTGTATCCCTGAACATTGCTCTCTTACTGGTGAAAAATGTTTTATTTATGATTGGTTTGTCATTTTTCCTTTGTTAGCTGTGTCTTTGAACGTGGTGTTTAAATCATGGGGTCATCACTCATTTGAAGACAGTTTAACTGCTTTTACAAAGTGTTTTGCAGTTATGGTTAGTAACAATTTTGTGAAGATTTAACACACCACAGAGGTGGGAAGGAATAGCAAGTACTCCTGCCTTTGCCAAGATATTTTTAAAATATTTCAGCCATTGATAGATTATTTTTTTCAGACCATCAACAAGGTAGGTTTTGGTCATCTTTCCCACCTACAGATGGGGAAAGGGATACACAAGAAGACATCTCAGGTACAAGAAAGCATATGACCTGCTCCTGAATTTGGAAGATTTTCCAGGTGAAATGCAGCCAACAGCTGAATACAGAGCTTTGCTCACAGCAGTAAGGGGTCTGCAGTGGACTGGCAGGGGCAGTTAAAACATGTTGAAACCTGCTAAGCTTAATTTGAGCATTATTGTGTTTTGAGTGCAGCCTCTGGAGGAGAACCCTGTGACACAAAGTGGTGCAAGTGTCTTAGCAAAGTTGACAATGTGTCAGAAGCGGAATGCAGACATGGTGACTACCAGTCACCATTGAGATCAATATAGATCTACTCAGTAGCATTGTTTTTTCTCTTTGTGATCTTAGGCTGGCCAAGTCTACATTGACTCTAATCCCGCTGCTGGGGACCCATGAGGTCATCTTTGCCTTTATTACTGATGAGCATGCCAGAGGGATGCTGCGCTTTGTGAAGCTTTTTACTGAACTCTCCTTTGCTTCTTTCCAGGTAGCATTCACACTGTGCCCTTGTCAATAAGATATTTTTTAACTGCTGTTTGGGGACCTGCTTTCTCACTCATTCATTGCATGTTCCCTGTTCTCTGTATTTAACACTGGTTATTACAGGATTATGACAGTGGAAGAGAAAGTATGAGGACTAATTTTTAATAGCCAACTTAGATGTTAGTGTCACATGCTCTTATTTTCAATATCGTAAATTTACCACAATAAACTGGAATTCCTATCCACATGTGAATACCTACTTCCTATGGGACACCTCAAAGCAATAATGAAATCGGCCGTAATTTCCTGTAATTGTATATTGACATTTGGAAGGCAAATTTTGTACTTTCTCCAGTGTTTTTGATACTCCTTGGAAAATCTGTGCTGTGAGGGGTAGCTGACTGTAGCTGTAACTGTATATGAGAAGGATGTAGGTGTACTGTGATTTTGTTTAGCTGTTCCCTTAGGTAAGGCCGTTCTAAGGGTCTCCTGAGAGAATCATTATTCTTCTAGGTTTGCTGCTCACAGACTCATTCCCTGTTTATCAAGCACAGAGCTGTATTTAAGATCACTTAATCGTTCACTTGTGTTTATAACTAGAAAAAAATGTAAGAAAAACAAGGGGAAAGGAATCTTTAGGAAAAAAAATAGTTTGAAGAAAACAGTAACTCCTTTGTCCTAAGATCATGTGTTTTGAGACATAGTTTGGTCAAAGCTCTCCTCTGCCATCAGAACTGTTGGGGACAACAGATTGTCTCCGTCTTGTTCTACTCTCATCGTGCCAATGTGAAACCTCTAGCCCTCTACAAGTTTATTTGTCAAATCTGGGGAACTGCGCTGCACTGCTCACTGCTCTTCTGGGTTTTGTTGATTTCAGGGGCTGATGGTTGCAGTTCTCTACTGTTTCATCAATAATGAGGTAAGAGAGACACTTGTTCCAATTTGCCTTATCAGCAGCCATTATAGGAAAAGGAGATTGAAAATGGTCTTGAACTGCTAAATTGTCCTTGTTCAGGACTTTTTTTTACATACTCTCCTCTGTACAGCTACACAGAATAACTCCTCAGACAAATGTTTTTGGAAGGAATTCAGGCAGTATAATTTAGGGCCACTTTATAGACATGAAATCTTGCAAGTTCTCTTGCTCACAGTCTTATAGTTTGCACTAGTGAAGCTTTTCTTTTATTAAGAATTATAGCTGCTCCTCTGGATCTGTCTCATACTGCTTCTTATTTGCTTGTTTTGGTGAATGTGGGAATAGAGCCTGCTTTATTCTGAGAACTCAGCTCATCTTGCTGGTGAGGTTGGAGAGTCCTCTTGGCTTAATGCCTGTACAGTTTGGTTTAGTTTGGTTTCCCTGATGCCCAGCTACTTGAAGACATCATCACGCTCTCATTCAAACTGAACTTAATGGAATGGTGAGCACTCCCACAGGCCCAGAAGAAGTGTAGCCAGGGCTTTGAGTTAATTGATTGCAAGTACCATCTTCTATGGCTTCTGAATCCCAGCCCTGTTGGGGTAAATAGTTTTGTTCTGTTTCTCTATTACCTTCCAAGTGATTATTATTATTCATTCATTCAGCAGCCAAGTTTGCAAGGGAAGCAAATTTGGCAGCCCATTATTAAGTTTAATGCATATCGATGTGTTTTACACTCATGCTAAATCTACTTTTAAACATGATATGGTAATTCAAGATCACCTATTGAGAGGCCTCACTGAGGAACTGGAATCAGTGGAAAAATGTTCTACTTGGGTCGTTATGGCCAGGCTGGAGTCAACAGAAAAGCAGCAGGCATCCTGAATTAAGCCCTGCAGGAGACTGTTCCCTTTTGTAGTTTGTGGCTAAGATTTTGTTTAGGTGAATGTGTTAATTGTGCTGCTTACGAAAGTCAGGTGGGTTACAGCAGGCTTTGCTGAATTATGAGTTAGAGAATGTTTATTTCAAATCCCTTGTACAGCTTTACAAGTCTGAAATGCAGCACCGTCTGCTGGTGCATCATGTATTTCTTCTGATTCACTTTGGCCTTTGCTCATACATCCCCTGTGCAGCCGCAGCCAGGCCTTTTGTAAGCAATGCCCAATAATTTCCTCCATGTGTTAAAATGGCAAAGTTACATCATAGCCCAAACTTAATTACAAGCCCTGAAACAGGTAGGCTTGTTTCATTTGAGGCAACTTACTGTGAAGTAGCCTGTGTATGTTTCTAAGTGGTCATCCAAATCTCTTGTTATAGTTCTCTTGCCTTTGTAATGTATTTCCTAAAATCTAACCACAATGTGCTCAGCTTCACAGAAGACTGACAGACAGTCTGAATTATTTTGCTTGTTATAAAGTTTTTTCTCCCTTCTTGTTAAAAGAAGGGAGAAGGATTTTGTCAAGCCTAGTCATCAGCATCCATAAATCCATGTAGAGAATTTGATTAGGTCAAGTCTTTTCTATTTCTTTCCTAAATGATATGAGAAATTTTTGGGTTTCAAACTGCTTTCCTTCCAACATACTATATGTGTCTGAAGCCTGTCCTTGTTTGCTATATGGTCTATATTTTTATTTTTGTCCGTGACACTCAACAACTCCTTTTTCCTAAACCATACAGCATGAATTTTTGTTGCAAGTTCTGGTGCCATATTAAAAGTAGAAATCAAGCTGGAAGTTACATTCATGCTCTTTTGTAATATTTACTCATGAAAGAACGTTAAAATATGTTCATATTTCCGTCATATTTCACCTGAAAGATTCTGGATTTTGTCTGATATTGCTCTGAAGTGAATGGCAGGGTCTCATCAGATTGCCTGTTGTTACTAATGTGCTCTGAAAAATACCCTGGGCTTAATATCATCAGTTTTTCTGCAGTTAGTGTTGCTTTCTGTAAGAAATACTCTAACCAGAGATGCTGCCGCTTTCCATCAGAGTTAGTTTAAGCTGATTCAGGTTTCATTCTCTATAGTCGTGTTTCTCCTATTTGCCTCCTTCCTATCACAGCGGGAGTACACTTCACTCTCTTCTACCGTAAAAGAATCTGTCCTGACTCCAGGACATTTTTTTAATTACTGCCCAATCTTTCTTCTTTCTTTTCATTCTCTATTCAGACTATCCAATGAATCGCTCCACCAGCTCCATCCCATTTCAGACCTGCTTTCCTTTCACTATGATTTGTGGAGATGGGTTTTTTTTGCCAAAGTTTAACTTTTTTTGTAATCGGATTCCAGATTCATTGCTATGCTCTCAACATCCTAGCCCATCAGCTCCATTAGGCTCAATCAGCTCGTCTCTGTGAGAAGTGTTCTCAACCTTTAACCTCCATGACCATCTTTACAAGTTTTTGTACATCTTTCCTTTCTCTTTCAAAATATGCTACATAAAATTTTCCTTCTTCCCTTTTCTCATGGGAGTTTTGTTCTTGGTTCCCTTTTTCCTGTATAGCTTATTTCTGGGGAATCTTAGCCACACATGGAAGTTACTAGGATAACTGTTTTGCTGAAAGATCTACTCCTGTGCTGAAGAATTGCCTCTTCACAAAACAAATCTGAACCTATTCAAGGGAATAAGTCACACATTCACAGCTGCCTAGGCAAAAACTCAGTTCAACACACAAAGCAGAGTTGCTCTTTGCCCTTTTCTTGACCTCTGGAGAGAAAACTAATATTCTGTCATTCAGATCCATTCCTAAGACATCATTTCTGATAGAGTCTGTTGTTGAAGTCTTCCCATTCATTTTATCTCAATCTTGTAGGCTATTTGTGTCATAGCTCTAGGATACAGCCTGTCATGTCTAGCCAGACTGAAGACTCATTTCCTTCCTAAGATACCAGTTTCTATTGCTCATTGACTTACTCTGTCAGTAAGTAAATTCATGCTTGCTTTCAGGATCTGCCTGTAAATGTCTACAGCTGCCTCTTCCCAGTGCTGCCTATTAAAACAGCTGTTTTCCATGCCCACAAAAGGTACCAAGTACTGAGTTGGCATACAGTCAGTTGTTCTCCTGCAGACAGTACAGTCACTGCATTTCACTCTTCCTGGGCTGTCGTTCTTCTATACCAAGCTATCTCAGATACACTGTCTTTTTCTGGTGTCATTGTGCAACTTTCGACACAATGACCCCCAGTTGTCATGGTAAAATACAAGCTTCTGTCTCAGCATCTTTTCTTCTGTCTCATTTGGTTGTGGCACCAGAGGGACACATTCCATTGTCAGAAATGCAGAGATACAGCTGGTACCCACCAGGATAGTAGTCAGTATAAGGGCTGTAGCCCAGAGTGGACAAGCCCCATTTGAGGTAAGCACCAAGGGAAGACAATTGGTTGTGTAAGGCTTTGCTCCTTTTTGTAGGGATGCCTCCCAGATTGGGTATTTTACAAGGAACAAGACAGACATACAACAGCTGGTTCTCTAGGAAGTTTTCCTCAGAGCATGAAGGTTTCAGCAGCCAGCTTGTGCTGGAACTGCCATCAGCATATTTAGTCTCTTGGTGGTCAGTACTGGACCCTAAAAAGAAACAAAAAACAACTCTTCAGAGAAGGACACTTGAGTGTCCCACCTATAGTGAACTTGCTTCCAGGCTGAAGCACACACCATAGTGAACTGATTACTGTAGTTGCACTCCTGCCTTTTTCTAAATAGAGTAATAAAGGTTCAATTTTATGTCCTCTGCCTTATGTTTTAAAAGCTAATGGAAGTTCTTACTTCAGTCAAGAGGCAAAAACTTTGCCCATGGAACAGGAAGATCTGAATTCTGTTATTGCTTAGCAGTTACAAGACCCTAGATAAACTTCCAAATGAGTACATTGGTTACACAGTTTAACCCAGAACCTGCAACTGGATGAGTGTATTTTGTAACTTAAAAAAAAAAAAGCTAGTATCTGGAATGAGATACTGTAATTGTTATTTAAAAAGGGGAAGGACAGTACAGTCTTTAACATGCTTAATTGTTGGCTTTTCAATTTGGAATAAATCTTCATTTTGGTATGGAATAAAAAAACGTAAATATTCAAAGAACAAAAATAATGCAACCCATAATATTGTTTAAATCAAACCAGAAGTTAGAACTCTTAAGAATACTTGTGGTGACAATATTGAGTGGGAAGCCAGTCTTTGCAGTCATTTCATGACTGATAAGCAAAATCAACTTAATTGTTAGTTCTGCTAGGGCATAGAGTACATTCAGTATTGCAGCTGAATGCAATTTAGAATAAAATAATGAAGGTGAGATTTCCTGGCACATAGAAGAGCTTTATTTCTACAAGTACAAGTGGATGCTGTCATTATTTTAAATAGGGAATAACCTACAATGGACTAATGAGATAATTGGATAATTTGAAGCAATAATATTGCAGGTTTATAGCATTGCCAGCTTTTCTCAGTAGTATGGTATCTTTATTTTTTTCCTTGCTCTTTTCTAATGGAGTCATTTAAAGGTCTGATTTGTTCCACTTTCATTCCTTTTGCTTTCCTTCTGTTAGGTTCAGATGGAGTTTCGGAAAACCTGGGAGCGCTGGAGATTGGAACATTTGTATGTCCAGAGAGACAACAGTATGAAACCACTGAAGTGCCCGGCCAACAGCATCAGCAGTGGAGGCACAGTAGGCAGTAGTGTCTATGCTGCCACTTGTCAGGCCACATTCAGCTAAGATTTCTGCAGGTGAATGAGACTGAGAGCAATGAACTGTATAATATACCTGAAAACCCTTAAATACCCAAGCAAGTGGCTTAAGTATGCCATCTCCAGCAAGAAACTTAAGCATATGCTGCTCATTGCCTGCAGGCTGTTGGACAAAGGTTTCTAGGGAAAGCAATCTGCTAATGTAATCAACACATCAGAGGAAAAATTGATCACATCTAAAGTAAGTTAAAAGAGTTTCTTCCTATTTGCACACAAGGCCTCCAGGTGTCCAAAAGTTAAGCATAGCATTGATCCAGTCTGAGACCACAGGGTCAATGGCTTATTACTGTTGAGTGGGTGAGCTGAGTGATTGAATGATTAAATTACGAGGATACAAAATATGATTATTGCCAAAAAATACATTTAGGCTTTTATGGGGTAAGGCAAGGTGTTATCACCACTTTTACAAAACAAACAAACAAACAAAAAAGTATCTCAGTGGGACACAACTTGTGTTTTAGGGAAGAATCGGTTTTGTACTAAGTTTCCCAGAGTTAAAGTTGAAAATATGCTCACCTGTTTTCTGTGTGGGTGAAAAACAGTAATGTGAAGGTCTATCCATACAGCAGGTAGTGTGGTGTAATTTCTGAATGCTCTTTTTAAGCATCACTTGGAAAAAAAAATAAACCCAGTATCTGGTAGGGGTTTCTTCTGCTATTAATAGGTGCATCTTAACTCTATTGACACAGATGGAAATAATCCATTGAATACACAGCCCTTCCTTTTTTATACAGTACTCTTCCTCTGCATTTGGCACACAGGTGTTAACAGGGACAGGACAATGACTTGTGCTTCAAGAGGACATTATCTGCCTAAGCTATACTCTGCTTCTTGTGGGTACAAACACACAGAAGCCAGCTTGTGGCCACAGCTGCTCTTACCAGACGTCAACAACTTGGAAAAAGATCGGGTAGTTCACAGTGTGCGCACACTTTTCTGACTCCTCTAGCCTTGTTCGTTCTCTGCCGGCGGGAGACACCCGCAGGGGCTGTGCTCCCGGTGGCGGGACAGCAGCTGTGGCGGAGGCGGAGGGTTCAGCACCGCGGACAGCGCCTGCCCCTCGCCCGTGGGCTGCCGCCTCCACTACAGCTTGCGGCCAGCAGCGGGGTTCAAACAATCCCCTCAAACGCCATCCTAAACTCAACAGGCTTTTGTCTGTTCGTTTAAAACTGCGAGGGCTCTTGCAGTGAATGCATCTACACTGCTCATTATGTTACCCACCCTGATGTTTACTGGAGTTGCTGGGGAAAAACAGAGGTATACTTACCAGCAGCACGTGACCAATCACATCACTTAATAACACACTTTGCCTGTCTTTACTGTTATTCAGGCTCCATTTACAGCAAAGAGGCAAGGTGCCAAAACTAGCTCTGAGAATATTCCCGTCTGTAGACATCCTGTAATAAGTAACTTCCATGGCGTAGCAGTTAGACTACTCAGCAGAGATAAAAAAAAAAAACCAAAACAAAACAACAAACCCTGATTTTTCAAATATTTCTTTGCACTTGCATTCACAGCCTCCATTGGCAGGAAAGTGGACGGGATATTCTGGGATGTAATTCAGCATCTTTCCTGCCTGAAGCTAGATTGCTTTGCATGAGATTATTTAATCATTGTATTAGAATCCAGATTGCCAACAGGGTGGATTAGTATTGCAATCATCAGGTTAGAATTGAATTAGAGAGGATTGGTTACCTTCTTCTGCTATGATGCTTGTAATTGTGCTCCCGGGGGGAGGAAGTCAGACACATTTGTAGAAATCCACCACAGGTCTCAGGCTGGCTTATGTACATTTAGCATGCTGGCTTCTACGCGGGCCCTTTCCAGGCCTTCCCTTCCTAACATGGGTTGCAGAGCTGACCTTGGAATGAAGCACCTCAGGTTCTTCTATAAATTTAATAACTAACTTCTGTGTTGTGTGACCATCAATACAATACATGATTACTATGTGCGTATGTCAACTGCTGTCCTGCAATTTAGTTAATTAGCTTCCAGTACGTAGAGAGTGTGCTTGATGTTTCTATTTAACATCTACCCTTAAGTGCTTTGAATAGGAAAAGACTAATAAAGTTAGTCACTGGTAGGTGAAAAGGCATCATGATGACAGATGAAATTTACAGCTGTATGATAATGCACACTGAAGAGAATAATTTCACTTATGAATATTGAAGAGTGGGTGCTAGTTTTCCAGAGCCCTGCTTAGTTGTGTGCTAACCTGCCAAAATGCTTCTGCTACTTGCACAGCTGTTAGCAAGATGATAGTTTTGCTATGAAAACAGGAATTACGGAAGACATAGGAATAGAAAGTATTTGCATGTGTGGTTACAAACCTGTACTTAGTTGCTGTCACAAGATGCTTTCAACAGTTTGACATGCTTTTGAGTTACTAGGCTCTTCTTGTCCCTCCCAGTTACTTAGGAACTGAAGGCTTTGGGGCCACAAGAATGGCTCCAGCACCAGATGACAAACTTACTTTGGTAACTTCTGCCTTGTTAGAATACAAGAGAAAAGTAAGATGACAAAGTAAGATCTTAGCCCAGCAGAGGGTTGTGGTAGAATTGGGTTTTTTTTTTCCCTCTCTGATTAAGCACTCCTTCAAACCTTTTTAAATCCCCTCCAAGTACTGAGGGAACAAGTCAGTGAAAGTAATTGCCACCAAAGCAGAATTACACTAATCATGTATTTTGAAAAATACTTTCAGCAAGGCCTAAACACCAATTTCTCCATCATACTTTATCTACTTCAGTAAAACCTTTACAAGCCTTTGTTTTTACTCGTGCCATCTCTATCACAGAATTTATAATGTGCAGTTATTTGAGTACTATGAAATAAACAAACCAACACAAAGCACTGGAACAGATGAACTGTGTGAATTTTTATTACTTGTGCCTTTCAGCTTCATGCTCAGTTATTGTCGTAACTTGTTTCATGAAGCATTAAATAGAAGAGTCTATAAATTCACCTGGACATAATGTAACTAGAGTTAGTTTATAGCAAATGAAAACTTTATTTCCATCATTGCTGCTATAATGTTTTATAATGTCGTGGATGTTACCTTATATTTAATATTTATTTGCATGCATTTCCTTGTTTTAAAAAATACCCGCAGTACTGAACTGTACAATGTCAGATTATCAGCTCCCCATGAACACTATGCTGATGATTATTTTTATTATTGTGAATAAAATTTCAACTCACAAAATTCTGTCACTCACTGGTATATTTAAGTATCACCTGACCCCTTCTTAATACGTAATTGTAATACTTTTTAAAAACGAGAAGACTCACAGTCATGGTTCTTCCAAGGAAACAAAGCTTTTTGCAACTCTGTGTCTACTGCATAGAGGCCTTTGAACCTGCAGAGGCTTTGTTAATCAAAACCAAAATGCTGTACATTACTTGTATAGAGTCATAAAGAATCAGTAAGAATAGTGAGAACTCTGAAGGGTCTTTACAAGAGGAATACATGCAAATCCAAAAATTCTGTGCTTGGCTTCAAATACAAACATTTGGAATTCACATAACAGACCAATATAGAAGCTAAGAGAGTGCTAAGCATCAATCAGTAGCTCTCCACAGCAGTGTTACATATATTACTTTTGTTTCTCTTTCCAGTCCAATTAAATTCAAAACACTTCCTTTTGTTTCCCCAACCAATGATGAAACTTGTGGCAAGTCAAGCCTGAACATGGTGTGTAACTATTAAATTAGAAAAGGCACAATGAAACAGGATTTGAAAGACCAATTTGTGACTCTTCTTCTCAACTCAGTCCTCAGAGCCAGAAGTTCTACCAGCTGCTCTTCACTAAGACTTAGTGATTTAATGCAATGATCTATAAACTAAAAATGCTGGTAGATCATACAAGAACATCTGACATTCTGTGGGATGATGGTGAGCAGCATCAACAGCTGTGCTGTGTGAAAAGGACTGTATCCAACAACGGGGCAAATCACTCTATCTGAGGGCCTCTTGCATTTCCACACTGACCCTAACAGTTCTCTAAATTATGTTTAAAGAAAAACATGTGTTACCTGCCAGGAATAATAATAAGTCTTTTTTTGCTTAAATTACAAAACATGAAAGCAGTAATACAAAGCAAACAGGGATCTGGCATTAAAAATCAGATGTTTGTGTTAGATGAAAAACAAGAGTGCGAACAGAATCAGCAGCCTATTTTAGATATATGGATGGTGCTTCATGTCTTTTCTTCAGCAAGAGGATTCCAGACAGTGCAGGGAAGAAAAGCAGTTAACCATTCTGCTAAATGTGCTGTCAAACCTCAGCCTTCCTGATACCGCTGCCAAAGGTCAGCAGGGGCTGAAATTCACCAGCCAACCCGCTGGCAGCTCCCGCTGTGACCAGGCCGTGTCCCTCGGTGCCGCTGTAGCAGCGGCCAAAACAGCTGCCCAAGGCTTTGCTGACAGCGCCCCAGGAAAGGAGACCACAGCGCGGGCTTTGCCACAGGTTTATTCGGGACCGGACCGCGCCTGGGAAGAGAGGGCCAGGATTAAGGCGCAAGCGGTGTTTTGCATAGACAGAACTCCCTTCTCCTCCCCCAGCCCTTCCTCGGGTCCGTGGTCCGGAGGGGTGGAGGCAGTAGGGGGGGGGCGCAAAACGGCTGTCCCCGCCGGGTCGGCCGCTACCTCCCGGCGGCGGGCCGGTAATACAGCTCCCGCTCCAGCTGCTCGGCCGTCAGCGTCCCGGCGATAGCGGTGCAGCCGGGGTTGAAGACGGAGTAGGCGCTCAGCTCCCCCTGCCGCCGCTCGCGGGGGCCGCGGGTGCCGGCGTACATCCAGTAGAGCAGCGAAAGGACGAAGTAGGGCAGCCCCAGCTCCAGCTCGGCGAACAGCGCCAGCAGCACCGCCCACAGCAGCACCTTCAGCAGCAGCGGACGCGCCCACAGCGGAGCCGCCGCCACCGCCCCCCCGCCAGGACGGGCCTGCGGAGGCAGCAGCGAGACGTAGCGTCAAGCACCAACCCGCCGCCACAGGGCCGGGCCCCGCCCCGCCCACCTCGGCGCTCACCTGAGCGCTGCCGCCCGGCCCCGCCGCGGCAGCCTGCTGTTCTCCGGCGGGCTCTGGAGCAGCGGCCTTCCCCAGCGGCTCCGCGGGGCGCGGCGAGACGGCGGCGCTGCCGCGGACAGCCCGGAATTCCGCCAGCCGGCGTTCGATGGCAGCCGCCATGGCCGCGCCGCGCCTGCGCAAGGGCGCGTGTGACGTAGCTGTGAGGGGCGGAGCCGAGGAGTGCCCCGCCCCGGGGGCAGCGGTTGCCGGGCAGCGCACCGCCCTGCGGGCCGGTCCGGGGGGCGGCGGGGCCGGGGAGGGGGCGGAGCGGGGAGGCACCGGGGGCTCTTCGGCCCGAATCCGAGGGAGTCACAGTCAGCTGCTCCCCTGCCTTTCCTCTTCCAAACTGGTAGCCGTACCTGCCATTTAGCTCTGGAGAAAAGCTGAAAATCACCAAAGACCTTCCGTATATTTTTTTTTCCACTCCTGTATCCGAACTCTTCTTTTCAGTGACCAGTGACAGAACCCGAGGGAATGGCAGGAAGATGTGCCGGGGAAGTTTAGGTTGGACATGAGGAAAAGGTTCTTCAGCCAGAGGGTGATGGATACTGGAACAGGCTCCCAGGGAGGTGTCACGGCCCCAAACCTGACAGTGTTCAAGAAGAGACTGGACAAGCCCTCAGACACATGGTGCGAACTGTGGGGTTGTCCTGTGCAGGGACAGGAGTTGGACTCGATGATCCTTATGGGTCCCTTCCAACTCAGGACATTCCATGATTCTATGATATCTAAACCTTAATTACTCGTATGAACACCAGGAAGAAAAAGGAGCAGGAGAGAACAAAGCATGAGGTGACCAAAGCCTGCAGAGTGTGACTAATGTGTCAGCAGCCAGGGTGACTAGCAACATCTGCACTGGGCATTCGAGCAGCTGTTTTGGAGAAGCACTGAGCAGCCAGGGCAGGGGCAGTGTGGTGGCCAAGGGCAGCTGTGCTGGGCATGGCCAGCAGCCCTGCTCACTTGGACTACCCAAGGTGGCTGCCACAGAGAAGCAGGCGGGAGACACTCCCTCCAATACAGGCCTGCAGGCCTCACCAGCAACCCTCGGCAGGGATGTGTCCTACAACGTGGGTGAGCTGTCCCATGCTCTCTTTAAACAAAAAATTAAAATAGGGGAAATCATCTCTGTCACAGATCTTATCGCTGTCTACAACCAGGAGGTTGTAGCATGGAGGGTGTTGGTCTCTTCTCCCAAGTAGCAAGTGATACAACAAGAGGAAATGGCCTCAAGTTGCACCAGGGGAGGTTTGGATTGGATATTAGGAAAAAGATTTTTCACAGAAAGGGTTGTCAGGCATTGTAACAGGCTGTCCAGGGAAGTGGTAGAGTCACCATCCCTGGAGGTGTTTAAAAGGCATTTAGATGAGGTTGTTAGGGACATGGCTTAGTGCTAGAGTTAGTTTAGGTTATGGTTGGACTCGATGATCCTGAGGGTCTCTTCCAACCGAAATGATTCTATGATTCTGTGAGCATCTTTCAGCTATCAGTAGAACCGAGAAATAGAAGTTTATTTACAGGAGCCAGCTCTTAGCCTCAGGAGTAAAATATTTATCACTCTCCAGCAGTAATAGTTAGCGATGAGACATCATTTCATCCTGCAGTGCTGTTTCCAGTTACTTATAGCTTTCTCAGAAGTGACCTTTAGGGCTGAATATCTCTTGCATGTGTCAGCTTAGAAGTGAATATGAGAAGTCTAATAAAAATCAATTTGGGTGTTCTTAAGTTATCTTAATGTGGAAAAAATTGTATTTTTTTCTAACTAAATCATTTTTCAAATGCCTATTTTATGCTTGGTTACAAAATAACTTTCTTTTAACCTTCCGACTTTGCAAAAAACTGCCACAGTGTATGACATTTTTCTCTTTACTTGTGGAAATTTGATTTTGAAATAACAGTCAAAAATGTTTTAAGGTAGCATGCACAGGACATGAATTTATTTTGATTTTTTTTCCTTCCTCTTGTACTACTGTTTATGAAAACAGCTCCTCCAAGAAGTGCTGGGTAATTCCACGTTATGTTCCACATGCATTGTTAGTCAAACTAATGGTTATACTTGAGTTTAATACCACCTTTGCAAGCTGCACCCAGTGATTCACTTGCATTCAGATTTTATTCCAAATGTACTGGTTTTAGTACATACTTGCTATTGTGCATCCAAATAGCTGTTTTACGGCTGTGTCAGGCCACCTATATTGCCATGTGTTGTTAGGAAACATGTGAAAGCATGCCATGAGTTGTGCCTTTGAAGCCTAAGTCACTTCAGTAATCTCATCTGTAAATGAGTGTTACACTGCAGACAAATATCTAAGCAAATGTGTATCCTGTTTTTAAACAAACAGCTTAACTGAATAGACACTTAGTTGTGTTTATTTGTTTAACAAACCTTATGGACAATTTGTTCCCTACTCCGGTGCTTACAAAGGTCCTAGACAGTTCACCAAGCCTAGTCTTTGGATCTTCAGCCAGTGGCTGGGAGGGCAGGAGTAACATGGAGAGATTGAAGGACACCTTTCTGGAACTCTTGAGCTGGTCAATGCCTTTCTAACTATCTATGAGAAAATGAAATTGAATATAGACTTTTTGTAGGTGTGAGACTATGAGCCAACTCTTGCTCCCCTTTGCTGCAGCTAAGTCAATGACTAATAAAATACGTTGAGTGCTGTTGATAGCTCGCTAATGCTACAGTCTCGATAACTGAAATTCTGGAACTGCCCATCAGCTTTTAGGAGGCAGCATTAAGATAACTTTAAAAACTTGTGATTTTTTTTCACTTGGTTTCATGCTAGATCATAATTGTCATGTCTGTAATGCAAAGAAGCCCACATGCATATTTCTTTCTGCGAAGAAGAAAACATATTATTCTTCATATATTTCCACTTCAGCAATTTTGAAACATTTTCCTTTATCCCAGTTATCAAATTTTCATTACATTTTAATACTTGTGACACAGAAGAGTTTTTGCATTCTGCTTTCAGCCAGTTATTACTGACTTAAGGGACTACTTCTGCAGTAATTGGGAACTTCCAAACCATTAGCGACCTTGGGTATGGCTCTCCATCAGCAAGAGCACTGATGGAGATGAAGTGGCTGCTGAAAGAACTGGCAAAACAAGAAAACTGACACAGCCATGTCCAAAGTGCAGTCAATCTTTTATTTTTGGAGGGTGACTCTAGTTTTTCTTACTTAATTTTCAAGTGACTCTGCTCTTTCATGCTCCTTAAGGAAGCAAGAGAACTGAAAACTAATTTGGGGAGATATTTTTGCATGACAGAAGGCATTAGAACTATTTGTGGCATAATACCAACCCAACTGAATGAAACTGTTGACAGCGACATTCAGATCCTGTGGCACCCTTTGCATTTATCACAGCAGCAGCCCGTCACCACGTCTTGGCATCAGCAACCTCTTTATTCAATAGCTCAGGGCCTTGGTCAGTGGTTTGGAGTGTTGTTACTTCCTACAGCTGCAGATAACTGTTCATGCACGCCAGCTTTTTCAGATGTATCAACACTAATCAAGTCGCATTAATTCTCTTGATGGATTAATCTAATTCATTGACAGGAGCTTTCTCCTTCATGAGATAAGCATCCACACACACGCTGAGACTTGCTAAGTGCCATAAATGCAGACAGAAGGGCAAAGCATTATTAATGTAACGACCTAGCTTAATTAGTTCAATGGAGCTGAGGGAACATTAGCTTTAGTTGTTGAGGTCTTGGAGAACACGTATAAAATAGATTGAAGTGCACAGATTCATACTTGTTTAATATCCTACAGAGCTTTCTGCATATCCATTTACTAATCAGTTCTAAAATGCAGAGAAGAGCTGCTTCCTTTGTAAAAAGTGTTCATTAATTTTATTTCCTAAAATAACAACGTCAGGGTACTTTGCCTTTAGACGTAAAGGAGATTTTTTTGTCTGTCTTTTTATTGAATGAGTTTAGGTTCTGAATTGCAAATTTTCACATCTCTGTGGTCTCCAAAAGCATGCATTTGTATATTCAGCAGTGTATGCTAAAAAGCGCTGAGATACTAGCATTTATGTTTCTGCTTTATATGCTGAAATGCTCTATATTTGAACACATTAAAACATGGGCAAAGCAGAATTATTAACATTTCTGTCACAACTCTGAAATGTTCCTTATAATTTCATGAGAAACTTCAATTTGAGAAAAGAGCACAGTAAGTATCCCTCACTGGTACAATGCCAGCTGGTAATGTTAGATATTTAGTGAAATAATTGTAACAGAAAAGAGAGATAAGCTACTTTATTATATTTAGAAGATAACAACCCATGAGCATTCTAGCTGGGATTGTTTTGCCATATTCATAGCTTTGATCTTCTTTGAAAGTCGAAATTTTGAAAACTGTTACAGAACTTCAAAAGATCAGAATACTGCATTTTGATTTTTGTCATATAGAGTGGGCAGTAATGCAGCTGCCACCTGAAATTCACTATAACTGAAGTGAAAGGAAGCCTGATATGTCTCTCTGATCTGTCAACGTTGTTATATTTGGTTTAACCAGTCCACTCTTCCCAAAACTTAAAAAACCCTAACTTTGTAAATTAACTATCAAAGCACTTCCGTGAAGTTGGAAATACATAAGGCTCTTTGGGCTTGGCATGAATATTTTTTTATTCTGGGTTTGCACAGCACTTAACCACAACAATGCCTAACTAGATGCTGTAACAGCAGTTCCGTTGTTTCACAGACAGGGAATATGAAGTAAAGCAAACATGAGAGGACATCTTAAACCTGATTCTAGATCTCAGTTCTGGTTCCACACCTATTTCCTTCCAATCCATCAGAGTTTAAAATATAGAAAATGTTATACATCAGAAGGTGAATAAAGAGTCAGGAAGACAAAAGAGAAATATATTACTCCCTCACATACCTACACACTCTCTTTTCAGAAGCCTTTCATTAAGAGTACACTGTAAACTTTAATGTTCATGTTGACTGCCGGTTTTATAGAGCCACTCCCACAAAATGCGAAGAGGAGCAAAGCACCGACAAGTTTAATTTTTAGAGAAGCAGAATGCACAGAAAGGCTTTGCAAAAACCTTTTCACATGCCTTCACATCTCTGCCCTATATGATAGGACAAATCATCACCCAAGAGCACTGAGCTCTCATCACACTTGGCAATGTGTGTTCCTGCCCACTGGTTGGAGTCTCAGAATCTTGCTGATAAAAATCATTTGCCTAGAAACAATCCAAATGGGGTGAGACTGC
The DNA here is from genome assembly GCF_037038585.1 of Patagioenas fasciata. Lineage (NCBI taxonomy): Eukaryota > Metazoa > Chordata > Aves > Columbiformes > Columbidae > Patagioenas > Patagioenas fasciata. The sequence continues at coordinate 37,296,431 of NC_092522.1, read as the reverse complement.
ACCTGCACCCCTGAGACAAGCAGGTATACCAGGTGCTAGGGCTTAGCACTATTTCTTAATTCTCACATATTATTCAGGGAACACAAGATAAAGGAGGGAGACACCATGGCAGTGCTATTCCTCCTTGGCTCTAAGTGAAAGAATAATAAAACAGATGTATGCATATATCTCCACATGATCCACAGGACAAAAGTCCAAACTATTCTGACAAAATGCCAGATTTTATTGAAATACTATTGGTTCAGTCTTTTGGTCAATTAATCACCATCATAGTCTTCTCTTAGCCACAACTGCTAGGCTGGATTTTTGAATATTTATGATGATTGTCACCAGAGTGAAACTAAGAGTGAAACTATTCAATCAAATCACAGCTAACAGATGATGAAAGGTTAGGGGCACTTCTGTAGGCAGACGGGAGCACCCAAGAAAGATTTCTAGACAAACCTAGAATTAAAAAAATATATATTCACTCCAAGCCCAAATATTTTAGGGCCTTCCCTAGTCTTTTCAAAGACAGCAATAAACTCATCAATCCACCAAGAGAACTTTAGCCTTTCAGCATGACCTAGGAAAACACTTTTCCAAAATGCTATTTGAATACATGACATAGTAACTGCTTATTTCCAAACTATGCTACAGAATAGTTCCAATAACTGATTGTCACTGCAGCAGAAGCTCTAAGCTGTGTTGGGGTCCACCAGTGAAAGTTGGTGGGTGGCATACACAAATAAAAGACAGGTGCAGCAGTAATGAACTTGATCCCCAGATTCATTTGCCAGTTATGGAAGGGATTTCTATGGGCTGTGACCCTGGGAGGAAGGCAGGAGAAGAAAGCTTAATATCCCACCAGTGCAATGAGTGAAGGCTGGTGCATCATCAGAATTAGCTGTGAAAACTCCCGTGTTCAGCGGGGAAATGCTCTAGCTGTTATACAATTGTATCAACTGTGGGTGTCACCATCAGTACGAAGTTTTCTCAAGTACTCATTCATTTTCTAATGGAAGTGGTGATTACTTTATTAATGCTCTGCACTGAAATTAGAGCTGTCAGGTATCTCAACTGTGTACCAGAGCAACTTACCACCCTTAGGGATGAGCGGTATGAGAATCCCAAATTAGATTTATAGAAAATAGGACATGACAATGCTATGCTCAGTTAAGATGACAGCACTTCTGCAGGCAGACAGGAGCATCCAAGAAAGCTTTCTGGACAAAGCCTGGCTTATCATCAGGGCAGAGATTTTATACATGGCTGTCTTGGATTGCAGCCAAGTAATCTAAGTTCTGTCCAGGTCCCTCACCCATGTTTCAGTGACTACCCCTGCTCTATTCAACTAATATCTCATAGCTCTCATTTTGGATCAAGTCAGAGTCCAGAGGGCAATTGATCTGTGTGTAAGGGCCTAACTGAAGTTTCAGCCCCACTATAGGTAATTACATGCTAATTTGGATCTTAGTCCCCAAAAGCTGACTTTTAATTCATTAAGAAAATACCAAAAAATGTATCTTCATGACAGTAAAGAAAACACATGAACCCAATTGGATACAACCAAAGTAAAAGGTACAATGGTGGCACAGAGCTCTTAGGAATCTGAATCCCTTGCTTTGTAAGTTAAACCTAATAGGGTATAATTCACAGACAGAGTATTTTTCTATTCTAATAAATGGAATAAAGATCTGGAAGCAAAGCCTATGTGAGGCAGAATGGAAAAAAGATGCAAGATCTAAGTAGGTCTTAAATCCATAAAAGACTCGTGGAAAGACAGTATTTGCTAACTGCTGAAAGCTTGTAAGAGGCAACTTTGCCTATGAAACAGGTTAGTAACTCCTTGAATTAAACACATTGCCAACCATGACTTGCAAAAAAATCTATTCAGTATTTCAAAATCTAAGACATAATGCAGAAATCCTCAGTCTTCCACCAGTTACCACTTTCTCTTGAGGTTATATCCATGGCTTGGGCCTGACTCTAAGCCCAGAAGCAACCCAGTTCTTCACAGACCCATAGCAAGTACCACAGCAAGCAGACTCAGTAGCAGTCTCCTCTGGTTAGCTATCAAGACACAAAATCTGAGGTGTAGAGCCCAGTCAGGTGGGACTAGGTGAATGCCCAGGTAGGAGAGAAGGACAAGAGAATTCATGTAAGAACAGCAGTGGTGAGGACAGAGACACTTCAGGGCTTCTGAGGGAAATGGAGACACCAAGCCAGACCCACAGCTTTCCTGTGATGTGAAATCCTGCTGCAACGGAAGTCAGTGAGAAATTTGCCATAACTACAATGGTGTTGAGATTATATCTTCTGATGAACAAAACTGAGCTCATACCTTGCCATCTGCTTGATGAGACCTTCAAGCCTCACACAAAATTGCTTCACATCATTTCCCTTAAAAACAACACAAGAAAAACTTAGGAACTTTTACTTTTTAACCATGACAGATCCAGAAAATTAATTCTATTTATTATACCGTATTTCCCACAAATTTTGTATCTTATGCATGTTTATGCCCTACTTATTTAGGACAAGTTCAAAACTGGGTCTGGCTGGTTTTAGAGCAATAAGAGAATGAAGAGTACTCTAGTGCTTCAAGTAGGTTTAGAAACCATGGGCTGTGTTTTAGTATTTTTGGGCTTATCCTGAAGGACACTCAGCATTGCACTCTCAGCAGCAAGTTCAGCATATAACCTCACACCTGGGCTATCTATTCACTTCAGTCAAACTGGACCAGAGGTTACGTACTTAGCTTGACCAGGGCCTCACAGATCATGCTTTGAGCAATCAAGCTTCAAAAGGAAGGCGGGGAAAACCCAAATCCAGGGAAACCATGTGTCATATGTACTGGTTAAGTAGAGATTTCAGATGGCAGAAAAGACTTGAGGGCTGTTTCTGTAACATTTATCTCAGAAGGCTGCAAAGGATGCAATACCTTCTTTTGTCAGTTCTTCCAAAGGTTAACTAAGTGACTTTCACAGGCAGGACACTGCAAACATTTAGCAATATTATTTTATTATTTCTTTTTCAGCAGTTCTGTAAGGGCAACGGTCTGTAGCAGATAAGGTATGAAGTAATGAGGGATACATATTAGAGATTAAAAGGTCTGACATTTATGTTTCTAAAGAAAAGAGAAACAGACAACAGCAAAACTCTCTACATTTTAGTTTTGCAAAATTGAAATGCTTGTTGCAGAACTTTCACATTTAGAAGTTGAGTTCTAGCCTTAAATACATACCAGTGCATACTTTCTTCCTCCATCCATGGTCTCTAACTCTCTTTTGGATAACTTCTAATGTATTTCAGAATTTGGGTTTTTTTGAAGATTCTTGGAAGTAACAACTCGAGGGCTAAGAGAGCTGCACATTCAGTCATGACACCATGAACCGAAGGAGAAATGATAGCACCCTCTGCTGTCATTTTAGATTATTACCGTAAAGATTTCTGTATTAATCTCAGTAGTTTTACCTTGCCTGGAAAAAACCTGCCAGAATATTTGGTTCATAATTTTAAATTCATGTTAGAAGGACTGTGACTGCCTTGATTTATTTCTATTTTATAGTTTTGTAAATGACTGTAATATTCCGCAGTTCAGATAAGTTTATCTTTTGGGATCTAAATAGAACTGAAATTTTAAATCTTTGCAATCTGCTTCTGTGAGATAAGACTGAACTTTAAAAATAGACCTTCTCTTTCAATAAAAGTGGTTTTTATCACATGAACACTGAATTGCAACATATGTTTTCTAAAACCCACTCTGATTGACGAGCCCAAGAGCTAGACAGCTTTAATCTTCACTTCTGTAATTCATACAGTTGACACTGAAAAACTGCACAAAATAAGTTGAGATGACACCTCCCTTTCCCTGCTGCAGACGCAGCCACTTCTGAAACTGATCTCCCAAAGACATATTTGTGGATTGACTACAGGGTCCTGAAGGGATTTAGTTCCAGGATCAGGGACTGAAGCACAATTTACATTACATCGGATGAATATACACTCCCTCTTTCTCTAATTCCTGTTGCCCCTTCTGAGATGGGCATTTGTTTGTGTTTCTGGGATAAGTTAAAAACTAAAAGTAAAATCACACATACATTTAATGATGCATTTATAGGCATGGACTTATTTGCTGCAGAACTGATCTGATAGATCTCAAGTTGTTTTTAATTCACTCACACATGAACAGAATGAAATACATTTGATTTATGTTATTGTAATCTACACAAAGACATCTATGTCTCTAGACTGTGGGATACTGAAAACAGAACTCTGGACAAATACCAAGAAAATCCTTTTCTTTAGAAACTTTATGTGGTGCATTGAGCCAAAAATGGATCAAGTCTTCCTGTATATTTAATATCTGTTTCAGTAAATGGATTTTTGAGTTTAATTTCAGGTTTCACAAACATTGCTTTTTCTATCCAGAGGAAATTTTGTCATCTTCCACCACCACCCCCCCACTCCTCCCAGGAAAAATTCTCCCGTATTCATTAAAATAATATTTTCTGCTGATAATGCTTTTAAAACATTGTGTGTCAATGCTCATTCACTTTCTTGAACAGAAGTGATTTTAAGTAGAGCAGTGCAAAGTAAATACTGATCATATACATGAAAGAATAGAATTTTTCTTGAGACAAACACATAATTATCCCAGCATTGCTTTTTCTCCCTGATATTGCCCAGATTTATTGTAAAACAACAAAATCAATGATGAATAAACAAAACAGAATTGACTAGGTTCTCAGTGAGCATCGGCTGGTGCATAAAAATCACTAGCGCTGCATACACATACATTAGCAAGTATCTGGACCAATATTCCTCATGGAAGGTACAGGCCTAGTGCTAGGACCCATCCAATTGTCTCAATTCAGTGATTATTTTTATTCCTGAAAAAAAACCTAAGACAATGAACAAAATGGCATCTGCTATATGCTTGTATTTACTATGCATTGTTACCTGCAGGCAGAACTTGTACCATGTCTCCAGACCCATCACGATTTGGGTCCGTCTTTGGTTGTCATACTCCACCTCAACCTCGCTTCACAAGGGGGTTGATACGCTCTCCTGTTCTTCGTTCTATGTCTTTTTGTTCTTCAGTCTTGGTTGACTGCAGAAAAATGAAATCCATGTTCAAAGATCACAGCCTTGGTCCTCCTGTCCACTCCTCAACTCTTAGCAGGGCCGTAAGGCTTCCAAGGCCACTTCCATCTAACCAGACTTAGATGCTTCATTGTAACCATTTCTGTTAATACTTTAGTGCACTTACAGTGTTGATGTATGTATCCAGTTTAAGACAAAAGTATTCTCTCCATTTAATAGATGGTAATCTATTTCACAGCATATCAATCCAGGTTCTTGACTTGACGTACAGTTCTGTGGCCTTCAGACAAGTTGCTATGGTGTTTTGCTATTGATGACTGACATCTCCTGAAATGTGGCCTTCATGTCAAGGCCTAGGACATTAAGCAAAGGTTCCTCTGATCTCTGAATGAAACTCAGTGCAGGGTCAGAAGACAGCAGTGGTCTTTCCTTCAGTATAAACAGTGTTGTGGACCTTCTGGGATCTTAGGCAGTTTCATAGCATGCATCACCCCAAAGCAGCTAAACACAAGCATCGGTCACCTAGGAGCACCGCGTGAATGAGCTGTAGCATCACGGCAGGCAGATCTCAGATAAGAGCCTAACACTGCTCTTACCTTGGTCTTCCAGCATGGCACCATGGCCCAACATTGGGGTCAGGTCCCAGGAACAGCAAAGCAAAATCTTACAGCAAAGAAATTCAGGGAAAATGTCTGCACACAGTTCTCCACATTCTTTCCCTGTTACTGACATCCACCTCTCCACTAAAGTCTGTTTTATCACACCTGCTTATGCCCACTAGGTGGTAGCAAAAAGGCGTTATATGGGAGAGGAAGCGTTTCCAGGGCTCCTGTGTCCACCAGCGCACACATGTGTCTGCCGGGCAGCTCTGGAGTCAAGCTGCTCATGGTGGTGGGTAGGTGGGGCAGAAGCTCTAAGGAGCAGCAATTGTGTAGATCAGGGGTGTAAAACTCATTTTCACCAGGGCCACATCAGCCTCGCGGTTGCCTTCAAAAGGTCAAACGTAATTTTAGGACTGTATAAATGCAGGAGTAACCAACAAAAATGAGTTTGACACACCTGGTGTAGATCCTGCACTAGCAACTTGCTGAAGAGTAAATGCTTCTCAAACTTCAAGGCAAGTTGCAACAAATGCTTTGCTTTTTCAGAGCTACAAAATAGGGAGAACGGAATGTTTGGGGACTTTTCGGTTGAAAGCATCCCCTAAACCTGCAGAGGGGTGATGCTGTCCCACACACAAGTTGTCAAAAGCATGGAGGTTTTCAGGTTCAGCTCGTTTCTTCAGAGTGTGCTACATATGGTGAGACCAACCCTAGGGAGAGTGCTAGGGGGCAAATAGAAGAGTAGGGTGAAGACAGTTCATGGTGTTCTGATGGCATTATTACTTCATTTAAGAATACCTACAATTAATAAATTAACTATCTGTTGGGATGAAGATTCAGGAACAAACTTAAAGGCACAGACATTGATCTCCTGTTCCACATCTCTAACACTGCAGTAGAGCTTACTGAAAAAAATGAAACTTTTGATCTTAGAGAAGTTTTCATTTTCCTTACAGGCACAAACTCCGTATTTTTTAAATGGAAGATAAGGTTATTTTTGGTGGAAAGAGAGTGAAAGAATTGCCTTGAAATAATTAGGACATTTACATGAGAACAGAAAGACAACAAACTAAGAAGGATCTCTCATTCAAATCCCAGCCCTGCTTGATTCAGGGCAAGCGCTTAATTTCAAAGTGCAGCTTTACCAGAGACTGCGAACTCTACATTAGTGCTACTGGGTCACCTCATGGGACACAGTGATGCAGCCTGTCTCTAACTAGCCTCTGCTTATTTGCAAGTCTCCCTCAGCATGTTGATCGGAATTACCACACTACAGGAAAAATCTTCCGCTGAAACATTCTTGCAATGTATTTAGATTGCCAAAAAAAAGTGTCTTTTATTTGGAAAATTGCTTCAGGAACTCCTGATCATCTCTCATGAACGGAGCAGGAAGGCCACGATTTCAGAGTCAAAAAAGCAAAGCTCAGCAAAATGCCTGACCTCCTCTTGGGCACATACAACATCCCAACTACTGCTGTAGCCTAGCAGAAAGGATGGGAGAACAGCTGTGCAGTTGTTTGGTACCAACCAAGTAGCACTGGGAAGGATGCAATTTGTTTCTCTTCTCAGGCTCCTCAGTGTTTAAGCTGCAGCAGTTCAGCCTTCTTGAGAGAAATCCTCACCAGACTGCAATTTAGTGGAATTTTTATTGTTCTACAAGAGAAAAGCACACAAGGAAAAAACAAACAGAACTAAACCAGTAACCCTTCATTGAAAGTGAATTGTTTCAAGAGCAAAAATTCAGAAAATGTCCTAAGTCAAAGAGGATTAACTATATTAGATTTTCCTTCCTGCATTCCTGCAGGTTTGATTCACAGGCAAGGTAATCAATAATCCACATTTTTCCTGATCTTAGCAACATCCTAGAGATAGTACTTTCATGGGGATAACTGTTCAGCAGTTTCCTCAGTATATTAATCACAAGCAACCCTTTCTTGAATGTCAGGCACTCCTGTACTTCTGCTATTTTTTTTTAAAGGTAATATTAAAAACGCAATAAAAAAATCCCTGGTTTATTTGACCGTTACTTCATATTCTTTTCACAAGGTAAGTTTGCCTTGGAACACAGTCCCTGTGGCACCTCCGTTTCCTCACATAAGTTATTACTTGTCATAGTTCCTGCATTCAAGTTATAACCCTGTCTTGTTCCATTTTTAGATTTCACCATAAAAAGAATGCTTTAAATCAAGGTGAATACTTTTCTGTTGCTATGGCGGACTTCACAAAGGCTTTTCCTGATGTCAAATACCATTGCTTTTGGAGATGAAAGTTTTCCCACTGACAGGATATGTAGCCTTTCACCTCCAAGATGCTGTTTTGAATCTTGCCCTTCTCAGTTGCCAAAGTGTCAGAGAGCAGCAATTTAGATCACAAGAGTTGAAGGATCTTGATCTAATTTCCAGGAAAAAGACATTCAGAAAGCAGAGGAGGAATCCATTAGGCCTCTTTCTTTGAGGTTGGCCTTGTTCACCAGAGAGTTAATAATCAGAAACTAAAGTTAGACTAGCTCAGTTATGAAATAATGTGGATATTTTCAGTAAGTCATGCAATTAAGTAGCTTACAGATTTAGTAGACTTTAGATTTGGTCAGGGAGAAGTTATCCAGTCACCAGAAGCATGTGCTGCATGTATCATGCTAATGGGAATTTTAATACCCTTGCTTTATCTCCTACCAGCAAGAAGGGGCTGGTGACCGCAGCATCACCTTCTCAATAATTGGTTGGCTCTGTGCTAGTGCCTACCCACGCTTCCTCCAAGTCAGGGTTAGAGCACAAGCAGAAGAAAAAAGTTCTCTTTGTGCCTGCCTGAACCATACCCATCCCAGAGTTAAATAGAGTATTCTGTTATGATGTTCTTCATGGATGATGGTTCAGGAGCAGGTGTAGTAATAAACTCTCTTGCCCTGTGCAATTTCATTAACCTTGTTCAATTTGTATCTATGAGTTTTGCAGCCTCGAGTGTCACCTTATTTTCTCCCATCAGATGAACAAGTTAGTCACGCATGGTTTTATTTATAAATGTAACATGACCTTGTTTATATGAGCCCCAAAGCTTTTGGGTAAGCACAAAGCCTAGACAAATGGGGATGCTGGCCCTGAAAGTAAAAAACATTTTCTGAGCACACTGTACTGCCTGAGTAAGAGTAAGCAAACATCTTAAAGAGAGATCATAAGGAAAGCAAGCAGGGGGGAGGACTTCAATTAAAGTTAAATCCAAAGGCTTTCCATGCACACACACACACTAATGAAAGCAAAGCCAAAATTCATACACACTATGCATGGAAGCAGGGGAGAGCTGCTCTTTGCGTATGACCCACAGTGTGCTGCAACAGTACAGATACTGCAGTTGGCTCTTGCCAGTCCTCATGTCACTGCTTGCCATCTTTACCTTTTTGGGCAGCAAGAGGGGATGCCAGCTGCCCTGGGACCTCTCTAATATGCCACTATACTCTTCTGTCAGCTGTAGTGGGCAGACTTAGTGTTTAGGAATTTTCCATTTTGGGCTTTACAAACAGGTATTTTTGGTTCTGGCAGGTTGCTCCCCTTTCTTCCTGGTGAACGCTGAGGTGAAGAAACTGCTGTGTTTCCCAGCACTATCTAGCACATATGTGAACAACTTCCCCTTGGCGTAAGCAGTCTCTCACAGACCTTTTCTTCCGGACATAGTTATTAAAGTCTCACTTTGCCTTCACAGTCTTCAGCCATTTTTTTGTCATGTCTTTTTTTGCCTTCCTGACATCCCTGGTTTTGTTGACCTTTATCCTCTTTCTTTGGTTTTGTCATGTTGCGTTGATTCTGCTGATTTATGTTTTTTACTGTGTCTTTATCTATTCCACACCCCAGCGTTAAGATAACTGGCCATTTTTCGCTCATCACGTACTTCTGACTTGATAAATATCTTGATGTCCCTTTTAGTTACTTAACTTTCCCATTCCAAGCCTATGCTATTCTGTGCTGTGTTCAGTGAAGTCCATAGCCCCTCCTCAAAAGATCAGTGAAAGTCATGTTTGTGCATATCAGAACCCAATTTGACAATAAAAGCTTAAGTTTTTCCATGTTTTACTTTGCAGAAACTTAAAATTAGAAATATAAAAAGAAGTGGAGATATTTCCCACATTTCACACTACAGTAGAGATGTTTATTGTCTTACTGATGTGTGTTTTCACTTGTATCTGCTATTGCAAAAGTTCCAGGTAGGTATTTCTCAGGGGATTAGGACACATGAAGCCAGTTAGTGTTTTCCTGGGACTTTCAGAGCCCTGGCTTTGAGCATTCACCTACCTGCAAAGCTGAGCATGATTGTTTTTCAAATATTTGGAAGGTAAATGGAACAATATGTTGGATCAAGAGCTTCAATCTCTTGTACTCGATTCTGTCAACAGCTTGCTGTAGGACTCCGGAAACACAGAAGATTCCTATACTAACACAAAAGATGTTAAGATCTTGAATTGGAAGATTCTATAAAAAGGCAACAGAAGATTAATGTACCATGTTATACTACATGACACTGAGTTGAATGCAGGAAACGGATTTAGTAAAAAGCATGAGCTTGAATGTCCTTGGTAGAGAAGAAGACATTCATTGAATATGGACTAATAAGTCTTGAAATTCGTCTGCAAGTAAAGTTGTTTGGTTTTCCTTAATTTTATTTACCACTGCATTGATTAGATAAAATTCTCCATTCTAAGTGACATAACATCCATAGTTTTGCTCTTTACTGTACAAGAAACAACAACAAAAAACAAATAGGTATCTTGCCTGAGTTGTTTAGGAAGTTAACCTGTATGTCATGGATATGAGTACAATGCCACCTTTAATTTTTTTCAATCCTGGATGACATTTTATTCAACATAGCACCAGTTAGGGCAAGTAATCAAGGCCAAGAGGATATAAGAAACTTAACAGTTTGTTAGAAAATTATTGTTAAGATCAACATGATGGACCTCAGGCTTCTGTATTAATTGAGTCCCACCTGAGAATTTCCTAGTCCGTATCTGGTAATTGCATACCACCTGAAGGCAAACCTTTATTTTTGTGTACTAGGCCCCGGAAAAAAAGTTTGCAATATTTTTTTATATTACTTTACCTGCACATGTGCTTTACTGAGGTTATGTAAACGCATCTCAGTAGTTTTTCATCAACATTCTGCCTGGGAGTTTGAATTTCCCTTTATACAACATGGACAACTCCTTAGCTTCTTGCCTTCAGGCCACATTCTCAGGCTAAAGCTTCCGGAATAAAACATTCCATGTTTTGTTCACTTTCTTGCTCTACTTTTACAAACTATCTATTTAAAATTGCCAGTATTGAAACATGAAACCTAATTGAAACAGACAGAAATATTAAAACTAGCCTAAGGATACAGTCACAGCAGCCTCTGAAGGTACAACATACATGGGAACTGTCTTGTCCTCTGACAAAAGAAACACTGTTTTTCAAGATGAGTTTATACTTGTCGGAGCATGCACAGACACTGACATTTCTTCCTATCCAATTTTTAGTAAATGTTCCTAACAAATCACAGGTTCATTTAAAACAATGCACAGTGCTCTTTTCTGGTTGTTACATGCATATAATTTTTTAGAACAATTATCATATATTAATAGGTTTTGCAAGGACAGGATGATAATCTCTCACACTACCTGATAGCAAATTAGTAGGTCATGTTTGCAATTACTGCATTTCGTATGCCGTTTAGTAATTTCTGTATAATTCATTTTACAGATTCATTAAAACATACTCAGACTTTTTTAGTAAAGGACATCTAATCTGAGAATAGAAATGTAGTTGGTTCAATGTAGTGTTGAACTGGCAGTAACAGCAAACAGTATGGGAATGCACAGAAACCTGGATGGAGTTGTTCTTATCTCCCACTACCACAGTTTATATTTAGAAACAAGAAATCATGATCAAGGCCATTGTTAGAACTCTGAACTGGGCTCTACATGTTTGAACATGTGATTCAAAGCCCAAGTTTACCTGAAAGAAGCAGCCCAAGATCAAACATTCATGTTTCAGGGAATGCGAAGCACCAAGAACGTTGGACTATGTGAGTTTAAGTTTCTGCTGTGTTGCTTGGTGTGCCACCTCTACAGTGTGGGAGTAGGAGAGAAGGTGAAGGTGGAGGGAGGTTTTCACATGTGGCTCTTCCTGGTCTGAGCAAGTGGAAGGGGCAGAGCAGAGCGGCAAGAAAGTGAGTCTGGTGGTTTCTTGTTCCTGAGTCCTGCTTCGAGGTGTCCGAGTGAGAAGGGTCGATGAGTAGGGACAAGACTAGCCCTTTGGTGATCACAGTCCCTCCTGAGCCAAAGGTCTTTGTGGTCTTGAGCATTCTTCTGACTTATCCTGCTTCTGACTCACACTCCAAGTCTCCAGTACGTTCCCTCCTCTGATCCAGATGTCACATCTCTCCTCCCTGCACTGCAGTGACCCACTAAGAGCTCAGATGACCTAACTGCATTGTTCAGTCTGCAAGTCCTTCTTTCGTCCTCATCAACTCCTTTCCTTCCAGCTTTCCCCTGATCCCAAATCCCTCCTCACCACTCTTGTGTCAAATACCACACTTCCCCTTAGATGTCCCATAAGTTAACCACAGTGACCTCAGTATCTCCCATTCAAGAGCATCTCCTCATTAAGCCCTCTCCTGTTTCAAACTCTTAGTCCTGACCCTGCAACCCAACCTGGACCCTCACCCCTAATCCTCTGTCCTGCTCCAAAATTGTCTTCCAGCTAACCCCCACCCCATACACACACTGCCCCTTAACTGCAACTCCTTTACCCACCTATGTCCCTGCCTCACATCACCAAACCTGCTGCAGCTTTTAAATTCTTTCTGCTTGGCTTTGGTGATGTGCCCATCTGACATACTATTCCCTTTGTAGCTGGGTGGTCAGCTAAAGCCTCCCCCTTTCTTGGCTGTCCTTGCAGGATAAAAGGAAGGAATCAGAGTTCCTTCTTTATCCAGGATTTCAAAAGCTCAATCTGCACTTACTAGATGTGAATGAGAAATAGATAGTTTTCAAAAGAAAGTGAGGTGAGGAAGAGAATGTCAGGTAGTCATATTAATCAAGAAAAGTCTACGCAGTCCAGGTATCTGTCCCTAATTCATAAAAGGGAGAGTGGAGAAGGGAGTTTGCCTAGAGGAAGAAGTAGGGCAGAAAACTTTGGCCACATCAGCATTCCACTAAGCAAAGCCCTGGAATGGTAGAAGGGATCAGAGCAGGACATCTCCCATCTCCTTCAAGTCTGAGTTACACTTGTGTTCTTCAAGGGATCCAGAGAAGCACAGCTGTCCTACATACATCATGTTTGAGCTCCGTATCTAGACAGAAGGAAATGGGACCCTGGACCCCCAAGTCCTTGGAAACAGAATGAAGCAAGCCATTGGGGACCAAATTGAACCAACAGAGTGAATTTCTGGTTTGGATTTTGAGAAACTTGCAACACAGGCCATAAAAATTTCCCCAGAGCTATGTATGAACAACTGTACTAAAGCAGCTCAGTGTTAGTTGTAGGGCATTATGATGGCAACAGGAGAATTCCTTCATATATATTGTTGCAAAATTGAGCAATATCTATGAATATATCCTTGAACATTTTTCCACCACTGAAAGTGACTAATCCTGTGCAGGTTTAGCCAAACTTTCTCAGAATACCAGGCAATGCTGAGGAACAAAGCAGTCGGACCATTGCATGAACTACAGAGTAGCTGTTTGCGAGGACACTTTATGTGGGGAGAGCAGGGGGAAGAAAAGGAAGACAGTTTCCCTTCTGTTTGGGTAGAATTTCTTGACAATGTAAAATTTTTTCCTTAGAGAATAAAGGGGCTCTTCATGATGACCAAAGGAGAGTAATTTCTGCTGACAGCAGGCATCCAAATTGTGGAATGGAAGCAAAATAGCCAAATGATCAATGTATTGTAAAGAGTGCTACTTTAACAAACTTTAAGTATTTACAACAGATTACTAGGACACATTTGAACCCATCTTTCTCATAGATTTCACGTGCACAAACACTTCACTCCTCAGTACTGTACATGTGATGTGTAAATTCTTCTGCTGGCATTACCGGAATATTGGTTTTAAAACAACAAACAATATTTCCTTCACATGCCAAAGAAAACAGGAATTTTAACATTTTAAGCGTTCCCTAGAGATGGCAGGATTCCCTTGGTTTGTGTGTTACTCCACAGAGTTGCCTGTTATGCCCATGTGAGGGAGAGATCACTCCTTGGGTTTTTTCCACTTATTTCCCAGTGAGTTCTTTGTCTTCAGACTCCTATGTAAAGGCTCCCTGTTTCCTGGCGGTGCTCATCATTCATTTCTGAATCTGCTAGATAGGACAGTTTCATACAGGTAAAAGAAAAAAAAATAGCGTTTGGCCAGATTCCTGTGGCAAACATCGGGCTTGAAAGGAGGAAGCATGACAGGTTAAGACCAGTTGGGTTTCCCTCAGCTTTTGCCCTTCTTCAAGAATCCCTTTTCTTCCTACCAGGCTAATGTTTCTGCTCACCTCTCCATGTAGTCTTTGGCTTCCCTCTGCCACCGAGATCTGTGTGTGGGCTGCTTCTTGTGAAGGACAAATGTTACCTCGAGCAGCAGCAGCCGCCCCTCTGCAATCACGACATTGCTCGTCTGCCTGACACTGACTCAGGAATGGCTGGGGGCTCTGCTACCCTTGGCACTTGGCTCCTTTTGCCCCAAATTCATCACCCATCACACAGTGCCATGCTGGGCTGCCAAGTATTCCACTTAGGTAACACTTGGCATTTCCAGCCCCAAGGCCTCAGCACTGACGCAATTTCCAAAATTATTTTTTAAAAAGCCACAAATATTTTGAATTCCTAGCAACTGAGAAACCCCAAAAGCAAGAAAGCAGCATTTTTCTGCCAGGAAGGGAAGAGGAAAGGCTGCAATGGGGAGAAGGATGGTGGGTTGGGATCTGCTTCATCTTTCTATTCCCTCCTCCTCCTCTTTAAATTTGGTGGTAAGGCAAGGTCAGGGGAGTGGGGAGAAAAAGCTGGAGTGGGGTGAAATACATTCTAGAATCCTCTCTTCAGGACTACAGGTGGAAAAGATCACAGAAAGCAATGGCTGCATCTTGCTTTCTCTTCTCTAGCTTCCCATCTCCATAAAACCCATATATCAATGCAGATGACGGACAGATGTTATTAATTTTACTCCTTCTTCCCTCATTAAAAATAAATAAACAGAGGCATAGTTAATTGTTAATGCTGCTGAGTTCACAGAGCAAACCGTTCTCTTTTCCCATCTTGCCATAGTTTAATTATGAACTTAGGCTGCCTTCAGGCTACAGGGGGCAGGAAAGCAGGGAATACATATATCAAAAAATGCGGTCAGTGTTTGATGTCTCTGAGCTAAAATTAAAATAGATAGATAGATAGATAGATAGATAGATAGATAGATAGATAGATAGATAGATAGGTAGAGTGGAGAATAAAAGCAATATGCAAACCATGCTTGGACTTGAAGGGAGAAAAAGAAAAAAGAAATAAACCCAAACATACAGGTCTGAGGATAGCTGAGCAGCTAGCAACACAGAGGACTTCCAAATTCAGCAGTAATGCTAGAAGGTTGTTAGTAAGTGATCTTCAAAGAAGTCACCGATTAAAAAATAAATGAACAAGCTGTGGCTTCTCTAAGTGTGGTCTCCAGCATTGTCAGCACTGAACAATCATGGTAGGAGGAGAAAAATCAAGACCTCAAGGTGTGCAGTCAGAAGAGTGACAGAGAAACCCAGAAACCCTGTGAGGGTGCAGAAGAGCCAGGGAATGGGGTATACACCCACGCTCCTCCAAAACACACGGGAAACTTCAGGATTGCCTTGGAGTTTATGGTGCTTTGAATGCCAAAGCTCAGTATTTATGTCAGAGCGGTAAAAGTAGAGCTGAAGGAGCACATTGTATAAGGTTGCTCATATGAGGCCAACACGCAGCAGCACCATAAACAGTAACTGCACAACTTCACAGCCACAGAGAGCAGGCTCCAGTTCCTGGTGCCGCAGGAAGGAGAGGGGACCTGTGTATCCAAGTTATTCCATGGTGGAAGTGGACAGCATTTATCAAAGCCTGCCAAAAGGGGAAGAAAGATTTGGAGCTTTAGTGCAAAGCAAAACTAACCCTCAAAAATATTTCCTTTAAGTGTGGTCCACCTTTTTATGCAGATCAGAGTCAATCAGAGCTCCTAATCTCAGCAACACAGCTAAACACGTGAGATCACGGAGCTGATCCAAAGCTCACTACACAGCAGAGAAGTGAATTGGGCTAGCCTTTGGATAAAATAAAATACAGATAACTGTTTGTAAGGAATAAGAGGCACACACAAACCAGCTGACTTCACAGAACGTAAAAGGTCACTGTTATTTGCAGAAACCATAACACATGATAAATAGCATAGATACGTTCAGAATTGTTAGGAATGCAAAAGTAATAATTAGAAGTACATGATAACATGTAGAAAGCTTGCTTTTCAAAAGTCAGCCAGGTAGGTGGTCAAGCCAGTTTCTAGGAGAAAATCCAGGGAATGTCTCCCATAGTTTAAAACTAAAAGAACAGGGTACCCCAATCTCAGACTGCTGCTAGAAAACCTGTACATCAAGAGAACTGTAGATACTGAAGACATGGGACCTGCAGACTGCAGACTCTGAAAACTTCTAGCTGACGCAAAGTAAAAAGACACCCTAATTTTACCCAGTTTTTAGAATTCTGAGAACTGTCTCCCTGATCCGTGCCTTTCCCCATATCATCTAGTGAAATTGCCTTGTTAATTAGCACGAGTTTTCTGAAACAATGGGGTGCTAGATGAACACTATAAGAAGGGCACAGTTTTGACAGCAAAAAAAAACTTACCCCAAAGCCTAAAATACAACCCAAATAGCTGCTTTATAGTCTTACCACTTTAATGCAATAAAGATGATATTTATATTTAGACAGTGTTTCCAGATTATAGGCAAAAATATTTACCTATACATCTCAAAAACTAAATATCTTGATAAAAGACAAGTCTTTAAGCAACATGAGGAAAAAAAAGCAACTGGTGGCACAGTACCTCATGAAGTTTGATATGGTGATATACATTTAACACTGAGTGAGGGAGGGAAAAGAAAAAAGTATTTCAGTGACATTAGAGAATATCCCTTGTTATTCGAATAACCATGCACTTTCAAGCAAAAGTCAGATGGGTTATTCAAGCTCCACTGCACATCTGTAGGTTAGGAAAGGAGAACCCAGATACTATTGTGAAACAGTGTAAGCCTTTCTTTGGTTTTGGAACCATTAGCACAGGTGATCAGTTTCTAAATGGGATAAACTAATTTTGAAAAAAAAAAAAAACCAAAACCATAATAGTGTATTAATGCATGGTCAAAGGACAATGTCATTAAACTACTGGTATACTTGTTATATGACTAATCAAAATACCTTATTAAACAAAAACCAAGAAATACAATCCTTTCCTTTCCTTCCAAGCCATTATGATTTACATACATTTTTATTAAAATGAGTTTTTATGCCAGAATAGCTAGTCTCTTCTCTATGAAGGATCTGACCACTAGTTGGCATTGTTACTTCACTCAAATAAAAAGCCTGAAAACGTTCATCTACAAAACCCGATCTATAGATTTTTAAGCCCTAAATTTCATTTAGCAACATCTGGGAAAAGACATGAGGGAAAAATGGAAGAAAAAGTAATACATGATTGGAAAATTATTTTCCCCTCCCCATCCCATGTATCTCTTTCAGCAAATTTTTAGTTCTACCTAGAATTCTGAAAAAGAGACTGAAGCAATTTTGAGTGTATTTGTTAAAAACAAACAAACAAACGAACCATAGTCGCAGGTACTTAAGTGGTAAAGTCCAGGCTGTGAATATAGATCCAGCAGTGTCCTCAGGTCTGTTAAATAACAGAAACAGCTAGTGTGAAATAAAAGCACCTTATAATCCCAGTAGAGATGCTCCTTCTGTTACAACTCTAATAACCCAGCCTTATGGAGCCTTATGTTCTGTCCTACCAGCTCTGAGCTGCTGGTAATAAAGCAAGTGATGCCTTTTCTGTTTGAAGTTTCTCTTATTTTTAGAATAAAAGGAGTTGTTTTTTGTGTTTGTTTTTGTTTGTTTGTTTGTTTTGGTTGGTTTTGGTTGGTTGGTTTTTTTTCCCTTCATCTTCCCAGGAAAAAGAGGGTGGTATGTTTGTAAATTTGGGTGCAAAGAGGCCTTTTGGGCACAGGGTCCACCTGTGCTGGCTCCAAGGGGCTGCTCAGCCCTGGGTCTGTTCCCTCTGAGGCTGTGTTGTCCCATACAGGATGGGACGTGGGATTCCTCCAGGCTGTGCTACCCATAGCTCTGCCATGCGAGACTGGGGAGCATCTCTGGGATTCAGCAACGCAAGTTGGTTATGGTGGTCCCTGCAAACAGGCAAGTGGAAAAGAGAACTGGTGGTCTCTCTCTGCCCAGTCAGTAGCAGAAGTAGAAGGGATTTTAGTCTTTTGTAGTCTAACTTCTAGGGCTGATATTGGAATGGGTAATGTTTTGCTTTAGCTGTGAATCAGACTTACAAGTAAAGTTAACATTTCAGTTAGGTGGAAGCAAGCTTTCAAAAATACCAACTGCTCAAAGGAAAATGAAGGCAACCTGAAAGAGCTGCTTTAGAACAAGACAGATGTAATCTCTATAATATTGCAAATCCTGGCTCATACATAAAAACCACAAACTGACACTACTAGCACATTAACTACAGTGAGTCACAAAAAGGTTCTCAAATTAAATCCTCATCTACACTACCGACACACTTTATGGCCTTAGGTATGTCTCATCCACACTCCTGAGCTCTAAAATACACATAGCACTTACCCAGCATTAGAGAGATTAATTCATTAGCGACTGCAAAGTGCTAAGTAAATGTTTACAGCAATTAACAGCCAAGTAGGATGTTTTCATCACCAAAACAAAAAGAAATGTAAAATGCAAGCAGCACTACTGTGAGTAGTGGAAAATAAAATTAAAGCAAAAATTTCCTGCCATTCTGATGAATGCTTGGAAACCAAACCAACAACAAAAAGCAGTCAATCAACCAGACTGTGGTTTTGAGTAACTTGACATTAACCCTAAAAGAAAGCACTGTAGGCTAGTATATAAGAAAATCAAAACAGTTAAACTTTGCAACTGCTTTGCATATGCAATTTTGTGAAGTCTCATGATAGAAAGCAGCTGATCCCACAACATCCAAGATATGCCCTCTGCTCTAGATTTAATTAAATTAAACCACTCACAAGATTACACTATGCCACAAGATCATCCACAGATTATTACAGAACCCATAGTAAACTAGCCCCAAGTTTTCCACTATCTTAGCAATTGTTTTGATGAAGCTGTACATTGGAAACACTCAATGGATTGTAAATAGCAGATGTAATGCCATTTAAGACACCCATATATGCCATCTAATCTCACTTCTCTCAGTGAGAAGCAACTGAAGTATGCGTGATGGCCCCTAGTTTATCACACAGACTGGAGACTGATATCCAATTGTACTCATTATCAAAATCTATATAAATTCTGTCCAAATTATTTAGCATTAAATGTTTCCATCCTTTGAAGATAAACAGGTTAACAAGCTTTAAAATCATTAATGAAGTAGGCTTGAGGAATATCCTTTCGAGCAGCATAAACATTGGCTCAGCTAACATCTCATGCCATCAACAAAGAAAGATCACTAGCAGACCCAGGCCAAGATGCTGTGGGAAATGAGTGGAAGGCAACAACAGCTGGAAATATTTGGCTCATACAATAAAGTTCTGAAACCCTTTGGATACTGGGTTTCCAAGTGTTTGCATTTTGTTTTGTTTTGGTTTTAAACCACAAAATATTTCATTAGCACTTGTGTAAGAAACAAGGTCAGCAGCACCCAGGTGTGCTATGACATTTGTACCTGCCATGAGATGATACAAACATCCCTCTTCTTTCTTCCTCACTCTCCAATTATATATTTGCAGAATGTGCATAAAGGTACATCTTCAGAGTTAACTTTAATATATCTGGGTAGGAATACTTATCTGTCTATAGATATGACAACTGGAAATCCAGTCTTTTTAGGGTGCTTTGCTGATGAAATTGGCTTTTTACAATAGTGCTGTATATCTGTCCAGTACTGTCTGAACATGACAGGCAGTTTTAGTCACATTTGACACATGGATTGAGGGGGTCCTAAGTTCCTACAGGGCTGTAGGAGATCTGCATGGGGATAGAAGATACCAGTAAATGACCCTGTTGAGGGCTGCAATGGGAGATCGGCAGCTCCCTGCTGAGGTGGGTCAGGGAGGACACGTACAGCTCAAAACAAGACATCACGCATACTGCCTTTTGCCCCTACAGTAGTTCAGAGGAAGATGAAAGTATGTGTGCAGGGAACAGAAAGGCAGGGAACAACGAAAGGGGAAGAAACATAATGGTGGAGGGCTTAGAAGAGGTGCAACTATTAATTCTGGAGGGGTTTTAAAAAAATTCTTTATTTTTACTGGCAAAAAGTTGAAATGTAGGATGCAAGACCTGGGGGAACTAGATTTCTGCTGCTCAGAAGAAAAATATTTTCTTTCTACTGCAGCTCTTACTAAATATTTAGACATTTCACTCAATCAGATGGAACCTGCTAATCCACTGATCAGTGTGATGGTGGATGAGAAAAATAAGAACACTTTGTGTACTGTGGTACTGGAGTCCCAGTGACTGCATGGACCAGGGTGTGCTCACTCCACAAATGTAAACAGAAAATATTATTCCTATCCTAAAAAAACCAACCAACCAACCAAACAAACAAAAAAAAAAAAACTCCACATAAATATTTTTCTTGTCTGTCCTAAAATAGCAAAACACAAACTAAACATAAACCAACCACCGTCTTTAATGGTGATCATAGCCTTGCTGAATTCTATGCACAATAACAGTGGTTTGAATATATTAAAGGTTGCAAGGAAAAGTACAGCAGCAAGACCTTGTAGCTGGCAGTGTGTTTTTGTTGCTCAGCTTCAAGCATACGCAATAGCTGGGTACACAAGTGCTTTTAAACACTAGCCCTTACAGAAAAAAAAAAGGAATTAAATATGCATTATTGAGCAAAGTAAACTCATAGATAAAGTTATAACTGCTACTCTCTGAAGTTTCATAGATATTTTACCTGTGGAAGAGCCATCAGAGAAAAAAAGCAAATAACTCTGCTCCTGGCCTGTGCATCCTGAGGAGGGGGATCCTCCTGCTGTCATTACGGTTACATACAGAGCTGTGCCATAACACTGAGACACAGGGAATATTTATGGAATCCAGAGAATGCTTCTCTCCCTTGATATTTTTTTTTTTTTTTAATTTTGTTAATGCACCAGAAAGGAGGAATAACTGGGGGAAAATAAATTTGTATTCGATCAGTACATCATGACAAGGACTCAGTTGTACTCAGCCCTTTGCTTGAGTAAACAGCGATGTGTGTCATGAAATGTTCAAAACAAAAAATAAAGAGCCTTTAAAGACACAGACTGTCTGTATAAACAGAGAGTGGGGGGAACACTACTGGATTACCAGCGCCTTTTGAGGGAAAAGTAAATCAGCATCTCTCCCTTAATAGGAGAGGAGAACTGGGATGCAGGTCCTGCAGCAAGGCTTCCTCCAGTCCCATGGAAAGCACGCGACATATGTCCAGGTACCCACTTCCATGCAATAGTTGCCCAAAATTGATAACCAAACAAGGACCTAAGAAACAGCTCAGACAAAACGGCTGTAGACAGCAGACAGCAAAAGAGAGACTGAAGGCACCACTGATGTGCTAGATCCTTGCAACATGCAAGAAATCTGTTAAACAGAGTTTGTTATATTGTTCAGGGGGACAAATCTCTGCTGATCCCTACAAGATACAGGCAGAAGTCTTAGCACAGGATTACCGAAAATAAATACAGTGCAAGCAGCAATCCAGTTTCCTTTTGAACCTAGCAGATACATATGGATTCTTATCTTCAGGAATTCTCCAAATTAGTTACACAATCCCTTCCATTTGGCTTATCGCACTCAGTCTCCCAACAATTTAAACTCCTCACTCCTTCCAGTTCTGTTTGGAGCTTCACTCCGAGCATTCAGGAACCTTCCACTTTCCAGCGTAAATGTATTCATGACCAGATAATAAACATTTGATCTGGGGGTAATATTATCCTCTTACATACCTTTTTTCCCCTCCTTGAAACAGAACCCTCCAACCCATTTACAAATATTTGTCTTATCACCTTATACATATTTGCCTCTCAGGCTAAACAAATCAAGGCATTTCTACCTCTTTGTAAGGAATAACAGGGAAATGTGTAATCCATTCCATTCTTCTAACTGACCTACTAATCCTCTTCTGCACCTGTTTGAACTCACATTAAGCTTTGTTAAAGACAGGTGATCTCAGCTATACATGAAACTTCATCATTGCCACATACAATGTTCTGGATATCTCTGCCAAAAACAGCTCCCCTAGTGTGCCCTAAAAGTGCATTAGTCTTTTTACTGCTACTTCACATTCGTTGTTCATGGGCATCCAAAAATGTGATGAACCATCATATTCTCCTCTTTTTTTTTCTCTCCTGTGTTCTTATTTGTTTCAGAGACCCAGTAGCAAGTACAAACAAAGCAGTCCACCGCAGAGGGTGGCTTTTGTGCTGTTCCAGCCCTGCTACGGGCCTTGTGAGAGACAGGTGGTGTTCTGTGCCACTTTTTTAAATCAGGTGGAATTAGCACACTAGGCAAATGGATTATTTCACAAGATTTAGGTATTGCAGAAATACAATACTCCCCTGCAATAAAGAATTAACTTTCTCAGTATTTCTATGTCAACAGATGTCTGGTGCATGTAAATTAAGAGGGGGAAAAAAACCACATAGTTTTGTATGCAAAACAACCAACAAAGAATAACTTTTGCATACAGATAAGTAATATCTTCAACTACAGAAGGAAATGTACACTTGCTTTGAGATTAAAAAAATAAATAAATAAACTCGAAACCCCTCACTATCAGGAGATTGCCAAATACTTTGACAGTCAGCAGACACAACAGCTTGGAAGTGTAGAGAGCACATCCAAAGCTCTAAATCAGGTAGAAGAAGTAGGGTTTCTATAAGTCACGTAAATAGATCACTACATTTTCTGGGTCAGCCCCAGAAGAGTTCACTGACTCATAGAATGGCTTGGGTTAAAAGGGACCTTTAAGGGTCATCTAGTCTAAACCCACTGCAATGAGCAGGGACATCATCAACTAGATCACATTGCTCAGAACCCCATCCAGCCTGGCCTTGGAGTTCATTATGTTTAAGATGTTCATTATGTTTAATATGTGTTCAAAAGGTGCCAAAGCCTGAGAAACAAGGGCACATTTTTATTAGTATGACAGGAACACATGTAGTCCAGCTACAAAAAGACACCCTTGTTCAGAAGCAAAACCCCAAAGCCAACAACAAACCAGGCAGCTTTCTGCCTTGGCCTCTGGACTGATGTTCAATGTCCCTGCCTGAGGCTTGGCAGGCAGACTGTGGTGCTGCGGGCCGAGGGAGGGAACAGCATCACTGGAACTGTGCAGCTGGAAAACAATAGCAGCAAGCCCCTCCCAGAAGGCCAGGAAAAGCTCTGCAAGATAACTTCAGGAACGGGCAAATTTAGATTGGCACCACTTTACCTCAGATGAAGCATTTAAGTGAAGTTGTATTAGTTATTTTGAATGAAGGATACAGATCGTGACTTGAAAGGCTCAAGGAGAAAGTACATTTTCAAGTCCATTTTCAACAGTTGTGAGGTAGGTGAAAGGCAAAATGTCTGATCTCAGAGATCTTATAAACTTAAATGAGACCCACAGGGATTCAAGGCACAGATCAAACAAGTGCCTGATAATGGGGAAGACTTGAATACCAAAACTCAAAGTCATAGGAATTTACAGAAATATGACAGCAAAACTCTAGAGACATCTTAGGAAAAGTTTAAAACTGCCAAATGCAACACAAGGGAATGACCGACAAAGAAACAGTGAAGCACTCACTGTATTGATAAATGGCCTGCGACCTGCACTGCCCGCACACTTTGTAGCTGCTGAGTACAATCAGAAAGCTCACAGCTGTGACTAACAGTACAAAAGTAAGAACAAGTTTAATAGCACAATTTATTTTTAGTATTTTTTTTAATTTAAGTATACAAATACATAAAATTGAAGTGATCTTATTCTTGTACCACAGTTTCATTAGCTTCAAAGACATGTACATGCTCACAGTGGTCTCAGGGAAAAGTATACATTTTTGGCCTTCAGCAGGTCAAAGACATATCAAAGAATCATTATAGAAAATTAACTTAAAGTTGAGAAGAGCCAGAGCTAAGATTTTAGATTATTCTTAAATCTGAATTTTAGCCTGCTTCTGGATTGCATGGCATCACAGGGGAAAGAAGGAAAATATTACCTGAAAGGATTGCAATCAGGTGAACTCAGACACCTGGCTCTTCGTGACACAGGTTAGTTTGGTTATAGCACTACCCAACTAGGAAGCTCGGACATTTGTATTTATTTAAATATATGTATAAGCAAAGCACTAATGAGCATTTGAGGATGCACCTTCTTTGCTCATGATGCCAAACCTCCTTCCAGCTAGTAGCTGTGCCCCAAGAGTTCCTTCTTTCTTACAACACCATGCTTCAGATAAATCCTACCTTTATACAGTCCTAAAATTACACTTGCCCCTTTGAAGGCAACAGCAAGGGTGTTGTGGTCGCTGGTGAAAATGAGTTTGACACCCCGCTCTAGAGTAAAGTCAAGTCCTGTGTTCCTTTTCCTTTGAAGAGGTAAAATCTGAACACTGACCAGGCACCATAGATATTGAGAGCAAGGGTGGTAGGCAGAGTTGAATTAATGCCCTTCCAGCCCCACCACCCCTTTGCTAAAAAGCCTGGGAAAACGCAAATCCAAACTTGATCTTTAGGTACAATGTGCGTCAAGGCCACAAAGTGCAAGCTTGCAACTAAAGGTGCTTTGAATACACAACAGATTTCCCAGATGGGAATTTCCTCCATTATTATTTTTAATTTTCCATTTCCTAACATTCAAATACCAAAGAATACATCCCAGAATACTCAGCTTTGAAGAAAGCAGTTAAGCAAGGACTAAACTAGGAAAGAACGCTTGGCCTTCTGCAACATGGACATTACATTAACTCCTCTGAGAGCTGGTCTTTTGATTCCAAACACAATTTGTTTTGTTTTGGTTTGGGTTTTTTTTAAAGTCACTAGTGATTACCAGAGGAAAAAAAATTGTTGGGAAAATCTTGTTTTACTCACTGACCAACATAACATTTAACTCCATCCCAAGTTCTCTGCAGCATGATACATTGCAAGATGATGGTATGCTGTACTCCAAGGGTTAGCTTCAAGGGCCAGGAAAAAACAGTCACCAAGAACATCGAGTTCAAAGGAAAAGCACGGTTAGTTTTTGGAACGGAATGACTGGTGGGCACACAGCATTAGGATTCAACTCTGGCAACAGAAAAAAAAAAAGGCTTACTTTTATGTATAAACTAATTCTATGTACAAGTTTAAATCATAAATATATCTTCAGGCTGTTCTGTGGGCTCCAGGACAAACAAAACCATTTTTTTTAAGCAGCATTAAAAAGAAAAACAAACAAAAATAACAAAACAAACAAAACAACAACAACCACCAACAACAAACAAACCAACCAAAAACAACAACAAAACACTACTCAAGAAACTCAGGGAGGAAAAAAGGAAAAAAAAAAAAAGGTTTTTAGTGCCCTTCCAGAACAAATTGTGTGCATCAACTGCAGACTCCCAGATCTTCCTCTTTTAAGCCAAGGCTGCTCCTGCTGAAATCTGTTTACAATTTGCAGTTAAATCAGAAAGGTATAGGGAAGGGGCAATGGAGAATATAATGCAGGCCTAAATGTAACTTGAGATTTTGCAGTGAAAGCTGTTATTTTCTGAAAGGACAAGTGCAGCAGTGTCACCCAAGTCTAAGCTTTCAAATTAACTTCAGCTGTAACCCTTCTTCAGCCAAAGTGAGGCATGAGTAATGAGACTAAGTGTAAGTGTTGGCTGCAATGCCCAAGCCCAGAAGAAGAGGCCACGATCTTCCAGGCCCAGAAACACAGAAAGAAGCCTCATTGCCTTTGAAAAATGCACAAATGTTACATGGAAATATAAACTCAGCTGTTTGTCTGAACATATCACCACAGTTAAATGTGCTTATAAGCAGACAACTGTCTTTAGTCAGGAGATGTTATAGTAATTTCAGTAACCGGATGCTTCTGTAATTCCAGGGCTACATTTAATTGGGTTTTACCAACAGTGTTTTACAAAACCATCACGGAGGGACAAAAGAAGTTCTCTTCTACCCTGTGTGCCGCTGCCAGCACACCACTGATTGCTGCCTCTTTAGATACTGCAAAATATGATGATGGGAAGAGGGTGTCTCACTCCATATGAAAGAAAGGAAGGCAGGCACAGGTGAATTTGTCCTGAAATAGTATTAGGGAGGGAAAAGCATTTCCTCCTCTTTTCAGAATGTTTCTTTGTTTTGTCTTTTTATTATAGTGCAGTTTGTTTTAAATATCAGAAAATGTCATTCCCAGAGTGAGGTGAAACTGAAATCCTGAAAAGTTCCTCTGATCTTGGCCCGTCAGTGAAAGCAGTTTGAAATGTCTGTTTCTACTAAATGTTTTGTTTGGGTAATTTCCACTAGGGATTAAGTCTTAATGCTTTATTTCCATTAGAATGTCCTTTGAACAGGATTTTATAGAAGCTTAAATGAAATGAGAAAACACTTAGGTCAGAACTTGTTCATAGCAATGTTTCCTCAGGACTTTATTAGCCTGGGATTGAATGAACTGTATTGTATCAGCTGACAATCAGCAAATAAAAGTCTGGGTAATTCTGTTTTTTGTTTTTGTTTTTTGTTGTTGTTGGTTTTGTTTTGTTTGTTTTTGTTTTGTTTGTTTTTTTTTTTTTTTCCAGTTCAGTGACCCTTTCACAGCAATTCCAGCAAAGAAAGCTTGGTAAGCAAGAATGCAAAGTTGTTCACTGAGAGACAGTCAGAAAAGGGCACATTTGCTTGCTGGTACATATACAGCCGTGCATACATGGTATCTCAGAATACAGTCAGCTGAAAACAAATGCAGCAGATTTTGCCATCTACGGGCCAAGTTTTGTTGACATTTTGACAGGCCTGTATCCAGGTCACGTCTCAGAACACCGAATTTAAAAACACAACTCAACATTAAACTGGATCAACAAAAGCATTGTCTGTGTCTCTGAATCCAGCAGAGAGAATCAAAGGCATTGAAAAGTGTTTGAAAAGAAAATCCTCCTCCTTTAGTACTTCATTGTATGAATTAAAAAATAAATTAACAAAAATTTAATGAAACCACCTGTAGGCCAGTGTGATAAAATGTCACCCTCCTTACCCAATCACCAGCTACTAAATATTGGGATAAATCCCAGGGTATGAAGTGTACTGCCCTTTCCAAACTTCTGTTAGTATTATTTATTATGCCTCCTCTGGTGTCCCTTTTCCTTTCCACGGTGGGCTGCAAAGGAGTGAAGTACACAAATATTCCCATGGCCACAGAAGGCCTTAAAAAGACCCTTATACAACACATTTCCCTGCAGGATGCTCCAGCTGGTTTTTCAGCACATGCATGAGACAAAAACCCAAAGCAATGATCCCTAAAAGGGGGAATATTGTCAGGAGAAATATGTTGCCAGAGTACACATGCTTTCTGACAGCAGTGAAGAGGTTAATCATGACAGCACTGGAGCATACGACTCCATGGTTACAGCCCTGAAAAGGCACCCTACTATAAAATCCTCTCTATATTTCTTTTTACATTGTAATCTTTAGCGGAAAAAAAAAGTTATTCCCCTGATTTGCAGTAAATTACAGCTCTAGGCAAAAACTTCACCAGAAGAGAAACATTTCTGACCATCCGCTTTTATCTATACACAAGATAAAATCAGTTTCTGTTGCAGAAAGTCTCCAGCACATTCAGTTACAATTTCATCCAAGGTTAATTACCATCCTTCGAACCCCCCCTGCTCCAAACCCTGGACTTGCTCTGGAGCTGCAGCATTGCTCTGGAACATGCTGGTGATTTTCCATTATCTGTACAATACACAGTCTCCAATGTTTCTCAGGTGTCCTGGCTAAATGGCTCAGGATTTTGTAACCAGACAACTCATTTCTTCATAATGCACCATGCTTAAAACTCTGCCCTCTTCAAAGTAAGTTGCAGGTTCTCACTTCTGACATTTGTCCCAAGAAAATAAATTGTTAATAAGTTATTAAAATAGCTCCCCCTTCCTC
The DNA here is from genome assembly GCF_037038585.1 of Patagioenas fasciata. Classification (NCBI taxonomy): domain Eukaryota; kingdom Metazoa; phylum Chordata; class Aves; order Columbiformes; family Columbidae; genus Patagioenas; species Patagioenas fasciata. Next base: position 37,268,364 of record NC_092522.1, on the reverse strand, counting down.
GCTACTCTTGCTTTGTGTAAGCACAGTTCCATATTTATCTGAAGTCTTCTCAAAAATCACCGATCTTTTCTTTTGGTTACATGTAGGGGGCAAAAGGTAAGTATTTTGTAGGACATATTTAAACAAGTGAGGGCTATGTAGGTGCCCCAGTTTTGCAGTGCTGCGAGAAAGGCAAGGTTAAATACTGCATGGGAGATTTAAGACTGTCCTTTTAGATGACAAGGGGAAATGTCATTAAACAGAGACCCTCACCATACAGCCCCTTGCTCCCTGTGCTTGCCCTTCTCTTCCTCCACCAGCCTTTAGCAGCCTCCAGAAATGCAACTTCCTATTAAGAAAGCAAACAAACAAACAAAATCTCTATTTCAGCTCTTTGTTTTCCTATCCCATCCTGACAGCATGGCCTCTTTCCAGCCCTGGTTCCCTCTCTCATCCAGCACAGCTTCTCTGCTCAACTATGAAACATTACAACCAGCTCCATCCTTTCATGCCATCTTTCTCATAGTTGGAAAAGGTGGAGGAAAGTAACTCAAAACAAGTGTCAGACTAAATACTGTCCTAACATCCCAGCTCTCAGGTATACAGATGACCTTGGTTATCATTGCCTTTTACCTGTATTGTTGACATTAATACCAGGTGCCCATGAAACAGCTGCCAGCAGCTCCTGAGAGAGGCCACTAATGCCACTGAGTAAACACTGTACAGAGATACCCCAGCTTGGATTTCCTAGGAATCCCTCCACCTTCTGAAAAGCAATGTGTGCCATCTCTGGAAAAGGGCAAGAGGTGTACATAAGGATTATTTACAATCTCAAATCAACTCTGTTTTCCACTTTACTTTGTTTATCATCATCAGGTAGAATCATGTTCTCAGAGAGACTTTTTGCTGCAGCTCCCATGCAGGAAAATTTTTTGCCAAATGCAAAACTCAGAAGTCCTGCTGGAGTCAGTTTGGCAAGGGTTTTTCCTCATCCTTGTACACAATCTTGTATCCCCCAACCCTTTTATTCCCCCTGACATCCCCAAATCTGCCTTAACTTCAGTTGTGAGTTTGAACAACCAGATATGGCTTCTCTAACCCTCTGGTACAGCCCCTAGGAGGAGCAGGGAAGATACCTGACCAGCATCTTCATGTTTCCTCAGAGGGCTCACAGAACCTGAGCATATCAGGAGATGTACACAGTCAAAAACATTTTAACTGTTCTGAGTTCAGAGCCACAATCGTAGTTTATTTGTTTATTAAACAGCATTATGATATCCTGGGAAACTTTTAAAGTTGCTTATATCCTATGAAGTGACATCATTGAAATGAAACAGCGGGTCACAGTGTCACAGCTGGAAACCTTGAATCCATCATAACAAGATCTCCAAGTTTCCAATTCAAAAGCTCTGGAATGCTTAAGAATTTTTCCTCCTAAGGGTATTTAGCTCAAGATTCCACTTCCCATGATTCATTGTGAATAGGATTTGGTACTAAGCTCTATATAGGGTTTCTTCAGGAAACCTGAGCTGTGAGAGCACTGCATATGGAAAAGCACAGTGTCTGAAGCTAAAGCCCTATCCAGCCCCAAAGTCAGGGTTACATTTCCATGTTGCCATGCCACGAGGTCTTTACAAGCTTCTGAAGTTTATGAAATACAGGTAAACAGTCCAAGTTTGATGACAGGTAGAGTGCAGGCTGTGGGGGGAAGGGCGAAGGGGTGGGCAGATGTGTGACACAGACACTAATTGCTTGTGGTAGAGCAGGAGTTACAAGCTTAGGATCAAACAAGATCCAGAGGGATAACTGAGAAAATAATCTCCTAAAATATATACTATGTTAAAAAGATGCTCATCAAGGCAGAGAATGCAGCTGTGCAGACAAGTGCATGGAAGAGGCCTCTTATACAGAAACACCTTATGCTCAGCTTTTTCCTGTTTGTCTAATGGAATTCAGTGTTCTTGCATCTTTATGAGGTTACAGATGACAAGAATGATAGAAGAATAATGTTGAAGTAATTTGGATAGATGTAGGGACTCAAGTCTTCAGGTTTTTCAGAAAGTGGGTAAACTTGAACAACAATACATACACTTTCCACAAATGCTTCTGGATGAAGTCATTTGCAGGGAAGGAAGTTTAGCCTGTCTAGTATCAGTTGTGTAAATACTCTCTTCTCTACTGAGACAGTTAATGGGGACAATATTTCTGTTAATAGACTTACTACAAAACCAGCATCTAGTTAATGTGGAAACCCAAAGCCAGCAGGAGTTTTATGCCTGGCCCTTGGAGATGCAAAATGCCACATCTCTTCACCAAATACAGAATAATTCAGTTTTTCCCCCAAGCCTTTTTACTGACTATAGTTCATTTCTGAGATTAATATTTTCTTGAAAGTTACTTAAGGTGTATCTGTAGAGGGAAAAAAATTAAGTCACAAGTTACAAAAAAAAAAAAAAACAACCAAACAAAAAACCCCAGCAAAACAAACAAAAAAACCCCAACCCTAAAACATTTAGAAAAAGCTTCCAAAGAGAAACAGAATTTTCTACGTGGCTTAATGGGCCAGCTAGGATTAATCAGCTCAACCAGAGAGACTATTAAACATTGTCAGACCAAATAAACTACCTGAGAAGTTTCAGCATGATCTGGAGGAGGAAAAGTTGAGTAATGAGTATTTTTGCCTTCACATATAAAATACAAAGGATTGTTTCTTAGAGATAAAAGCCACAGGTGCCAACTGTAGCTGTCTGGAAAACAAGGAGTTACCTGATACAATCTTCAAGTAAGTCAGGTACAGTCAGCTGTCCATTAGCTGTAGCTACTTGGGGATTTTTTTAGCCCTGTGGGTTACATCCCAGTGAAACAAAGAGAAAGCAGAGATGGTGGGAATTGAAAGTGTCCTTCAGGAAGGAGAAGAAACATGAAGCAGCTAGATGACTCAGGTGAAACCACCCATGAAATTTTGGACAGAAGGAAGGAATTAACTCAAGTCTGATCTCAACGTTAGTGACTGAGACAGCAAATAGTGGTCTCTTTCCTCTCATCTCTCTGTATCTGACATACTGGCACCAAGATGCACTTTACACCAGCAGAGAATTTTGCCTATAGAAAACTCCATAAGGAAAAACCAAACACTTTATTTCCCAATACATCAGGGTAAAATTAACACAAAAAGACAATTGTACTTCCTGAAAAGTGTGGAAGAAGCAGCAGAGTATTGAGGGGGAAAAAAACCCCACAACACGACAAATATCCCCTTCATAAACATGAAAGAAATTTTCTTCAAGAACTGCACAGCCTTCTGCACCTCTGAAAGCTATCAAGAGAACACAAAGTAAAACCTTTCCCAGAGTTTCAGGCTCTTTCATATAACACATTTAAAGAGAAATAAACAAGTTGTATGAGACACTGACGAGCCTCTGAACAGTTCCTCTTTTCATCAGGATCCAAACTGCGTTTTGAAAGCTGCTTGGGACATGCCTAGCTATTTCTGTTCCACAGCAATACAGTCATGGAAAGTTTTCCATGTACCACAGCAAGGCCACAGAGCAAACAGTTTATCACTGAAGTGTCTGAGCTTGCATGATAAAAAACAAACAGGGAGTAATATACGACAAAACCTTGAAAGCAGAATTTTGGACTCTAGTTACCTGGTGAGAGGCTCTTTTGAATGGATTGTGTGGGCTAATAAATTTCTTGTTCATAGAACTAGTCTACTTTGTCTGGACTCTAATCTTGGTTTTATAACGGATTGTTATCAGTGCTTTCTCCCTGGAATTTAGTTTTTCTGTACAGATTTAAAAGAATAAGCCTTTTTCTATTCCTTCAAGGCAATACTATGTTAAGTAGCTGCTCCTGTATACTTTTTGCCCATATTTGGAGTGAGCGGCAACTGGTTTGATTCTCGCTTATGCTTTGGCTTTCTGGCAAGACGAGCCCACAGAATACCTACAGAAGGCCTCCCTCTGTAGCACTGAACTGGCATTGAATATTTTTTCCCTTTCCTGTTCTCCTGTGCAAAGATTTTTGTGGAGAGCCACTAGACACATGTCCTGTATCTTCGGGATCTGATGGTGGGGATCTCTGAGTAGTTCACAGGCAGAAGGTGGTGGATCTTCTTGTGGTTCAGAGATACAGCCTGGTGGGACTAGTGAGCAGCTGCATTCAAGAGCAAATGAGCAAATTCAAGCTCAGTGATTCTTGCTGTGCTGTATCTCACACCTGAGGGCCTACAAAGCTCACAACTTCCCACTGGTATACCTTTGCTGGTCAGATGCCAGAGCATCAATTTGGGAACAAGACTGCTTAAGAACTATGGGTTCAGCTGCTCCCAGGCCATAATGATTTAGAAGCATGAAGAATGGTGATAATCATGGCATGGGACATCTCTAATTTTTATACAAATCCAGGGGAAATCACAGAAAGCAAAGATGATTTGCCCCACTGTGTCATCTACCTTAAGGACATGGAGTCAAGAGGACCAATGCCCTCATGTTTTCATGTGTTTCACTGAAGTCATTCCATGTCTTCCTCTTGTTTTGTTTTCTACACCAGTCACACTGAATTATTTAGGGAAGGTCCATTTGGCCATTCTGTGATTATATTATCACAAATGTAAGACTTCTCCAACAGAACAGAAGTTCCAAACCAGCCTGAGGAGTTGAGCAGAATGGAAAGTACGCGCTGATCAAATATTTACTGTTGCTGCTGGGGAGGGAGCTGAGAGGTGGCGTTTCCATGACATTTTGTTCCTGTAAAGCCAAGAACTGTTCTATAACCTTTGAATGTCCCTTGAAATTGTTAATCTGGCACCAGAAGTAAATAAAGAGATTTAGAAAGGATGATATTACTTATTCTAGGTCCATGTTATCACACATATAACACTTATTAGTGAATGTCATTAATAAATGATTCCTCATGATGATTATGAGAAATGACTGATCATAACAAAATAATTTACAGGTTAAGAGCAGGGTGACATAGAGACTCTGTGCAAGGTTAACTTGCTCTGGCTTCTGTAACAGGCACATGTACTTAGCTGAAAGTTTATTTTTAAAAGCATTCTCATATTCCCAAAATCAGCTAAGAATAGTAGCCTACAAATACTAGTTGTTTCTATACCATCCATTAGCCAGAGCTCACAGAACACTCTATAAGAATTGGTGAATTAAGTTTTTACCACCTCCACCCTGCACTGGGTCCTTTGTCATCACCCCTTTTGACAGTTGCTATTAGAGATGTGGCCTGAGGTACAAGCTGGTTTGACTTGCATAGAAAGCAAGCAGGAACAAGAAATGTAAAATAAGTCATATGCAAGAAGGTAACCATGGAAAGACTCAAAATATGATGAAATGTTCAACACAGGAGATTAAAATATTATAATATTATTATAATAGCTCCAGCAGCTGATTTTTCTGGCAGAAGTCCAGTTTATCTCTTTTAAAAATGCACTAACAGATGACTTCTGAAGCCTTCACCTTCTTTTTTGTTTCTTTGCACCCCTATTGGGATGCAGTAGACATATACGTGCACATTCTTTAACTAGCATCACAAAATACCTCAATTCTATCTAGGTCTTCTCTCTGGGAAAAGTGCAAGACTGTTCCTATCCTACAGTTATTTATATTTTGCCCAATATAGTTTGGGTATGTGCCAAGTGATTTCAAACAATAACAAGAGCTGTCATGGAGAAGAATTCAGTGCATTAGGCAAATGGGTAAACCCATAACAGCATGCTTCTACTAAGGGAGGAGATCTGATATGGAGCAGGGAATAAAGGCCAAAACAACCCTTACCACACCAAGCCCCCTCTCCCCCCCAAATCTTCCAAAAAAAGAAAAACCTCACAAGACCAGAAAAAAAAAAAACCACTAACACCACACAACCAAAAGCAAAAACAAAACAAACAACCAAAGCCACCCAAACAAACCAACAAAACCAACAAAAAACCTAACTCTATTCACCATTGAGCCTAAGATGTTGTACCTGCAGCCTGCGGGAACCACAGGTTGGTTTAAACTATGATTAGTTTTGCGATAGATGCAGATTTAATTTATCCTTTTATACAGTATTTGTACACAAACTGCATTTCATTATAACAGGTATCTCATAATCATGAAAACACAGAATAGAAAGTCAGGATTGTTGGGGTGAATTTATACAGCTGTTTCTACTCTACACCCCTGTGCTTCCATGCCTCTGCAGAGATGTGTAATTTATCACAGTAGGCAAAGTACTTTTAATATTGCTATTAATGAAATATGAGACCTACATTGTGATTTCCCTGAATCTAAGTCCCCATAAAATGGGGAATTACATAAAATTGTCTTCATTCTGCAGAATGGGAGAAAGCAACAAGACAAATACAAGCGAAAGATTTTTAGATCACAACTTAATTGCAGATGCTGCCTGCTTCACACTGCAGCTTGGCCCACCTGCAGCTAGCAAACATCATGATGTTTTAGAAGAGCTTGGAGGAGCCCATCAAATTCCAGTAAAAGTAAAAACAAACCAAAAAACCCAACAATCCCACAAAAAAAAAAAAAAAAGGCACACATTCAAGTATTTTTCTTGAACATTTTCCAAACAAGTCTGTACATTCATCCAAACTCGAGCATATAATTTTTAGCTGTTATTACTAACATCTGATTTAACATCTATCATTTTGCTGCTGTTATGTTTAAAAACTCTTCCCTCTGGGAATTCACTGTGGTCAGAAGTCTTCATCACAATTCACTGTCCTACACAGGCTGTAAAAACAAGAAGTCAGAGCCTTCTTCACTTCCTTTTCAAGAACCATGGTTTATGATGTTTTAATTAATCTCAGTTTAACCATTTAAGAAGTAATTTGAACATGCTTTCAGTGCTTTATTACTATAGCTCCAAAGCTGCTGGTTGTTGATAGAGGAGTGTGGGTGCTCGGTACATATCCCTAGGTGGGCTCATTTCTGGGTGTATCACGCAACTGCCTTCTCTTTTGCTTTCTTAGCATATAGATATTCAAAATTTAATAAGCATGAAAAGATAAGAGATTGCACTATCCTTGTCACAGATCCTGCGAGCTACAATTAAAACAAAAGGCAACTTGATCTGTACCATGAAATAACAGCCAATTGCTTCAAAACCAATGCTGAGAGAGCTTGGATATTTTCCAGGGATGATTTATAGCAAAACTTACAGTGGTAACAAGGATATAAGAATGTCCAGCATAGGCAAAGCTCAAGAACAGATGAAGAAGAGAACCCAGTATTTCAGATAAGAATGAGGAAAAAAACCCAATTAATCCAACTATACAATCTGGTAGCAGAATTACTGAAGGGCTAGATGAAGCCTATCACTTTTTAACTCCCCTAAGAATCAGAAGTACTTGGCAGGCACTTGCGACATGAAACAAATAAGTTTTATTTGCAGCCTCAAACATTTGTAAAAACGTTAACTCAGTAACTCAGCGAAAACCTCATACTATCACAGCTGTAAAATATATATTTTAAGCCATGACTTTAGAGTGTCATAGTTGCCTGAACCGTCTATAACTCTGTCCCTTTTATATACATATTTGTGTGTGTAGGCATACATGTATCTATAAAGCAATTCATTGGTCTTTCAAATATATTTCTCATAAGTCAAAACACCCTCCTGATAGCACTAAATTGTTTGGTTTAAACATTGATCTCTAGGGCACTGATAAACAGTATTTTTGTGGCTTTGGGAAAGCTGCAAATATTTGCACTTTAAAAAAAAATGTATTGCAGTAAAGCAATGTTTCAGCAATCAAGAACATGGCCCGTTCTCTGAGCATGATTCACTGTAGCTAAGCTCAAAAAGAAACAGAGCTAGTGGATGATAGCCAGTAGTAGTGCATTCTAGAAAGCTTAAAAACAAGGCCTGAAAACATAAATGGGTGCTGTTTAAAAGAAATTATGCACAAGTATCATTCACAGACCAGCAGCCAGCATTACACTATAGTCCAGTCACAGATTGATTTTCCTCTTAGTGAACGAGAGCACTCCTCTTAGATGTTCTCAACCAAAGCAATAAAAACAAAGTTGGGGCCCATTACAAAAAGTGGTCTGTCCTTGGCTAAATTCTGTCTCTTCTGGGGACCACACCTGGGAGAGAGCCCTGCTGTGTTTGCTCCAATGAGCTGCAGAGGGGACAGCAGACCTCATCTTGCTGCAGGACAAGGCTTCCCCATTAACATTTGCCACCTTTGTCAGTCACTGACAAGGGAGGGATTTTTGTCAGCAGTTTTGCAGACCATATGAGGGCTGGCTAGTCAAATGCTTCAGCATTTGAACGACTCCCAGCTACCTCCTTTTGGCACAGACTCAGCACAACCTCAGCAATAGCATTTGATATACAGCAGTGCAAGAACACGGCACCTGAAGCTTCTTACCGTAAGCCATATACCAAGAAACACGCTACAGACATTTAGAAGCCATATAAGGAACAACCCTGGCACTGATCTGCTGTTCTCATTTAAGTCTCCCTCACCTCACATGGCTGCAGCACAGCTTCTGCCTCCACAGGATTCCAAAGGCTTTTGGGTTGCACAACACTGTGTCTGTAAGCAGGAGTAGATGAACCCAGTAACTCAATGATCAATTCTACAACAGCAAAACCAGTCAAAATAACAAAACAGAACAAGCCCCCAAATCTGTGCTTAGTTCTCAGCCCTGATGCCTTTTTGCCACTGAAGTCAAAGGGTTCATAGAAAGGGATATGTTCTCTGAAGCTCTCAAATTGAGTAACTCCATTGCTTCCCAATCCTCAGCCAGAAGCACCTGTGGTATGATTACTCCTGCACCCCCAGGACCCCCATCATAGCAGAATTGCTCCAAATCTAGACCAGCTTGGGCTGAAGCTGCCTTTGTGCAACTCCTCCTGTTCCAACCTGCCCAGACAAACAGGTCCTGAATTGCTTGTTCCTCTGCTCAGTTTTTATACAAGAGAAGAGCTAGTTTTGCAAAACAGACACAGCCAGGATGAATTCTACCTAATCTGTACAGTGCCTGTAAGAAAGCACGGGTTATAGATATGACTGGTACTTCGAAGGAAATATTGCTATTTTTAATTCCTCGAGGTCCAAACTACCATGGCAAATGATACCAGAAGTTCCTGCCATGTTTGCAGGGACTTTTATATCTGGCTTTTCTGAAAGGAGAGCACAAGCATTTTCCTGCACTCTAGAACAGCTGGAGACCAGAGAGGGCTGGGGCAAGGGGCAAATAGCCTTTTTCAGCACAGCCTTACTGGTATTGGGAAGCTTTCTGGTCCTCAGTGCAATACAAATGAGATGTAACGGAAACTCACTTGCTGTCCCTTAATCTCTCTTTGACAAACCATCATTGCTTTTGCAGGTCACTACCTAATAGAATATTAAAAAATAAAAACAACAAAAGAACAGCTAAAACAGACCTGACTCTGTGCATCTGGTACTAAAAACTTGGTCTGATTGAGGAAGAAATGGATACTTTACCTGTAACTAAAAGCAAGTAAGCAAGTGCACAATCAGCAGGAATCAAAGTACACAGCACAACTGAGCCCATGAAGCCTTCTAATTTCAGGTATCAGATACCCAGCATTAGGCCAGGCAGTAAAAATCTCTGTGAGCTCTGACATCTCATGTTCAAACCCTCCTGGAAATGACCAAATCAGCAATGACAACATGTCTGTGAAGGGCAGTCCAGGAGTGTTGCTCAGTAGAGAAGAATAGCAGTAATTGTATCTGCTGGAAATAGAGGCTATTCAGGTTATTGGCATTGACATTGTGTAACACCCAAGGAAAATGAAGCCCTGCTCAGGAACACTTCACAACGAGATGAACCTCTGTGTTATTCTCTGGGTGAATATTGCTTAGAAGGACAGAAGTGAATGAATACAGGCTACAAATGAAAGAATTTAAAGAAATGCTACTGTCTATAGCAGAGGAAAGTCATATTTGCAACTTTACTTACATTTTTAAACAAGCAGCCAAAGGGTCTTTGTCTCCCATAAGAGAGGCAGACAAAGAAGAACTTGTTTATTTAAACTACAATATTTTATAGATAATCTGAAGTTGAGGGAAGCATTTTAACCAGATGAAGCTTGAGCTACTTCAGGGCTGGGAAAATACTTTCTCTTCCCTGTTTGATCTGGGTGGCTGTATAAAAGGACAGGAAGGTCTGATTTTGCAATACATCCAGGCAACCTTGTTTGTGAGTGTCCCAGCACTATTGAACAATTTTAAACCCTCAAGTTATCCTTCCCATTGACCAGTCTCCATATTCATCTATTTATAAATCTAGTTGCCCATTTTGTCTCCACAGTCAGATTTTGTCAGACTATAGTAAAACAGCCTTTCAGTTTGCAGTGTGTAATATCATTAATAAAGTAAATCATCAAGTGAAAGAAAACCTCACCTGTATTATCCAATTGCAGCAGAAAACAAAGCAGCATGTGGCTTTCTTTAACTACAATCAATGCCTGATAGTGCTAGATATCTTCAACAGCTCTAGGAAAATGTACCTGGACTTTCTTTGGATGTATCAGTAAACACTGAAGGGGTTGGCGGGGGGGGGGGGGGGGGGGAATGAGCTAGTTGTACACAGGTGAAGTGATTTCTTTAATCTCCATTCAGGTTTTCTTCATTGGCTCCTCTTATTTTCTTGGTCCTACAATCCAGAAAAAATACAAGGCTTCTCTGCCTCTGCCAGAACTTCAGTTATATTTGATTAAGGCACATATTTAGAATAATTCAGATATCACTATCAGTTCCTTTAATTTTATCTGCTGGAAATAAATGTGACTGCCAACTAGAAGTCTTCTCTGTGTGTTAGCTGTGGCAGAGATTTGATAAACCATATGCACTTGAGATGATGTAGCTTCATCAGGTGAAAAGCAAACCTGAGAGGTAAAAGCTCTTTACAGCCTTTAATTGCAGGTTCTTTTGTGCATTTGTGTTCCTTCAAAAAGGGTAAAATCATGGCAGCGAAGCAGGGAGAGGAGGCTTTTGGCAAAGCCTTCACTGTTCCACCTTCATGTCTCATCACTTTCAAAACAGCTAATCCTGAGATTATGTGGAGGGTTTTTCCCTGCGCTGCAGTCACCGGGATGTGTTAAGTAGTTAAACTTCTGAGAAGGGCCTCCTGTTGAAGGAAACACATGGGTAGCTGGGTATGAGTTTGATGAAACTTAAAGCAGATGCCACAAAAGTTTGGGCCAGAAGATGATGCTCTGAATTCACACAGAGGAATACACAGACAACAAAAATATTTAGGATGCTGGTATACCTACTGATGAACTTTTTTTGATCCATTATTCTTTTCATTAGCTTTACTTCTGGCAGCACCTCTGGTCCCTGCCCTCTGATACAAAACCTGTGTGTGGTGGGGGTGTTTAAACTCTCCATGAGTGATGCTTACAGTTTTCAGACTGGCCACTTCCAATACCCAGCCCACACAACTTACAAAACAGATTGAGCCTTACCCTAAAACCTTCCCCAAAATCCCACACCCACTCATCCAGGAAAAAAATGAAAGCTACTGTTTTTTTTTTTTCAATTATTGTTCCTCTGTTCATACCATGAAGATGGAATCTATGATCCAAGCTGTATTTCAGCACAAATATATTCTTTAATCCTCTTCAAAACAACTTTCAAGATAATGTAGAGTGGATCTAAATGTTCCTGCTCTGGCAGGGGGATTGGACTAGATGATCTCTTGAGGTCCCTTCCAATCCCTAACATTCTGTGATTCTGTGATCATAATGTAGAGTGGATCTAAATGTTCCTGCTCTGGCAGGGGGATTGGACTAGATGATCTCTTGAGGTCCCTTCCAATCCCCAACATTCTGTGATTCTGTGATCAGAAAGGTTGGATAGATTTACCTTGGACACAGATAGCCTCTGCAGAATCAGAGGCACCACAGGGCTATCTACTACTGTGAAGCTTCCTCAGGAGGTAAAAGCAGGGAGCACTGAAACATGCTATTGGAAGTTTTGTAGGCTCAATAGTACAGAAAGGAATGTACAAGCTTTTCCCCAACTTTTCACAGTGCCCCAGTATACAAAAGAAACAGTCCACAGGGACTGAAGTAGAGGCTTTCTCTTTGCCCCTCCCTCCTCTTACTTTTTCCATACCCACATATTTACAAAAAGCATAGTTTTGACGTTTTAAAAATTATTGTTTACTGTCCCATGGTTGGATAGTGCCATTTCCAAAGCTGTAAGCCGAGCTGGCTTATTACCAACATTCCTAATACTGCTGCTGCACTGGGAAAAAAGATTCCCCATAAACCACCTACATGCTCAAAAATTCCCTTTGGAAAAGAGGCAAAGCACCAAGTTGAGAAAGGATAAAGGTCAAATTCATAGCCCATAATTGCTTGGCAAAACAATTTGAGGTTTTGCGGTGTAAAAGTGACATGAATTTTTTGTCGTACAATGGTGCACTGATGCTGTCATAACTTTAGAGATTATTCCACTTCTTGACTCAGCACTGACAAATGATCCAAAAACTGGCTTCTGAAGGAATAAGCAAGTTCAGTGATAACTTAGTCAGTAGTGGATGAAAACTATTTGAGTAATCTGAGACACACAGTGTCCCAACCACAAGACTGCCACCAAATGTCATTTCTTGTCACCCTGTGACTCACTTAAGAGGCAGCTATGAAAACCATTAAGCTCTCTTATTCCTCTTCTTCCTCTTGAATCTCAGATCCATTTACTGGGAACTTGGATGACAGAGGAGCTAATGTCAAGTAGTTAATAGCATGAAACTACTTAGGAAATATAAACTAATGCTAACTTCCTCTGTTCAAAGTCTTGATGGTAAAAGTTTTAACCTGAACCTCATTAAAGCTAGAGCTGCTCCATGAGTAGAAGAGACTCTGCGCATAGTAGCAGTTGCAAGCTTGCTGCATGTGGGACTTGCAATGTTAGTATCCAGTTTTCAAAATGTGCTGAATTTCACACCTTGTTCTTCTGTAAAGCAAAGAGGAACAGGTTTTGGTGTGGTTTTGTTTGTTTGTTTGTTTGTTTTTTCCTGAAATGAAGCTGTCAGTATTTCAAAAGAGGGAAGAGCCCCTGGAGTAATGTGGGGATGTATACAATATCAGGAAATAATACTCAGGCAATTGAATTGTCAGGGGTGGACCTGCTGCTAGATGCTAAGCCATCTCATCCTGAGGGACACTGCTCTTACCAAGAGTGTGCATATGAAGAAATAACTTGCATTACTGTGACAGAACTTGTTCTGGGAGGTAAAAAAATCAGATAAAACTCTCTGCAAACATGAACAGCTGCAAATGCTGTTTATGGTGAGATGAGAAGGAAACTCACCAGACTGGGGGCTTTACATGCTCTTTTTCAGGTCCTGCAAATCGCACTGAAACGTGTATGAAAAGGGCAGGTAAACACCAAATGGAAGGAATGTTCTTCGTGTCTGATCCAGTCAAGAGCTGAGGCCAAATTCAACACAAGGAGATGGGTTTAGTCATAAAACTCCTCAGTCTGTCTCAATGGCTTGGTTTTTTTCCCCTTCTTCCTTGATAATGTTGTTCTTACGTGCAACAAAGAAAGATTTCATGCACTTTGCTTAAATATTAACTACTTATGATTTGAGGAGAAAACACTTCAAGGAGAAAACACTAACCACAGGCTTCACATAAATATTCTACTGTTAGATGCCAGTGAATGACACATATCCCTTCTTCTGAAAGGACAGACATCATGGTTATTCCTTCTCAGTAGGATACAGAAAGTTGCAACTACTTGGTTGGTAGGAAGAATTGCTTTATATTCCTATTAAGGGGGGATCAGAAAATTATGGTAACATGATATGCTATAATAGAAGGGACAAAATGAATGAAAAAGAAAACACAGTACCTGGACCGAGAACATTAAAAGCTCTGTGGAGAAAAAAGTGGTTGCAGACTGCACGCAGTGTACATTGAAAACAATGAAGCCTTCATAGAAAGGGAATGGATCTTATCTAAATCTCCTTGGGAAATAAAAATTAATACATTTCAAATCTTTTCCGAAAGTCAGGAGGAGACATTTGAAACAATGAGAAACATTTGTGTTACACTATTAACCTTTACTGTTTTGAAACAGCAGTGAGGACATTTTTGGGGAGTTTATCCATTCCTGCGCTTGCCAAACATGAAAGTGCATAATTAAAATGGCCTCTTTTTTATATTACTAGATTTGGAATTGCTTAAGTGGTTAGTTAAAGTACCAATTCAGAATCCTTTTCGCTTTGCCCAAATCCAGCTCTGGTGACGCAAAAGCTCCAATAAACACAGGGAACTTTCTCAGCCCAGGACCAGAGCAGCTGCTGCCCACCCCACTCAGCATTTGCTCTCTCATCCCAGATACAGGGGCAGGACCAAACCATGTGTAGCATTTGTGTTACCAACATTTAATGTTGATGAGCCATATGGAAATTAAAACAACCCACCCAGAGCTCCTGTAATTTACACAAGAGTGAGTGGGTGAGCAGGTCCACAGGGATCCAAGGGTATAGGTAGCACAAAATGATTTTGTTGCTCTGCTCTTAGACTGCATCTTTTGCGGAGCATATAGCTGCTTGAACCTAAAGTAAAACAGCTTAACGTCTACCACATTATGGTGGCTAATCATAGCTATTTAAATGCAATTAATGAATGTTATTTAACAGCTGTATTCATCATGAACATATTGTATAACCACATTATTGCATGCTTGGGTTTTCACTTACGTCCCTGTTGTTTCAATACTGTGACTCAGCGGAGAATAATTCTTTGCTTATTTTCCAACTTCTCTGTGGTCTGTCTCATTGATGCATGTAGTGTAAGACAGCAAAAAGACAGCAGTGAAACAGCTCAGACCCTGCCACTGTACGTAGACCTGAAAGACAAACCTTAGGTCATTTTTGCATCTAGCATCATTCACTGATGGGAACCATTGTGCTGTTTGGCCCTGCTCTCATTCCTTGCAGTTGTGCTACAATGTGCAACAATAGCTCTGTGAGCTATCGGGCCTGAAGTGACCTAAATCTTTCTCAGGCTTTGTAGAGATGCCAGCAGTAGCATTTTTAAAAGTAAGAGCAATATGGGTGCGGGTATATGATGCACCCTTCCTTGCACAGGATTTGACTCAGACTCCCTTACCCAAGCAATCTCCTGAGCAAGTACTGCTGCTCCTGAGTCAAGTCCCTAATAATAGTTAGCCCCCTTCCTGGACCATGATGCTCACCAGCTGATGTTGCTCCCCGCCCCATTCCCACCAGCTTTATGGCCAGTGTTCTCAGTGTTCATAGGGCTGGAATGATGAGTGCATGCAGCTCAGCATGGACATGAGCATTACCATCTATAGAATGTGGTCGCTTGGATGCCCCAGAAGCTGAGAGCAGCAGACGTGAATAATTCCTCCATCTCTGATTTTCATTTAAAGATTTAATCATGCCATTTGACATTTTCTATTTCAAGATTTTCCCAGCAGTGAGCTTCTTGAATCAGGTTAAGGCACCATATAATCCCATGTCTTCAGAAGTATCAGCTGGATTGCTGAGGTTCCTCCACAAACACATGTTTACATGAAGATGTGTGTGTGAGGCGACTATGAAGATGTACAGTTCTGGGAGTTTATTGATGAGTGGAAACAGACATCAGCTCCCCAGATGTTTTGAGAAGAGATGTCTGGGTTTTTTTTTATGTGATTTGAGCTAATTTAACAAACAAAGGTGACTAAAGACAAAATGGCCATGATTCCCTTCTGTTAGATTTCTTCAGCCTTTTCACAGTGTTAGACAGGTTCCTCGTCTTCAGTAAATTCAACACCCTTATCACACACCCCCCCTGAGTCCTTCAGGTTTTCAAGTCACTTAGAGACTCTCCCTCAGTTTTGGTGACTAAGAAAGAACTTCTTGCAACAATATTCTTGGTGGGTTTTAAAACCTACTTGGTTTTACGTAATTTACTTGGAGCATATTTCTGACATGTTGTTTCTTCTGACTGTGATGGCTAGACTAAACATTAGTTGTATACTAACCAAGAGCTACAAGTGAAGTCCAGGAAGAAAAGCAGCTGCAGTAGCTGCTGGTGTTGAGCAGCCATCCAACTGCACTTGCTGGAGGCCTCTGTAGCCCTCAGCCTGGGGGCAGCAACCAGAAGCAACCTAAACTGATTATAGGAAAACCTCACAGTAATATTTTCGATGTTTCCCTTCTGCCAAGACGGTAAGAGACCACTTTAAACAGCCTTATTTAATTTTTTTTTAATGTCTGAAAATGGCAAATGTTCAAAACTGAAGCTTCAGGAGAGTGTCTTGGAATCATAGAAGTCTGAATCTATATCAAGATACCACCTACAGCTTGTCCAATCCATGAAAGAATAACTGGAACTAGATGTTCCCTGCTATACATCTCAGTTGTTTTAAAAATCGCCAATATCAGAGTCTCTAAAATGTGCTATGTAGCTTATTCCTGAACTTAGAAAGCTTTTTCAATTTCTGCAGATGCATGCTGATCTCTTCATTTTTATGTTCTGCCTGTAGTGGACATGGAGAGCGATTGATTGCTGTCATCTTTGAAACAGTTTTACATATGTTTGAAATCTATTTTAAGACAACCTGATGTCTTTTATCTGGACTAAATACATTCCTTCAAACTCCATTCACCTTCTGCATAGGTCTTATCCTTCTTGATGACTGAAATCTGTGATATCTGTCGTGAACTATGATGCCTTTGTTAAAAGAATTTTGAAGGGATGCACTTTTACATTGTCTTAATTTTGTACAAATTTGAGACTTCAAAATTTTGAGAGGTTCTGTTTATAGACTGGGAAAACTATTTCCTCTCTAACTGCTGGTTTGAGCTTCTTTATAATAATATACTTACTTGCATTACTTCAGGTTTAAATGATTTTTCTTCCTAACAAGATAGATATCTATTTGTGCTGACAGCCTCATAAAGTATTTCTGTCCAGTAACATGTTAATTCCTTGAACTTCCCTTCAGTTCCATTTCCTCAACATGACAAAAGTCAATGGAGATACATCACAGATTAATATTTCTATCATTAAGTTGTACATCAGCGGACTGAGTGTTTATGTGATGTCCGTTTGTCATTGTGTTATTAAATTGCTCTCCACAGCAGGGACAATTCCTTGATGTTTCATACCTCTATCTAACATGCAGTAAAATTGGATTAATAATACAGGTACGTTGCAAAGATTTACTAACGATTTCGAGTATTTTTTTAATCTTTGATCTTACACAGCATTTGGACATCTGTCAGTCGAGAATGTTGTGCAAGTGTTTGGCAACACTATGTTAATCGTCCTCTCATGCAGTTAGAGCTATTGGCATTCTCCATTGTAGACTCTGTTTGTTTAACGTGCTGATCAAAAGGCACATTGTATTGCCACCAAACCCTGAGTCACCCTCCCCAAGGAACAATTACCCTTTCTTTCCATTTGGGTGGAGATAGTGTATTTCTTACTAAGGGAGTGGTGATCTCAGTCCGAAATTTCTTGATAATATTTAGTAAGCTGAAGCTGGCTATTTTATGTTGAGCAGACAGAGAAAAGGAGGCTTATTGCATACGTGCCGGTAAGCTTTTATCATTGCACTATTAAGATCACAGCAGCAGTTTAGTGCCTCTTTTTTTTCCTAGAGCAGAATTACAGAGGCAGGAGAGGAGCATCAGTGTAGGTGGTGCTGTGAACCACACAAAAACATCTGGCAGATCCTGGCTGTAGTGAAGCAACAGAAACATCTCTCAGTCTTTTCCAACCATGCTGCCTGCTCACTGTCTCACTTTCTAATGGAGATACCTTTCTGCAAAACCTCTGGGTTTGACTTTTTCACAGTTCAGAAGACACGGCAACATCAGGATACAGCAACAGTCACCCTGATGGTGACGGTTCGCCTACTGTGGGCAGCAGTACATGGTAGCAGAGGGAAACAGTGGGAGGTGGAGGGCGATGAAGTTGCCTATCATGTGCTAGACGACGGGATTTGAGCATGAGGAAGACTGGTTTATTCTGCCCTAAAGGAGGTCAAGCAGAAGACTTGGCGATTGGATGCCCCTTCCTTACGCCCCAAGATGAGAAGCAGGAGGGAGGAAGGAGTGGGAGGAAGGGCAGGGTTCAGAGCAAGCCCCCCGCCTCCATGAGCTCCCCTTTTCTCTCCTGTTAGCTACTGGAACCCTCCCAGCAGTCTGGGCAGAGGGAGGAGAGAAGAGCAAGTAAAGGATAGGACAGGGTTCATAGGGTGGCATATTAGAAATTTGCTGGAATTGGTCAGTTGGGCTGGAACGTGACAGAGCTCTAGAGAGTTACTTGTAATACAGAGTTTCAAAATATGTACAACTCACGCTCAAAAAATGGGTTGTGTCTGAGGGTGGGGAATGTTTTGCACAGTCCCTTCTTGCAAGACAAATAGGAAAACAGGGCCCCCGGTTACTGTCACTACAGTAAACTTCTTGGTTAACTAAAGACAATTGTAGCGAAGTTCACTGAGGTAACACTTATTCTTGCTGCCTGCTTCCTAGAGAGTGTCCAGGACAGGGACCTGATAGCACAGCTGGGTCCTAGTGGGGCACAGATGTGGAAAAGGAGCGTGCCTGCACTTGGTAAGGCCTTTGGAGATTTTAAGTAGGCTTTGCTATGAATCAGGAGAAGTCATACTGAGTGCCTAGGTTTTTTAAAAGACTGGCTGCAATCAGAAAGATTATTAATTTATTTTAGCTGCATGAAGACTCTAGCTGGTAGATGAGAGCTGCTTTTAGTATATTATTTTTTCTTATGCGAGTTTTTGCTTGTTTCCCAAAAGTATAAAAGTGTTACTCTCCCTATATACAGCCACACTTTCGCATTGTCTACGTCAAAAAATGATTACTTAGATAAACGGCAGTAAATTCTTGTGATGTGTGGTATCAAATTTCTTTTAAAAAATTATTGGACCTTGTGGCTGGTCCAAATTTTTGCCTGTGCTAAAATGGTACCGGTGCCAGTGCTTTACCATCGCTGACCAGGAGTGATCCTCTC
Organism: Patagioenas fasciata; assembly: GCF_037038585.1. NCBI lineage: Eukaryota > Metazoa > Chordata > Aves > Columbiformes > Columbidae > Patagioenas > Patagioenas fasciata. The sequence goes on along the minus strand of NC_092522.1, from coordinate 37,249,377 downwards.
AAAGGCATTTCTGAATAGATACCTCTTGAATGCTGCAAATAATTAAACTGTGACAATCCTTGCATGATTGTGATGTGAGTGAAGGCAACTTTTAACTTGGATTTCTCATAGTTGCAGGAGATAAGGTGACAGAAACATGTTTGAACCTGATGGGAGAAAAGCTTCTTTTCAGCTTTTCTGACTTTAAAAGTCTTTGCTTGCCTCAGCCATGTATCAAGTCACTCTGACTTGCCACAGTTAGGTTTCCATAAATACAATCTACAAAAGGAAATACTTGCTCTAGTTAATGCTGCGGGAAATTACAGGTCAATTCATTTATCATACTCATCAGTATAATGTAACACTGAGTGCACACTCTATTCCTTTGATTATTCAGAGCATTGTTCTAAATCACTTAGTGCTCAGGACATGTTCCTGCAGATGGCAAGAACCAGCAAGTTCAGGCTAAACTGGGGACTCATAACTTACTGTCTTTATCAGTGAGACTGACAACCATGGGGCAGCCTCAGCTGTGGCACAACAGGTTGTGGTGCTCTCACCAATGCAAAACATACCTCTGGGTAATGTGCAGATTAGATGTACACCAGCAGCCAGTGAAGACTAATCTCATCTGAAGTGAGGATGCAAACTGATGGGGTGGTTTTCCTCTGTTTGTCTCTGACTCTCCACCTTCTGTTTCTTTCTGTCTTCATCTGAAACCACTGATAAGATATGTAGTACCTGCTTTGCCTTTTCTGGAGCTGCCACTCTGAAGGAATGGGGACAAGAAGCAACTAGAAATTAGCAATAAGTACCATGAGTTTGCCAGTATAGTAGGATAATAATATTGCTCTTTGCTTTGAAGCTGTTTTCATCCTGCAGATTTCAAAGCACCTCAAGCCAGGATGAAATTGGAGTGTTTTCCTCCTTTTTCAGCTGGGACACTGAGGCACAGAGATGTACCAGGATGTGTTCAAAATTACAAAGGACTTCTGAGGCAGGACTCCAAAGAGCACTTGCTTTTCCCGTTAATTAAAATAACATAGATTGTGTAACTCAGGCTTGGACATATGTTCAGGGAAGCAAACATACATAGTCTTTGCAAGGGTCACATATGCGGTAGGAAGGACTCTGTATGATTTGGCATGTCCTTTCAAGCTCCATTAGAGTCTCTCCCAATACTTCTGGCTGTTGCTTTCTCTTTCTCTAAAAGTTTTGAAACCTATATTAAAAAGTGACTGATGAGTGTCTTCATAATGAATGCTCAGCAGTTAGCTGAAGAAACTCAAAGCCAAATCCTTCCTCTGAAAGTCTGTTTCAGTTCTGAAGTTTTATGTAGGAATAAGGACTTGTCACAATCAAAGATATTTGTCCCTGGGAGAAAAGATAGATATGCCAAGCAGATCCAGTGTGGGCTGATGTCATCATTCACATGGCCTGTGTTGCAGGTATTTCAATGAATCTGCTCTTCCAGAAGCAGAAGAAGCCTCAAAGTGTCTCTTGAAAGCATTGGGAGTCATTGGAAGAACAGTAGGGTCCCTTAAGCAGCTCACTCTGTGATGCTGCTGTTCCTTCTCCCCAAAGCACTTCCAAGTATTTTCACTTGTCTTACTTTTTAAGGGCAAAGAAACTCTGGAGTGCTAAGGTAGCCAGATACACCTTTAAATACCTTTTTTTTTTTTTGGTGTGTTTATGGAGATTAGATGGAGTGAACATTTTGGTGGGGAGCAGGAGTTTGTGGTGCTTTTTAAATTTTGTACTCTAGACCCCTACATGTTTCCTTCAAGCCTCTCTTCAAGGTGTACACAACTTGCCCATGCAGCTCTTTATGACAGGAAAACGATGTTTAGTAACCAAATTCCTTCATTCACCACAAAGATCTTGGCAGTGCAAGCACACTGGATATTTACTTAGATCAAGTATTCTTTAGCAGATTAGACCCACTTTTGACAGCATAGTGCTTAGATTTGGGGGAATATCAAATTGAAAGAGAGAAAATTCAGCTGCTGATCACTTAAATGTGTATTTATTTTCTGAACTGAGCATATACTGGAGAAAGCTGGCAAAACAATAATTCTATGCATAAATGCAATTTGGTTTATAAGTCCTTCACACTTTCAAAATTCCAGTGTGCTGCAAAACTAGCTTGTAAACATGACAGTATTGGAGAGTTCTCAAAATGAGATAGAGCTGGAATGAGGACAGCTGCTTATTTCAGCAGCTGTGAAGGAATGAGAGGCAGTGTGGGATGGTGATACTAAACAAATTTGTTGTTTTTTTTCCTAAAAATCCACCAATATTTCATTTTAATCACAAGCTCTAACACTCATATCATGCTAAGGTGAGAATAGTAGCCAGAGTACTACCTTTCAGGCAGTAAATACTAATGCATCAGCTTGTGTTCAGGTTTCCCAACAATGACAGCGGTTGGAAACTAACTTTTTAATAAATGAAGGCTTATTTCTGAGCAGATTTTAAATGAAGGGGGAATACTATTTTTCAGGGTCACAGAAGTCATGTAGCATGCACAAGTCTGACCTGTGAAGCCTGGATGATTCCTCTCCAGGCTTTTTGGGGATTACAGCCTTCACTCTCAGGAAAGGTGAGCTCAGTGTCTGAGAGGAGGGACTGGCCAGCAGAGCAGCAGATCTCAGCAGCAGTCCGGCCATTGGTGGCATGAAGCACTACAGGGAACGTAGTTTCTCCCTCCACTCCAGGGACAGCATACCTGTTCATAGGGTGCCTTTGGAATCTCTTAGGAGCAACATTTCAGGTGTTCGGAGTCTTTCTGGGTCTGCCTTCCATGCTCAGTCTGTGTCCCCAGCTCCTGGTGTTGTCCCAAATACTGCTACTCTGTTTCAGGGCTTTTCTCTAGACTCGGAATGTTGTCAGCAACCTGCAAGCGCTAGAGAAGGCACAACGCTGCAGTTCTTTGCTAATATAGTTCCAGTCAATCCCCCATGCAGTGTAAACTATGCTAGAGAAGGAGATGTTTCATTGCTATTACTCTGCATCAAGAGTTTTGCAGCTATACTTAGTGTAGTTTTCCCTCCCAGATTCCTAATTGAGGCATGAAACAATTTTTTGGTACAGGGAATCAAGTCTTGCTTTCAATCTCTCCTCTGCATCTTGTAAGGGTCATTCTCTGGAATACATAGGGTTTGGTTTTGTTTCACTAGAGAAGCTCAGGAAAGCTCAGGTAGATTCTGAGTTAATGCTGACCTAAAATGTGGTGTCATCTCTCATACATTGAAGTGTGCTAAAAATACAGTGTTAATCATTAAAAAGCAAGTGACTCTGGTTCCAGGATTATGGTTCCAGCTGGAAAAAAATGACAGCCAGTAAACTAATGCCTCAGAATGATACTACAGCCTTGTTGCGTTTTCAGGGTACACTGAAAGGGGAGAAGAAAGAACTAAATGCATTAATTGATTATACTATGAAGAGGAGATACAGTATAATTTATTGCTATTGATAGAATAGCAATAGTATCAATAGCAATAGTACCAAAAGTTTATTGCTACAATATAGTTTTCCTTATTGACTTCCATGGAGTGAAAAAAGAGCCTTTATTTGATAAACTTTAATCTGTAAAAATACCTGGCTACTCCTGCACATATAGGAGTGGGACAGAGAAAGGCAAATATACTAGTTAAGGAAAGATAAAGGACATCAGCTTGTTTAGTCTAGCAAAATAAGGACAAATACGTAGAATGGGGATACAATTACTGTAAGTAAATACACTAGGACATAACATGAGGAAAGGAAGAGAATACTTAAGCTAAAGGACAATGGTAGCTTACTAAAAATAGTTAAGAACTGGTCAAGCAGAAATCTGTGCTGGAAACCAGGTTTCTAAACCCCAGAGGAATGAGAATTTGGAACAGCCTTCTTCTGGGGTCAAATTCCCTCACTAGTTCTAGAAGGAAGCTGGAGGTATTCATGAAAATGACACCTGTGATACCCATGGAATATTCCTGATCACACAGAAGACACTCTCTGCTGTGACATTTGTATTTTCAGCTCTTTGTTTTGGATGCAGCATGAAAAAAATCTCAGAAAGTACACAGGCCAGATGCACACCTTGGGATGTCTTTGCCCTACAATTACAGGGCAGTATATGTGCACTTCTTGCATGTCTGTCAGTAGTAGTTTAAACATGGTCTTACTGAAGCTCAGAGTTGTTATCAGTCAAACTAAGCAAAACCAAATATTGAGCAAGAGAAAAAAGTTACTTCTTGCTCTCCATGCTGTATTTTAGTTACTTTTTTTTTTGTCCACTCTGTATTTTGTCCCCAAAGGAAAGAAGCCAGGAATGCACTCCTACAGTGTGAGGAATAAAAGGGAGAAACTTTCCCTCTTTGGAAATGGCCTTGCTGAGTTCCTCCAAGACAGTATTAGTTTAGATCTACCAGTTGCAAAGATTGCTATTAATATGTGTTTATAGGAGTGCAAGCAATCCTCCCTAGTGTGCCTAGGCAGCAACAAGAAAGAGGAAACAAAATATCTCATTTAATGGGAGCTGGTGAATCTGAAGGGCAGAACAGTCAGTGGGCTATCAGGCCTGCCAAACCTTTGCTACATCAGGCTGTTGAGGTAAACCACCTCTCATGCTTGTCTGCTGCCAACACCATTCCTCAGGCATCAGCTCTAGTGAGATCATGAGGCAGAACAAGGTAACCCTCTCAGAAGAATTAAGTCACAACCTCCAAACACACAGACATCATCATGACTCAGGTCTTCTAGAGGCACAAGATTTATCTTTAAAAGGCCTTAGATTTGTTAAGTATGTGTGTGTTTAATCTGATAAAACTTTAAATGCTGTCTTACCAGTCTTTTACATAAAAGATCAGGACAGATTAGGATATACCTAATCCTTACTGTGAAATTCTGACAATGCTGCAGGCAGTGGGAGTTCTGTTAGTGACTTCAATAAACCAGATGCCTCCTTCGCTTTCATCTTTGGAACTTTTGCTACTGGTGAATTAAAAGCCTTGTTTGTGAATTACGGAAGAAAAATAGTTCTCTTCAATTCCAGTTGCAGAAGGTGGTGACTGAAGTGTCAATCTGAAATAAATTGTTACCCTATACAAAATGAGTTGGAGGGGGTGGGAATTTCAGTTTCTCAGCTGTTATTCAAATTAAATTAAATTCTGTTACCTAAGACATCATTTCTTAGATCACATGGAAGCAGGGTACATTTGAATCTTATTACACGCAAGCGAAGAAGCAATCCAGGAGATGCTGCTTTGATAAATAAGATGATATTGTGACTCATTTTTTGTATGTCTATGGGATTACTGGCTGTCTAATTTGTTGGCCAGTGGGCTGCTCTTCCCATGAAATGTCTGGCAATTAATGCAAGCTCACCAGAAGCCTTAGATCTTTTCTGCGGTGAAGCTCAATGTTAATGTGAATATTCACATCCCAAAGCAGAGAGATTCTCTGCTGCTTCTTTGATGCTGCAGAGAAGCCAGTAGCAAAGAAACATGTCAATGCAGCAGGATCTAGAGAGAAAGTTCTCTAGATTGAAAAGAGGGCTAGACCAGAAGCTGGAGATAAGGATCAAGGTGATATAAAAAGTTGAGCATCTTCATCTGTTCACTAGTGGTAACATGGGGCATTTCTGAAGGTCTGCATAAGTAAGAAGAAGATGTGGTCTTTTGGGTAACTGAACAAAGTATCTCAGATGCTTATACTTGTATTTTCAGTTCAGAGTAGCAATTGCTTCTACAGGGCACAAGGGCTGATTTTCTTAGTAAATCAGTGCTACAAATAACAGAAAAGAAGTAGGTTTTAAAGGTTATGCCAAAATCTAAGCTTTTGAGACATACAGTCTCTCTGGGGGCCACCAGAGCATTAGAGATTCCAAGAGCAAAGCCACATGGGAACAATGTCTGGGATGCAAAGTTAAACATCCTGGCTCTGCCAAAACATGTTCCAAAGGCTAGTGTCTGTTTTTGTAAAGACAGGTGCAGTTTCAAAGGAAGGTGGAGAATGCAGAATATTTGCACTAGGTGCTGGTAGAACCTGGCGAAGTTCTATTTACATCTGTCTCAGCTACAAACCTGGGTGGCAAGATGATGCAAAGGGTTGGAGAATCCAGTGCTACTGCAAGGGCAGGTGTTGATAGATCAGGTAGTTTCAACGTAAATGTTTGTACAGTAAAGTCACTGTGGACATAAGCAGGACAAACACATCTTCCCTGGCCAAGATGGGAAAAAAACCAACTTGATTTACTGCTGGGTCAGGATCCAATGGCTCAGAGTGGTGTACTACCACAATGGCAGCTTTTGCTGGGAAAAGCCAAAGCAGAAAGCTCTTCAGGAAGATCTTGCTACCTTTGAGGTATTGAGAGATGTTCAGAGTCAGTTTTGAGCTTTTGAAGTCAACTTGAGGTTGCAAAAAAGCAGAAGCAGAGGGAAAAGGTGGAGGTGAAGTCCATTTTAAGTGTGGAGGCTGAAGGCTGATCAAAATGGGTTGCAGAAAAGCATGCTAGGAACTGCCTGAGAGAATCTGAGGAATGGGAGTTTGCACTGCCCTTCCTGTCATCAGGGCTAAGGAAGACAGCACCAATGGCATTGCTATATTATATTTTGGCAAGGCAAAGTGTCTGATCTTGGTACATGGTGTGCACATATATCTGCAGTAATGTGCACATTGACAGTGTCTCAAAGAATAATCCAGTTTTTCTGATTGCTGTTTTAAGCTCTGATTAAAATAAGCTGTTTTGATAATGTTGTTTTAAACATACACAGCTAAAGAGTACAAATGGTATTACAAGTTCTGAGTGACAGTTGGCATTTGAACATTTCTTCTCCAAGAAAAAAATTACTGTTCTCTGTTTAAGCTCTTTGTGCCACTGCTAGAGGTGTCCCTCGCTAATTCTTATTGAGGGAAGAGAACAATTATACTTATTTTCTGAAAATTGTTTCTCTTATGTAGTTTCATATTTTTATCTGATACATGGAATTTTACAAATAAGAAAGAATGATAGTGACTAACAGTGGCTTATTTAGCATTAGCTACCTAACTATTGCAAGCTGGTTTATATCATCCAGCTTTCATGTGAGTCTTTTTGTAGTGTATTTTATCAGGCACCCGAATCTATTGGTTTTTGCAGCTAGGGCTGATATGAAAGATCCCTCCACAACTTGCAAGACAGGAATTGGTCAGCCTGAATCCTGAAGCTGTGGTCTAGATTCCCAGAAGTGTTGGTGTGTTGACTCCATTTATCCAGTAATCTGCTGCCAAGCCTACATGCCCTCATATTTTCAAGTGAATAAAATGCTCTTTCCACTTTGTCCCAAATGTTTACACACTGTTGAGCAGCCGCTGCCTCCCACCCCGAAGCTGGCTTTCTAGCAAGTTTCAGTGCAATGTTTCAAGTCTACGCTATGTTCAGGTACTGTGTGATCCTGCAGCATTAGAAGTGCCATCTAAGATTATCAGCCTGCTCTCACATCCATGGCAGCCATTCAAGTCGACTTCTTAGATCGCTCCTGCTCCTATTCCCTGAGCCTGCAAACCAGCCAGAGTGCATTATACCTAGAAATGAAGAAAGAAACACTATGAACAGCAACTAGCAGTGCCACGTCTCATCTTCTAACCTGGCTTGCTCATAAATAACCTGAAATCAGACACCACTTCAAAACGGGACAGATTTTTCCCTTGCAAGCATCCAGACAGAATAAAAGGAAGGGGCTGCTGTGCCCCGGGATGTTACTGCTAGAGGAGCTGTAGGAAGTTGCTCACTGAGCTTTCGCACAGGTTTGCTCCCCACTCCAGGAGCACGGTCCCACCACTGACTGCAGGTAGTTTTTGTGTACACTCTTCTCCTGTCTGGTGATTTTAAATAGCTGTTGGAGCTGTTACCTGATGTGCTCCTGTATTTCTACAGGATGCCAGTAGAGGGCAAAGATGACTTTAGGCTTGATGTAAGAAATCATGCAGGTTGCCCTGCAAAGCAGGAAAATTGCATGGGTTAGGGGCAAATGCAAAAATGAATGGGTATTTGGGAAGAAGAGGTGTCCCAGGACTGCTTTCCTAGCTCTTTCTTCTGTCTGGTGAGCACAAGTTCCCTGTGACACAGCAAAGTGCCGTGAATCCTGTTGGTGAGCCCCGCGCTGCCATGAGAGTACTACAGGAGCCACAGGGCTGTCAGGCTCAGACCCGGAGGAGTCTATCCTCAGAGGACCCATGTGTCCCTTTCCAGCTGAGGTGCTGTTGGTCCTCACCATCCCTAGGGAAGGGACAGGCCTGGCTGCTTCATCTAGTATAAACAGGGGCCATGCTGGTCCAACACTCACTTCTCCACCAGTTGTCTGTCTGTCTTGAACCAACTGCTTAACCCAGGCTACAGGGAAGGGTCTTCCATCAGCATCACGTGGGACCCTGTGGCAGATGAATATTTCCCATTTCTTTACCAATAAATCTTAAATACAAGAGTAAATAAGTTTTTTGGCTCTAGTCTGGGGCAATGTAGTTAGCTGTAATATAAACAATCTTTAAAGGATTTGTAATCCAAATAACCCAAGATATTAAGAATCAGAAATGCAGATCTTATTTAGATCCTTTCCCTGAGCTGAATAAAATGTGATTTACATAAATATTTCAGATGGTCTTGCACATAACTTAGTAGAGAGAATTTTTCTCTTTACTGCAATTTTAAGCCACATGACCAGGTCATTTATCAGTTCATTATAAGATGCTTCTGTTATATACAAGCAAATCCTAGGTATCTGAAAAGATTCTTCATTCCTCTGCTCTAGGAACAGAAATAGCTTAACATTTTATAATATTGTAGGAGTCTGCTTCAGGAGCTGATGTAAAAACTTTCACAAAAAGAAAAAAAAAAAACCAAAACCCACAGGGATAAAATTGGAAGTGAATTGTGAATAAGCTTCTTGTTCTTTTTCCTGATAGAGCTGTTTTTATAAAACTTCCCAACAGTCAGAGGTTTTGCCAGTTCTCTCACCCACAAAGGGAATGACATTCTTCTGAGATACTGGTTGCTGCTTTTTAGCTGTGGCTGTGCAAAGCATCTGTGCTACTCTGGAAGGTAGAGACTTTTGCAGAATTTCTTACCTATTTTTTCCATCCCTTCTATTAAATAGTGGGGTAAATGAGCAGGGACATCCTACACAGTAGTGAAACGCAACCAAATTCATAATCCAGTGGACTGTAATCAAGAAGTGACTTCATATGCATGATAACTAATGTACACCAAAACCCTTTCATTCAAGTCACAAAAAAACTACACAGGGCTGAAAAGGTGAACAAGGAATGGGAGCAAAATCTAGGCAAGGAGGACACACTGTTCAAGGATAAACTGCTTGAAAATAAAAAAATGCTTGTTTGTTTTCAAGAAGAAAACCTAATTGTACAATACAGGGATAATGTTAGGGAGCAAGAAAAGTATATTAGACCTCTTAGAAAGAGACACAAACCATAGAAACTTAAAGCTGAAAGGGACCTCAAGAGATCACTGAATCCACCCTTCTGTACTGGGGTCCAGTCAAAATGCAGCAAGGCTACCCCTGACAGCTGTTTGCCCAAACTGCCCTCAAATCTTCCAATGGTTTGAAGTCTTCATCCATCTAGGAGACCTTATCACTTGTACAGTTGGAAAGCATTTTGCAGCATCAGGCTCTGCCTTGTTTATTGCAATGTGGATAGATTTCTTTTTCTTTTTTTTAAATTTTCTCCAAGGTCAGCAAGAAACCATGTAGACCCCACTTAGCACTCTTAGCAGTCTTTTACCCATCAGAAAACTTACATGTACTAGCTGTTTTGTTTTCTTTTCTAGCCTGAATAAACCCATTTTTTCAGCCTTTTCTAATGGTTTTCTCAAACATCATGCTTGCTTAAAACATTTTCTTGTTGCTGTGATACAGACTACTCTCAGCTTATCTACAGCTTCTTTAAAATCTGGTGATTTGAGCCCATACAAAAGCCCATGCTACCCCCACTGTCCTAGAGAGTGGAACAATACCTCCCATCTCTCACACATGCTACTTTTGCTCATACATCCCAGGATAACGCTCATCCTTTTGGAAGCCATCATGCTGGTTTGGTGGGAGAACTCTTATACCTCCCAGATCCTTTTATGCAGTAGAAATTCTGATGCTATTCTAGACCTTTTATTGGATTTTAATTATCTTTAAAGTGTTTCAGATTACTTTCTTGAGGTGGGGGGGTGGTATTTTAAGAATTTCCTAATCTGTGTTCTATACTGTCCAATGCTGTTTTTTTCCTAATAAATTTTGTTCTTAATTTCTTCCTATTTTGCTGCCCAGAGGCTTTTGCACCTATGGCAGCCAAAAATTAAAATTAAGATGAGAACAGGAACTAATTATTTCCACTTGTTAATAAGAACAGAAAATGATAATGAGATTAAATTTGAGAGAGCTGCATATTACACATAAGAAAAATTATGCTACCTAAAAAAAAATTGCTAAGGGAGGTAGTGGAAACACCACCAGCAGATCTTGCCAAGGCTACAACTAGCTGATTACTCATTGTCAGCACACAGTTGTACAGGTTTGCTTACTGCAAAGACTCACACTCTTTGGCCTAGCAAGGTTATAAAGAGTGTTGAACAGCCAAGAGAAAACTTGCATTAGGGACACTGTGAAAGTGACTAACCCAGATTCTGGTCTGATCCTGAGTGAACCAGTGCCACTGCCTCCTCTGTGAGAAGAGGGGTGGATGAAGAAGCAGCGAGACATGAGATACCTCATAGTTCAGAGCGACAGTGAATGAAGTTATCACCTCAGTAACTGTCAGCCACCCTCCTGAAAAGATACTTCTCCACAAGAGGATGCACACTTCTCATGAAGCACAGGCACACCAGCTTTTGGTTAAATGTCACATAGTGAAGATGAAGGTTTAGCTCCTTTTAACCCTTGAGGACCACTGTGCCTATTCAGTGGAAGAGAGGAAACACTTCTCTCTCCTGTTTGCTCCTTGCGAGTAGATGCTAATTCTCGCTTCCCCAAACTCTCTTCCCAGCCCATGCTCTGCCCTCATCTCTTGTGGACTTGCGCTCAAGGAACACGCCACATCCCAGAGCCACGGTGCACATGGATACTTGAAGAGGGGGCCTTCATCTCCAACAAGAAAAATAAGAGAAAGTGTCCTAAAGCTGTTGCATTCACCCAAACTCGTGTTCTTACCCTTCCCACTTCAAATATCAGCCAAGCCTAAACATAAGCCAAAGCAAAGGTCTGTTTAGCAGGACATGGGTCCATAGTTAACAAGGCTTTTTACTTCTCCTTGTGCAGAATACCTATGTGCCAATACTCTTCAGTGAGGGTCCCCCCACTGTCCTCCTTCCCAAAACTCTAGATGATGACTGTCCCCAACCAGCCCTGTTCCTCCTTCCCAGGGTTACATTTTTGTGTACAAATACAAATGACTTTGATGGTGCTTGCTATTCCTCCTGCCTCAAGAAGACTCCCATACTTCAGTTCGGTGACTAGCCAGCCATGAAATATGCAAACTATGTGAATGTCACCGATAATTCTGCCCAGGGTCAGTGGCACCTGCTATTCATGACCTGTTCCTCTGTGCCTGTAATCAGCTGATTGCCCTTGTCTAAAACATTCCCTTTACACTCCCTGGCACCATGAGAGCTTGTGCTCTCAGGCATTACCAGCTTTCTGTAGGCTCCTGGCTAACATGGATGGCAACTTTCTTGATGGGGGCTTCTGCACAGATGTGGTGTGAGACCCCATTCCCACTCCTGCCCTCTCTATGGCATTCTGGGGCCACCTGCATTCCAGTTTTATGATATACACAAATGGTTCCTGACATCGATATAAAATATTTTTAAAGTCACAGTTTTGGCATTTATTTGGAATGACTGTAATTGGAAAAGTAGCACATATGGGTTTCTCTAGTGCTTAAAAAAATTATACTGTGGGAGTTTTCTGTACCCTAAAGACTCGATACATAGGCTGTCTAGGTTATATTAGTTGCCATCTGGCTCTTAGTCCCACTCTTTGTTTTCAGTCTCCAAGCTATTATGTCTTTAGTAAATAATCAAACATATTTTGTTCTATTCAATTTCTTTTCTTTGTTGAACTGTTGATTAGGAGCCAAGGGTTTATTTAAACAGGTGATAACTTTGCTGCTTACTTGGTGCAACTGGAACATAGTTCTAGGTCACATCTACATGACAAATGTAGTCATGTCAAGCTGTCTGAACACACAGCAACAAGCTTAGGTTTTTCTAAGGATTTGGAAGCCTCTGGAGAATGCCAGAGCAAGGAGAGCTAAGCTTTATCCTCCCAGTTCAGCGGCTGGGGCGGTAGGAACAACTGTGGTCATAGGGACCAGGGAATTTAGGAGTGGTGGTAGAAGGGAACCGGGGTGAGAAGAAAGGGAGGAGGAATATGGATCTGGACAGGGTGCACCTGCAGCTACTCACAATAGGCACAGCCTCTTTCAAAAACTGTTCTGAACCCAAACCTCATTCACAAGACTCTGTGAGCATTTAGATAGCCTTGCCCCATAGTGAAGTTCTACCCCTGCTCTTACCACAGCTTTACTACTTACATCTTACTACCTCCCTGTAAGACTAAATCTATAGCAGATATAAATAGCATGGCTAAAAATGTGCAGAAGGAATAACTTTTTCACTGGAGGAAGCCACGACCACTCAGCTGGGTGCCTTGGTTGTCCAACCTCTGTCTCCTTCAGCTGCAGCAGTTCAGGCTGGCGCTCTCTGAGCCAGGGAAGCCAAATCTCTCTTCTGGCTGCCAGCCTGAACTGCCAAGCTGCTGCTGTGCCCTGTCTGCAGGCAACCCTGGCGCTCCTAGGAGTGCAGCAGCACGGATGCGACACAGCAGAGGAAAGGGAAAATTAAGACACATAAGCAAGGAGAAAAGTGGTGGGAGGCAGAAGAGACAGACAAAAGGGGTGGAAGTGATATCCTTCCGTGAAAAATGAGTTGGGTCATTACTGTACAGGTCTGAGCAGAATAGTGGTTTAAACCAGTCACCGCTCTCCTCATCCTGAATCTTCTTGTTGTTTTAAAGAATGGTCATTTTACAGTAAACAAACTGTGATAACCCCAAAGCCTTTTCCTTTCTCTCTGTGCCAGAGGAAGTTAAGTTTATCCCAAGCATTTCCAAAACTACATAGCATTTGAAGGCACAGTAATATATGGGGTCAGGAACTTTTAAATAAAAGCCAGTTAGAGCTTCAATCCATTTCCACCTTATTTTTTGTCTTAATAGTGTTCTCTGAAAGAAAAAAATCTGTCTCAATCCTACACATTTTAACAGGCTGTCAATTCTTTCCTGCAGATTTTGCAGCTTTCAGCTGTTCATTCCCCATAAGCTTATACTTTTTAGTCACTCATAAACATTATAGAATTAGACTCCCTCAAAAAAAGTCAACATTACTTGGCCAGACAACATCTTCAGAAAACTGCTTCAAAGTATTTGCAGAAAACTTATTTCCAAGTGTTTAGAGAAAATCTCCCCACAAAGAACAGATTCATTAGCTACTATATCTTTGGGTCTCTCATTCTTCCTGTACTTGATACAAATTGTGTCTCTTCCCTTAAAAAACTTGTTTTCAGTTCAACACCCATCCCTTTAACTTGGCTTGAGTGGCATGCTGTGGTTATCAGTGGGGGCTGTAAGTCAGGCTCCCTCCTCAATCTAAGCAGCTGTGAAGGATGGAGGACTTGCACCACAGAACTACAGAGAACTTGGAGGTTAAAGTTTAAAACCAGGTATTCACTATACCTTCTTGCCTTCATCTGATCCCTGTTGTCCATCTCAGAGTCTAGTCTGATAGGTTAATTTAAAAAGCTTTGATTTCTGAAGAAACACAGGACAGAAGAACAATTTTAAAACCTGGGCCTTCATCCTTACATGAAAGACCCCCTTGCAAGCCTTCCTCATGGAGTTAAGCCACCATTTTTCTATCATTTACTAAAAACTGACAGCCACAAAATGAGCCAAAGAAGGCAGCAACCCCCTCACATGTCCAAGGCACATTGTTTACTCCTGCTTTTGTATTCATTTCCCAATCTAATCAGCAATTAAAAAGCAGATCAATTAGCTTACTATTTTTCCTTCCTTTCCAGCTGTGCCAGAGATGGAGTTGGCGAAAGTCCCAGGCTGAGAGGAATAGAAAATATTAAGAGGTTGTCTGTGTCTCAGGTCTTGATTTGTTCCTTTACTTTTCAGTAACTGCCAACACACAGCAGATAAGCAGCAAATACGAAGGTTGCCGGAAAAGGACAACACAGCTTCATGAATAAACACTTATCTTCTAGCTTCAGAAGCTTGCGACTTCTATTTCAACATGAACATAGATTTATTTCAAATTCACAGGCACATATTTTGCAGCTCTGCCCAGCAACCAGGAGTATGTAGGAATGAGTGTTCCTCTGCACCACTTTGTTTGGATCAGTACTGGTAGGGCTCAACCGACAAATAAGCACACAAGAGGATTTTTGTCTCCGATCTAACGGCATTAGGAACTATGATACTTCCTTATACACCCAGAAGCTTAACTAGATAAACAAAAATGTAATCAACACGTGCCCAAAGTCATAAGGCCACAGAACAGCGCAACGCTGTTGACGGGCCTTGAACAGGACTTTTGCCCTTGGTGTGGGACTATGGTCATTCATGCAGTGTATTAAAAAGCATATAATTGTGCCACACACTAGTTTTATACTCAAATAAGATTATGTCAAAGTACTTTGTGGGGTTCTTTTGTTGTTGGTTTTTTTTTGTTTGTTTGGGGTTTTTTTGTTTTGTTTTGTTGTTGTTTTGTTATTTTTTGTGGGTTTTGTGTTGTTTTGTGTTTTGTTTGTTTTTTTTTTTTTTCTTGAATAAATAATGCGTAGATCTGATTTGAAGAAAATTTAGGTCGAGAGAGGTTCTCCTCCCCCTCTACTCCGCCCTGGTGAGATCACACCTGGAATATTGGGTCCAGTTCTGGGCCCCTCAGTTCCAGAAGGACAGGGAACTGCTGGAGAGGGTCCAGCGTAGGGCAACAAAGATGATTAAGGGAGTGGAGCATCTCCCTTATAAGGAAAGACTGAGGGAGGAGACTTTAGCTGGGAGGAGACTGAGGGGTGACCTCATTAATGTTTACAAATATATAAAAGGTGAGTGTCTCGAGCATGGAGCTAGGCTCTTGGTGACAATCAACGGTGGGACAAGGGATGATGGGTTCAAACTGGAACACAAGAGGTTCCACTCAAATCTGAGAAGAAACTTCTTCTCAGTGAGGGTGACAGAACACTGGAACAGGCTGCCCAGGGGGGTTGTGGAGTCTCCTACTCTGGAGACATTCAAGCCCGCCTGGACACATTCCTGTGTAACCTCATCTGGGTGTTCCTGCTCCAGCAGGGGGATCTTTTGAGGTCCTTTCCAATCCCTAACATTCTGTGAAAACATATGTACTTTTGTTTGGCATATTTAAGGAAGTATCCAAAGGAGTTGTATTAAAGTTGGCATAGGAAATTCAAAAAATGTCTATGGGAAAATGTTAACTTCAGATATTTTTTGTTTTAACCTCCTCACCCGAATTTCAGAATTCATCTTTTCAGGATTTTGTTCTGCTTCCCCAGCAAGAAAAAAAGGGGGGCAGGGTGTATTTTCCACAACTTCATCCATGTAGAAAACCACCACCATCAAAATTTCAATAGTAAGTTGTCACCATCTCTCTTCTACACTTTCATATGAGCAGCAAGGAGCGATAATTAGGGAGACAACTTCTGGCACCCCATAAAAATAGACAATTAAACCCTTTTATTCACAGTTGTTTCAGTTCAACTTGTGAAATCCAAAGCGATTATTAAAATATTTCTATCAGAATATTTCTTATATATATATATATGTTTTGTTTTTCTTTAATCAAAAGTAGTTCTGACTAAAGAATGTCCTGGAAATCGAGCTGTTAGAGGAAGCCCTCCCAGCTACAGCATGTTACTGGACTTTCAGAGCACCTCTGCTGCCTCCAGCATCCCAGTCCACCTCAGCTCTCCCTTTCCAGATAAGCCCTTCAGATGAGAAATAGCTTGCTGACCACGGTGATGTGCTGAGTCTTTGTGAGCACTTCATTTTGGACTTCTGTGCTCCTATCAGTCACAGTACCACTCCCTGTGCTAGGGTGGCTGTGTAGTCCAAGATAACCACTGCCTGAATTTGTTTTCATCCCAAGACAAAAACTTCATCTGCTTGGACACCTGTCTGTGTTTCCACAAAACATCACTAATTCCCAAATATCCCTTATGAATCTGGTTTTCTTCAAAGCAGAAATGGAAATCAAGGCAGTAAAGGTCACTAGCGCACCCCTTCTCCCTGAGCATTTGCCTGCATGCTGTGTTAGCAAGAGTTGCATTTGCTGCACGACAGGAGAAGGCATCTGCCAACAGGAAAGCGAAAAGCCCTTCCAGTATCCCAGGCTGCACAAGGTGTGCAGGTGACAAACGTAATAGAGTAGAGAGCTAAGGAAGGGCCTGCCAGGGAAAAGCAACACCACGGATTCGCTCTCAGCGAGATGCCTGGCCCTGGCAGGGCTGGGTTTGCTCCCACCCGCTCATTGCTCCCCCTCGCTCCTCAGGTGTGGGGACACAATAAAGCCACAGCCTGCAATCATGCTGTGAAACCAGGTAGGGTACATGGGGGAATCCCAGTCTATGTGCAGGTCAGGGGAGTTCTGAGGGCTTTCTGGAACAAAAAGAAGCCAAAATATAATGTGTGCTGTGCTGAATATTACAGTATTAGTTATCATACCACAGGGAGATAAGGCTAATAAAAAGTTGTTTTTTTGTGTGGTTGTTTTTTTTCCCTGTTTTGTTTTGTCTTTTAAAAAAACAAAACAAATCCCAAAAAACCCAACAACAACAATAAAACAAACAACAAAAACAACCCAACTCTTGCTGAAAGGCACAAGGTACAAGTCATGAAATCAAAAAGAAAAGCCTTTCTTGCTCAAACTACAGGACAGACCTCCCTCACCTCCCAGCAGGTCCTTGCATAAAAGTGGAAAGAGAGATTTTTATGGGTTCTTCAAGACGTAACCCCAGCTACAGGAAATTGCCCTGAATGGAATGAAGTAGCATTTTCCTGCATAAAACAGCCCTGAAAAGCAGCTGTCTACCTCCTGCTATGTCACCATCTTCATCTCCCAGGATTAAAGGACTGAATTCTCCATCTCCATGAACTGCAGGTTGCTGGTATCATGTTGCACCACACATTGTAAATACCTATGATAAGCATTCAGTTAAAAGATTTCAGGTTTTTTTAAAGTGTCAGCTGGTCTGCGATTTTATCTGTTAAGCTATTGTGTTCGGAGGAACCCACAGCCAAGCACAGACCATAAGAACAGGAGCTTAACAGATACAGGTTTATCCTGTTTTCCTACTCCTTGCTACCCTACACCCTGTAAATTACTAACACTCTACTAAATACCGAGGGCAGAAGGTGAACAATAGTCTGTGTGCTTCAACCTGCTGAGAGCTGATAGAAATGTTATCAGGTGCTCACCAGACTGACGTTCTGCGCTGCCCTCAGCTCACAAGGGGACCCCACCTCCCACTTCGGTGGTTTTTGGCATCAGGCACCTCTTCCTCCTTCCACTATTTCTCTGTTGTGGGACTGAAGATCAGCTGCCCTTACTCAAATCATGATAACATCCACCCTTCCCTCCTGTGCCTCTGCATTTCCCAGCTCACGCCTCAGCAATTTCACTCAGTTGCCCAAAAGCTCAGGTTCAGTCTCTTCACTCTCAGGCTGAGCTTGACCCTTTTCTGCAGATGTCTCCACCTCTGTCATGGGTATCACCAAGTCACATTTTGCTACCCATTCAATGGGAGGTAGTTACCTATTTTCCAAGGTGTTCTAAGGAAACTGCTGAAGGACTGCAAATACTTCTAGCCTGCAAAATGGTGAGCACTGCTGCTAGAAATATTGTCAAAATTCATAAACAGCTACTCAGTATTTTAATGTCTCTGACAAAAGATTCAGATAGTAGTTCTAACCCATTTTATTGTAGTACTGGTAAATTCTAACACTTTCTGTCTCAGTGCATCTTTAAAAACAGCCCCCTGAAAAAAAACATCCCCTCGAATAAACGGTGTTTATCTTTCAACAGCTGTCCAAAATCCTCATTGAATCCTACTTTTCTATGCTGTATCTAACTGAAGAACAAATGCTGCTGAACTGAAGCCATCAATACCCTCCAGAAGTGCAGGCACCTGCTTGCATAAGACAACTTGCTTTATCAGCTCCTTACCTTCGAGCTCTGAAGACCAGGACCAGTCTCAGCTGAGAGGTGCACTACCAGTGTAGTGAGTTGTTTAAATAAATCTATTTTCTTGATTGCCATTCTCCTCATGATAGAGAAGATAAATTGTAAAATTTTTATTGCAAAATATTAAAATAAATTACATTTTACAAAGACTTAGCAAATATTTACATACAGTGTGATTCCAGTGACAATTAGCAATGAAGAACAGACAGACAGGCATATTATGGAGTGGTAGGACTCAGAACTGTACAAACTTCAAAAGCCATATGAAAGACAAGCTCATTTTTTAAAGGTAAATCCATCACAAATGGAATAAATCCCACGAGGCACAAAAGTTACAAGTCTACAACAGAGTTCTTGTGTTTTTTCTATTTAAGTCAACAGACTTGTATATTGCTTTTTGCTCTCCTCATCAGTGATGTTTGTCTGTCTCTGTACATGATCTCCCAGATCAACTGGAGAGGAAAAAAAAAATCTCAACATATACAACTGTTTCACCATGGATCTGTTATCAGTCTATGGTTTTATTTCTGCATGTTTTGTGACATCCATTGCCAGCAACAGATTCACAAACCATTAATTCAGAAAAATTTAACACTTTTTGTATTTCCTCAGTGATTTCATACCAGTGTATCAGATGTGTTAGACTGCCTGCTGTAAGATATGTATCTGAAAATGATGCCCTTCTGGTAAAAATAGGCTTCAATAGCATATAAGACAAAACCAAGAAGTGTCACAATGATGGCGTGAAGGATGGGGTCACATCGTTCATAGCACTTAAAAGGATTTTTGTAGGAACAGACTTTTGTTGTCACATTTCAGGATTTTTTCATTTTAAAAAGAATTTAAAGTACTGGCTCTTCTTGGCAAAATTAGCAAATCTATATTGTGAAAATGGACCCATGCTTCACATGTGACTGGAAATACAATCTACTTGTAGGCAATAGCTATAAAGAAGAGTTTCTACTATTCCGTCCCTTCCTTATATGTGCTTTTAAGCTCTTCTTCTTCTTTTTAAAAATCCCCTTTCCTCTCTTTCTAGGAAGAGATCTGTCTCACCTATAAAACCAATTCCATAGCAGTAAGAGAGCTGTTAACATTATTGGTTAGCCAAGAAAATGTTTCCAGATTAACCAGATAATAGAAATAACTACAAACCCTACCAAGTAGCACTGGCGAATTCACTCAGAGGCACTTTTGGGGCTGATTAGCTCAAAATCCAGCCTGGACACCCCTCTAACTCACTACAGGTAAATCTGAAGACAGACAAAGCATTAATTTAAATCCCTCAAGGCAACTTCTTTTCTCAAGACATGGAAGACAGGCAAGCAAAAAGCTGTCTTGCTTAGCACTTCGGCAGTTCTGAGATGGCACCATAATTTTTCAAACCCTGGGAAATGGTACAGCTTTTTGGAGAGAGCCAGTATGAAAGCTCTGCGCCAACTAAACCCCTCCAAAACACTGAGAACAAGTAGGGCTTAGCGAGACAAATATGTGTTGGCCCCTGTGTAAAGAGGAATTTTTTCCCAGTGTTAGGATTACATTAAGGCACATGGTGGGATGTCTTGAGAAGAGTTTTGTGAGGTGTGATCATGCTTCCCCCCAAAAAAGTGGTAATATTGTACTTTGTTTTAATAAACTTAAACTATTACTTTAAATCCCATGAAACTTATTATGCATACATAGAGTCCATGCTGACTACACTGGAAAAGGCCAGAGGGACACATCTAACTTGATAATACGAACCAGATCCCATCCATTCTCAGCTCTGGCATACAAGTACACTTTGCTACAGAGAATGGAGTCTGGGTTCCAGTGTGCAACATCCCCTTCCAATCAAAGCAGCCCAGCCAAGTGTCTGGGTTGTATTATTTCTGTATTAAAGAGATTTTTTTTTTTTAATGAAGTTTGGACTATGCTTTTCTATTTCATGTACTTTCAGCAAACCTCTTCTCACTGTCCTGTAGCTTTCTATCTGTCACTAAAACTGTGATCTTTGCATCAATAATGGAAGACAAGTTGAAGGACAACAAAAGCTATATGGAGTGCTTTCTCATTTTCTTTTAAGTTAATGTGAACTTTTTTTAAACAACAGAAGGCTAGACTTGCTACACAAACATTCTGTGAATCATGCATGTAGTCTTACCTATCATTTCTTACAGTTAAAATGCATACTTGTGAACCACAATGCCTCAAATACATTAAATACTTGAAGAGTTTGGAGTCATTTTAAAATGATGAGGGTGGGGGTGTTTATTAGAAGTAAATTAGAATCTTATCAATAAGGCCTCTGCCTCTTTCCTGTCAGATATAAGTAAAATTCATCCAGACACCCCTGTTCCAAATAGCAGTAATAAAATTCTATTTCAAATTAGAATGTCTCTTCAGTGATATTATCATAAAATATGGATTAACTACCAAATCCAATTATGTAGATTACACATTTTTGCCAGTATAAGAGTTGGCCCTGGCCTTGTGTTCAGTTTGTTTGAAAAGATGTCATACACGTGGAAAACTCTGAAAAAAAGACTAGTCAAGACAGTTCCTTGTTTCATAGTAGATGACTTCAAAACTTCCCATCAACAGGCTACCCAGCCACAGTGCCAGTTTCCTGGATGCTCTTCTTCTTCTGTGGAAGAGGCCGGCAACTGAACCTGCAGCCCGTATTTGCAGTTATTACAAACAGTTAGTAATTAATAGTTAGCTTCGCAAGATTCCATAAGTTCTTCTTAAAGAGTTAGTGAGTCTGCCAGCACTATACTGAAAACAAGACTGAGACAACTTTTAACTGTTCACTGAACTTTGGAAACTTTTGGACATACTGGAATGACTTAAATTACTGTAAAACTAAACAGAACAGAGTTTGACATGTTAAGGTTCAAAAATCTTGGCTACTTTCTGTTCCAACTATGCTGGATACAACCAAAGTCAGTACCTTCTGCCAACTTGTAATCAAGAGCCTCATTTGAAAGAGTTGTCAGGGTTAAAGCATAGATATGGAAAAGGAAAGAAAAAAACTCCATGATATAATTTTCTTTGTAGCCAAAACAATTTGGGCATAAATGTAACGAAGAGACATACTTCCTTCTCAATGACAAGCCCATCTCCAAGGCAAAAGATAATACTTGCAGGAGCTTAGAGCCAAAGTTCTTTTTTAACAGTGCCTTACGGCCTTGAGTGACCTAATCACATCTCATTTCGCCGAAGATTTGACATTGCCCAGCCTTCCTGAAAGTGGGATAGAATAACCATTATATATGCACATAGGTCAAACTTTAAAAAGCAAAGTGTAATCAACTGTTTCAAAAATGATCTCTCATTCAAGTCTAGTCGGAAGTACCAAGACAGGGAGGGACATCACACAACAATACTGACTAACGCACCGCACAGATCAGCAGTGCGACAGGTCCCTTCTGACAGGCATCAGGGCATTTGGAGAATATCTGTGCCTCCCAAGGTGATTTTTTTCCTCAAAAGAACTATGTCAATAAAACTTCACCTGTACATAGATACTGTATAAGGTTCATTCAAGTATCTCCTCTAGGAAATGGGACAGTGGCAGGACACTTTCAACATTTAAAAAGTTCATTCCATCCTGCTTGTGCTCACACATGCTTTGTTCAACAGGTCTTCAGTCAGTTTAACAGTTCTGGGGCTGATGTGCAGTTTAGCAGCCCAATTGGCAAGCTTCATCCCAGATGATTCTTCCTTATTAGAAGACTCCTTCTTGATCCATTCCTTTGGAATTTTTAATTTGAATATTTTATTTATGAAATTATAATTCACTATAATTTGACAAGCACTGACATATTCTAGACAGATGTTTCAGAAGCTTCCTCCTCAGTCTGCCAGCGCACCTCAGCTCAGATCTACGTGTCCTGGTATTCCACCTAAAGTTTCTCATTAAGTACAACAAGTGGTTGCACCACTTTGGTTGTTTTTTTTTTTTTTTTTTGTGGTAAAAACTTAACAAGGGGCAACGCAAAAAAAAAAAGAAAAAAAAAAAGCAAACCCCTTGCTTTCATTTGTGATCAAAGCAGGATTCAAATCCAGGTTTTCAGAGGTGAAAGGCTACTGGAATAAAAGAACACATTTGATACCCGAAACAGTCTCTTTGGAACAGTATAGTTAACACTCCCAAACTAATTCCTCAATGAAATGCATAAATGTAGAACAGGTCCAGTGTATTAACTAGTCTTTTCCACTTTGTTCAAGAACCATAAAATCCCAAGAAGGAGGACTCCAAATTCAACTGTTATTTTACAAGTTTTTCAGATAAGCAGAGCTGATGGGCTCAGAAACCCACCTAGGATGGGAAAAGGACACTGGAGTTTACTAGTTTGGGACTTGCTTTTGTTTTCAAAGAGACAGGAGAAGCTGCAAAGACATGCTTTTCTCCTTGCTCTGTTAATTTGTTCAATATGCAGTGAACACTTTCAGAAAACCATTGTCAAATGTGCTTCACGTTGCAACCTTCACATTGTTTACTGTATTATACTCATTCATCAGTTGTTCATAAGGCACAGAAAGTTCTAGCTCGTTATTGGTAAAGGTAGATTCATCAGAGGATGGGAATTTTACCAGTTTTTTTGCAGTTTCAGATTCCTCTGCAAGATTATCATCCATGGAGGATTTTGACGTTTCCTCATCATCTGAAATGTCTTCCTCTTCATCATCATCTTCATTTACAAATGTTATATTAGCATTCTCAAATATTAAGGGTCGATAGTCTCTGGAATCCCACACTTCACCTTCTTCTTCACTAATCCTGTCTAGCTGGTTTACAAACAAGGTTCCCTCTAGAGGGCTGTCTCCAATAGATTTATCATGCAGGGGTCTCAGTACGTGACCATTTTGTATGTCCAGGGAAGCCTCATCATACTCAAATGACTCTGTCTTTGTGAAAGTCACCTGGACATCTATACTGGCATTCTGCATATTTTGTTTGCCATTTTCTACTTTAATAATTTTGTCATTGCTTGTCTTTAGGGCCTTCTTCCCAATTTGCTTAATAAGATCATTGTAGGTCTCTTCCTTCTTCGAAAGGAAGCTGAAAATGTTGACATCCTTTGAGGTACCCATTTGAAGGGGCTTTTTAGACCGAGGATGGTTGTCAAATGATTCTTTTCTTTTTTTCCTCCGTTTCTTGATTGCTTTGTGGACTTCCACGAACATACTGACTTTCCAGTTAACAAAGAGTGAAAGCCAAGCTAGTCCCAGATAGATCCATAACTCCACAAAATATCTGTAAAGGGCATGATAGTTTGCATCTGGATTTACACCTACAAAGAATTAAAAAGAAGAATATTACTCAAAGAGTTCTTACAGCTGATAAACCTTTGAAGTTATGACACTGAGAACTACTCCCTTCCACACTAACAGAGCCCAGTTGTTTGAACAGTGCTCTGAGAGGTGGTAAGTGGGGACCTGAAACTCTTCTAAAAGAAAAAGTTGATTCCACGTCTTCTACATATTGGCTGAGTGTATTCTGACCACTGGACTACAACATAAGATGACAGCATATTTACCTTCTCCTTATAAGCTATAAAAGTGAACATCTTCCTGTTTGAAAATTACAAGCCTTCTCCCTGCCACTGAGACATGGATATAGGCACCTTTCTTGAGAAACGGATTCGTAATTCCACTTAAAAGGACCATCTCTAAAGCCCTGAACAAGGCATTGGATATTAGAGAATAAGGCAGGGGAATTTAGAGAACAAGATTCAGGAAGGAGACACCAGCATGTTCAGCATTTCCTGTCGACTAGTTCTAGACAGCTGCACAAAGAGCCCTGCCCAATATTTATGCGTCCTTTTAAGTATACCAGATCCCACTCAAAGGTGCTTAACTATCCTGGTGGACAGGATAACACCTTACCTAAAATAGGGACCTGATCTTGGCTCCAGACTTAGCCAAATAAAGGCTTTAGGTATCTAAACCACGACTGAAGAGCCTTATCTAGTCCACTGGATCAGTACCAGCTTTAATTGAATCTTCTGTTTAGCAAAATGTTTTGGAAAAAGCTTAGAAAGCACCTTTTCAAATGAGAGTTTGAAAACAGAATCACCACATTATGCGTGCAGAGAAATAATGCACAAAATACAATTACTGACCAGCAACAAAATCTCCAAATCCTATGGTGGTGATAGTGATGAATGAGAAATAGAGGCCTTCAATGTAATCCCATCCTTCAGTCACCATAAAGACAAAGGGAGGAATAACCAGATGAACCAAGACACCCCAAACAATGAAAATAGCTGTGCATGTGATTTGTGCTTTCCTCTGTAAAGAAAGAAGAAGAAAAAATAATCAGGGAAAGAACTCCAAATTTTCTTTTTTCCATCCATTGCATGAAGCATTATCTGATAATAGCAGACATTTCAGAGTTTAGTGCTAACAGTTTATCTACCATAACTAAAAGTCACGGACTAAAGTAAACACACAACTATTTTTTTTCCTCTGTGCAGAACTCACTATTCTTACAACTACTTGCTCAAATGGGTTTATTTCCTCATATTTTTCTTTCACACTCTTGAAAAGTTCAAGGAGCTCCTGATGTTTTATAAATAGGCATGGGATACAGACATAGCACTCCAGTCTAAAAAGCAGTCAGTTCCTCTGATTTCCTTTTATTAATTTGAGTATAGAGGATCAGAAGTGTTTAAGATGCTTCTCCCTTATTTATGCCTCCTACCCTTTGCCACTCATGCAACCTCTGCACAAAGTTGCACACACATTTCACAATAATTTTCTGTACTTTCTTCTCAGGTGCTGAACTGAGAAAGTTCTTGCTCTGTTTCTGAAACCAAGACCTAAACCAGTCCTACTGTCCTGCAGGCAGCATGGCCCTGCATTGCCTCCCATCTCTGTAGAGAGTCAGAACTAAGATAGAACCTATTCAGGTTGGGGGGGAGAAGGGAACACCAAAAAAAAGAACACAAGTGACCACAAACAAACAAAAAAAAAAACCCCCACAAGGCAGTAACTCAGAACAAAACATTTTCCAGTTGGTTCACTGCACAGCAGGAACTACTTGTGCTAGCACAGAAGGTGGGAACAAAGCAGGACAGCTTACTTCTGTGCCAGAGGAGCGTGCATGGAATGTCTGTGAAATGGAGCCTCACCTACATTTGTCCTACAGGTTTCTAATGTAAGGAGATAAATTCTCTATAGAAACTACAAGATCTATATTTAATAGCAAAGGTTTCTACAAGATCTCATTTTGCTAAAACTTCTTGCAGAACTTATGTATCAGACTCAGTCCCTCTTTTCAGTTATTTCTATGCAACAACATTTCGGAAAATTCATATTTGTGCAAGTATTCATTTACTACCACGATTAGCAGGTAAGTTAAGAATTGTAAGCTTAATTCATGCATCAAAAATACATAGCATGAGGGTAAACAAGAGAGGGCCTTACCAGGCTTACTCCTCTTTTCGTCAGAAACTGGCCCAGCCTCTTGGCACGTCCTCCAAAGAACTTCCCCAGAGCACTGATCCACGTCAAGCAGAGAGGAACTCCAAAGAGCCCATAAAATATGCAGAAGAGACGCCCAGAGGGTGTCTTTGGAGAAACATTTCCATAACCTAAAAGAAGAGGTAAGTACAGTGCACAGCGTGTTCTTGTTGCAGAGAATTCAAGGCAATTCTACCTATGCACAAAACAACATTGCGTGGGCTTCTGCTGTATCAGATGCTGTTTACTTCACCAGTTATAAGAGCTTTACTCCAGCTGCTTATCTTCTGAATCTGGACGCCTTCCAGTTCTGCTCTAGCAAACGTATGTTCCATTATTGCAGGCTGAGGGGATTACTGCATTTTAAGTGTTTCCTAGATTTACTGCATCTTGACAGGATGAGAGAAATATGAAATAAAGCTCATCTCAAAGCTTCTAGTATGATTCCCCAACCTTAAGTAGCACTGCTAAAAATTTGATTGAACCACTTCTATAGAATAAAAGCTCAAAATTCACCCTGAAGCTAGCTTCCATGTAAAAGATCCACTATACACATTTCGGTTGTGACATAGCAAGGTGTTTCAACTCAGTTTAGTTTTTTGCTGGTCACAGAGCCCAACAGGGCATTACGAACTCAGGCTCTAAAACCAGTAGCCTATTTTCTGAACCTCTGCCAGAGCCTTCTTATTTAGGTGTGTTCCTGACTTCCTCCTTCAACTTTTTGTCATAACTTAAAAGCTGTGTATTGCGAGTTTCAAATAATAAAGAAAACCACAGTACTGCATATGGTTCAACAGTAAGACTTCCATTTCTGTATGCCTCCAGCCCTCTCTGGTTGTTTTGCTTTCCTGTTTTTTTGCACTGTAGGTGCAGCAAGGGTACAGTAACATTACGTAGCAACTATTTTTCTGTAAGAGCAGAAGGCAGATAATATTGAGCTCTGAAAATTTGTATATCAAATGAGGAAGAAGTCTTTCAATGCAGAGGGTTTTATAAGCACAAATCAGTAGTGAGATTCAGAAGACATTTGTTATACTTTTTCTTCCTTAAGAGATAGATAAAAAAAATCTAGATTGTTCTGCCAGACAAGAACACTGATAATTCAGTAGCTTAAGAAGATGCACAAGTGTAACAGGACAGCTATAGAAAAACCTCACATGCTCCTGCTTTTAAGTATTAGTTTAATGGAATGTTTTATAGTGATTTTGTTTTGGGATTTTATGATTTGGAAACTTAAGTGCATGAATTAATAGAACTGGAATGACTCCAGTCATCCCCAACAGCACCTTGAATCAGTTACTTATTGGAAAGGAACACATTTCTCTTCTGTATACCCACGAAAAGAGTGCCAATTTTTTTTTTTCCCTGTATGATCCTGCAAGTGAACACGCACTCTAGGCAAGTCCAGCCATGGCGACTTTATTCAGTGGCTAGTTTGACACATGAACGACATAAACAGAAGAGTATAAACACACTAGACCATAAAGAAAACTGCAGTTAGTAAAGCTGACATAATAGATATCTACCGATTGTAGTGATCACAGTAGCAGCAAAGATCACAGCGTTAGGCCAATTCCAGTTGTTGAAAGTATTGTTCCCAGTGATGGCAACCCCCTGTCCAGCAGCATTCGACACAACCTGCAAGAAAAGAGTTTAGAGTCATTCTTGGAAAATCCTGTCAGCCTGAAAATGTGTCTGTCCCTCTCAGGTTTTCCCCATTTGTTCATAATTTCAAAATAGTCACTCAAGTTTTTGTGAAGGCTAGCCTAGTATATTCACTTAACAATTTTATGCAATATTAAAAACTTATTTCACCTAGGAAAAAGTAGTGCAGGTGCTCTAACATTTAAATAAGGGGGTTTAATTAGATAAGCTTTTACTTGATTTACCAGTTTAACCCAAATGGATCTCTTCCAGAGACCAAATACACTCCTCCAGACTGAACTAATATTTAACCTCCAGTGCAGTTCTTGAATTTTGTTTAATACTAGGCACATCCTAAGAACTACTATCCATTTCAAAACATGGTTACATGCCTCATCTTGACTTGGGCTTGAGCACGACGTCATAGAACTCTTGGCAAAGCAAGTGTGATTAATGTTAATTCACCTGCTGTCCCTAGCAAAGTCAAACTATTGACAAGATAATGTAAAACTGTACTTTTCAAGGGCAAATTAACACTTTTCCAAAGTATCTCATGCAGTAAGACTCTAATAATTGTCCTTGAACCAGGCCCCTTTCTTGACCCATCTTTGAATCTACTGTGCAAAGTAGATGAATGCAAAGCACTTGTTTGCAATGTTTTAGGGAAGCAAGAGTAGTTATTGGCATTTCCACAGATTCAGCAAGTCAATTTTTTAACATCTGGTCAGGGATTCAGGCGCTCAAGAATTATTAACCATCTACACCTTCTATATGACAGGACTTGAAAGACCCCGTCTGCCCTGCCTTTCCAAAACTAGATGGTAGAAAATGCATCCGATAAAAAAAACTAATTACTATTTAGTGCAGAAAGTCACAGTTTCAGATCAAAAGCATGCGTCTTCCTGATTCTGACACATATTTCTACCTCCCCAAAGTACAAGAGAAAAGTGATTTATCATATCCTAGAAATTGCTAGTTATTTAAATCTTTGGTCTGTCACTCCTCCATGCTACAGTTAAAGCCTTCCCAGGTTACTCTGTTTTTTTTCCCTTCAGTGTAAACCTTCAGTAACTGTTGAAAACAAAAACTATCTTGAGCTAAATGCCTAAAATTGGAGTTTTTTTTTTTTTTTTTTTAAATAATAAACATGACAGGTGAGGTTCATCTTAAAGTTGTAAGAACTTATAGAGGTACCTCCAACCAACTCTTCCTTCCCTCCTCATCCCTTCCTTCCTTCCTACTTGATTAAGATCTGATCTTGGACCCAGCAGACTCAACACAAAGTTCAATCATTACTGAAAACATACACACAAGTTCACACAAGTCTTAATTATTCTTGAGACTTATTACATATCACCACCCTCCTGTAATAAAAATGCCCTCAAAGTGAATGTATTGTGCATATACAAGATGCAAACAATTTAATTAAAAATGCACTTTCAACATACAAGCTATTACAGAAGATAAAAGGAGAAGCATTGAAAGTGAATGAAGGCACAGAACTAGATTTTTCTCCTGGTAAACTCAATGTGTGTGCAAAATTGCATGCAGCGTCTTTCCACACCCTACAGGCTCTGGATAGAAAAGCATAGAGAGTTCTCACCACAGCAGTCTTTTGTCAGAAGAAAGTAGCCTTGAAATGAGAAGTAGCTCTAAAATAGGCAGGTCAAAAGCAGGCAAGTAAACACACAATGCCATCACCTTCCAGAAACAATATACGAAGCAGCTACTATGCATCACAAGAGTTCTTCTGAGTAGAGACGAATCAAAGCAACATCACCCATTTCTGCTATGGTCTGCAGATGAACTTCCTGAAAGTCCCAAAGGACAACCAAAGCACCCAGCAGACACACTCTATGATCTATTATCCCTGAAAAGATGCCTTGACTTCTTCCACTGCCCAGCAACACTGCACTACATGTTACATCAAACACCAGTTCTCTGGTCATTTTTCATGCTGTAAGTGAACTTGGATTTTTTTTTTTATTATTATTGTTATTTCCTCACAGGGCAACTGATCTCATAAGAGACACACTGAGGTATCTGTTTCCATTGTCACTGGGCCATTATCTCATTGCATTACTCCACCTTCAGACTGAGCTAATGAGCTCAGTTTCCCAGTACATACAGTTATGTTCAGATTTGCCAGCACTTCAGGTCTGGAGGTGTGAAGGGAGCCCACAGCCACAGGGAAGGAGCTGCTGGACTGAGGAGCACACTGCTGCCTTTCACACCCAGGCAGTTCACATTTTGGGGGAGAGATGGCCAGCTCTCCCAGTTACATAGAGAATCAGAGATACTCTCCAGCCAAAGCTGCCACCCTCTTCCTGTCCCTATTTGCACACAGCTGTTATTAGCACATAATGACCTCCTATCTACAGTCTAGTCTTTTAAGTTACTTTACGCCTGCAATAAGCCTGAATGCACGCTATGCATCCCAGCTGCACGAACAAAGATGGTCACAAAACATGTTTAGATAGCTTTGGTGCAGTGGGAAATAGATGGTAGCTGCTTTCCAAGGAGCGTAACTTTTGCCCATATTGAAATAATCAAATATTTTGGCTTCAACAAAACACTGTGAGGGGACACTATACAACCGAACTGCAATTTTTTTCTTGGTAAATCTGTAAGGCAATGTCAGAGATGCCTTTCATATGCTAGGATACAGAATGTCCCACGTTGCCTGTGCTGAATTTCTTAATCTACAGAAAATTTGCTCCAAAAAGTCTTTGGATGGGAAAATAGGAGGCAAGGAGGGAAAGGAATAAGAGGGTAAATGGTGCAAATGTTACTAATATCTTGAAAGATGTCATTTAGAAAATACCTTTCCAAGTATGACCAAATTCAAAGGCTGAAAATGGTTAGCTAACTATTAATTTACACATTGCCTTAGACCCAATCTCATGACAGTTTTTACTGATAAAGGCAGGACTTTCTTTTCAGTCAAATGACTCCTGCTTGACAGGAATCAAACCCCTTCTTCTCCCTCATTCCTTATCACTCCAATTCTGCACTTTAGCAAAGAAAAAAAGGAAAAGAAGATCTAAAGTCCCTGGAGCTATTGCTGAAAGTAAACAGATTTGCAATTGCAGAAGGAGATTTAAGACACAGGTAAAACTAATACATTTTCTGATTACATTAACACAGGTAGAAAGGGAATGCCATTTGAACATCATCAAAGAGACAATTAGCTCCATTTGCAGGTGCTTCCCTACAGACACATCCCAGCACAGCTGTAGTACAGCCTTGTGTTTCCTGGGCTTGGTGACATTTTTATTATCCTTATGACAAGCAGGTTCACTCAAGATTTACCAGATATCCAAGAGCTAGTTGTTAAATCTTCTCTATCTTGGGCAAAAGAGAGGAGTTTCTCTCAGATGCTTTGGGCACATGCCACTTGTGTTTCCCTACATAAGGAACAGTAGGGCTGGAAAGTTCTCAAAACCAATTTGGAAATAGCAAGAAGCAGCCTTGACCCACATAGGTGTTACAGATATGTTCCTACCTCTATTTATTCTACTTCTCCATTTTCTGCTGGGAGTAAGACCAGAACAAACAAGGTTTTCCCAAACTGGCCTGTCAAGGTTTGCTAGGATGAGTCTCTATGGTGGCTTTAAAGCTTGCAGTAGTCAGCAGACCGATCTTAGTCACCCTTGACTTTTTATTAGCAGGAGGGATGTCTAAGTTTGAAATTTGATCAATACCACTGCCAGGTAAAACAGTTCACAACAGACTTACATTTATTCCCTGTAGAAGTAATGCAAGGGTCCAAAGCAAAGAGAACAAGGCACATTGGACAGCACCTCCAAGTGAGCTTTATCATAACTAAGTATGTGGTATATGCCATTTTACTTTGGATTCTTGGCCTTCAGAAGAGGGAAAAATGGGACAAAACTACCACGTTCTGCCTCTGTAAGCATGGAAAAGTACACAAGGCTTTGTTTTATTTTGACAAAAAATAAGAAAATATTATTTTCCACCCTC
The DNA here is from genome assembly GCF_037038585.1 of Patagioenas fasciata. Lineage (NCBI taxonomy): Eukaryota > Metazoa > Chordata > Aves > Columbiformes > Columbidae > Patagioenas > Patagioenas fasciata. Next base: position 37,218,027 of record NC_092522.1, on the reverse strand, counting down.
CCTTCAGGTATTTATATACATTGATAAGATCCCCCTGAGCCTTTTCTTCTTCAGGCTGAACAGTCCCAGCTCTCTCAGCCTTTCCACATAGGAGGACTGGAGCAACTTCAGTCCCTTGATCATCTTAGGGACTCAATGCTGGACTCTCTCCAGCACACCCTATGTCTCTTCTGTATTATACCACAGGTGTGGTCTCACCAGTACAGAGTAGAGGGGAAGGATCACCTCCCTCAACCTCCTGGCAATGCTTTGCCTAATGCAATCTAGGATGTCTTTAGCCACCTTTGCTGCAAGGGCACGTTGTTGGGTCTTATTCAACTTGATGTCCACCAGAACCACAGGTTCTTTTCTGCAAAGTTGCTTTCCAGTTGGGTGCGCACCAGTATGTACTGGTATGGGGAACCACACACAGTGACTTTATCCTAAGAGCTAAGGCCTCAAAGACAGTTGCAATACAGGTTGTGCATATCAGGTAGGAATAATTTTGTATTTCGAATGAAATCCTAGACACTTTAATAAGGATTAGCTTGGTCTGATAACAATGAGCAACAGGAAAGAAAAAGGACTTCTGAGCTACCTATGGCCAGATAGACCAAACTCAAGACATGAGACAAAAACCAGGTCATATAAATCAGAACAACAGATCTTGCTCCATAGGCACCCTGTTACATACAAGAATAGCAGCCAGATACCGGTCAGCGCCAGGTCTCTTTTGAGGAGGATGAACCCTCCCACGTTATTCAAAGCATTCCCTGGAGACGTGACACGTAAGTCTGATGGTAGTTTTAAGCTTCTCCCAGTGGTATGAACAATTCTCTTTCACAAAAGCTAAACGTTGCTCCATAAGAGAGAGATGTAATTGAACTATTATGCCTGAAATCAGAACCAGTGGCTTTCATTCTACTCTCACGAGTATTACCATGTACATAAAGGACAATCACAGCTGGCTGCTGAATCCCAAAGCAGAGTCCATTAAAGCAATAACTGATGCATCCTTTCAGGGCTTTGTCCCCACCTCTGACTCTGAAGGAAAATGGCATAATTTTGCTTCTTTCTCAAGCCCTTTTATCGAGGACGTAAAGATTTAATGCATAGAAAAAACACTGAGAATTACAAATCTATCAAAAACTTTAGAGACTTTCCTACAAGGAATCAAGCTTCAACAGCAATCTCTGCTCATGTTGACATCCAAATCTTTTATACAATTTGAAGAAACTAGAAAGGTCTGCAGTAGTTATCTAGTCATGGGTACATGCAATACTGACAATTTAGTCAATCATAATCAAATTGTTCAGAGCAATAAAGTTTAATGTATAATATGAGATGAAACTCTAAACTGCTGTTCATCTTTAAGCAGATTTTCATTTTAACCAAGTCCAGCAGCAGCAAAGCAAAACAAATAAGTGAAGTGGTACAAGAAACTGTATGGACATTTTTCATGGCTTTTGAAATAAATAAAAGGCTTAAAAGTAATTCCTAAGTTACTTTAAAAAGAAATTTTAAAAAAATCCATGCCATGTAAACTGTACACTCTTCTATTTGTCCCTCATGGTTTTTACAGTTACCTAGGTTTTCTGGCTCAAGCTATAAAGTTACAGTAGCAGTCAGCTGTTTATCATAATCACATATTTAAATATAATCAAAACATATTTAATTGTCAATGTTTATCTCGCCAATAAAAAAAAAAATTGAGTCACACATTAAGACTTCCAGGTCAGATATACATTACAAGGTTCTGTTCACCTAGACAATATTGTCTCAGGATATGTAAATAAAGAGCAAAGAAGCCCTCTCAGTCAGTATCCCTTTTGAAGGAAAAAAAGCCTGTGGGTGGTTGCAGCTAGATGGACAGAGTAACATTCTCATACTTACCATGCAGACAGGCAACACAGTGGCCATGGCCAGAAATTTCCTGCCCTGTTGGCATACTGCACTTTGACATCTGAAAAGCATATGAAAAGCAGCAGAAGCCACTTCACAGTCTGAGTCTGTAAGTACTTTACGGCTAGATCAAAAGTAGCAGATTCATGGTCAAACTGGGAATATATTAACCCTGACTGACAGCTGTCAGCACTAATCTATTGAGTAAGTTTGTGTGTCTAGTTGTTAAACAGCAAATATATATTTAATATAATAATAAATGCTATTATCTATTGTTTTGAGTTATAGTAGGAAGTAAAAAAAAAAAGAAAAAAGAGATTTAAAGCCAACTGCCTTCTCCCCAGCCCTACAATGTGTCCTGACTGAATGAAGGATACTGCCCACCAGAGAAAATATTTTCCTTACTAGAGTGTCTTGGCAGCTTGGGGCTTGGGTAACAAAAGGCAAGGAGAAGCCAACTATGCAACTGATGTTTCTACCAATGAGTAACAAACCTTCCCCCACGATTACTTTTTATGTCTAGATATGAGCTGTATACATGTACTGATTTATTTAAGTTTTCTGTTTCAGTTCTCCCAAACCTCCATATTAACCTATATATTCTTGAAACTAAAATAGTTCACCTCTCTTCCCAGCCTTTACTTCCGAAGAGAGCTGCACTAATGTTAAGAAAATGTTGCTGTGCCACGATGCTCACTTCGGTAACCAGAGACACAACGTGGCAGAGCTGCAGAGAGATGAGAGAATACACATAAGGCTAAACGATTTCATGAAGGTAGCGGAAAAAGCATCTATTCCAATGTCATCTTCATGCGGGCTGCTATCCACATGTCTGTCCACAGAGAAATTAAAGCTCACTACTTCTTCGAGAGAAAAAAAATCACTTCGAGAACTAGAATGCAAAAAAACCCACAGCCAGGAATACAAAACAGCAGCACCTTAGTAGGACACGCATATGTCTGGCAGCCACTTGGCACCTGGCACATTTAGTACATCACCGGTTCAAGGCAAGAGTTCTCAGGGAGGGATGGTAGGAACTACCCACCCCTTCAGAGCAGCTCCAGTTCACCAGAAAAGCATACACTTGTGGTTCCTGCCATGCTTTTTTTCCTCTTCCCATTCCCAGTGTAATGACAGGCTTACTCTGATTGCTCACTCTGAGTTCCCAGCGGACCGAGACGTGCTGGCATATGACCAGGACCATTGCACGGGGCCAGGCGAACAAGCCTTTCGGGCTGCCCAGCCACTTGACAGTCTCTGCACGACTACGCCGAGCAGCAGGACTTCGGCTAGCTGACCTCTCATTTCCCCCTTAGCATTATCTGCGTTCGCAATACGAATTTCATGTTTGTCAGGACAAGAACCATGCCAGATGTAGAAAGAAGTCTTTCAGCTGAGTCCTGGATTTCCTACTTCACCGCTGCGGGGAATGGTTTGCGACCTTTTTTGTAGAAAGAAAAATAAGACAAGTGAACCACATTGTCTCGGTCTAACAGGCAACACCCCTGTGTCTTGCTAACCTGTGAAAGTTTTACTGTCCTTTACTGACCTATGCAGAAAGTTGAGTTGGAAGGTGGTTGGGGCAAGAGGTGCAGGATATGAGTCAGCAGCACCTGCATGAGAAGGACGGTGGGATTTAGTAAATTCCACATTTATTAAAGAGGACATCAGTTGGCTACATAAGTCTGATTCCGGCTCAACAAAGCATGTAGGAGTGAATCCACAGTTGATTCAACTGCTCTGCATGGCATTTCTTCCAACTTGGCTTATACTAAGAGTTGTGAGGCTCTCCAAGACTCTCAATAACCTTAGAACTTGTATAGTCTATTTTAACAAGAGTGAAATTTGAGGGGAAAATAGCTTGTTTCTAATAGCACAATGGGGTTATGGCCAGTACCTACCTACCACAAAGCCAAAGTTGAAACTGAGACAAAAAATTGGAAATAGTCATTGAGGGAACAATGTTAACTTTTACTTCTAAACTAATAAAAATTCCACAACCCTCCTGCTTGGTGTTGACAAATAAATAATAAACCTAACCAAAAGCATGTATGAACATTACCCAAAGAGCTAGAGAGATAGTTACAGGTATGCAGGATTCCTTCCCCCTTATCTATGAATTGAACTAGAACAAAAATAAAAATCAGACCCTGGAAAGCAAGTGTTAGTCCCAGCGTTTACATTCCTACAGAGATCAACTACAAATGGTGGGGGCGAATTTTTCCCCTTGCTGTCATACACTGCATTTACAAAATGGTTGATTAAGTGTTATTGCAAGTAAAAACATATTTTGCATTTTTGATCAACAGTTTAATCTTAAAATACAGTTCCTATCAAAGGGCAAACTTTTGAAAACTCCCACTTGGGAAAAAATATTCTGGCAAAATATGGGTTTACATACTTCAGAGGAGGGTTTTCTTTCCAGCAATAGCAAGATTTAATCCAGAATGAGATGGTATTTTCACACTCCTACTAAAACAGCAGATAAAATGTTATCTTGTCAGTTTTCCACAGTCCTCAGAAAAAGGAGAACTTTAAGTTCTCAACTCTTCTTAACCACTTCAACATATCTGTGTCAGTGTTGGGTGGGGTTTTTTTGCCTGTTTTTTTTTTCCTTTCAATTATAAGTTACTGAAATTTGCTAAAAGTGACTTTAAACAACCTACCGGTATCTTAGCATTCAAAATACAAAGGTACATACATAGGTCAAGTCCACTGTAGATACCACGTTTTATCCAAAAGATTGTAAACTAGATTGACCTTCCTCTGCAGAGAAAGTTTAGCTAGTCTTACTGATTCTTCATTTACTCAGGCAACTTTTCAATGTTCCATTCTATTCATGCAACAGTGCTTCTATAAAGGAATTACAGAATCAAGGCACTCTATTGCTTTCCCTTCACTGCACTTAACTTTGGTCTGTCAGCAACTTGGACTTCCATCTAAGCATACCTTCTCTTACCTAACAGAGCCTCCAGCACATGCCACTTCATACTGAGCTGTCCCTACATCTAAGCCTGATATTTAGAGAATGCACGTAAATACATGCCTGGTTTTTCACTTTGCATAGTTGTGTTATGTAACAGGACAGCAAACCAGACATCGTTTGTGTCTGTTAATTTAGAATACAGCACGCCCAGATGGCTTTTGACAGGAGTCCTGGTCTTGATTTCTTAATTAGGCTATTTTGTCACAAATGTTTATTGCTGGGCTTTTTTTTAATTATTGGGGAAACTCCTGTTCCTAGACTTAAATGTGCCTATCACTATTTTTTTTTCCCTTTTAAAGCAGCCTTGCTAGTTTTATTAGATGGAGAAAGCACAGAGTGGAATACGTTGTCTTGTACTGAACTTTGAAACCAGATTCTAATGAAAGTAATTAAGTATACGCTACAAAGAAAGCCATGGATTAGAGCTGCAGATTCCTTTAAATTTACTGATTAGCCAGGAAAGCAGAACAGGCTGTCTAGCAAGAACACCTGAAGATCACAGCACTAAACACGGTTAGGCATACAAGATAATACAAAATGCAGAGAAACACCGAAACGGTCTTTAGCAGAGGAAAGATACGCAACTAAATATCTGCATCATTCTGCTGTAAAGAAAGCCTGTGAATGTCCTTTGAAGAACATGACTGAGCTTGAAGAGGAACCAGAAAGCATTCACATCTTAACCCTACATACATACTTTCACACTGGAAAATATTCGCTGTTTAGTATAGTTCTGAGGAAGCTTGAGGTTTATATAGTTGCTTTTAGAACTTGAGGAAGAACTCAGAAATATCCCAAAGTGAACTGGAATGGCTCAACAGTGAGCTCAGAGATACCCCTGCAAAAGAGATAGTTTGTTGGATAAACCAATTAATTCCTATCTGCACCTAAAGTTATATCAGGTTAGCTTTTTTTTAAAAAAAAAGTCACACTACCCAGTCCTTGAATAACCTGTATATAGAGAGGATTTAAATAAGAACATCCTTGCTATGAGTTAGTGTACTACTGCATACAGACTCCAGGACTTTCCAAAAATGTCATGAGCAAAGTTTTTCAAAAACATTTGGTTTGGCTGCAATGCCATCATAAAATAAAACTGAAGAGATAATGCCATCACAGAATCACAGATCCCTACCGTTTTTAGGCTAATAGCCAAAATATTCACCCAGACCTTACAGAAAAGACCTTTTTAACTGTTCTGCTAAGTGCAAAGGAGTTTTTCCCCACCTTTTCCAAGCAGCGATGACAGCACTTCCCCCGCTCCGCCATCAATATTTTTAACACACCACTGATGATGCATGTTGAACAATGCAGGAAGTTCTTCAGTGAATGAGTCTCAAAAGGAACAGAGTGAAAACTTGAAGAAGTTTGGGCACTTCAGTTTTTTTTTTTTCTCCTGGGTTTCATTTACCTTTTTGCAAGGGCAACGTGTGTGGGAACAATATTAGAAAGCTAAAATTTGTCACAGCGACCAAGCATCAAGCTTTCTTAATCTACAACTTCTGATGCTGACAACCCCATGAAGAGCAAAAATAATTTGTTTAACTTGTGGAGGGTGTTTTCACTGAAGACAGTACTACAGGCACAAGCACTTCTTCTTGCCACTGGGTTATTTTACTCTGTAATTCCCAGCTGGCAAAAAGAACCAGAGTAGAGAATGCACATTTGTCACAGACAGGAACACTTGTTTTTTCATTCTTTTAAGTGCTTATTTGTTTTCTTGTTTTTCAATTAAAATTTAACCAGACTAAATGATCCTTTAGAAAGGCAATCTGCTAATTAAGCCGTATCAGGCAGAACAAATCATGTTCTTCAGGCACAATCTCTCAATTTATTAACCAGAAATAGCTCTAATCAGCCAGAGACAAGAACAGGGGAAAGGTTTTTACATGCAAAATAGGAAGATACATGCTCTACCCTGGTTTTAGCTTGTTATCTGAAGGCCACACAATAAATCATGAATTAAGAGGAGATATAAAGAGCAATCTTTTTATGAGTCTCTCAGGTTGAAGCAAGTACAAAGTTAATTGTGGCTAATATTTATGAGTCTGGAGGCCTGAAGACACAGTCCAGTTGAAACAATTTGTGAGTCTACAGCCAAATTAATTCCATATTATTGTTTCAGAATGGAGAAGGTAAATAATTGTGCCAGCTATTCCCTGCTTGAAAGATGTTCAAAATTAGAAAAAGCATGAGCAGGATGAAACAGGGTACAGAAGAAGCACAGATAAATATCTTGGGCACTTCTATAGTACCACCATTAGATACATCGAATATTCTTCTCTCTTCCCTCCCCCTGCCTCCTTCCCTTAATTAAACCCAGGGATTCATGTGCTGACCATTTTAGTAGCTCATGCAGATGTAAATGCTGATCAATGCAATGACTTCTACCCTAGCTACAGCAAGTCTTTGGTTTGCTTCTACTTGGAGAAACGATCTCAGCATTGCTGTAATGTACTGCAAGATTACCTCCTCAATTGGTATTGGTAACTAGCACCATCATCTCTTCATTCCCACCAGAGTGAACACAAGCTTCACAAAACGTATTGGTATTTTTGAGTTTTGAATGGAAAGTTACAGCTGAGTAATAAACCTAATAGAAAGAGCATGCCTGAGGACATGATGCTTCCCCAGATGCAAGTGCACTTTTTTTTTCTTCTATTTGTCCCTTGGCATGGAGAACAAGGGCTGAAAGTTTTAAAGTTAATGGAAAATATCCTGGGAAATAATCACTATTTGGAGGGAATTATCTCCTCTGGGACACACAAGTGGGCGGGGAACAAATGTACCACTTAACCCTCCTGGCTTCCCAACTTCTGCAGTATCTGAAAATTAATAGAAAACAGTAGTTCTAGGAAAGGGTGTTGATTAAACAACAGAAGATGCCTGCCTGTAGAAGAGAAACACTGGAAAAACATCTGACTGACTTGAATTATATCCTTCCACAAGAGAGCAGACCAGCAAAATACAGCTCAAAATTTTCCTACTTTCCCTAACTTCCTCCTTCAGTCTACGCTGTGAACTGAATCGCCCCTTCAACTAGCCTGAAATAGGAGGAGAGTTCCAGAAATTCTGTATCTCAAAACTGGATCTTATTGCCCTTGAAAGCAATATAGGTTTTGTCATCAATTTTATTTAGAGAAGATAAGGTCTTATACAGGTAGCACGTGGGTTGTGATAAGCCCCGGCAGTGCCGTAAGCTTAAGAAAAGTAATGACAGAGCAGTCAGCTGCCACACTGGATGTATCTTTTAAAGTCATTTACTGGCATAATTTCAGCCATTAGCAAAGATAGCACCAGACCTTTCATTCATATTACCCATGCTCTTGGGCACCCTATAAATCTGGTGGCATTATAGACTTTGACATGCCTTCAACATACAAACACCTTTTTCAAACATTTATTGCTCAGCTATTTGAGAGACCTGTAAACAGTCCTGGCCAATTGCACACTAAATCATTACTGCTTTAGTTTCAAGGATAACATATTGCAATGAAGAACCATGTTTCAAAAATTGCGTATTTTTAAAGTCAGCTTTACTATCTCCTAGTCAACCACTGCAATTTATTCTACCTCTCCTTTCCCATTCTCTGACATAAAAGTGCTGTCATAACCTACAACAAGAAATGCAAAGGGAATACATATTTTTCATTACATCTCATCAGTCCAGTCATCTCAACAACAAAAGCATATCAATAAAAACAAAAGGGGAAGAACTTCAAGGAACAGCTAGATGCCTGAAATCCCTTTCCTGTCATTCTGCAAAGCATTGGTGAAATTCAACTCAGCTGGTACGATTTCTACAATTCTGGTCATCGGCCTTCAAGAAATGGGAACAGATGCAGCAAGGGCTAGAAAAATGAGGAGACTATTATGGGTCAGCCAAAGCAACTTGTACTGCAAAAATAAAGGCCGAGAGGGAATAGCATCGCTTTCCTTTGTACTACATCAGAAACTACAACACAAGACCACAAACAAGACATTTAATCCAAAACCCAAAACAAAACACTGAGCATGACTGAAATTCAGCTGTAAATTAAAACAGGTTCTCAACCTGTGCAATAGTTTTTAATTAAAGCATTCATCATGGTAATGTAGATGAACCTCCCTGTCTAAACCAAGATCCAGCTTAACAGTGATTGGTTTAGTTTAATGCAAGTATTTCTACAACGTGGTGTTACAGCTAAGATTTTGGACCCGAAATCCTTGTTACAATTATAATGCATGAGGGAGCATATTACTATAGAAAAATCCTCTTAGTAAAAGAGAAGGAGCTCTTCAGACAGAAGTTGTGAGAAAAAGTACACAATTTCACTATTTTCTGTGGCACCATGAAAAGGCTTTCAGGACTTCTTCCTCAAGGACTGACAAGATGCAGAGTAGGTGAGAGATAAATGCTAAGAGTAAAACAAATTACTTGGACGGAAACAACTGTACTGATTTTGCAGCACCAGCTTGATTTATATTTTTTTCCTGGCAGACTTTTAGCAGGAGTTTAAAAGGGTCTTTCAGTAAGGCTCGAACACCATAAAATACACGTAATTTCCTTTACTGAGTACACAAGTGGTTCTACAAAGTGGACACATTGCCCTACTGATTTTGTGAAGCCTCATCTTAAGGCCATATTTAAGAGAAGTACAAGTCAAGATTAGTGATTTTATAATGATAATTTGCATTTGTTACTTGTACAAAGTGCTATTCTACTGAAGGTTTACAGATGGCTGTTATGTCTATGGCGAAAGACATAACACAAGAGCTATCCTCTTCAGATTAAACAAATTTTGCACGAAAATATTCCAGCTGATAATGGAAACAGAACACTAATCAAGGACTGCAGCACAAACACTACACAACTGGGCAGGGGAGGAGTGAGGAAAGGTAGGTCTTTGTTCTTTTGTTTTGTAAAAAGCGAGAGTTGCATTTATCCTTGCAGCCTTCCATCATAAACCTTTACTTTACAAAACAGTATTTTAAAAATTGGTAGTATTGGAGATTTTCAGCCAACGGACACAAACGTTTTCTAAAAAGTCCTCACATTGCGTACATGCGTGTCTGTGGAAACCTGTTGTACTCTGCCCAGATGAGATTTGGATAATGCTTATTGATTTCACGATCTGCAACAAGTCCTGTGTTTTGCCTTTTTCTCCACTCTCATGGAAACTCCCCATTGCTTTCCCAAACCACCTCCACTGAAAGGAATGCTTCAAGTCTGAGGCTTCAGTTTTCCACAGTAAATTCAAGAATAATGCCACAGAAGGATATTCACCCCAGACAAGGTTGGACCTAAGCACATGCTCCTTCTTCCTTACCAAGGCAAGTTAAGGCCACCTGATTTGACAGCAAAGCTCTCAGTAGTCAAGCCTTTGGAAATATTTATTGCTGTTTCTGTACCTTGAGTGTGTGATAATGAGCTCTCTCGTGGCTACATCGGCAGTTTTCTTTCTTAGAAATTAAATTAAGCATGCAATTAAGCGGCTAAGAAAAAACACAGAAGAACTTAAAAGCCACTAATCAGAAATCGAGCAGTCATAAGCTGCTACCATGGTGAATTTTGAGGTTTTTCGGCAAACTGAACTATTACAGTTCAATGATTAAGTTTCCTCTCACTACCAACCCTTGCTGTCCTGCTGCTAACCTTCAATTTGCCATAACAACTAGCAAACAGCATTCTTTATTAGTGACCTCTCAGTCCAGATGTGTGAAAAACGCAACTAAAGGTAAACTATTATAATGACACAATGAATTAATTTTGCAGTAAACCCACAAGTTTTGAAATAGTTTATATTTCAGGATGAAACAGGAATTCAATTGAGACTTAGGTGGTAAGAGCCCATTAAAAAAATAATCATTTGAACAAATGGAGCTCTACTACTATTCTCCAATACAAATAGGTGTTACTGTTTCCTCTGGAAAAAAAGTTCTGATCTGTAGGGATATTAACCTCTTGGAGGCATGTCAATATTTTTACAGCATACACTGTTTAAGACTTGCCTGTGTATGATGTATAGCATGGACAGTTAATTTTCCTATAAGTCATAATTCATAGGACAAACAATGTGAGGGATATTAATGGAAAGAGATCAACAAGGTTATTTCCTTTTGTGGCTTTCTGCAGAGTTAAATAATAAGCGAAACTCATAATTCAGCAAATAAGTTAACTGGAACAATTTTGTCATTGCAGAATTGAACACTGCAGCTTACGTACTTCTGATACTTGCAGATGCTTGAATGAACTACTGCTGCTTAACTTTATTTCTCCTTTCCACTTGTGTGCAATGGACGCAAACATCAACAGTTTTGAAAAGGCAGCTGGCTTCTTTGACAGATCATGACTACAGAATTTAACAGTTGATATGGATTTTTTCCCCTATTAATTTCAGGACTAGATTCCAGTTTAATGAACTAGTTAATAAACTATTTTGATGAGAAGCACATTCAGTGCTTTACCAGCATTCTCTTGTTCTTGTGATTAATGCAATTATAGAACTGTTTCCTTTTCACTTTCCCAAGTTCCACATAGACATGTTTTGAAGACAAATTAACTAAAGGTTACTGCTGCATGAGAACTGCAGCTGTTCTGCAGATGCTGAGTGCCCCAACTTTTCTTTGGCCTGTGATTACTTTCAGTCAGATATAAAATGTATCAGATGATTTCATAGCTTTCATTAATACAGCTTAATTATTTTTGAGGCCTTCAATGCCAATTTGCTTATAACACAATTCACCTTGGTTTAAAAAAAAAAAAAAAAAGTATTTCAACAACTTTTACATTGCATCAGCTGAAATGAAGAAGTTGGAATAATCTATAACAGCAGATTAGGCTTCCTTCCTATCGGAATACATACATGGTGACTAATGTGGCCAACTCCCCTTTAAAAGGGCTTTGGAAAATGCTGTTGTCCCCATTTTAGAGATAAGAGAGTGGAAGCAGAAGAGTCAAGAGTTTAATCAAGCCCTCACACCAGTTGGTGACCTATATTAGGCAGGGTTAGAACCAAGCAGTGTTTATATGAGACTATTGCAACAGAGTTGGTACCAATTGCATAAGCAGATGCTAACCCATATGGCAGCCTGTTTCCAAAATATTTCAGTTTAGCTGCAATTGACTTAAGTAGATTTAAATTAAATCAAAACAATCCTAGTGTCAATAAAAACAGTTTACTGAGATTAATTTACTAGATGAGAATGGATTGGACCGTATCCTCACAGTGTTGCATTTTTTTGCCCACCTTATTCAAACAAGGCCTCAAGATCTGGAGCAGCAACCTAGTTAATCTTTACAGATTTCCACCGAACCATAAAATGGTTCAAAATTGAATATTTGGACAGAAAAGCCTTGATACTATACAGAAGTAAAAGGGGAAGCTGAGTTCAAAATGAAGCTTCCTCTCTGCCCCCATGCTTTCAGTGTGTAAGTGTGGTTCATTAGGACAAGTCAAAACACAGGTGATCCAAGCCTGACATCTTTGCTTACAGAGGCCTAAATAAGCTTTTCAACTCAGTGAATGAATTGCAGCATGAAGTAACATCGTATTAAGAAGCATATTATGCTCTGTCCCATTTATAGCTATGCATAAAAATATGCTTCAGATTAGGAAATTTACTGAAAGTCACTCTGTTAGAAGACCCTAAAGACTGTTTGGAAGTTGTTTCTTAGTAGTTACGACCAAAATGTTAATAGGCTTTTGGTTTCACAAACATTTTTATATTTCATCCCCAATAAAGCATTAGGGGTCTTGCTTCTCTGCAGGCAAACTAGAAGATGCTGCCAAAGCATCCTAGTAGCATCACACATCTCACTTTCTATTTTACAACAGGTCTTAAAAACAAACAAATTAAAAAACAAACAAACAAAAACCAAACAAACCCCAAACAACCTACCCCCAAAAAAACAGGTCCTGGTAAAACAACTGTAACTTGTAACTTTTCTGTTCAAAGACCATCAAATCAATGAACCAAAACTAAAAGCAATCAGACTTGGGTGGAGCAGAATACTAAGTGTAACTTTAATCAAACAGACTTTTGAATGGCACAAAAGGAGTAAGAAAAGTCATACTGTTGGCTATTAACTCTTTGGGGTAGAACCTTTACTAATTCACCTTGTTAAGCCAAACAAACAAGGCGTCCAAGGTCAATCAAAATTTTACATAATCTCAACCATCCTAGTCTCTCTCCCTGTGTCAGTCCATCAGAAAACTGATGAAGGAAGCAAAGCAAGGCAGGCTTCCAATGCTAATATGTCCAGGATGCTTTGCATTAATAACAAGGTGATAGTCTTACGTTAAGAGGAAAAACAAAGGGGAAAAGCCTGCCACAGAAATGCTATTAGCTTTGAGATTTTTATTACTACATACTTGCTTTATCCAGGGCTTAACCTGAACTAAAGTTTTGTTATATTACTTGCTAGAGATCCCTTCAACACTATATTAGCTCAAGACTGATATTTGAGGAGGATTAGGGAAAGAGTGAAGGCTGCTTTGGACAAATGTTTTTGAATATAGACAAGAGATTTGCTGGCACAGTTATGGCAGGATAGTAAGAAGTGCAATCAGTAAGTAGAAAAAGTGTGCTGGGAGCAGTCTGTTCTAGACACTCTCAGACCTGTAATAGCATAACTGAGAATCATAGAATAATTTTGGTTGGAAAAGACCCATGCGATCATCAAGTCCAACCATTCACCTAACTCTGGCACTAAACCATGCCCCTAAGAACCTCATCTACACAACTTTAAACACCTTCAGAGATGGTGACTCCACCACTTCCCCAGGCCAATGCCTGACAATCCTTTCCGTGAAGAAACTTTGCCTAGTATCCAATCTAAACCTCCCCTGGCACAACTTGAGGCCATCGCCTCTTGTTCCATCACTTACTACTCAGAAGAAGAGACCAACACCCTCCATGCTACAACCTCCTTTCAGGTAGTTGTAGACAGTGAGAAGGTCTCCCCTCAGCCTTCTTTTCTCAGGGCTAAACAGCTTCAGTTCCCTCAGCTGCTCCTCATCGGACTTGGGCTCCCAACACCTCACCAGCTTCGTTGTCCTCCAAACTCACTCCAGCACCTCAATGTCTTTCTTGTAGTGAGAGACCCAAAAGTGAACACAGGATTTGAGGTGCAGCCTCACCAGCACTGAATACAGGGGAACAATCACTTCTCTAGTCCTGGTGGCCACACTATTCCTGAAACAAGCCAGGATGCTATTGGACTCCTTGGCCACCTGGACATACTACTGGCTCATGTTCAGCCAGCTATTGATCAACACCCCCAGATCCATCTTTGCCAGGCAGCTTTCCAGCCACTCTTCTCTGAGCCTGTAGCACTGCTTGGGGTTGTTGTGATCCAAGTGCAGGACTTGGCCTTGTTGAACTTCAAACAACTGGCCTCAGTCCATCAATCCAGCTGGTCCAGATCCCTCTGTAGAGCCTTCCTACCCTCCAGCAGATCAACACTCCCACCCAATTTCGTGTCATCTGCAGACTTACTAAGGGTGCACTCAATCCCCCTGGCCAGATCATTGATCAAGAGATTAAACAGAACTGGCCCCAATACTGAGCCCTGGGGAACACCACTCATGACCACCCACCACCTGGATTTGTCTCCATTCCCCACAACTCCTGGCCAGTTCTTTACCCAGCAAACAGTATGCCTGTCCAGGCAGTGAGCTGCCAGCTTCTCCAGAAGAATGCTGTGGGAAACAGTTTCAAAGTCTTTACTGAAGTCTAAGTACACAACATCCACAGCCTTTCCCTCATCCACTAAGCAGGTCACTGTGTCATAGAAGAAGATCAGGTTGGTCAGGCAGGACCTGCCTTTCATAAACCCATGCTGACTGGGCCTGATCGCTTGGTTGTCCTGTATGTGCTGTGTAATGGCACTCCAGATGATCTGTTCCATAATCATCCTTGCATTAAGGTCAGACTGACAGGCCTGTAATTTTCTGGATCTTCTTTCTGAGCCTTCTCGTAGATGGGCATCACATTTGACAAATTCTGGTCAACTGGGGCCTCCATGGTTAGCCAAGACTGCTAAGAAATAATGGAAAGTGGCTTGGTGATCACCTCTGCCTGTTCCCTCAGTGCCCTTGGACGGATCCCATCTGGTCCCATAGACTTTTGTGTGCCTAAGCGTAGCAGGTCACCAACCTTGGATTATTGGAGGCTTCATTCTGCTCCCCATACCTGTCTTTTGCCTCAGGGGGCTGGCTACCTGGAGCACAACTGGTCTTACAATTAAAGACTGAGACAAAAAAGGCATTTAGTACCTCAGCCTTTCCCTCATCCTCCATCACTATGTTCCCCCCCACATCCACCAGAGGGTGGAGATTCTCCTTAGCCCTCCTTTTGTTGCCAATGTATTTCTAGGAGCATTTTTGGTTCCCTTTTACAGCAGTAGCCAGGCTCAGCTCTAGTTGAGCTTTGGCCCTTCCAATTTTCTCCTGCATAACTTCACAACATCCTTGTAGTCTCCCTGAGTTGCCTGGCCCTCCTTCCAAAGGTTGTAAATTCTCCTTTTACGCCTGAATTCCAGCCACAGATCTCTATTCAGCCAGGCTGGCCTTCTTCCCCACTGGCTCATCTTCCAGCACACAGGGACAGCCTCCTCCTGCACCCCTAAAATTACCTCCTTGAAGAGCGACTAGCCTTCCAGGACTCCTTTACCCTTCAGGACTGTCTCCCAAGAGACTCTGCCAAACAGTCTCCTAAACAGATCAAAGTCTGCCCTTCTGAAGTCCAAGATAGCAGTTCTGCTGACCCCTCTCCTTGCTTCTCCAAGAACAGAAAACTAAATCATTTCACAATTGCAGTGCCCAAGGCAACATAGTCTATCTGGCCTAGTCTACCTTGTTTCTTCTACTGGGTGAGTGAATTAGACTGCTAATAGCATCACTTTGCTGGTAAGAGCTGCCTATGCATTAGAATCTCTCAAACACACATGTGTCAGTATACACACAAACCTCATTTTTGCAGTAATAGTATAATGTTAAAAACCACACACACAACATGTACACTGGAACACAATCTTCTGCTATTTTATTATGTTCAGTAATATATTACACAGTACATAGGAGGCGCTTTCTTCCCAAGATAGCTTCCAATCACTAACTTTGACAAAAAACATCACATCCCTGAGGATGTGTGAAAGCCAAACCACTTTGCTATCTCCTTGCTACTGCATTAAAATGACAAGGGATCTGCTGGCAGAAGCACTACAGTTGCTGTCTTCCATTCCTTAAACTCTTTTACTTCCTAGTCTGAATTTCCTGCAACTGCCATGTCTCCCTGTTCTACAAGCATCTCTTACCTTTTTAGTAGCTGAGACAGAGGAAGCACTTGCACACTGCCAGGCAGAGAACACTCACCCTTAAAAGTCGCTCAGCATACAAGATGCTCAGATAGTCATCAAAACCATGGAGAAGCTGCAGTTACTTCAAATAAGTGAGACTGTTTTCCTAAGAAGTAGAGAATTCAGCTGAAAGCACCTAGTCAATGCCTAGTGTGAAACGACTTTATTGCAATGTTTCTTTGCTAGGAAATACAACAAGAAGCAGCCAGCTGTGAGGACATCTGTCAAATAACTGACTGTCTAATTGTAGCAGAGCTGAGCAAGGATTCTTAAAGCACATGCAAATAAAGCCAAGGCACTCTTAGGGTGTGAATTATATTTTATTTCTCTTAAATGTAAGACAAAGAGATGTACACTCACTTCATTAGTCAAGTTGACAGCTTTAGGACCTTGCAGAGACTAAGTAACAACTTCATGAAAAAAACACAGTTCTCCTACAGTCACAATCCAGCTAAGACACTACCTTGAAAATCTAGTATTACTGTAATGGATGACAGAGGCACAAAGTTAGCTATTGGTTTCGCTCCTACAACACACACAACTTTAAAGCTTTTTGTTTTTCTTCTCCCTTCTCTTGCCGTCCACCCCAAAAGCTGTAAAAAAAAATAAGTCGGAAACATGCAAGTATTATTTTTAAAGGGCAAATCGATAGTGATACAGGTGAAAAGCCTTCAGAGTGCACTAATACCACTTAGAAAGAGTGATTTTTCTAAGCATAAAGCAGTGCCCTTCAAAAGCCCTTGCACCAACAAGGCAAGTGTTGATTACAAAACTGCCCTCTGTCATTCTGCAGTCACGTACACACCACTTACACAGGCCTGAAGGTTGAAATTCTAACTTAACTGGCAAGTTATCATAGGTCAATTATTTAACTTCATTTTAAAATATTTGCATTACAGTCTGTGAAGCTGGTTAGCAGCAACTGTAACAGCTGAGCATGGAGGGTTCCAGCCAGACTGATGCAAGAGAAGCCAAGGGAGAAGTTGGTACCACCAGTGAGTCTGAGTAGATACCTTCTTGTACCGCTACTTGGCTCCCTACACATCTCTTGTGTCTTTGCTGCCTGGAGGAGACTCACCAGCTTTACCTCCCTCATAGGCCAGAACAAACACAGTTCCAGCTGCTGTGTCTCTAGCAAAGGACCACACATGTTTCTTGAGCAACTTTTCTCCGAAGTTTTTTTATTCCCTTGGAGTGGGTTGGGAATAGAAAAGAGGAGCAGCAATATGAGCACTTGAAGGTCACACGCTGAAGTCATCATTGATGAATTTGACATCTTAGCCCAGCCATCAAAAATACTGTATCATATCTCACTATGCTTTCTACCTCAGGACGTTCAGAACCCTTTGTACAACTATTTTCAAGTTCCATTAGCTATCACTCATTAGCTGCCATTATCTGACAATCTAATGACTGACTTTGGGGTCCAAATTAATGTTAAATAACTGACATCTTTGTTTCTTAAGAAGGACCAGAGTTCAGAGACCTGTGAGAGCTCCAACTGAGAAGCTTTTTGCGTTTGTTGCAACCTCAGAGACACACAGGTCTGGGTTTTGTTTCTCAGCAGCTGGAACCTGCTTACACAATACTTGTAAGATGCTGGCACAGAACAGAGTCAATTTAGTATTTGCCAGTTTGCACAATCATGATATGCATCTTGCTTTTCATTAAGGCAGAACTATAGTCCTAGAGATAGACCGATATGTAGTAATTGATCCCACAACAACAAGGATTAAAAAAAAAAAAAAAAAACAGGTCCATCACAAGCAATACTACAGATACACATATTGTTAGAAAAGGAACTTGATTTCAGATTCAGAGGCTAAGATATACAACCTGTTATTAGTTTCCTACTCACTTTTCATCACTCATGTTTCTTTCTCTTAAGAAAACAGTGTATGAGGTTTGAGTTTAAAACATTTCAGAAGCTACTTTGTACCTAACAGTGCCTTTGATCCACTAGAGTTCACACAACACAATGCCAAAAAAAAAAAAAAAAATTATAGCTTCCTTACTGATTTGACTGTAAATAGAGCTGCTAGGGCAAGGCATGCCCAGGAGGGATCTCTCCTGCCTACAATTAAAATGTTCATAAGTATATAACTAAACAGTAATATCTAAGAACACTAATACAAAGACATAAAGATGGGTGGACACAGAAAACAAGCTGCTAATCTTGCGTTCCTTGCTCAAGAACCTAGTGTTTTAGAGAAAAAGTCTAGTAATACTAGAACCAGCAGTGATGTTGAGGAACCTAAATCAGAATGAAGACAGGAAATAAAGGAAGATAGAGTTATGCCTTTGAGCCTAAGCCATCCCTTCAATAAATAGAGCTAATAAAAATAGAGAGTACGTACTGCATGCCATATTTTAGGACTTCAATATGCCTCTAAGTGTGGCTCTCCTGATGAAGTCACCACAAGGAGCTTCGGATGTGACCGCAGCAGTGTTTTAATTTAGATGAACAGTGCAACTCTCCCAGTTGTCCCCTGTTGGCCAGATTTTGTTTCATACTACAGAGCACACTTAGAGCTTATGAGCTGAACACATTTTAGACTAAACAAAACCTAAAGGCATACTCCATTAAGAAATGTAACTACTTGCTCATAGACTTTCAATCCATAGGATCATACAGAGTCAACACAAAGTAAAATCCCTGCAGATACAGGTACTGTAATCAGCAGGTCCACTGCAACAAAGTGCAAAACCATTCTCACTTGCTCCACTGGTACTCAGACTATTGACTGCCACTTGTCATCCAGTTTGGTTTTCGTTGTATGTTATTCTGTTGACATCTACTTGCAGTACCAGCATGAAATGTGATTGTTCTGAAGGTCAACAGCCTCCCAAGAAAAGCAAAACAATTTGTTTTTAGTCAGTATGAATAGCACAAACAACGATTTGTTTTTAAAAAAAGGAAATCTGTACAAAGTCATCACTACACTTTAGCTTCACTGGGTACAGAAGGTGTCTTGCAATAACCTTAGGTACAGTATGAACCAAAGGAGAGGTGCTAAGATACTTTGGGACAACAAGCTGTTGATAACCTGCGAAATTTTCTTGCGTTCCATACTCTCCAGAGCAGAGCTTGCCAGAAAACACACCTAGTAGCAGAAGGTAACACGGCAAGTAATACAAACATTCAGTCCTAAAGTAACAGAAGGACAACATACTACAAGCACTCAAGGATTAAGCAGGAAAAAGGAAACACCCATAGCAGGAAAACTATGAGTTCCGATCGATTGCTATTGCTCCATCAGCAGAGAGAGTTGCAGTGTACGCACTGTCAGCTTTGTTTAACTATGTTCCAAGAAAGTTTAAACAATGTAATGGTTAAACAAGAAAAAAAAAAGACAAAAATAACCCCAACACACAACAGAAAACCATGTCTGCCTACATTTGATTTTGCATGTAGAAGCACACAGAGAACAGCTGTGGAGTAACATAGTACTGCTTGTCCTCAATTTTCTTCTCCTAATTCTGCAGTGGCAATATCCATAACTCATAGTCTGAGATGCTACAGAAAACTGTGGACAGTGGGCCTGCATTTTAATCTCTGTTCATCCCTGTTGAACTTAGAAGGTGCATAATTAAAGATATATATCTGAAAAATCTAGCAATATCTATTTCTCAGGCATAAGACTTAATTTGCACAGTCAAGTTTTTATATGAGAGGTATTAGATGGAGTAGTTAACAACTTTGCAGTTAAAGATTTTCCACCGGCAGTCACTTGTCCTTTTTCTGACAGCTGCTCAGCTTTAATTTGTTCAGCCCATGCAAAAGTCTTAGTCTTGAAAAGGACAGCTCATCTGGCATTCCAGCTAAGGAATTCAGTCTCCTCTTTATCTCCCCCACCTTCAATACCTTAGAGGAAGGGGATCAAGAAGATAAAGGCCAATCCAACAAACCCTAGTAGTCTAGACTCTTATTTCTGCACCTCTTGAAGAACACAGGGAAAGGGAAAGATTATGAAAAATAGGCTCCTATTAACTTCACACTGCAAAACAAATCACCCTACAAAGTGTAAGCAAAAAACGTAATCTCTTTATTACATGTTGAACTAACAGAAAGCATTTAAAACCTAGCTTAAAAACAAACAAACAAAAAAACAAAACAAACAAACAAAAAAACAAAAACAAAAAAACCCCACACCACACCACAAAAAAAACCCGCAAAACAAAAAACCCAAAAAAAATAGTTTTTAAGGAAACTGTATTTGGAAGCTCTCTCGGGAGCATTGCACATAGATTTAAACCTCAAGGTAGCAGCTTGCAAGTAAAAGGGAAAACAATGCTCAGAATTGGAGCATATTTTAAAAGTTTCATAATTACACTGACAAACTCCAAGAATAAACAAATCTAGAAGCAAACTTCAGTATCCTCACACAAATCTAGATCTTATGAATACACCTGTTGGTATTTGTGTAGAGGAAACATCCTGGCTTTAAAAAGAGAGAGGAGAAACCACTATTAAGCCACCTGTTATTTCCTTTAGCGTAAACCTCCTGTGTGCCAAGTATACTCCAGCAGAAGCTCTCTTTAAATCTTCTAAATGTTTGTTCACAGCACTGGGCTTTAAGTCTAAACATCTAGGTTTCTAAAGTTATCTCTCAGGCCTATTTGGAGTTTTGCGTGCTTTTCAAATAGAGACCTCAGTTATTTGTTCTCAGTATGTTTGTCTGCTTCTCCTAAACAGAGCTAGCAGTTTCTCTTTCCATTTCATTGCTGTTTTGAAAGTAACCATTTTCACTCATCCTCAGATTCTTCCCTTCCTTTTCACTAGTCTTAATGCTTATCAATGGGAAGCATTTAGTTTTTTGATGACTGTGGTGGGCCAGTACAAGAGATTTCTCAGTAAATAAGATGTGGCCCAGTGTTGGCAAACCTTTGCTCATGTGAATAGTGAGATGAGGGTCAACATTCCTTGTGTGAATGGCTCCTTTATCATTAAGCTGATGTTTCACAATAAGGATGGAGCAATAAAGAGTAAAAGTAAGGAACTAGAGAAGAAGGGAATGGCTGAATTGCCTGACACTTGCTTCAGTCTTCAAAACTCATTCCTACAGCAGAGTCGGCTAAGGTTTCATCACTGTGGATCACTGTCTTCTCTCCCTTTCTAAAGAGTCCCAGCACTTCAGGTCACAGCAGCAAGTTGCAAGGACAAGCCATAGACTTTTATCAACAGACAGAGGTGTTACAATACTTTTAAGATTCTATAAAGATTACAAATATAGCCTAGTTACATTGCTATTAAAAATGGTTATTTTTGCAGACATTCCACAATGCTATGAGACATTTCTATTCCAAGGTAACTGTACATTATGAAGAGAGATTACAAAGTTCCTTGTGTCACTACATGGTTGTAGTTGAGTGTCTTTGGAGGCTGACCAACATAAACTGTCATGTGAAGAATCTCAGCCACATTTTCATTTGAGCAATCAGCTTTACCCAGAAGATCATGGGCAGGCAGCAACCAGCCCATGCACTGTCCACAGTGAGTCACCTTTAAAATCAGGGTCTACATAACATTAGTCCAATAAGAGTTTAAGTACTTTCTTTAACTCTTATGGTAAGTAATATGGTACTTAATCAAAAGCAAATGGATTCTTCACACAATAGACTTCTAAAAGCTGCTTTTAAACAAGTTTGTTTTTAGGCATTTCTCAGTTAGGACTGGGGGAAAATGCTTTATTTTTGGTATGTCCTACAATATTCAGCTTGTGAGTTTTCTGGAAGTGTGTTAAACACATTTCAATAAACATTTATTGCAGTGTATCTCTACTGTAATGCATTGTGAAATCTTTATTACAGAGTATAAACTTTAGACAGTATTTAGACCTAATACAGCTCACTTAATAATCACTTAAAGCATTGGTACAGAGATACTAGTCTGTATGTGAATTAAGAATCTGTGCTGATAACCTACTTGTCTTTAAATGTTTAAGATCACACTACAGACCTAGCTTTGTAGCCATCCCACACAATTTCCATCGCTTTTACAGCTAACATGAAGCTCAGAGGAACACACAAGCTAACCTGGGTGAGGAACAAGGGCAGAAGAGATCAGTCCCTGAATTAGTCAGTCCTTGTCACCTTTCAGGCTGCTTCTGGAAACAAAATTGGTATTGTTAGTTCAACTTGAATGTTTCCTGGCAACCTTGCCCTTTACTAACAACCATTGTTGGTGATATTTGTTGAAGAGCTTTATCCAGTATGTTTTAAATGGGGATATTAAAAAGAATGTCATGGAAGTAACAGCAAAGCTTAATGTGGTTCTGCAGAGTCACATGAGTGTCAGTGGGAACTGTGAGCAGAGCAAGAGAGAAGGTTCTAAGATGAAGACTTAAGGCCACTTTAAAAAAAAAAAAACAACAGACAAAAGCAGAGAAATGAGTCAAATCGTGTAAAACCCCAAGAACAAGTGCAGGGTGTCCACGGAAGAGGCTAGAGGAACTAAACAGAGCTGGGAATTGGAGGGAGAGGAAATGCATGTTTTCAAATCGACAAGATTCTAGATATATTGTAAGAGAATAAATCCGGAGGTTTAATATAGGATGACCATGATGTGCCAAAAGAAGACAGATGTTAGCAATGTTTTAAAGATTCAGCAGAACCTAATAGAAGCAGCACGGAGAGTGGTTGAGAAAGGACAACAATGAAGACTATTTCTGCTATACTTTACAGCTTACTCAGGATGAAATACTAAAGTCCTCATGTGACTCCCTCCACTGCAGGTAGCTTCAGCTAGACTAGATTTCACCCTGCCATCCTCCTCTGTAAGAAACACCACTCCCCTTCTTCTCATCACTTCTCACTTAAAAGTTGAATAATAACAGGAAACAAAACCACAAGTCTTCAAGAAAGAAGGTAGTCAAGTTTCCAACTACCAGTAAAATAAGCGCAAAGTATGACTTACGTTTTCGCTAACCTGAGCTCAAGACGACAACATAGTATCTATGAGGGACCATCAGACCAGCAAGACTGGACATGGAAAGCAAGGTAAGATTGGAAGTAGTACAGGGGCAAAACTGAAACCACATAACTATGAGCATATCACTAGGAGCCAACACACACACACCGAAGAGGGAAGGCCCTCCACATTGTGCTGGAGAGAGATACTCAAACCAAGTATTTTGATCTGGTCGTAGTTTGCCTCACTGCTTCTGTGCCCGTGCCCATTCCACAGGGTGCTCTATCACACAGTCCATTCTAATGAGCTGCCCAATAATTTTTTCATTGTAATTTTGTATTTACGGAGAAAAAAAAAATTCTGCTGCTTTAGGATTATTTGTGACAAGAAACATGGGGGGTAGGAGGGGGGAGAAACAACACAACAACAAAGTAAGTTAACCATGCCAGAATTAAAGCGCATGTCAATCTAAATACGGGTTTTTTTCTTGAGGATGTTAAAACGGGTTCGGCATATAACCTAGAGTAATATTTCAGTAAGTTTCCTGAACATCAAAAGTATGCTTGAAGAACATAGTATGTCTTTCATTTTCCAACATCCCTTCATAGTTTCAAGACTTTATCCACCCATTCGTGCCACTGTATACCACAAAAACACATTTAATAGGGTACTCAAATGGTAACAAGGACACTAATACCAGAGAGCTCTGCTATCTGATGCAGACAGAAAACAGCCACCAACTGAAGAAAGAGAATTTAGACCACAAACTTTTAGTATCAACAACCATACCCTCTTCTAAGCTTGCACGGTATCGATTACAGCAACAGAACTAAGGAGCCATTTTCCCAGTCTTCTGTATTTCAGCATCTCAGTAGACTTTTAGTGAATTTAAAAATAAAATAATAATAATAAAGAAATTCAAAACACAATGACCAGAAGACTGAGACAATATAAACATTTCTAAAATAAAGTCCCAAACAACTCATTATCACCACTGGAGCCCCACATACCTGGGCAGCCTATTTTTCGTGGTTCACCATTGCTTGCCACCACGTTTTAATGGATAGCACACCCATAAAAAGGCACTAACCAAGTTTACACCATTCTATGACTTAATACATGCTGTTGATTAATTATTAGTTCTGAAGAGATGTTCTGCCAGATGAGCGAGATGGGGCAGTTATCAACTGTTCATGGCTTGGAAAGAAGTCATTCTCTTAAAGCAAGAATAACAGCACAAGAGTTGCGAGCATCCCTCGATGTGAGACATTCAGCCTTTCCCTCAGTTACCCTCACTGACCTCCGGGACCCGGACCCCCAGGCACGTTTTCCTCACAGCGGGAGTGTTCGATACGAAAAATTACAAAACAAACAAACAATCAAAAAAAAGGGGGGAGGAGGGAGAAGGAAATCAGACCAGGCAGAAGAGGATCAAGAGGCTTGGCTTCACCTTCCCCTCTTTGTAATACAACATCCATTGAAGCAGAAGAAACCACCCCGGGTGCTAAAACAAGAGCCGCATTCACGGCTCCTGGGCTCAGCCGCAGGCGGGCTTGCGGGAGCGCACTCCGAGTCCTCCAAGCCCCCAGGACCAGCCAGCTAAAACCGACATCAACCCCGAGCTCCTTTACCACGGCGGGGGAAAAGGAAGGAAACGCGGACCCACTTAATCACTCTATCATTAAGTAGTTAGGAATTATTAAGAGTTTTTCCCGCGCTCCCGCTCAAGGGACAGTTTTTAGGCACTGGGCTTTGTGAGGACGCAGCTCCAGCCAGGTTTTCCCGGGGAGCTGATGGCTTTCCAGCCCGGCAGCGCTCACCCCGCCCGCAGGCGCGGTTTTTTCCGCTCCGAGGCGCCCGGCAGCACCTGCTGCTGCTGCTGCCGCCGCCCGGCACCCCCCGGTCCCCGGCCCGGCGGCGCCCGCCGTACCTGCAGGATTTTGTCCAGCCCCTCTTGGCCCAGGCAAGGAAACTGCTTGAGCAGCTCCGTCTTCTGCCGCTTGTAGTCGTCGGTAGCCGAGCGCCAGTGCGGCTCCTCCAGCACCTCGAAGATCGCCGCCCCGATGGACAGGTAGAAGATGATGGCCGAAGTCAGTAAGGGGCCCCTGTCCACCATGGTGCTGGCGGGCGGGCGGGCGGGAGGGAGGGAGGAGGGCGGGCGGAGCGCAGCGGGCGGGCTGGGGCGGCTGCCCCGTGTTGCAGCCGTGGGTGCCCGAAGCCGCCCTGTCCTTCCCCTGACACCTCTGCCTTCCCCCGCCGTCCGCCGTGCCTCCTCTCCTGGCCGCTGCCGCGTTCCCTTAGAGTCTTCCACACTCCCCTCCCACTCCCTCCTCTTTCCTCCCTCCTCCGCTCCGCTCCCCCCCGGCTGCCTCCTTCCCCCGGTTTTCTCCCCTCCCTCCTCAGCAGCGATTTGAATTTGGTGCCCTCCCGCTTCCTCCCCTAACCCGCCCGCGCATGCGGGGCTGCCGCGGGGGGAAAGGCCGGCAGGGCGCCCCGGGGTGCTCCCGGCTCCGCTGCGAGCTGGCCCGACCCCGCAGCCCCGGTGACGGGGCGGACAGCCCCAGAAGGGCGGGAGAGCGGCGGCTGGGTCTGGCCATCGCCCACCCATGAGGGGCCGCCGGGGGGAAGGGGAGTGGGGCCGCGACCTCCCCGCTTCCCGCCCTGCCCTCGCGGCCGTTGCGGGCGGGTGTGGGGCCGCGGAGGTGAGCCGGGCCCCGGGCTCTTTCCTCCCGAGCAGGGGTGGTCCCTGCGCCCAGAGCCGCGTTCTCCTCTCCGTATTTTTCTGCGAGTCAAGGGCAGAAGGGGTCACGTCCCTCGAATTTATTTTCCTTTTTCCTTCGTGCTGCCCAGTTCAGCGGATTTTCTCGTTTGGGGCACGGAAAGGCTGTGAAACGAGAGCTGCCTTCCTCGGCTCCAGCGACGTGCAGCGGGAAACCCAGCGGGAGCTCTGGGGAGAAGAGGGGGCTGGCAGCAGGTTTCACCTCTTCCTCGAGATACTGCCCACACGTGTGTGTTACAAATCCTTCACAGCAGGAACTGTTATCTCCCTTATTTATTGAACACACAAACTACATGAAAGAAATGTTCCAATGCACACCCAGTACGCCTGCAAGTTTAGGAGCAAGGGAGAGACCCCAACTGGTGATTTTCCACAAGACGCTCAAAACCCCATCTGGGCAGAAGCTCTCTTGGAGCTGGCAGTGTTCGTGAGGTCCTTCCCATGAGTGGCTTATGGCCGTACACAAGTACATGTTCCCCCATGTACACACTTCAAGGCAGAAGTAAGGCAACCCAGCTGATCTGAATGAATGGGGCTGGAAATGAGGTTAAATGGATCAGGGAAGGAACAAGTCAGTGGCAGGTTAAGGTGATGTGTTATGCATCACAGCAAAGGGCTCATGGTGTGGACATAGTTCTTAGATACCGGTTTTGTGGGGATAACTTATTTTCTGCTTTCTCCAGCTCCCCACCCCCACCAGGAAGAAAACACTAAAAAAATACAGGGTTGTCCATATCAACTGCATCAAAACCAAGGATTTTGGGATGTATAGGTATGTCAGCTGGAGTCCACACACCAAAAGGCTGAGATGAACCAGCTGAAATTTCTCATGCATAGTTAGAACAGTAGGAGGGAGAATAGGAGAGAGGAGGGAAACAAGTAGAAAGTACACAACAGAGTACAAGAAGACAAAAGGGAGAGCATGTGGAAGGCAAAGGAACTGCCTTGGTTAGGAGATACCCAGACACCTATCTGTAAAACTTTAATCACGCCCAATGGATGCTCATGTGAGATCACTCACAGAAAATTACATGTCCTTTAAGCAGTCCTTCCTACTAACGTGTATAGTGCTCAGTGAAAATACATCTGCAAGAGGTTCCTGGCAGCCTAGAAGCAGGGCTGGAGAAACCACAAAATCCACAAGCATGTTATGTGATCAGCATCACTGTCTTTGCATTGGAATCCCTAGTTATATTAAGGAAACATTAAGACAAGAAAAGTATTACCAAACCGTAGTAGTAAAAAAAAAAAAACCAAACACCAACCCACAACAACAACAAAAATTAGGCGTTAGAGGAGCAATTGAGTAGAAGGCATCACAATAAACACTTCAAAAAAATAACAAGTGTCCTACAGAAACTACAGTAACTTTTTTTTAAGGCGTGAGTGGAGGATGTTTCATGAAGTTGTAAGGCAGAGCATTTTAATTAAAAGAAGAGTTTCATGATACATAATTACAACATGAAAGTTATTCCCAGGTGTTATCACTTGGCCCAAGACCTTTGCAAAACTTGAAGAGTCATTGGCCACATAAATAAATAATATGACCATCCATCATTGCCTCACTTACTGATTTAAAATTAAAGTTAAAAACTGTAAGGTATGTAAATACCAAAAGTATGGAGGAAGAAGTCTTCCTATAGGCAAACTAGGACATAATTTTCCTTTTGGTGCTCTCACACCTTCAGAATCACCTGCAAATGGTTAGGTTATTCCAACAGCAGTATCAGTAGCCTGACACATTATAGCAATATTACATTTGTGTGTTCCTGACCCTGAACATCTGTGATTCGTAGCTAGAAGGTATTTGATTAAGTTTTGAAACTGTACTCGTCTCCATCTGTCTCTGAGTCTCTAAAGGCCCATTTATACCACTGAAACACTATCTTAAAGGCACAAGGAATGACACAAATGACGCTGAACCTATTACATTTATACAGCACAGATGAGAGCAAAACCACTTTCAGGCATTTTATATAAAGTTTGTTTGTAACTTTGAACGTTTCTACTTTCCACTCTAAACTCCCAAGCACTGATTGCATAATTGGCACTCTCAGTAACTGAGTCAGTCAGTGTTTAAAAACAAACAAACCTGTAAATGACATACCTTTTTTTTCCCTGTGTTGAAATGCTATTGCACTTGTTGGGCTGTCTCCTTGTGTTTCTTTGAGTTTCAGAGGTGAGCCTAGTAAGGAACACCATCCTGAAGAACAATTTATTCCCCAAGGAGCCATAGCCAACTACTCCTACAAGTAGAGGTAATCCTCTGAGCATCAACATACTTCTCACATTGAGGTATTTCACTTTGATTCCTTAGTCTTTCGCAGAACAAATTACAAGGCATAATTTCATGCTACTGTCCAAGTGAGCATGGCAGGAAGGAATGTTTTCTGTAGCTGGCCTCTCTTTGCACCTCCTGATCCAAAATGCCTCTCCTGACCCCATAAAAGATCCCATATCCTTTTATTCATGGCCCTTTTCTACTCTGTTTCCCTTGGATTAAACAGTACCCCTATTGTTAACCCACAACACCTGCCACATAGGCCCCACAGCTTTTCATGCTAGCTAAGTTAATGAAAAGGCTGGGGTTATTCACTCAAAGGCTTTTAAATCTAATTTAAAAAATCAGGGGAGAAACAGCAGATAGCACTGTGGTGAGCAATACCACAAATATCAATCATTTGTATTATTTGCATAGGTCATTATGTCAGGCTGTCCAGTCCAAAAGGAAATCTCTTTCATCCAAGCTGTATGTTTAAGACACATTTGCTGTACAGATGTTTCCTAGAACAGCCTGAAATAAATGAATAAATGTCAGAAAATGCTTTAGATGGAGCAAATAAAAGACATTATTTGGGCAAAGAAGACCTGTCGTGTAGTGACAAAGACTGTTGTACTGAGTATGAGCTTGTGCCATTTTTCAGCTGGAAGCCTATTTTTGGCTGGTTGATGGCTCTATTCTCAACGATGCCTGTCAACTCTGCATCTTTCACTTTATTCATTGAAATTTGGACACCTCCAACATTACCTTCAAGTGTTATACATCTAACCATGTATGCTTTTAAGTAAGTTGAGGGGTGTACTGTTGTGGAAAGCAGTTTTGTGTCTTTGGTACAGTCCAGTGTGTACAGAAAAGGTGTGGCTGGTCTGCAGATGGTGCAGAACTTTGTATGAGGCATTTGTAGAAAGTTCAAAAATTCTCCATGGGTTTGTTCATACCTCTTGAACTAAGTATTTATACATAGCACACTTTGTGCCCTAAATGTACAGTGAGACATAGTAAATAATAATAATAATAAAAAGAATAAAAACCTTTACCGAAACAACCTGCATACCACTGCAACAGACTTCTTCACCCATGGACAGATAATGAGTGAACAAACACCACATGACAGATGTTAGTCATGCTGCTTAATGAATAACTGGTGATGAGTACAATACCTGCGTGGAATGGCTGTAATGCGTTCAAGGAAAAATATGCATTTGGTTCATCTGTTTTTCACTGAGATACCTGCAGTGTTCAAGAGAAATGTCTTCATCAGGAAGCCCAGGTATTTCAACATTTTTTTTCTGCATGTATTTCCTTGATTGCCTTGTTCCTCAGCCATCTGCAGCAGTCACTGGATCTTCAGAATGGGATGATGAAACCCGGTTTGCTTCAAATATTTTACAAAGAAAGGCTGTGGCCTTCTCTTTCTGCTTCACCATGGTCTCAGTCTTGCAGACGCACACTGGTAGTACCACATGCTTATGATAGTCCTTCACAGTGACATCCATGTCAGTGATCTAGATTGTTCAGCACACAGCTGTACAGAAGAGTCAGTCCCAGACTGGGTTTTACCATCATGATACCTAAAGCGCATTACTGTTTTAGCTAGCTCAAGGCTAGCTGAGCACCATGGTAACAGTCAGTGAATAATGCAGTGATCTGTTATTTTGTTATGTAAAACATAACTGTTGAGTCTTATTTTGGGTCATTAAGAAGGACTTAAATTCTGTTTGTTTATAGTAATATGGATGAATGTCTGCACTTTGCTCTGAGGTTTGTTTCCCGAACCAGTTTAAATTAACTTTTACCAAACTCTTGTCACGCAGCACAAAAGTCTTCTCCAGTGTTATGATGTCTGCCTGAATGTGACGGGAGAATTCATGGAGATGTTGGGCTCCTCCATCTCCCAGCTGAGTTGCACAGCTGCATGTCTGTGTGCCAGGTTGTGAAACGGAGGACCTTGTGTGTGACTGGGCGGTTCTCATACCCAGATCGGGCTCCTTTCGATGCCCAGCGTGTAGTGATCACATTTTTTAGTCAACACGCCTGAAGAGCTGTTCCCACCTACCTCTTCCCTTTATAGAATCAAAGTCACCACATGCATTTCAGCAGAGGAAAAGGAGAGGGAGGATTGAGGTAGCTTTTTTTTTTTTTTTTCCCCTCGGGTGAATAGAGTCTTGTGGATAGCAAATGAGGACAGGTACACACCCTACAAACATTTAAAAGGATCATATTCTTATCATCTATTATCCTGTTCTAAATCCTGCAGCAAGAGCTTGTGAGGTTAGACTGGGTCTTATCTGGGAGAAAAAAAGATCAACTGAACAAGCAAGAGAGTTGGCTACATGCAGTTAAAGGAATATGAATGTCAAAGAACTTTTGCCATGGATAATAGTTGTTTTTGTGCTTGGTGCCCTGGAGTGAAAGAAGGGTCCTGGCCCACACTGTCTCCAGGCATGTGCCTCTTCCTCCTATGCTTAAAGGAATTTGGTAAGAAGACAAGAGTTCCGGTATAATCTACCTCCACAGCCCTTTCACCTGTTACCTAGTCCCTTGTGGTCCTTGTTCCATCCTGTTTGGTTGTTGAGAAAAAAGACAACAAAGGCTGAGCCATAACACCCACAGCTGTCCTTTAAACAAAGGTCTTGCAAGATGTTTGTGGCTTTTAACTTATGGTTTGTATCCTCCTAGACCAATATCAGCAGTAGATATTAAGAGAGTTTGGAAGGAACTTGGATTTCCATGTTTGTTTTCTTCCAATGGTGCCTCCCACATGGCAAAACTCGGTGTAGAAGTAGCAAGCAAATCCAAGTCACTAGCAGATATGACTCTAAGGAGGCAACCTGGCACAGAAATGACTAAGACCATCAGGAAAAAATCCACCTGGTCTAGTGCTTCAGTCAACAGCTAGAGTGTTGTCACTGCTGAAAGTATAAAAGCTGCCTGCAAGTTATAGTGCGAGGGCGAAAACTCATGGACTCCACACAATTCAATATGAATTCAAGCGAAGCCATTTATTACAGAAACAAGCCTCCTTATATATGCAGTTATTTCCTGATCACACGTCCACGCTCCAAGCATGCATTAGCTGATTGGATATTGTCCATGTTCATGAGCTGTCCATGCGCTGAAGTCTCACTGCTGATAGGGCCGTTGATTTACACCACGTTGAGGCATCGTTATTTTGGAGGTGCTTCTCTCCCACGGCAGGTCCTGTTCCCACCCTTAAAATTCCTGGCTGGTTCAGTAACAAATCTCCATCTAACTGCAACCCCTCCACAACTCAGCCTCAAGAAAATCCCTCAGAACTCCCACATTATAGCTTACACTGGTCCTGGTCTCACAGTGAGCATCATGCTCTTGGTTCTCAATGGCTTTTCAGGGATGTGTGTGGAGTGTACAGTCAATTGCAAGATAACCCATGACTGAAGTGGTAAAGCAAGTCAGATGCTGGAGCTTTGCCTCATATTGTGTAGCACCTCAGCAGTGCTCTGTTTTTCGTTCTGTCCAATGGCCTCTTGGCCTCAGAATTGGAAAAAAGTATGGAGAAACTGAGGAAGCAGTGAGTGAATGGTACATCTGCAAAAATCTGTGGGGCAGTTGGTGGGGAGAGAAAGAGAAAAGGGATGGGGAAGGGAACACTGACCCCATCAAGATGAAGTGATGTGGTGCTCTCTACGGGCATCCAAACAGAGATGAACGTCCCCAGCTGCTTCTTTCACTCAAGAGGACCATCTGAGCCAGCCAGAGGTCTCCAGTGAATATTGCATTGCTAACATGCATTATAGAAACTAATGGTTAGCAGGCTGTTGGAGGTTTCACAACTCATTTCCTTTCAATATTAGTTATTTATTTTGTCAAAGAGAGAAGGAGAAAAAGGGAGGAGGAGGAAATAAAAGCTACATGGGTAGTTAATTTATTTTAAAAGATTGAGTCAGCAAGGAGATGGGTGAACTCTGCAGATAGCATTGCTTCAGTCAGGACAGAAAATTGTTTTCCTTGCAAGTGTTTAAGATTTCTTTGGAACAAGGAAGCGTATGCAAATAATAGGATCAATCTGCAAACATTCAGGTCAGCAGCCTTTGCTCAAGAACTCTCACTGATTTGGGATACTTGTAACAATAAAGATTCCCCAGGTCAGGGAGCCTGGCTCTTAGATCTGCCTCATTTTCTACCCTTGCTTCACTCCCTACTCTCACCCCCGATCTTTTGCAACTCAGTGACAGAGTTAATAAAAGGTGTGTCTATGATCCTATAAAGCAATTTGCATCATCATGTTTTGTGATGAAATTTTGACAGGGGAAGGAGAAACAGCAACATTTTGCCCAAGTCAAGGTTGTCCTGACAATATACCAAGAAGCCTGAAGCCCTTAATTCTCATAAGAGAGATGTGATTATGGCAGCCCAGATTTGAGTGCAGAAATGTGTCCTCCAGAAACTCCACCACCACCAACTCTCCACCCCACCACTTCCAAGAGAAGTCTAAAAGTAGTCCAGAGTGTCCACAGTCTTGCATTACTGCCTTAGTGTCACAAGCACATGGACAGGCTTGGGCTGCTTTCTGAAGTTATTGTACTGCATGTACAACAGATCGTGGGACGGCTGCCGCTGCCCTCCTGAAAACATCATTTTCTTTAGCTAGGTTGAAGAAACATGCTGCTTTCACTAAACAGAAGTGGCCAGAACCTGCTAGTTGATGTTAACTGTGTTGTACGTTATTTCAATGTGTGTGTATTCTAAACAGATTACAATGCAACTTTAATTTTGACTAAATGAGCTGATAATTGACACACATCTATTAAAATGTGACAAATAAGCCATGTCTAAGCCATCTGAATGAAAGAACCGTCAGAAACATGTGTCTTCTGCTGTGTTGTCTAGTGCTTAATAAACAAGTCCTCATTTAGTTCTGGGATTGTCTCAACACTCTTTTACAACCACTTGGGACAAGATCATTAAACTTGCCTGTATCAGCTGAAGACCTGCCTCTCCAACTTCCTTCTAATGCTGGGAAAGGCCCTAGTTACACAATTATACATTATCTAACAAATAATTATTCCCAGCAGTGGTGAGTTATTTTGCAGCTCTCTATTGGAGTGTTCAAATGCCTTGTATGAAATGTAGAGAGATTAAATTTCTTTGCCCTTCTTTCTAGTTGATCTGCTTGTAGGGCATGCTGCAATGCTGGCATCTAAATCTGCTTGGAGAGCAATGTGGAAAGATTACAACTGGAATATACATTCAAACAGTAATGTGTGGAAATCTGGCACCTGTTAACAGAGCAGTTTGGGAAGGACATTACTGAAACTCATAGGGAAAGCAGAGAGGGGACTTTGATACCAAATGTCACTAGTACAGAAGAAGGAGAAAAGCTGCTATGGTTCTTCACTGGCAAGACATGGTGAGGAGGCTGCTGGGGCAATAAGGTGGGCCCTGTAAGAAGGGGTGGCACTGGAGCTTGTGGGAAGGGTTGTGCAGGCTGCAGCCATTGCAGGCCTTCGCTGGAGACTTTGTAGGCAACAGGGCCACACGATGAACAACTACTACACCTATAATTTTTATTTTCCAGAAAAAAAGTTGGCTTTCGTATCTGGAGTGACTAAAGTGTCTTTTCTCCATTTAATCTTTATGCAAACTCAAATCTGTTTCTGAACAGAGATGCTGGGTTTTAGGATCCTGTTCAAATTTGAACATTTTCTTTCCTTTTGGTCTCCACTTGGTGAAAAATGCCTCTAAGTCCACCAGTCTTCCACATCAGAAATCTACTATTGTTACATTGATCGTGGTTCAGGCATAAAGCCTGAATTCAGTCCTGTGTGGATGGCAGGTTTTAATACCTTCAAACAGTGACAGAGAGGAAAAAAAAGGTAGAATAAAAATGCCTCGAATAATATAAAAGGTAAAATCTGCCACTGCTAAGGAGATAGATCAAATAACCTCTTGGTCTTTTCTATGGGTGACATTTGCAGTCTCACACAGGCTTTTCACAACAGCTGAGTACCCTGCATCAGAGCCAGGGTGCAGAGGTGAGGAAGAGCTTGCACTAGCAGCTTGAGAGTTTGCCAATGCATACAGAAGCAATACGCACCTTTCAGTTAGTCACTGCAGTGAATTATGTTTTCAGTTGTACCTTGCAGAGTGAATAGCAAATAACTTTAGACTATAACACTGTCCAATCTGTTCCCCCATATGCACTCCTTTTCCAAAGAATACACCGTACCATGCAGTAATGAAAGCGTTTAAATAACAATGGAAATAATGACTCTGATATTCTCCTGAACTAACTTCAAAGCTACATATCCAGTTTTCTGCCTTTTTTGGTCAGTCTCTTTAAACCATTTATGCCTGTTTTTAAACAGACTGGGTAGGAGAAGAGATTCCAGCACACCTGATCCAACTTTTAAACTCAGCTGCACAGAAAAGGAGACATAATGCAGTCATAGAGGAAAATGTCAGTAGAACTTTGCCTGCTCCCAGCAAATTTATATTTCTTAAAACTATCCAAATGATATATTGGTAAAGTAGGTAAAAATGAGAGTGGGAGGTTACACATGAACTGGAATGCAGGACACAAAAAGTCATATCTTTCTGTAACACTAAGTATTATCTCACATACAGGAGGCCACTTCCAGGCAACATATCAGAACTCACAAATCATCTTTTAGGCACCTGTGAAAAAACACTGAAACCAGCACAGGCCACCTGTGACACGCAGACACCCCAGCTGAAAAACTCCTATTTGCGAAGCTGAGCTCTGAAGTCCTCTATGCTAAAACGTCCTCCAAACTGGAAAGATTTATTGTACTTCTGGTGGGAGTTTTAGGCACACAACTTATTCCCACTGAGGTCTGACAGTTTCTCATATTCTGTTTCTTCTCACAGTATCTTCTCTATGGCCAGTCCTGCAGCTAGCTCGTCTTCTAGCTGGACAAGCTGCCTCTGCTATAGTATTAATATCAACACTTGTTGGGCCAACAGGGAAGACAGTGGAACCAGATACATACAGAAGAATGGTAATACTGGTATATACTTGATTCCTTGTATTGAGTTTCTCACTGAAGGACTGTGCACAGCACAATACTGAGTGAATTTCAGCCTTGTATGCAGGGCCAGGATATGGTTTATACAGTATCTGAGTTCTACCTAATCCTCAGGTTGGCTTAACACTTGTGGTACACTTCTGCATATGGGAAAAATTTTATTAAAGAGAACTAAAGATTATTTGGGAAGAGTGGAGATCCTTTTTTTTTTCCTTCTTTTTCTCAGTCTGGAAAGAACCACCAAAGCCCTTGTACCTACTGAACTATGAAGGCAAAGAATCAAAGTTGCAACTACTACAGCAGGGGAAAGCTTTTACACCGCAGCTCTGGCCTGTTGAAGTGACCACCTCCATATATTGTTCGTGCTTGTACAGTGCAGTTTCTATTCAGAAATGTTCCCATTTGAGTTTCTGCTACATGCTGCAATAGTTAACAGAACACTGTTGTACATGGTGCCTGGCATGGAGCATTGGTCTGCCTTTCCAACCTGCTGCGAAAGGGCTCAGCAGTGGCTGTGATGACATGGGTCAAGGCTCCCAAGTGCACTTGTCCAAGCAAATATATTTCTCCAGAAATAGTGTCTCAGAATAGGACAAGCGAAAACCAACAAGCATCTAATTGAAAAGCAGCCCAT
The DNA here is from genome assembly GCF_037038585.1 of Patagioenas fasciata. Classification (NCBI taxonomy): domain Eukaryota; kingdom Metazoa; phylum Chordata; class Aves; order Columbiformes; family Columbidae; genus Patagioenas; species Patagioenas fasciata. The sequence continues at coordinate 37,182,187 of NC_092522.1, read as the reverse complement.
TAATTATTTCAGATTTTTTCTCTTCTGTTGGTCCAGACAAGAACCTGATTTATCTATTGAAGGTAATTTTGTTTATGCAGGGGATGGATACAAGCCTTTCATACCCCAGATCTTACATATAGATGTATAACTGTCTTCCCAGATGCATTTCATTCTTAATATAAAACAAGTCCAGCTCATCCCTCTGCAGACCTCTAAACTGTCAAAATTCTGGAACAGCGAGGCTCCTGGGTAATTGCATCACGGGAGAGGGGAGGAGGTCTGAGGGAATAATTCCTTGAGAATGCATCCCCACATCTCAGCTCCTATACATGATCCGACACTGGGCATGTCAGATCCTGCACAGAGGAGATGCGCAGGGCGTGCCACTGCCAGCAGACGCGTGCTGCTTGACAAGGTTGCTTTGCACATGGGTCCCTGTGAGGTCTCCTCCACCTACTCCACCTCCGGGCTCCAGCGCTTCCTCCCTGCAGCCGCAGTGCTGGTGGCAGTTCTTACCTTGGTGGGTGCTACCAGAAGGGATGGGAGCAGCAGAGAAGTTGCAGCAGAGCGAATCTTACTCAAAATGCCTCAGGCTCAGCAGGGCTCCTCTTGGCATCTATCAACAGAGCATGTCACTGCTGTCACAACTGCAGAAATAACGATGAAGGATGACTTCTCCCTTTAAAAATGGAGAAATTTCATATATTGAACCACATATTTCTAGGATGTTATTTGGCTTGCCAGATGGTTTTAACCTGTCAGCCTTCAGTTTCTTTTTACCGGGTCAGCCCAAGGCCTTCTCTAATCTCCTAAAAATGCTGTGTCTTGTACCTTATTGCTGAAAGATTAGTTTGGTCATGTTAGGCTAAAGAGGCTCCTTTCATGAGAATCTGTTAGTGTACAGGTTATTAAGCTCCTTGTAGCTTCCTCACAAAGCAAATATTGTTCCCTTTGCCCTAGAAAAACATTGAATTTGTCAAGGGATCAGTGTACGTTTAAGAATAAAAATATATATATAGAGAAAGCAAGGAGGTCAGAGAATAGACAACTTCTTTGGGTTTCTGTGTTTTAGAGCCAATATACTGAAAAGCATTTCTGTTCAAACACAGAAACTGTGGCTCTCTGTGCTCTCAAAAGGGCGTCACCAATTGCAGAAGTGTGGAAGAGGAGAGGAAATCTCATGGCACCAGCTAAAGGAAGGAGAGGCAGTGAGATGAACAGTGCCCCTTCAACCAGCAAGAAAAAGAGGAACCACCAGCTCTGTTTCTGATCTCTTTTCTGTGCCAGCAGGATGCTCCTCCCAGTCCCAGCTTCAATTTAAACTTGTGTTTCAGAGAAGCAAATGCAGATGTCCTGGGTGAGGACTAATTTGTATCACAGAAAATGAAAGGAACCTATGAAGAGTCAGGAAAATAAAGACTTGAGAAAGGGCTAAGTTGCATTGCACTGCGCTTTGCTTTGAACTAGCTGAAGTTCAGATACATTCAGAACTGGAGATTTGGAGCAGATCCAGCTCTGTTGTCACCTCACTTGACCTCTGTTGCTGTGGATTGTTTATTATAGAATAGCCTGCGCAAGATATTACTCAAAGTAAAAATGTATAAAAATGAGAGGTGAGTGCAGTGACCATAATAATTTCATTGTTTCAAAGACTTTAAATTATATGCTTAAGAAAGCTGGGGACTGGTACATATGAAGATATATTGTTTAAAACAGTGAACTTTAGCCATGTAGGTCTGCACATTGTACAGATAACAACATCATAAACTGAAGCACTCTTAGGTTAAAACAGGCTGGATTCATCAGGAACTCTTCAGCTGTGGACAGAACATATTTCAGCAAGTTGGAAATCATACCAAATGGTTGTAGGCTGAAAAAGCTTTTATCCTGCTCTGAGTTGCAAACAGAGCAGGATTTGGCCCAAAGTATACCATCAGAAGCTCTTAGAATTAATATAATAATAGAAATATGGTGGTTTTATACCTTTTATCTAATGGTCCCAAATTAATGTATAAGCATTACTTAGCACTAACTAGAGCTTTGATTTGTGGGAATGTGTTTTCACAGGCAACTGTGATATGGTTGTGTGAATGTGTCATTGTTATTTTTGAGATTTTTATTTGCCACCTTGTTGAATGCTTACCAGGTTCACTCAGGGATGGATATGAATGTGTCCCCTCAGAGAAGCCCAAACTGTACTATCATACTCTAGGAATAGTTTGTGAACTCAGTTATTCCGTAGGTATTAGAATAGGCTGTTCCTGTCAAACCATCCCTTTTATCTTTCCGAAGCACTGGATGTTTGCGCAGTGCTTTACATGCATGTAATTACATTGACACAATTGCAATATGCTCAAAAGGTAGTTTTATAATAAGCCTGTGGATTGTTGCTCAAGAGAGGTTACTTCAGTCACAAAAACCAGCCACACAGAACATGTCTGGATCTTTTCATAGGGTAGAAAAATTAACGCCAGGATCTTTGTAACCAAGAAGATGTTGAGAGATGTGCAAGCGTTAAAGGCTCTGACTAACAAACCAGGGAAATGATAGCAGACCACTGGCAATAAAGATGCTCTTACAGTTTCCCCACCCAGTAAAGGCTGGGTCCAAATGTTTGTTGTCAGTTGCTAGAGAGCCTGTAACTTGACATAATGAGGCGCTGATGTCAGGGCTTCAGGGCTAATACTGAGCTAAGATCTTGCCAACATTTATAGTTAACCTGTTTGTACTACAGATTGATAGCATGAAGCAAACTTAAGTCAATGTTTGCCTCTACTGTTAAAAGCAAGGAGAAGGGAAGAGGATGGTTGATGGCTGGAAGAGGGCTTGATGGCCAAAGACTAGTGTCCTTGTAAAACTGATTAATAACAGACAGTCCAAATTTTTGTAAGAGCTCCAAGGTTTCCTGTGGGATTCCTTTAGATAAGAATTTGAAGGGCGCTGGTCACTTCTGAAGGTACATTCCCCTCTCAAGGTCCAGCATATGAGCAGAAACAATGCTTTTACAAAAAACAAAAACACGAAAAACCAAAACAACAACAAAAAAAACAGCACACCAAACCCAAAACCAAAGAAACAGAAATACACACACACAAAACCCCACCAAACCCAACAATTTGTCCCTTATTTGCATAGAAATGGATGGTCTACACTCTCTTAGAAGCAGCATGCAGTCAGTGGATGTATAAAGCAAGAGGAACAATTGCACATGATGGTGAGCAGAAACATAAAAAGCAATGGAACTGAAAAACAAACAAATCCTGCTATATGTAGCCTCCTGAGGTAGGGTCATGCCCTAAATACACAATACTGTCTGAAAGAAGTGCATGTAGTATTTAGGTATCTAAACACATGGTATATACTTGTAAAATATTTTCCAGATCCAGCATAATACCTTGTAGAGTATGTTCCTTTAATAAGGAAGAGATGCCAATTCTGGACCTGCAGTCAGAGGCTTTTGTATTAGAGAAGGTTCCTGGAACCCTCTTGGCTCAGGTTCAAAGGCTACTCAAATGTTTAGGCTCAAACTAATCAAGTTAAGTATGTTCTTGACAGATTCTTTTCTCCCTTTCATAGCTCTCCTTTGAGAGATATTAGTCATAAACTCAGCAGAATGCCTACACTGCATCCACACAATTTGCAGTAGATGTTAAAATAATCGCCCACCTGAGAACACAAATCTGGCAACTGTTCAATCAGTTACGCAATTTTCATGTGTAAACAAATTTTGCATTCACATATGGACTCATATGTGTATTATGGATAGTTAAGAGGGGAATCTGAAAACTGTTCTATTGCATTAATTTTCCCTAATGTGATTTTGTCACATTAAATTATAACCCTATATATTTTTATATGGATACATATATATACAAAGATGCACGGAACATATCTGGCTGTGTTCACTTCACTTCTCGAGCTGTACGGCTGCTTAGCTAATTGAGAATGGGACGGTGGAGCTCTGCCCAGCAGAGCCTTTGCTTGTCACATTCTGGGAAAGTGAGTGAGACAGCAAGACTGGCAATTTTTTAAAACGGTAGTGACCCATGAGAATAGCTGATTTCATCCTCTGAGTGTTTGGATTTCAGTTTGCTCATCATTGTAACTTTTACTCTATTTTTCTTGCATGCAAATCTTCAGGTTACGCAATGCACTGTTCAGATTCTGTATTGCCAGTGCTCAGAAAGGAAACGTGTCACCAGTCCCACTGGCCATTCGTTGGCACCAAGTTGTCAGCAAAGGGTTGCGTGAGTGCTGGTTTTCTGGCACTGAAATTTTTTAATATTGTTTTCTTTAGAGAACAGACAAACACGCAGTTCTGAGCTTCACAGATGAATGTAGGAAAATAAGGTAGCTTAAGGTTTGAGCCTGACAGCTCTCTGTCAGTATTACTGGTTTCTATAGTATAATAAAAACCAGAAGTATTTTTGCATAATCAGTCCAGGATAAAATTGGGTAGTTTCAATGACTGATACTTCACCTAGCCTTAGAGATTTCAACTCTCATCAGTTTCTCATGGAACAGAAATATCTTCCAGATATTCATATGTTAAAAATATAACGCCTCTCACTTGCATGTTTACAAAACAGTTTCCCAAGATGATTTTCGCTTTCTATGTGGCTGAGGATTACAAAAAAGCTCTTTTTAGAAATCATCCTCTATTTCATGTTTAGTGATTGAATTAAAGTTTGAGTAGCAGTAATGGCACATTTAGGCTTTTCAAATTTCTCTTAGGAACCATGGGCTTACTGCTAGGAGCCATGAATGTGGCTTTACCTATATACCTATAGGTATAGGTTTATAATATAGATTTATAGGTTTATATATTTGACTATTCCCTGTCAAATAAAAGAACATTAATCAACATAAGATGTTAGGAACTGATTGAATCACTTGACTAATTCTCCATGGGCATCTCCCTTATACTGATCTGGTTTTGGCTTAAATGAAATGTACTTACCTCAAATTCTATTACCATATGGCCTTTAAAATTTAATCTCAAATATTCCCAGCAAATTTTGGGAAACCAAAAAAAAACCTTTCAATACTCTTCTTCAGTCATAACACAAAAAGGATCTCAGTACTTTTTCTTTTAGAAAAAAGAGCAAAAGGATACCTCTGAATTCGTGGATTCTCTTGTCTTCTTGGCTTATTTTTGAGGAAAAAAATAATAATAGAAATTTAAGAATTATAAAACTTTAGAAAAAGTACTATACCAGTGAGCAGACACTGGTATAGGACATTAACCAGCTAGAAAAATGAATGCTGACTAACTGAGGTGTTGGGGAGTTTTTTCTGCCTACTTTAAACTCAGTTTCTGGTTTGCAAATTCCCAATTCTAATGCCTTATAAAATGTTAGGAGGCAAAAAAAGGCTTTGGTGATGACTTTATGTTTCCTTCCTTCCCATTCTGTCACATTATTTAGTCAGACACTGATGCCAGTAATTCAAATAAACAAAAATAAAAAGCTCACTCATCCCCAGAGAGTCCTGTAGGTAAACCAGTCTTAAAAAAATAGCATTGACAATTCCTCTAAGTTCCATAACCTCACGAGAACTAGAAAAACTATTATTTTCCCTTTGTAAATCACTTTAAGGTCAGGGTATGTTACTTTACTTGAAAATTTCAATCCTAAAAAAGAAAGTGTCAAAAAGAATATTAATCCTGTCCACTGATTATTGCAGAAGATGTGCTGTTATGGGTACTCTCTGTCCTTTGCTGTTTTTTGGCTGCTGGTAGCTGCCCTTGTTTATACCTACTGCTGGAATACAGCCTTATTGCATGACATTGCTGTGTTACAGTGCTGCTTCCTCCTGGTGTGCTTCTGTTTCATTTCTTCAGTTACTGCCTCTTGTTTATGCCATTTGCAAGATGCGAATGGAAACAAAAACCACAGCATGAAAGACATTGACAATATAGATAAAGGTATAAATCTATATCTTCATTTAGTCCCCTACTTCAGTCTTTACTATCTTCATATTTGTTTTATTTTGTTATAGTGATATACTGCATTTGTGTTTACCCCAAAAAAGCCTAATGCTTTGGAACTTCTTTAGTTAACTAAGAAGTAGGAACATTTTTTCAGGCACAGCAAGTATTTTTCCATCCAGCTCTATCTTCACAACTTCATGATGTCTTTGACAGATGAGGTTATTAGTTTCTCTGTCATTTCCAGTGTGGACTATTTAGTACTAGTAAAAGACTTTGGTCCAAGACATGACCTACCAGAACTACATAGCTGAATCCCATAGGAAGAATGCAGCTGAAAAAAAAAAAGCAGATGTAATATTCTGCTTTTCATATGGTAATAAACTACTCTGATATACACACTTCACTGTCAATATATCTTCATCTGCACCTTAGAAGGTAGTTGGAGCAGTACGATTTCTGGGTGGAAATATGGCCCAAATGACTCTTTCATGACTCCTTTTAAATCCAGTTGGCTGTCCTGGTCAATGTGGAGTTCTAATTCAGTTTCATTTTGGATATATTTAGTTTAAGTGTTTGCTTGAAAAAACATGTATTTAAAATCTTGAATTAATCTAAGATTAAGTGCTTTACCACACAGGAATTTAGGTAAGTGCATAAGAGTTCTACTGAATCAGAACCCTGTGAATAAATGAATACCTACATGCCTTTATACATTCTCCTTTTAGATTACATATTTTCAAGCTCCAGAACTACTAATGGATTCAGCACAATGCTTATTGTACTTTTTTTTTTACCAGGAAAGACATTAAATGATACCATGCATATGAAATAACTATTTAAAACCATGTATTAAGACAATATTAAAACATATTAATGATATATTATGCTATTGTTATAGTATTCTGCACTATATAATAGATGGACAGAATTCAGAAAAGGATTATGCTTATTCCGGGAAGGCAATGGTCTAAAGACAGATGACAAAGTTAACAAGAATTATGGGGGTGGGGAAATACTATATATGGATTAACCATAAAATCTCTGGGCAGTGACGTGATGCTGAAGCAAAGAGTGTCATTAACATAGGTAAGATAATTTTATCTACTCAGACTTCAAAGTCAGAGAAAGATGAGAATCTTTGTGAGGGTTACATTTAATTTTTTATTGTCTTTCTTCCTTGCAAATGAATTTTTAGGCAATCTCCAAGGACTAGCGTGGTCAAATGAATCAAATATGTTGGGACAGACTGTGTAAATAGACAAAAGATGATTGTGAAAATTTAACCGTTGACAGTAGTGAGAAATTTTCATATAAAAGGGTTTTACTAGAAAATATATACTCATAAATCCCAAAATGTTTAACCAAAATATTTTCAGTGCTCTTCTGAAGAAAAGCAGGCTGGATCCACTGGCAACATCCAGCTTGCTCAATGTCCAGCCAATAGGTCTGGAAAGTAACCAAGAACTTCAGCTTCCAGGTCCATAGCTCCATGTCAGTGTCCCAGTGCTGATCGGGTGGCTCAGATTTAGCCTGTGAGGCTCCAAGGTCCCCTGCCTTACCATACGGGGTGTTTCAAAAACAGGGATCTAGAAGTTTCCATGCTTCCTGCCTTCCAGGACAAGCCCTGCAAGCTCTGGCAGCCAGTTCTGCTCAGGGACTGTTTCTGAGTGCCACTGCAGGGAATGTGGGAGTCCCTGTAAAATCAGATCTCTCTGTTGGGAAGAACTTCAGGACTCCCAGAAGTTGTGGCTGATCATATTGTACCACATCAGTATTCTAATTCTAAATGTATGTGATAACAAATAGTTATAACCATTTAACTTAGGGTGCAGTGCGACATGATAGCAATGACAGTCGAGGGGCTGGTGTCACTGAAAGAGTTCACAATTCTCTGCACAGTTCCTTGTGTGAACTTCCACTCACACAGCTATAAAGGTGTTAGGCAAGTGAGTCTTATATTTGTGTAGATATTGATGTTAAACTGATGTAATCTCAGTGGACATAGCATTCTCTGTGTTGATTTAGCTTCAGTTAATTGCCTACTGACTTAAGCTAAATCCTTAAAGCCACTCATAACTTCCTATGGTTCAGGGTGCATTCTGTCTAATCATTATAGTTTTCTTTTCTGTAAAGGGGTTATGTCCACAAACACACTTCAGTGATTTAGAAGCCTAAGTCTCCTTTTAGAAATTACTCGAATCTCTAGGAGCCTCAGTCTTTTTGAAAGACACTAAAACTTAAGCTTATCTTAAAAATGATATTGGTGGTCTTAAAATGGCAAAAGTCTGCACCTGTGTTGTGCAGCACAAAGCCCTAGATTAGAAAACAAGTCAAAAGTAAATATTTAATTGAGGATAAACAATTAACAGTTCAGAGAGATCAAAGAGAGACCTCACATTTTTGACTAGGACTGTTTAAACTTGCCTGGCTGCACGTTCGGAGCAGTGACCACTTCGAGGTCACCTTCACAGTCAGAATCGACAGGAACTTTAACATTTAAGCAATCTCAGATCTCCAGGCTTAAGGACCATGGAGAGCCCTGAACACCAAGCTAGCTATACATTTTCCATGGCTGGAGATTTCTAATGTCTCATTTAATTATGATCTCCAACCATGAAAGCCAGTGGTGATCACAAGTTCTTAAACTGCCTGTTATCTGGTATTTGCATCTCTTGTTGAGGGTAAAGAGCAGGGTGTGGAAGAGGGAAAGATGGTATGCAAAGTGAAACTGAAGTCAAAGAGAGATCTGCAAACATCCAGGCTGAAAAGACAGCTGCTAAGCTATCCTGTAATATGGAGACTTAGGAAAAGTTAGGAATGGGGAGTTATCTTCTGGCAACATCAATACACTGAGAAAGCAAAACATTAGCATGGCTTAAGACAGCTTAATGAACTTAATTGTCTTTTCCTGCTTTATACATTAATTCGATGAATTTGATATAGCCAAGGAGATTTCACACTTTAATCTCCTACCTCCTTTGGACATGGTGGTAACAGTTCAAAATCTGAGACACAAAGGTATGTCATTGTCATATGTTCTTGTCTAAACGTAAAGACCTCACTTTGTAATATGAATGACAACAATTTTAGCCTTAATCCTACCCTTCTGAGAGGCAAGTATTTTCCACAAGTAAGGAAGATAATTTGAACAGAAAAATATCTAAAGATCTACATAGGAGACTCATAGAATATACTCTTTCTGTGTCTTGCTAGTGGAACATGGCCAAACATGTTGATGGACCTGGTAGCCTGATCACAGCAGCTCTTTGTATTTGCAGTGTGAACTTTTGGGACTCTGTTTGAGGTTCTGGGACAGCTGACCAGTGCTATTTCAGCCCATGTTCCTCTCCAGTGCACTGTCTTGAAAATATTAACAGCAACAAACTATTTCTCTGTCAATAGAGAGGGCTATCATACAATAAAATTACCAAGATGAAGGTACAGAATGTAGCTGAAACCAAAAATGAATCTGTGTATGAAACAGTGTGAAAAGTACAGAACTGACATTTTTTTCACAGTTCAAAATGGAAAAGTCAGGCCTCTGAAATCATGATTAAAAAATCTATGTGTTTCTGAGCATGCTGTACAACCTTTACCCTCAATCTCATTCGCTCAGCATGTGTCAGCGTGACTGAGATGACTTGGTAGACAGCTCCCAGGTGTCCCTAAGATCACAAAGTCCCACTGTACTAGGGCTCTACCCCACAGCCAGCATCTCTCCCCTGTCCCACTGCAACTGTTCTTGTGGCTGCAGGTATTCTTTACCTTTCATCTTAGGATAGCTGATGTACATCAGCTACCCCAAGGTTAAAAAAAAAAAAAGGAAAAAGCAGCATTTAACACTGAAGACAAGCCCTAAGGAGATATTGACAAGCAATCTGTCTTGGGGTGGTGATTTCCAGATGGATCCAGTGCAGAAACCACATTCCTGAAACTAGTAGATGAAAGCATGGCAGCTGATACAGCTTAAATTTTTGACTCAAGCAAATCTGTGTTTACCCAGGTAGGATTGATGCTGATACCAGCCAAACTTGAAGTCACTTAGTGCCAGCAGTAACTGTTGTCCACCTAAAATGACTACTTGCTCTAGTGGCTGCTATAAATACACCATTGATTTCTTAATTTATTTTAAAAATGACAAAACAAACACTCCCAATACAATCTGGGCTTTCATTTGCAGGAGACCCAAGCTGGTTCAGGCAGGTTACAGTAATTTGTCTGTAGACATTCTTCTGATGGACAAAATGCCTTTTATAAATAGGTTTGTTGCTTCCCCCACTCTAGTGGCCTCTCGCCAGACGTATGATCTGATTCTGGCTTTAAGAGTTTGCTCTGCAGATACAGTGCTTCCATATGCAGTGCAGCTTCGAACACTAAGGAAAATTAATTAGACATACCACTTATTAGAATAGGGAAGTTTAGAAGGTTAAATCTTCCCACAGCTGAGTGAAGAGTTTGGAGACGTGTCTTTCTGTGGCTGGTGAATTCAAAACCTATGAAGCTTTTACAACCCATTAACCACAGAAAACGGATGTAGATGGTCAACAAGTCTGCAAGTGGCCTTGGCAGTTTAAAAAAAAAAAACAAAACCAAATCAACCAACCAAACCCCAAACAAACAAACAAACTTTAAAAAGTTATTATCTTTAAACCAGACCATACAGAACATATTGCAGACATAGAAATAATTATTTCTAGTGCAATGAAGAAGGAAGGAATATGATGCTGGGAAGGAGAGGAAGGAGAAGTTAAGACTAAGGCTGCCCTAACTTAAATCAGTTCAAGGTACCTAGAACCCTACTCAGAGTTTCAGCAAATACCTTTCAAGGTCTCACATGCATTTGCTTTGAGACCAATGCAAAATGAGCTGAAATTTATGTGCTTCTTGAGCTGATCTATATGAAATTCTAGTAATTCTGTCAGAGAAACCAAACCTCATTCATTTCCCAGAGCCCCAGCACCCTTCAGATTGCATCTAGCACTAATGCACACTTTACTTAAAACCACTTTGCATATTCAGCTACAAATGGTTTTCAGGATCAAAGCTTGCAGCAGTAAGGTGACACATGGTGACAAAAACGGGCTGGGAAATTCCATCACTCTCCCAGACCCCTCTGCTTACAGTGGTAAACAAAAGTGGAGAGGCACCCTCCGGTGCTAGGTACCAAACAGGATGCCCAGGGACTGCCACAGGACCATGGAAAGCCACTTTGCAAAGGCTGGTGCAAATCTAGAATGGAGAACAGAAAACCATGATGACCCGTCAAAACCTCTCATAGGAAGAGAGATTGGAAAGACTGATGTTTTCACAGATTGGAGGCAAGTAAGAGCTACATGAGAAAAATATGTAATACAGCAGGTGGTCTGGAAAAGAGAGACTAGGAACTAAGCTATAAGAAGAGGAAACTGACTTTGATCTTATAGCCCAGTACTTAAACCACTCTGGAGTAGATGGATTTCCATCTGCCTGCTGCAGGTTTCTTCTGCCTGCCTTGTAAATCTCTGGTCTGACCACAGTTTCAGGTGGGCTTGGACTAGCTGGATGTTCAATCTGATTTCTCATGGCCATTCCTGTATTCCTGTAATTGAACAAGGCTCATTCAAAGTTCAAATCTGATTGCTGTGGTGATATTTAAGCGCATATTTAAATGCCTCACTAAACCAGAATTTGTCAGTACCTGTTTTGGGGTCTACAGAAGTTGCGCCACTCAGAGGAGCAGATTTCTGGCCACTCTGGATGGGAAAAGATGGAAGCACATGACTTGTTAGCTCTGCTGGGTTGATTAGCACATGTTAACCAGTTGGGTGGATGTTTATTTAAAACCATCAGCTCAGTTAATCTTTGTAACTATCTGAAACAACTCCTGAGATCAGTCTTATAAACAAAGGGATTGGACAGATGGTTGGCACTGCAGTGCAGGTGGAGCACTACAGGTTTGAGGAAGCAGATATAATTCCAATATAAGCTTGAATTGCCCACTTTTCATGTAGTTGTTGGATTGTTAGAGCTGTTGCATCAGTTCCCAGGTGGTGTTTCTGGTAACATAACCACATTAATTCATGCTGCTCCTGAGGTCTAGCACCTGAGACCAAACATTAGGGCGTATGCATTTGTACAGCAGTTTCACTGCTCAACTTCCAACCACCACCCTGCAACTAGCAGCTGCCGCTGATTCAGCTGAAAAAGCACAACTATTTCAGTGTGGAGAGCTTTAGACCCCTTCTAGGGGACATTTAGACATGTGTGCTTAGTTTGCATTGCTATGACTTTTACTATGGCTGTGATCAGTTACTGTAGCTCAGCTGAAGTGGGGCAAAACTAAGCTCTGTGGGCTGCTACCTCCTTAAATTTACTGAAGATAAGGGAACATCTGACTCTGCACACTTATTACTTCTGCAGACTTCGCCTGGGTAGAGTCAAGCCAACAATCTACCTACCTATCTATGTTTCACTTTCTGTATTTACAAAAGAAAGTGATAGCACGTATCTGGCTCCTCAGTGGTATATGCAACATACATAAGGAGAAAATACACACATATGATAAAAACATCCATAGAAACAAAGATTGTTTTGTAGGTCTTTTGAGGGTACCACATGTTGAGCATGGAAATCCCAGCAGAAAAGGACAAGCTACGTTTGGATATTTTGATTGCCCTTGAAGCCTTACAGAACTGTGAGAGCCAAAGGGAAGGTAAATAGTTTAAAATATTTATTTATCAAGGAGGTTATCTGTCTGCAGAAAAACAGTGTGATTTTTCAGTAAGATTTGTTCTGAACAATTTCATCAGACACATCTACTAGATGGCTGTCCAAATAATTGATTTTGTGGCTTGGCAGCCAAATAAAAATTTTGGGTAAAATTCAGCTGGGATTAAAGAGAATTTGAATCTTCTTGCCAAACCAAAATTAGAAATTTATTTAATTTGACATGTCATGTTCTAGCTAACACGAAATACGTCATTTAAAGAATTATCACAGAAGCAGAAATATAAATATGTAGCGAGAACTGCTGCTGGGGAGACAGTGGCCCTTTTATTCAGTATCTCAAGGGCTGTAGCACTTACACAGGACACGAGCTATCCAGGTGCAGCTTTTTCCTCTTTCTCCATTGCTCACCTCCCAGAGAGGTGGTGTGATCACCACATGTGGTTAAAGAGCAGCTCTCAAGTTATGTATTGATGCACTTTCACTTCAGACAAACATTTGCAGGAGCAAAGACTGGAGCTCCAGCCTTACAGGGAGTTTATCGCACACATCAGGTGGAGGCTCATTCCAGGACACTTTTCTGTGGTCTTTCTCTTGTAATATTTAAATGTTCTATGTGAAGTGGACCTCTGCTGCTAATCCAGGTTTACTCACAGCCCAGGCAAACACTCTACTCCCAGTCTGTCAGATAAATCCGGGGTCTGTCTCATCCCCCTTTATCTTTGTGGTAAAAGAGAAGGAGCACCAGGTTGTAGCCAATTTGTAAATAACACTGGGTTAAAGAATCCAAATACACTTTGCAGAAAATTTATCTAGCTCTGGTAATTTCTTTGCAAACTCTTGAGAAAGGAATGTGTTATATATATATTGTCTGATACTGAAAATATTGCAGGATCCGTGGAGGTGGACTATGGTCAAAAAGTTTTAATTTTAGCTGCATTGAATATTTACAGTATATAAGTCTGCATTAATATATGAGAGTTACATTAATTAGATATGAAATACATTCCTGGGCTAGGCTGGACAAGACAAATTAAATGTAAACTTTGTATTAAAGTGACTGCCATTAAACATTTTTACACTTCAGATGTACAGAGTCATATCTCCTGAAAAAAATATTCATACAAATTCACTGGGAATATGGTGATCCTACCCTCTGAAATATGTTATCTCAGTTCTCCTTATCAAAATGGTAACCGACTAGCTATGTTTGAATTCAAGAAACTGTGTAGAGAAGACTAATAGAGGAAATTTTTAAGGGGTCACTTGACAAAGAAAGATCTAAGGAAGCATGCTGTCTCATGTGTTCTTGCTGACGCACAAAAAAACTGCCTGGAAGATGCCAAGACAGTGTCAAGAATGCTGGCATAAGTAGATGAATGACCAGTGCCTTTGGGGCACTGATGTTTCATTGCATAGACAAAAATAGACAAGACCATCACATGCATTCACATGTAGTGGGAATGAGGAAAAATTCTAATGCTTTCTCCATGTCAAGAATCTAAGCTGGGAGACTTCTTGAAATATATTGATAGATCACAGGACAAGGAGGAAAAAGGAGGGCACATAGTGGCTTTCATCTTCTTTTTCACTCTTGCAAAAATGAATCAGTTAGTGAAAACAGGTCATATTTTAGACCACACCAGAAATGACTGCAGTCTACTGCCATCATCCTTAGACAAAGTTGAAACACAAACTTGGGTCAAAAGTGATATCAAGACCTTTCTGCTTGGATGCAACAGCTTTATAACTGAGGCGCAACTTAGTACTATATATTCTTGGTGACTAATGGTGGCAGGAAGAAAAAAAAAAACAATAAAATTCCAGTCTGCTAACATTGTACTTAGGACAAAACACCAGCAGCCAAGTTTCCAGCAAATGGGAGCAACCCAGTCCACTGGGCAGCCAGAATACCTGCTCAGCTACAAACAGGGAAGCCAAGGAAGCTGGCTGGTTCCCTAAGAAGCTAGCCAGATTGTGAGCCCATCAGGCAGTCACACCTTTAGCCAGGCAGCCAACTTGCCTGACTTCTGCCAAAAGCCTTCAAAGTGCCATTGTGTCTCCAGGGGGAAAAAAAAAAAAGTTACCAGTGAAAAAGAGTTATTTTCCAAAAAAAGTGTTTTGGTGGAAAAATTTTTACCAGGTCAAGAGGCAATTTTGTCTGTGCTGCTTAAATAGCCTCCATTGCCTGAGGCCTGGAATAATTACAGAGTATTGCTGATGCCAAAAGGGAGGTACATACTAGAAATATGGTACATGATGTTGAAGGACTAACTGGTGAGGTAGACTGTAGGAGGACTCATAAGGCTAGCACAGGCAATGCACAGAAGCCTACCCTGCTAATGGCACTCTGCTGAATAAGGAATTACTCATATTCCCATTACTAGCTGTTTTTACCCATGGGACCAGAGCACTTGAGAAGTTTTGCCTCTAAATTTGCATTCTTGCAAATACAAGGTAAGAAAAGCATTTGCTAATATTTACAAACATCATACCCGGTATGTTTAATATGGAATAGGAGTACACAAAGAATCACTTAAGTCTGAGGTATAGCTGACTCCAGCCACAGTCCAAAAGTTGGGACATTTTATTTTTGTAAAACAACCTCGTTATTATTACTTACACTTGGCTTACGCACTTGTGTGTCCTAGGTTGACTCTCACTTGGGGTGAATATTGAATAGAAATCTTCTCATTTGCTTCACTCAGTGTCTTCCTAAATGTTCCTTTTATGATGCTTCCATAATGTGTGTACAGAATTAATGGCTGTCACTAGAACTTTATGGGACTTGACAGTCAGAAATAAAAGGGGCCATTGAGCTGTGATGGACCACTTAGAAGTCCTTGAGTACCTTGGTGTACTTTTCACTGACAGAAGCCAGCAGGAATATATAGCAGAGATGAGACACATTCTTTGCAGCACAAATCACACAGTCATGACAAGCTAGACGGTAAAGTGCTCTGTGTCACTGAGAAACAGCAACTTTACCTTTAATGAAAATTTTCACTGGTGCTAAATATTAGTCCTGCCCTGATCAGAATTCACAGTTCCTGCCACATATCCAAAGACCAGACAGTTTTCAGCTCTCAGAAGGACTGGAGCCTTTGATTTAGCCAAGGCAGACCTTAACAGTATCCCCCATTTTTGTATTTATATAATAGAAATGCTTTGCATTCCTCTAGCACCTGTTATCAGAGGATTGATCTCCTTTACAGACAGTAATGAATTAATGCTTGCAATGCCAGCGTAAATTTGGATTTGTTTTCCTTGTTCTGCAGATGGGAAAGAATGAAGCACAGAGATGATGCAACTCATTTGAAGAAGGCTTGGCAGAACCAGGCACAGAATCCAGATTTCCTGATACCTGAGCCAAAGTCTTCACCTTGCGATCATTGTCCTTGTCCCTGCATGCTGTGCAACAGGCGTTCCAGCTAGACACAAGTATAAAGAAAAGCTTCACCTGCTTTTTAAAATGGGTGCCTAAACTCATGGGTTTCTAGCTAGACATAAAGTGTGCTAAGTGTCCTGGGCATCTTCAGGCATGAGATTTCACTAGTTCCAAAAAGCAGGATTTAGTGACTAAATAAGGATTAAGAACCCTAGTTGTATCCATGCCTTAAAAAAAAAAAAAATCCCTTTTTCTAATAAGCACTTCTAGGTAGCTATGCTGATTATGAAAGTATCACAGAAAAAGAAAAGAAATAAATGTTTTGAAAATAAAAAGAAACTGCTTTTACTTCACTGGTGTCCATCTGTCTGAGATGTTATTAAAACCAAGGCTGATTTTATTTGTAAACATTTGGAAAAGTTTCCAGGAAATATGTGCACAGACTAGACCTGACAGTATGTGGTGTTGAACATAGAAGCCCAAGATTTTTCAGAGGGTGACTATCACAAGATCATCTTGTATCACATGGTCACCTTTTTTGCCCTGCCTAATGACACTATCTCATTTCCCACTTACACCAACTCATATTCATATACCACATCTATGCCAACCAGACAATTACTAATATTTGAGAAGAGAGAGTGAACCATAATTGGCATCGTGTAACACTCAAATTCTATATAGATGAACAATTTTGCTCCGGACTGTGACTTGGGTATATTCCTTGATGCAAGGAACATGTGTAAAGAACTATTCCAGTGGAAATAAACAAAAGCAGGTATAACCACAAATACATCCTCATACCTGCCCCTCCAGTAACTGTCTGTTTCTGAGCACTCTCTTGTCTTTCGTAACACATTTGAGGGTGTTTCTGTTTCAGTCTGCCAGTTCCTGTTCCTCTTTGCACACAGGGAGACACTGTCTATGTGAATCCACTGATTTGGGGGATATAGCTTCAGATGCAACTTGTGGTGTGAACTGCTTTGGGGCTGAAAGTTGTTGCTTTTCAGCTCCTGTTGTTTCCTAAAATCATGGTCAGAGAAGAGTTCTCAAAACTTCTACTAGTTTCATCTAGAGCCATTAGAGCCATAACTGCCCACGGTTAAAAACAAACAAACAAACAACAAACAAACAAAACACCCAAGGATTTAAAACTTGCTAGCTTAGTCCCAAGAAAACTGGGAATAATAAACCAATTTACAACACAGACCTTTCTTTTGCTCTTGTAGACCTCATTTGAGAGGTTAGCATGCGTTCCCCCATGACAATACAAAAGATAAAGTCTGAATACCACTATTTAACCAGTGTTTTAGAAACTCTGTTTGCTTCATCTTTGTTGTTTGTTTGATTTTCCTACCCTGCCACTGATTATTCTGTAGAAACTGCTTTTTACATTAACATTTCCTTTACTTTCCTGTACATTGTATTTCTACTAAAAATACAGTATCTCCAAGAGTCAATTTTTCTGATGTAATCTCTAACAAAAATTGTTGTTGGTCAATGCACCAATAGATTACTGTCCCTAACGTATTTCCACTGTGAGATTCAGGTGTTGGGGTTGGTGGGTGCATCGCTGTGCTGTACAGGCACACATGCAGACAGCCCTGTCTGACAGCTGTTCAGGCACCTAGACCAAATTCACAAATTCTGGGCTTCCAGGACCAAAAAAGCAAGTTGTCTGCAGATCAATGTTTGACTCTGATGCACAAATACTTGCTTTGTATCAGTACTAGTGTTGCACTGGGGAGGCACAAAATTGTATATGGCCATTGATTCCTTGTATTTTTTTTTCTGCAAATCACTCTGATCCTCACATGTGCTCTGATCCTGGCTGTTCCTGCCTTGTTCTTTATGGTTTAATTACTAAGAATGGTATTGCACCGTATATTTGTACAGCAAGCGACTACCACAGTCACTCTATTTTTTACGAGCTGTTTCCAAGTTGGATTTCTGCTTTAGCCCATCCTGGACCCCTCAGATCATCTGCATAAAGGATCTGAGATTTTCAAGTCATAACCATTGCTCAGGCCACAACCATTGCTCAGGCCACAGACATCCCCTGCTACCCTCAGTTTTGTACTTGGTCCTTTTCCACAAATATTCTCGCCACTCACATCCCTGTTCCTCTCCTCTCCCACTCATAAAAGCAGTCAATTAACCTTTGCAACAACCAGCCCCAAAACCACTCCTGGGGACAAGGCAGAGTAAAAACCTCACAGCCCGCCTCTCCAGAGGGAGGCAATAACCTGCAATCACAGTACAGTTTTTCCATGGAGCCAGACTCAGGCAAGCCATTGCACTACATAAAGAACCTCTGTTATACCAGGGATTTAGACCAGGTGGCTCAAAGCCCTTCCTTCAAGCAACAATGTTTTTCCAGTCTTTTGATTTTCCTAACCTGCCACTGATCCCCGTTTTCCTCCTATTCACACTGTCACCAGCTCTAAAGCAAAGCTAAAATGAGACAAAACCTGGACTAAAACCAAGTCCAGTTCAGTGGCTTTGGTTTACACAAAGCCAGGGACGTCTCAGCTACTCTTTGCCACGGGCAGCTTTCTGAAAGGCAAGCCTCCCACAGAAATGTCTCTGTATGGAGAGCACCTGTGCATGGAGCAGACCTCAGCCAGCAGAATAGCCCATCTTTGGGACAGTGAGGTCAGGGAGGCAGGTCAGCATTATCTTGTTTAACCTAGAGCAGGGGCAGAGTCATTTGTTTTTGGCTTGCAGAGCACCACACGTGCCAACAATGCAGTTCCCAGGCAGAAGAAAGCAACAGGAAAAAACAGGCACATATTTTTCCTTTAATGATTGACTATATGGAGTATTTTAGTTCAGAATTTGGATTTCCATCTTTCCTCATCTCTGTTCTTTCTTACAGGTCTTACTGTTTAGCTTTGAGGAGAATATTTTCTAAACATTTATTATTTAGCTCCTTCTTATTAATCAGTGCTTTTGATTTTAAATCCTGAAGTATCTCCCCTAATAGCATGTTTAAGGCTCACAGTCATAACATAGAAATATTTCCAGACACTGATGAAGACAATATATATGACTGA
The DNA here is from genome assembly GCF_037038585.1 of Patagioenas fasciata. Lineage (NCBI taxonomy): Eukaryota > Metazoa > Chordata > Aves > Columbiformes > Columbidae > Patagioenas > Patagioenas fasciata. The sequence continues at coordinate 37,163,124 of NC_092522.1, read as the reverse complement.
TTTTAACACTGTCATAGTGCAGCAGTTTTCTTTCCATGCTAGTGGTCTGAAATGCAGTTGCCATTAAAAGCTTAGAAAAATAAATGTGCATTTTGGATGATGAACTCCAGGACAGGACATTCAGTGTAGCTGGGCAACGAGGGTGCATAATCAGTTAATGTAATTCCAGCCTCGCCATTCCGGAAGTCCAAAGGGGCAAGTAGAAATTTATCATCCAGTTAGTTAACTGTCTTGGCTAATCATAATCCTGGGTTATGTATATAGCAAAGGTATTTTCTTACCTCATACAGAGAGTTTGAGGGTTGATGTTTGAGTTCTTTTTGTGGAAGATCACTGACACATTAATTCAATGTGCTGGCCAAAGATTCCTAGCTGTTGAAAATTGAATGGAAGGTGGCAGTGATAAATATAGTTTCTGTCTTGCAAAGCAAGGTTGTGGGACTTCTCAGGGACTTAAGCAGTATAGATAGTACTGATCAGGAATATGCCATTTCTAACATGCAATTAGGAGCTACAACTGTAATCAATCTTTATACAGATCTGGAGCTGTGCAGAATACCTCCAAATTTTCCACTCCCTGCTTTTGCATTTCTTAGTGAAATGGACTTCATAAAGATTTGGTTTCTTCTAGCCAAAGTATATGGTAATATTGAGCAAAGACTTTCGTAGATAGATACATGCAATTATGCTTGTCTCAGCAGAATAACTATGTCTGGGCTTTTGGTTCTGCAAGACATATTTTTATTTCACTTATCCAAGGACATGTGTAAACTAAATCATGGAAAGCAGTGCAGAGATTCCTAATTTAGTATCTCCAGATGGCTATGTTTGGAGGATAAACACTCAAGACACTCACTTGGGTCCAGAAGCAATATGGGTCCATGACACACAGGTTGATAAGCCCTGCCACTCCACAAGGCTTATTATGACCTCTTGGGACAGTCTGGATTTTAATAGCTCTGCCTGAGTGCATCAGAGATTCCTCATGAACAAGGATATGCTTGTAAATAACATCCCTGGGAGCTGGGCCCTGACCTGGGATGAAGCAAGATGCTACAAATCAGCCATCTGACACTGCGGAAAGCTGAGCAGTCAGGCACTGGAACAGGCTGCCCAGAGAGGGTGTGGAATCTCCTCCTTTGAAGACATTCAAAACCTGCCTGGATGTGTTCCTGTGCAACCTGCTCTAGGTGAGCCTACTTTAGCAGGGGAGACAGGTCTAGATGATCTCCAGAGGTCCCTTCCAACCCCAACCATTCTGTGATTGATTGTGATCTGCTACCTCCACCCCAGTTCAGCTGCAGAAGCAAGGTGAAGAGCCGGGCTGGGGGATCAGGGGGCCTGGGCTGAGGTACTGGAGGTGGGCAGGTGGAGGAGCTGGAGCCTGGCTGTGGAAGTGGGGGAACCATAGGCATATCAGACACATGTGGTGACATGGTGGAAGAGGTTGCTGAGGACTCAGACTGTGGCATGAGGAAAATATGGTGTACGGAGGGATAATTCCCTGTGTGTCTGTGTGTGTGTCCAGACTTCCAGCAGCTGCAAATACCTGTCTTGGCTGAATGCCCTCCAGCAACAGCCCCAAGCAACAACAGCTCCAGTTCCTTTCACAGCTCTGCCCCGTGCCACGGACACCATACCAGGATAACTACGCTAAAACAAGCAGTCTTAAACGCAGACACCTGAGGCAAAATGGAATTGCAGGTGTTCAATTCACAGCCTATGTTTTTCAGTTTTCCGCAGCCGTTCCACACTCAGATGGGTATGTCCCGGGCACATGCTATTTACCTACAAGGAATCTGAAGCATTTAGTGGCATGCCAGCATCAGGATGATTGCTGCCTTGCTGGAGCTGCCCCCTCGCCCTGATGTGATATCCTGCCTGAACCGATGCCAGTGCTTTGGTCTTCCCATCCTCTCAATCTATCTGAATTCATGATATTCATTTGAGGGTGAGCTGACACCACATCATTTTGTGTCTATTTGAAAAGTTCTGTGTGCATCCTGTGCACTATGAGGAAACTGATATGGACACTGCCATCACAGCTTTGACGGATGAGTGCCAACAAAACTCACTGCGGTAGTTCAAGACTACTACTCCAGCTACTCCCTTTGCTCTGGATTGCTTTGTTCAGTAGGAAGAAAACTGTGATGGGGATTTATTTTATCCTGTCCCCCCACCATGAAGAAGGGCATAATCCCCATTCAGACAGTTACTTTGATGTATAATTTTTTCTCTCGAGTTTGGGTGCTTTGAGTAATTCAGCACTGTAAATTGAAGAGACACTTCTATAAAATAAAGTGCATGGGTAGTATATAGTCTAGTTTAGGGAGGACTCCCTTTTTTTCTATATGGAAGTTCCCTAACAGGAATACATTTGTGCCATGAAGCACATGAACATCCGATACAGTAACGCTCACAGGACTAACTGTATAAACTGTAGATTTGATGTGTACAAAACTGCTAGAAATTTTTGGGGGGGTTTCTTCTTGTCAGACAGTCTGGACAGAGATATACCACTGTAGTAAATGGGCTACTGGGCATCTGGGCACAATGTCTGGGCAGAAAGACAGGACACACTTGGGAAGACCTGGAAGTATGGAACTCCTAAAGCAGAGATATCTAAGTGAGATGCACACACTGAGTTGTTAGGAAGCCTGGGGAGCATAATTGAGGGTGCCGATATTACTTCCCTGCATTCGTTGCGTAATTGCCTACCTCTGTACTCCTTCTGGGTGCCTACATGAGTAAACTGCACCAAATTTTTCATTAGCTAATTATATTAAGATAATGAGAAAAATATATCCCATGTAGGCAAGCATTTAGACAAATCTCTAGCCACACTTAAATTAGCCACTAACATTCTGAAAAACTAGTACCTACATAATCTTTTACGTTGTTTACAATCTCTTCAAGTAACGTGAGAGTAGCTTTCCCTTGCAGAGAAACCAAGTGTTTCATGTTGCAGTGTAGATAAGTTGCTTTGCACATTGTTTTATTGTCATTGATTTGACATATTTTCCTTTTCCAAGCCCTGAAAACTGCTTTTATTTTACTTTAAGCTCTTTGGGGCAGAAATCATGTTTGTGTGTGTTTTTACAGCAGAAGTGGGTCTTGCTGTAAGACTGCGGTTTGTAAACATTACCACAATATAAATAGTACATCATTAATTTTATTGTTGATACATTGTTATGTCTTAATTGGTGGCACTGTCTGTGACTCTGGTTCCTCATAGAGATGAGGTCAAGACATTGCCATAATCATAACACCTGTCTGAAGTCATGGTTGCCCCAGATCTTCTTGGAACTGATCCGGAAGCAGAGACTGACATTGTATTGTGGACTTCAGTTGCCTAAGACAGCATCCATATCACAGATTGGTATACTTAGTGAAACTTCAGAAGATTAAAAATTATTAACTAAGGTATGTGCATTAAGTCACGTGCATCTATACACAATTTGATGTATGTGAGAATCTCAGACTGCTTTGCAAACTTTATTTGGCTTCCTATAATGTACAAAAATATTATAATCTCAAACTCCAGGATAAACTAGCATGTTTAGTCAGCACATTCACAAAATGTCAGAAAGTAGGTAAATTTGTTTGCTTGATGTGTATAGGAAATGAAGTTCAGATATATTCCGATTTCTTGTGATAGCCGATGCCTAAAACATTGAGTTCACTGTTATTTGATGTGAATTGATTTGATAGCCAAGGTCATACTGGAAATCTGCGGCAAAGCAAAAAAAAAAAAAAAAGAAAAAAGAAATGAGATCTCCTAACTCTCACTAAACGACAGTTTCTGAATTACAGCAACTGATGGTGTGATCCATAACAGCATTTGGACACATAAAGAGCATTTTAAGACCATTTCCCAGCTACTTGAAGCAAATAATCAAATCTCATATGAACTGCCAAGGGACACATGGCTTGGACTGAGAAGCCAAATTTCACTCTTCTATTTGTATGACTGATCAGCAATATAAAATACCTAACCAATGGTGGCCTGGGACACACAGCTCCTCCCCTCCCTCCTGAGTCCCCAGACACTGTGGTGGCCTATTGTGAGCCCCTCTTCCCCTGTTCTTCCTTGCCGCATGAGTTTTGTAGTCCTGGCCCCTTACCGTCAACAAGAGACTAGGAGGTGTCTACCAGGAACGGCTCATGCCTGGCGACTGGCTGTCCTGCAGGAAGGGAGCCCTGGGTTCAATGTCCCTGAGGCTGAGCAGGGCCAGAAAGTGACAACGCAAGAAGGAGCCACTGGAACAGACTGTTCTGCTACCTCATTTGCCTGTGTTCAAGTGCATGACTAAGGTGTCAAAGCTGAAGAGCTGGTTTTGGGTTCTGCCTCACAAAAGCACGTAACTCCATAGCTGAGTTACACTACTAAATAGAGGTGAGACAACTTCAGCCATATCCTTTTCTTCAGCATTTCCTACTGCCTGGCTGAGTGCTCTGAGTACCGGGATGCCTATTGTCAATCTCAACTTTAAACATCTGCCCCTGTTTGCTTCTTGTGTGTGACACCTCATTCAGCAGAAGGGTTCCCTTCCTGGAGTTGGGTACACACAGTTTAGGTGCTGAGTATCACAGCTCTCTAAACCTTTTGAGAGAGGGTCTTCTGAGATTCTTCAGTAACAAGGCACTATATTTCAGGTGCCCACAATCCTACTTTGATATAGGCCATCTAGAAGGGACTTCAATACATAGTGAAAATGCAGCACTTGATCATCAGGGGAAGCTGGAAGTCACTGTGGAAGAAATGGCTGGACTAGTGATCAGGGACTTAGGAAACCTTGATTCATGTTCTTACTTCTTGCACAATAAAGCTATGTGCAAATGGTGCCTCAATGCTTCAGTTCCTCCTCTGCAAAAAGAAGAGTACTTGTGTGTCCTGCACAACTGCTGTGAGGACAAACTGAAATGTGGAGACAGGATGGGAACAATGTCCAAAGGCAGAAGTGACAGTCTGAGTGATTATAAACCAAGTTACAAGAACTACTCACATGCACAGGGAGAAATTACTGTGAACAAGCCCCATCATGGATAAGGCTTTTTAATTTGTCCATGCATTGTCATATTGCAGGAGTTTATCTGCTTCTGGGGACACATTTAGCAAAATTATGAGTAAACTTTTTGAGCTTTATGGGGAATAAGAATCCCCACTCTCCAGCTGAGCCTGCCTGAGCTTTTCCTTTCTGACTGTCATGATCATCTGCTACTACTTAAATCCCAGTAATCCTACATGTCTTCATATGTAAACTACAGTTCTGACCCACATCACCCTCAGGCTGCCTCCATGTCAGATGTCTCTAGAGCAGAGAGGTCCAGGCTTTGTCTGGTACGGCCATTTCACAGGCAATGAAATAATAAAAATATTGATCAACAGAACATTAGGACCTGTATGAGCACTTATATTCTTTTCCACCCTTATCAGCACATGTTTCCAAGTCTCTTGAAATGAAGGAGTAAGGGCAATTTCATTGTTTGCTCATAATTAGAAATAACACTCATCATTCTATAATTGTGTTAATGTTTCTCAGAAGAGATCAAGTTTGCCCAGGTGTCTGGAAGGAATATACCTAAAGGTTTGATGTCAGACAACCAGTGAAAGCAACAAAGTAAATGGAGGAATGGGAAAGGTAGGACAAAAGTGACATTTTTCAGCTGGGCAGCTAGATAAAGTGAATACCCAAGTACTTTTTTACCACTATAAAAGCTTGTATTTGGTTGATAATGTTTCAGAAACAACGTTCTGGGAGAGGTCTGGAAGGAGAGACAACAGCCTTAGAAAGCAGAAAGAAGGGGAGGTGTTTCATGGTGGAAAAGAAAACAGAAAGGTGAGATCAGCAGAGACTTTTCACCCAAAAGACTTCATTCATGGTGTGCAGACTGCCAGCCTGCTCGTGCTGTTCATTTAGAGGAAAGCACTGAACATTTCTTTAATAGCAGTCATTTGTTTTATAGGGATGTCTTAACATCACATGCTTGTCATATTCTACAAAGGTACTAGAAGATAATTAACCAACTCTAATGAACCTCAGCACAGTCAAGTATTCTCTTTCAAGATTCAGCTGCATAAAGGTCACCAATTCTGAAAAATTAACTGCTTGATCTGATAAGGCTCTGCAGTACCTCTCCTTTTGAAGTTGAACTTAAGTGATCCTCAGATATTACCTATCATTTATGTAAGATCAATTCTATCCTGTAGTTCCTAGTGTCCTACTTCATTTAAGCTCTTTTGCAGCATGATTTTCTACACAGTATTCACCTAGTCCTCCAGATAAGACTCAAAAGTAGAATCTCTTTTTTCAACAATAAAATTGGAACATGTAGCATTGAGGTCCTGGAAGAATAAGGTGCTCATTCCTGTTATTATTGGAAATCACGGTGACAGTACAGTGGTAGTAGAGCAGCAGCATGCTGGATTCCCAAGAGAGAATTCTTAGTGCTGTGGAGGCTGGAAAACACCCAAAAGCAGTGTGCCTCAGTTTGCAATCTGATTTCACATGCAAGCTAACTACCTAGCCAGTACAGAGAGATAAGATCAAATGGCAAAAGTCTATGGTTTTAGGGCACTTGAAAGAAAGAGAGGATTTAAGCATAGTTGGAATGAAGAGGATGAAGCATGTGATTAGTACATTAATGGGAAGAAATCAGAACACCAGAATAGCACAGACAAAAAAGAAGTACATGAAGTGAGAGAAGACTAGGATTAAGTGTATGGGAATATAATAGGTTAGCCTGTTTTAAAGATGTTCACACTTGAATTCTTCATCTGAGCTACTAATGGACAGTCCAGGGTCGTTTGATACATACGCAGACAGAAACCCTGATGAGTTTTCCCTGTCCCTGACAGGAGCTCTGAAACCCAGACATGCACAGTAGATCTGGGAGGCCCACAATCACTGCTGTAATCCTATTTGAACTAGGGCATGGTTGCATGCCCTGTTGCAGGGTGTAGCTCAAAGTTTTCAAGTCACACACTAGTTATCACAGCTATTACATATCACTGTCTCTTTAAGGGAATCAATATCAGCAACCTCAAATATTTCAGGCTCCACTCCTATAAATAACAGAAGAATCACTTAGAGATTGCATAGCTTCCTTTATATTTAACTAGTTGCCATAGCATCTCTACTGCAAAACTGTGATAGCTATGGCTACCTAAGGGATGTCTAACCTTTGTCAATCATGTTTCTCTCTCTGCAAAATGAAAAGAAATAAGGATAGGAAATTAAGCTTTAAATAATTTTCTCAAAGCATGGCTAAGACTATCTGATGAGGTCCCTTGCCTTTTTAGAAAGTATCAAGTCAGAAAAATCCACGTTTATGAACACAAGGAATGAAGAATTAAAGTACATGTTCAGGCAACCTTTACCCTGCCTAGCTTGGGGAATAGCTCCCACACTGGAGGGTAACTTTGAACTGTGCAGGGGGGTGGCTACACTTGCCCTGCAGCCAAATTCCTGGCGCACCTCACCCCAGAACACTAGATCTCTCAAATTTGATAAGCCCTTTGCTTCTCTTTTATAGTCTCTTAGCCTTTATGTACTTGATGCAATCTAATCCTACACTCACCTGCCATTAAACTTGTCATGCACAGACAGCTACGGGCCAGCTGTTGACATCCTTATTTATAGGACAGATTCAATGTAGTGCCTAAGAGAGGTGTGTAGGAGCTCTTGAAGATACAGGAAGCCCTCCTTTGATCAAATGAGTGTCCCTGTAAAGGAATTTGCTACCCCATTCACAGATGGGAATGGTCCATCCAGATCACCTTTTAACATGAATCACAGGTCTGTTGAACGGCTGTGACCAGTCTTTCTGGCTAATCACACCTCATACAGGCACATGATTCCAGTGCTATCAAGGGAAGGGCAAGTGTCAAGGTTTTGCAGATACATCCTTTGATCCTTTATTTCCCTTTTTTTTTCAGATGTGGGAATTATACCTGAAGCATGCTTGAAGGGCATGAAATAAATACCAGTGGACAGCTTTAACTTTGCATTGGTGATGCCTTCTCCCAGCAAACATCTGTCAATGAACTTACGAAAATCCCTGATGTGGGAGCTGGCCAAGGATCATGTCTCCCTATCTAGAAGGAATAAAATGAAGCAGAAAGCTGAGCTGGGAGATGCTAAATCATCAATGCTTCATCCTTGTGATGCAAGGATTAGAAGATCAGGATACACTCAGAATGCCCTTTGAACTAGATGTACACAGGAATTTAAATTAACATGGTTGAAGGTCAGAAAGATTATTTTCCTGCTATTATTTTTTTAATGAAAAGACCTAATCCCCAATAAGTCTATGGCAAACCATTTCTCAGCACTATTGTCTGGAAAGGAGCACTTAGCCATTTGTCATTGAAAAGTGTGCGTCAGTTTTTATATAAAAATAATCTTTGCATGGGTTTCATGATTTAAAAGATGATGAAATACGAAAGAGGATGAAATGTACCTCTACTTATGACAGTCTTTCACTACTTTAGAGTCTGTCTTGCTTTAGAATAAATTGCTTTTAAATTGTATGAATGGTACTTTGGCTTTCCTTTATAGTACATCAATGAGTGCTTCGGAAACTCTGTGGGCTAAAAAATTAAGTAAACCAAACTGTTCAGAACAATAAAAATAGCCTCTTGGTCTGCTGAGTTTCCATCACCTGGCTGCTTGCTGTAGTTCTCTTTCTTATGAGTCAGTGTGAGCAGGATAGTTTGCTCAGCTGAATTATCTACCGGAGCTCAGGTTGTGTTGTAAGCAATGTGTGTTATAAACCAAGTTACAGGCGATGTGATGCAACCAAATATTTGCATACCACGGAGGTATGTGTGCTATAAATACATAAAAGCAAACGGACATGCTGTTTTCCCTGTGGTTACATTGGTTATTTACCATAGCAGGTGTCAGCCTCTTGAACAATTAAGATACCAACTAAGTTTAGAAATGGCTTCTATTTATTTATGTCTGTCAGGTATGTGGGTAATACTGAGAAGAACCTACCATTAAAGGGCATTAACCAGCATTCTCTATAAGTCTACTACATGATAGCAGAACCACTCCTAAGCTGCTCTCCTGGTATTTGAGTTTTTTTCATTAGCACATAAGAGAACATTCAGGTGCTGTTTTCCAGTTTTTGTGAGCATATACCAAAAAGGAGAAAAACTTAAATTATCATGTGGAAATCACTAATGAAGTAATAGTAATACCTTTTCAGTAAATACATAAGTTTGAAGTTAGAGCAAAAGAGCAAGAGCAAGGCCTCCTGAGTTTTGTTCTCTGGTCTGCTGCTAATGCCAAGCATCCATGCACAAGCCCCTTGCCAAGCTCCTAGGGAAGCTCCTGAAAGCACAGTCCTGCATTTACATCCTCCTCTCTTCTTCCACCAAGGGTGCATCTCAGAAACATGAAATGGATCAGTCCCATGAGATCAACTGAAGAAAAGGACTGGACAAATGCAGTGTATTGTCAGAAAGGAACATGTATGCTCATGACTTTGCTTCTTTGCCAACTTCCCCTCCAACACAACAAAGAAGCAACAAACCCAACAAAACACTACAGAACACTAAAATCACATGAGGCAATGCTGAACATACTACAGGGTTGTCAGCACTCATGATTTCTTTCCTATTTATCACATTTCAAAGCAGAATCACGTTTTAAACTACTGCATAAAGTTGGTCAGTGGCTGAAGTACTTCAAATTACTAAGTTCTAATTGCATATTAACTATCTAAAACACATTTTCATATCATAAAGGCTGATTATGGACTTCATTTTAAGGACCCTCCAGCTACTATGAGAACAGACAGTAGAGCTGTTTTCCCAGCTCTCTCATGGTAAGTGGAGGACAGTGAGAGCCTATTTGACTGCTGTAAACTTTCCATCTGAGATTTTAGGGTATATTTGGATGCCAGGCAATCCAAAACTTTTTTCAAAGCTGGATTGGTCCAACTTTTGTTCAGTCAAACTGAAAAAAAAAAAAGCAGAAAGTGAAAAAAAAAAATCAGTCTATTTGGCTGTTTTGAATTATAATACCTGTTTTCCTCTTTACTCCTCAGCTAAATTGCAGAGGTAATGTCCTGCAGAGATAATCCACTACCAGGTTGGATCTGCCCTGAGAAAGACTTAAATTTCTCTTTTCTGAAGCATATGTGCCAGCATTTTCTGTTATTACAGTATAGAAAGAACTCCATAGGCATAAGCAGGAGATAAACTGTTTGTGCTAAAATAAAATTCTTCAGCTGGATTTTATAGAAGTTGAACAAGGGAATTGTTCAAATCTCTTCTGCCATCATTATCTATTAATTGATGAACATGGATTCCTCAAAGCCTTTTGACCAACACTTTCCAGCAGCAACCATTTAAATTCAAGGGAAGATGAAGCCTTTTGTGAGCAAAGTGGACAAAGAGAGATTCAAGCAGCAAAGCATCCACGGAAATAACACCTTCCAACCCATTAGTGGAAGAACAAAACCTTCATGAATTAATCAAAAGGGAAAAAATGTTGGCTTCCTAATATCTCATGGTGGCATCCCTTCACAAGCTCTGTTGTGGCTGACATCTGTCCCTCTTCCCTCAGGTTTCCTCCTGTGCTACTTCATTAGGCCAAACACTGATTTCCAAGCTATGACCTGTTATACCACTTGTGGCATTTTGATCAACACTTAGATTATCAGATGTAACTTCAATGATATATAAATTCATTATATATATTTTGTGTGTTCAATAAAGGAGCATACCTAAAACAAGAAAGACCTTCAGTACCCTTTCCATTAGTAGTACGCTTGATCACAGATCATGAAACCTACATGGTAGAGGAAGTTCAGTCTCTAGTAATTCCCAGTAAGTTGGAGTTCAAAGCAGTCCATTGAGAGCACTAAAGTTTGAAGGGTTGCTTTGGGCTCTGCAGTCAGTGGCTTCATCTCTGTGACTCCCTTGCAAACAAATTTTAACCTATATCACCAGCACAGTGGTTTCCTAATTGCAGTGTAAATCGCATGTGGCAGTTTTAGAAATTTTTATGGAGTTGCTTTCACTTTTAGATACCTCTCAAATCCTCCTTCTCTTCCAAAACAGCGAAAAGAAGGCAATTATCCCCTTTCACAAGAAGCAAGACAGATTCTGTAACTAAACTAGGTAGATGGAAAGAGTTAACAGAGCAGGTCCTCTTTTCCTATCAAGGCTAACTTGGTACCTGAAGTGATGGTGGTATGTGGGGAAGGGGATTGCTAAGGACTCCACAGTGGCAGTGTTGGTGATGCAGGAGTCTGGAAACACAGGAGAAACTTTGCATTTTTTTGACAGATGTACAGTTTCCAGATGTGAATGCCATTCATATCTGAATAAAGTATATATTGCCTGCATTTCTGTTTCAAAATACTTAAAAAGCTTTTTCCATTCTGTTTCAAAATACCTATAAAACCTCCCTCAGCTCCTCTCTGCCTGTGTTGTGCAGGAGCAATATACTCCTATCCCCACAGCCCAGAGCTCCAGTAGCAGGAGCCAGCAGAGAAGTGTCTGGCAGTGACAGCGCAGCATTCAGCTGTGCAACACTCCTGTTCTCCTAATGCATTTCACACTCAGCAGATTAAATTGCTTTGGTCTTCTCATTTCTTTTTCTTCCAGCAAACAAAACAATTTTTTTTCCCTCCTTTTCCTTGACAAAGAGTTTTGCCATATGCTCCAAATCAATTGCAACCTTCTTGATGCTTTGTTACCACCCACATCTTGGGCTGCATTCAAAAAAAAAATGGCAGCTTAAGCATTTCTGTTTCTTCTCCAACCAAACTAAAATTGAAACATTCTGTTCATTAATTCAAGGGTTAATGTGTCTTATCACTCCTCTCTTACTCTGCATATAAGCAACTTCTTAACTAGATCTGAGCCAATCCCTTGCTGGAGCTAACACATCTAGCTGACACATTTTTTTCATTCTGCATGGATAGTTGTCATGAACAGAAAGGAATTTGCTCAATTCTTTCACTGATCAACATTATTTATTGACTTAAGATATACTTCCTTGATTATCCTCATTTGATTTAATGCTGCACTTTATGAAGTTCTCTCTCTTCCTATGTGCTGCCATCAGTCCTTCTGTGGCCACACAGTCAGCAGGGCCAGGGGCCTGACCTAGGAAGAAACAAAACCTTTTTATTGGTAAAACTCACACTGAGTTCTCCTGTGAGCATCCCCTAGTGAGTATCACCCTGGCCCAAAGGATAGGCAGAGGTAGGGGTACCCTCTGCCTTCAGCAGCTGTGGAGTCTTAGATGAACTTCGTCTTCTGCCTGGTTCTGGCAAATAGCTTTTGGGCTATGCTGTTCTAGGTGTTATTTAGGGCATAAGGTATCCATATGCCATACTAACTTCTAGTAAGGACATATTTATAGCAGTAGAATGGTCCTGCATTCAGATATGGTGAACTACCTATTAACTAACTGCACTGACAAAAGCACTTTGTTTGGGGAATAATTGGTTCAACCTTAGAATACCTGGTGGCACATCACATACTGATGAGGAATCGTGCCTCTTTCCTGCCCCCAGCTGATAAAAGTAAATCACATAGAAATCTCTTGGGTACTTCAGGATGTGATTTATCTAGAGGGATAGGAATAAGAAGGCAAATATTCAGAGCATGAAAACTTCATTGCTTAGGTTTCACCCAAGATTTCTATCTCCACTACCCCACTTTGTTCCTTCCCTTTCTTCCACCAAGGGCACAGGCCACTGGGGAGGTCACTCTGTACCTGTGGATGGGAAGAAGTGATGCCAGTGCAGTTCCTCATGCTGTGCGTCCAGCCTCTGTGTACTGCAAGTATTGTTTTGTATTCCCCAGATTCCCCAGCTCAAATGTGTTTTACAGGTACCCGGCTACTACTTTTCAAACTGGTTTCACTGAAACCTTCCAGTTATTTGATATGTTCAGTTTTCTTCAGTTCCTGTGTGTAGTCATTCCTGGAATGGAGAGTTGCATTTTCAAGTTCTATATTCATTTTTTACTTATCTGATATTTGCTGCAACTTGACTTTGTTTCTACTAAACTACCTGAATATACCAGTGAGAATTTTCATGGAAAGCAAAAGAGAAGGGATGCAAGCCCAGAAGAAAGAATGAAAGATAATGTCACACATCTACTGATAGAGATGAAATTTTAAAAGAACAAGAAAAAACAGGGAAAGAAAAAAAAAAAAAGAAAATTAATCCTTCAGGTCACTTCAGGTCATCTAGTTTATTTAATTCAGCTGCTTAGTTTACACCCATAAGGTATGTCTGCATTAGGAAGATTGTTGGTATAGCTATCCTGGTATAATTATATTAATGTACAAAATCAATGTAAATGTTGAAATTAAAAGCCAAAGCAAATTTTTCCTCTGCTGCTCCAGGTCTGCTTTTTCATTGTAAGAGGATAAGCAGCCAAAGTAACCCGACGTAGTCCAATTTACATCATGTGATAGAAAAGTGTTTCTGTCATAAAAGTTTTTTAATAGCCTTAGTACTTGCCTTAGGTAAAATACATTAAATACTTTCCTTATGTTACTCCTCAAAGACAGACTGTAGGAATGTTATATGACTGCAAATAGAAGAAAGCAGTTCTGAAAGGAAGGAAAAAGTGAGCCATTCACTGGAAAATTTGAGAACAGCTGAATATAACAGATAACACTGCAGGAGGAAATGCAAATTCTCTCCACCTCTTCTCTTCAACTCAACATCCGTCTTAGCTCAGTTGATCCTGTGGAGCAAAGCCTATGAAACAGAGTTACATTATCTCTCCCTTGCTATCTGGAGTGTTAGGAGTTAAGTTATTGATGTTTGTATAGTGCGTTGGCTTCTGGAGATACAGGTCCCATAGAAGTATTACCACTTCAAAGAGGTCAGCAGCTCAAAAAAAGGATGAGCTGAAATGACATGAGACAGTGGGGTAGATCTGCACTCATCTGAGTGAGCAAAGGCAGACGTTATTTGGATGCACTTTATATTGTTACATTTGTAAGGGACAAAGTCCTGAGTAGCCATACTCATTCATTTCAGCTCAGTGATCGTTGCCAATGTCTGTTTCCATAAATTTGCCATTTACAGAAGGTAAAGACTAAGTATGCAACCTGATTACATGGCTTGAGGTCTAACTCAGTCCTGAAACTCAGTTTCCTAAGGGCTTTGTTGCACAAATGTCTCGAGAATTCACTGTGTCCTTAAGGCAATTTACAAATTGTAATTACAGATGCACTGCACAAGTGTAAAGAGAGAGCTACATTAGTGTCAATCATGTTTGCAATTTTCTAAATTCAAACTGAAAAGTTTTGGTCTACCTTAGGGAATCAGTAAGTATGTTGATCAGAGGTGCAGTATCTTGTTTTTTACCAGACAAACGCTTATGCCATTAGAAGCCTCAGATAAAGTAATATAAACTATATTGCTTCTCAACCAAATTAACTGAGCAGCACTTCTAGTTGATATCTTTATATTTGTGATAAAGTGTGGGGAAAGGTTGCTTGCTTTGACTATACAAATACAGCAAAAGCTGCAAAACTTCCTAGTGCAAAGAAGGCTTTGCTCATTGAATCTCCTTTTCCTGAATGCAATGCTTGTTATTCTGGTGATTTTTTTTTTTTTCCTTCAGTGTAGATAAGGTTTTATCATCCTTCTCTGGAGTGCCAAATGGAGGGGCAATTGCAATTAACTCTTTGTTGGCTGAAGGCAGCTGCAGGGTGTGTCCCTACAATTTCCAATTTTTCATAAGCATCAAGACTGGAGAAGAAAAGGCGTCTCAGCCTGCTCTGTAAGCAATAACAAACATAGAAGAGGAATGCTGTTTATTTGGTGCAGCTGGAAAGAATGAAGATGATCTTCTTCCTTTATCCCTTTCAGGAATTCAGACCACTGTTAGGTAACAAGAAAACTATGCTAATAATTTTCCACCTAAGTAAGCAAGCATTTCACCACTGATGCTGCAACTGGCTTCTCTACTGCTGCTAAGTGGCATAGGTAATGGATGAAGCTCCTATAGTAATCCCGGATCCGCAGAGAAACTTTTCTGCCCAACTGCACTGTAGAGATTAAAGCATTTGAAGATGCTGAGCAGAGGAATAGTTAATTCTAATAAAATCTCTTTTTTTTTTTTTTTAAACAGGGCTGACATGATTTAAGTGTTTAGCTTTAGGACATGATCCATTGCTACACTATATTCCTTCCCTTGCTTAGACTACATTTTTTTTTTACACCATTAGATGTAAAATTTGTATTTCTCCTCCTCAGTATATGATTCTCAGAAGTAACGTTTTTAGGTTCTTTACTCAATTATCTGGTTGCACTGGACTTGGGGATTTGGGGCTGCATGTCGCTCTTAGTGTCAGGACAGCTGGACATGAGAGTCTGCAATGTGAAGCAGCATTCTGCTTTGTAGATTTAGCCTTTGCCTGCTAGCGATGATGAGGGTGACTCCAGACAGAGGGGTGCAGATGGTCCCAGGGCTGGTCTGCTTGCTGCCCAAGGCTGCCTGGATGTGAGCCAGTTCTGATGCAGAAGTCATGTCCTCAGCATGGCACTTCCATCTGAGTTCAAATCCTCTGCAAGGCTTCTGTGTTCACGGGCAGGACCATGGTAACATAACCGCATGGTTTCTGGTTTGGATCTGGCAGCCAGGAGGGACCATGGGGACAGCAGATGTGTGGATGTTTGCAGTGGACTAAAGCTGTGCTTCAGTTTCATCACAAATACTAAAGGATTCAGTTTCAGAGAGGCCTGGGAAGACCGACAAAGATATTTTGGTTTTGGGCAGATAGTGTTTTATTCAAAATGACAATATGAAGACCACGACTATGGAAAAGCAGTGGTGGGGTGGTGCACTCAGCAGACCAAACCATGAGCTAGTCATGTGGGCACCACTATCAGAAGACTGAGGTGTAGAACGGAGAGTCTAATAGTGAGTTGTGTGAGTGCCAGTGGAATTTCCAAAGGGATTTTAATGGAGGTCCTGAAGGAAAGGATCATTGTAGGCAGGAAACAGTACTAATCATGAAAGGTTCTTTGTCACTCCAGTAGATAAAACAGCAATAAAGTTTGAGGAACCTGAGATATTACTTTTAGCTGTCTTGTGAAGGGCTAAGACTGGAAGAGAGAAGCTGTAAGGGGAAATGTTGAGTGGCTTTGTCATTCCCTTTAACATGCAAAAAGAGCCTGGTTTGTGGCTAACAACCTTGGTTCAGTACTTCTGCAGTTGCGGGCAATACTGTAAGATACCTCTCCTCCAAAAGACTCCACACGCCTTCTCCTCCACGCTCTACCACAGACCACAAATCTCTCTACCGTACCCTACAGCAAACTTCTGTAGGGAAGGTTACAACACAAACCGTGCCGTAGCAAAGCATCAGGGTATCAAAGTGTGTTACTGGTGCCCTGCATTATTGCCCTAGAGAGGATATATTAGATAAACAATACACAAGATTTAGGAGTGTGGCCCTGCATTACAGAAAAGACAAAATAAAGAGATTAGATAGATAGATAGATAGATAGATAGATAGATAGATAGATAAAACAATTATTGGCAGGTTGAAATGAGGGAAGGTTCCTTCCAGACCCTACATTTGGTAACTGATAGACCTTACTTACACACTGGTGGCATTTGGGTTTTCCAGTACCAGTATCACTGGGAGTAACAGTGCATGCTAGAAGACGTCTGGCCAAACTGAAGGGTCACCAGTAGATGCAGAGACCTCCCTGAGCCAAGTGATAGAAAACGGGAAAATTCTGAAATGGGAAAACTAAGCTAGTATGTTTCATCCTTCAGGAGATGGCCTACCTCTCTGACATATGGTGCGAATGAAGTGCAAACGCAGTATTTTCCATCATATCCTGCTGACTTTTGAAGTATTCGAAACAGGGTCCATCTTCTTCTCTACATATAACTATTTGGGAAAACAGCATTCTGCTGTTAGTGCTACTGTAACACAACTCTGTATCATGGTACGGCCCTTAAAACACAAGTCATATTTTCCCCTCAGGACTTTTGCCTGATAGACGGTCTCATTATCACAGGAATAGCCCATATCTTTTCCTTATCTCTCCTGAGTCAGCATGGCCAGCCAGTAGTTCAGCACTGAGCTGCCAGACCTCACCTTCAGCTGGGACTGGGTGTTGGTTCACTTGCACAATCTGCCCAGGCTGCACTGCCACAATACGGGGATTTCAGCAATGAACCTGCTTGGGGAGCTCCTGCCCCAGTCCCATCCCATCCAGCTGCTTGTTCATATGAGCTGCTCCACTGTGTCAATAAAACATTCATGGGGCCATGCTGGGAGCCACAGCACTGAAATGAACCTCAGTGAAAATAGCTCTTTGAGGGAAGGGAGAGATGCACCTATTTGCAACTCATCTGCATTCAGTGGTCTAGCTCATGGGAAGGCCCCACAAATAGCTATATCAGCAGGAGTGAGGGACCAGTCTGCAGAGGTGTGGGGATGGTGCTCCCATAACCGTGAAAGGGCAGTGCCACCTTCACATGGCACTGTTGCCAGGATGCTTAGGCTGCTGTATGACCACCTTTGTGCTCCCATTTCTTCCAAGAGAAGGAAGGAAATTGCTAATGGTCACCTTGTCAGCATGTGCGAATTTGTAAGAAAGAGGCAAAGACTTATGAGAGTACTGTTAATTACCTCTTTTTGACTGACTATAAATAGCCTAAATTCCTGTTGCCAGGTTGAGAATAATCTTTCATTTTGTTATAAGAGGAATGTATTTGCTCTTAGTTTTATTTGGACAGTTTCATTAAACATGGGCTGAAGTAGAAAGCAGGAAAAATTAATTAAGCATATCTGGGTGTGAAAGTGAGAAGGGAATAGCAAGCTCTAAACAGGAAGGTGTATCAGTTTAACAAATAGTACAACACTGCACAGATTTAGTTAAACAATGTGATTCGGCATAAGGACATTCTGACATTGGCTTATGTCTTGTTTTCACTGGATGTATGCCACAGAAGACATACATAAATTAAAACTACATGTGCCAGTACTTGGGATTGGAATGATCTAAGACACAACATCATAACTTCATTTAAATACAACAAACCCTTTGAAAGATATATGTTTTAATTCTTATATATATATTTAAACTGTATCTTCTTGTGGGATCTGATTAGTTCTTGATATAGTTAGGACATAGATTAATCTTGCATGAAATACTTTTGTGTAGTACATTTTAACTAGGTACTTGCATCTTAGAGCAGTCATTGTATAACCTACATCTATAGAATAACTTATCTAAAAAAATCTGCAATCTGATTTTTTTCTATAACCACGTTGGGTGCAGTGTGTGTGAACTAAATTGCATATCTGTCAGTCAAAAAAGAGACCTCGAGTATGGTGGATTTCTTGGTCTGTAATTCTAAGCGAGAATGAGCGAAGCAAAGACAGATAGTCACAGCATGCTATTCAGTGGTCAATTAACAAGCAAAATTGTTTTGCTTGGTTGATAGCTGCTGACAACTGTGTGGTCGCAATAGCTGGGTGGTCCCTTTTCAGTTTTTATAAATAAACACTGCAAATTCTGATATGGCTGGACTAGAGTGTCTGTGAGTATAAATCGCATCCTCACACAAGAGAACACAGGAAGCTTGGTTTGCTGGCAGACATTTCTTGCGCTGGACTTCCCTGAGATAGTAATTCCACTCTCAGGGTACACAGTCATGGATCAAACCCACTGCAGTCGCAGGATGCGAGGGGCTGAACTAATACTCTCTCTGCCGGCTCAAAGATGTTCAAAATGTTTTGGAGGAGTAGCTCAGCAGGTAAGATCCGCTCCCCTGCAACTAAATACTCCCCAAAACAGCATCCTGATCTCATGACTCGTCCATATCAATTGTGCACTGTCACATGATCCTGTAAGGCACAGAAACTGGTATTGATGGAAAGGGAACTGCAGCCTCCGTGTTTCAGTTCAGCTAGAAGTTGGTATAGTGCAGTTTCCCCTCCTTTTAAGCCCAGGCTCTGTTTGAATTAATCAAGGAACATTTTGCAGCAGAATTCAGGACAAAGGGAGAGCTGGGTAAGCAACCTCAGAGCTGAAATGTAGCTCACAGATTAGGAATGGCTTACCCAGAGAAACATTATATAATTTCTGAAAATAATAAAAAAAAAAATGGAGATGAGAACTGTCAGAGCTGGTAATTGTAGTTAGGATTCAGATTCCTGCTTATTGGCTGATCAGATTTACAAAATAGTTTTGCACTCATGAATGTGGTTCTGCTATTTTGGCAGGCTCTTGGCACAAGAATGAAAGTTATTTCCTTAATATGAAGACAGCATGAGGACAAATGCCTGAGATGGTGAAGTTTGGCTTCACTGCTTGCTTTGGGGGTATTTGTATCATATAACATTAAGGACTTCACTGTCTGGGGTCCATCTATAGTCATTGAAAGGAGATAAGGATTCCTGCTCTCCATCAAAGAGCTTATCTCTCCCTAGTGACCACAGAAAAAGCCCAAGAAGATGAGCTAACTAACTTCTTCGGCTGTAGTTTTATGTTACAAAGAGTTTCACAGCTATTCTGCTTGAAAGTATAATCTTGTTCCTCTCCTTAGAGACCTCTCCCCAGAGATGTCTTCTCTCATTTACACCCTGTCGAGGTCCAGTGGCATGCTATCCCTCAGTAGTGCAGCTGTGCTGTAAACAGCCTTGCGCAACCACTCCAGTGAGAAAATGACTGTGATGGATGCACTAACAAAAAGGAAATCAGTTTTCAGATGGAGCCTTCCAATCTGTTTCACACAGTGACCACACAAGCAGCTCTATCAGCAACTGGTTTACCCTTGGCAGGGGCAGGGCAAAGCAGCAGTGGGAAGAAGCAACAGCAGTGGTTTAGTGTAGTCATAATGTCCTACAGTGTCTTGATGTGCCTTTGTGCTTCTGGAAAACACATTCATTTCCTGGGGCTGGGATATGCCCCAGCTATGTCCAAGGCCCTTAACAGGGCAAAGTTTGAGCATGCACCAGGCTCTCTCCTCCATCGTTCTCTTCCCGTTGTCCCTGTGTTCATGGGAAAGAAACCCAGAACCATGGGCGAGACCGGAGCAGTGCTGTGCTCCTGAGCAATGGCGCACGAGTCAGATGCTTTGGCACTTGTTGTTGAATGTAGATTCAACAGTAGGTACCTACTCTGAGCCAAGTCAAGTGCCTAAAAATTAAGTTGAGCAATTTCAATCCCTGCATTGATGTGTCACCTTGTATTTGCTTGAGAACCTCCTTTACCCATATCAAATTGGCACAACAATACTTTTCCAACTTTTCAGCTCATAGCAAGAGCTGCTGTGAAGACAGGCCACCAGATCAGTTAGGTTCAGGCAAGCTCAGAAAATCTAGAAGTCAATATTTCCTTTGATGCCAAATCTGTTGATAAGAGAATTTAGTGTAAATAGGAGCCAAATTCTGCTGGCTGCCTATCAAAGGCAGCCTCATGACAGAGCTTTTTTATGATGTGGCTTTACTCTGTAACTGCTGATTGTCAGCCTCTGTTGTAACACCATTCTGCAACAAGGCATCCATTCTTTGGGGGCAAAGAAAATGGATGCTTCATACCAGTAATGAAAGTGCCATTGATTTTGTTGAGAGTTGTTATTACAGTTACAAAAAGATCCCTTCAGACTTGCACACTGACACATGAGGCATTGAAAATCAAAATCACCCTCTTAACTATGAACAAGTAGTGTGCTGGAATGGGAAGCAGAGTAGTGGGAGTCAACTAAAACAGCTATGCAGCCGCATTCTGAGTTATTGCCAGAAGTAAAGTTTGCAGAGCGGGGCTTTCAGAAGAAGAAGGGGAGTGATGACCTGAGTTTGATGGTAGGCCCAAAATGTATCAGAATAAAAGTACCAACTTATATCAGAATTTCTAACTCCCTGAATAGAAAGAAGTACAAACAATTTCCAGAGGCAGTTTTAAACTATAGCAAAGTCTTCAAATTAGTCTGCAATTCAACAGCCAGCAAATAGGGGTGTAGAGTTCTGCAATGGGAGGAAAACTCTGTCAACATATCTTCAAAAAGGATTCTATGATGTGCACTGTCTCTGCTGTTTAGAACAGAGGATAAATACGGAGAGGATAAATAGCTCATGAAGACATGGTCAAATGCACATGGAAAACAGGGGGAAAAGGTGAAAGAGCTGCAGTTACTTCTGTGGGTCTGTGTCGCTTGGTCAGGAAAGCGCACACCAGACTGGACTATGCTGAAGGAGAGAGTATGCACCTGCACCCTGCTACAGCTAAACAACTCCTCTCCACCACTAGACATAAAAGAAGAGCAAACCACTTGAAGAGCTCTCTATTCAATAGCTGGATTTCTATTTTCTCAGGCTGAAGGGTGATCTAGCACAAATGCATCAAGCACCACTGGTATTGCAAAGAAATTGACAGAGGGTAGTTCCTCTGTGAACATTGGTTTAGACTTGGAAGAAGCCATTCACAATTTATAGGAATCCTTGATGCAGCAACAAGAGAATTGTCCCCAGCATTGGTTGGACTTTTTTTTTTTTTTTTTTTAATGGATGAGTGGGAAGCAAAAGGCAGATCTAGTCACAGAGGCATCAGCAATTAACAAAACCCCACTGATTGCTTCTTTTTATTTAGTTCTGAAACACACCCAGATTTAGCCCAGAGAGAAAAGTCATTGCCACAGTGCTGTGCAGAGCTGCTGCAGACGTGTTTCCTACCTAGAAGTGACCACCTGAGTGCAGAGGACTGGAAAAGTTATTGCAGCCCTGCTGACTTCTTTTTTCAGCTGAACTTCTGCTTGTCATGCCTAGCTGCCATTTTAATCTTATTTAATCTTAACTAATATATTGGATGTTTTGCCTTAATTTTTTATGATATCATTTTCTCATATAGACCTGTAACCTGGACATCATATTCAATGCAACTGATTATGTCCTTAGACTGGTTGAGTCTACATCTTGCAGCTTCTGACAGATATCTCCACATATACAGTTGAAGTTCTCTGCTAGGCTACTGTCATCTCACACCTTGATGACTAGTATTTCCTCTTTTCCTTCCTCCTTTACTTTAAAAGCAATTTTTATTGAACCCTGCTCAATTTTACACTACTGGTTTCATCCCTATTTAATGTCATAAAGGTTTCCTGGCTTCCTACAAGATGGTGCCTCAGACGGAATGTATCTTAGGGTAGAAGTGTTCAAAGGACCCATCTCTTACTAGCACTCCAATCTTGAGAGATGAGTTTTGCATATTATGTTTGCATCCATCCAAGCCTGTGGATTCTGCCTGATTAGGGTTCTTGCTGCCAGTGCTAGAATACAGAATTAATACTTGAGAAGAGACCGTTACAAAGAGTATCCACAGCAATATCAAGGACTGAAAATAATGATAGGAAAATAGGGGAGAGTTTAGAAGGATAATGCATAAGAACTGATGCTTTTGCTTCTTTCAAGATACAAAAGCTCACTGTGAGCTCAAGTGCTGACAGGTTTATGCAGGAATACAGGCACATACTGTCCAGCACAGGTCCCTTTGCTTGTGGCCTTGTTACAGCACAAGAATGTCCCCACAGCACACTAGCAGAGTTACTGCAGTTGTGTAAATATGTTGATAAATAAATAGCAGTGTATTTTTGCATACACAACTCCTACAATAATCAAATACCAAATGTTCAGCTGGAAAGAACCACAGAGTGTGAATGCCATCCAGCACAAGAAATTGCTGCATATATTTTTGCTTCTACTTCTTGAAACATATGTTTAGCTTTAGTATTGCTTTCTACATCTGTATCCTCAACTATATAAGCTGATGTCTTTATTTTAGTGTAGAAAAGAGAAAGAGTAAATCCTTTGGTCAGGAAAGAAGTGCAAGGCTGGAGAGGCTGTCCATGTGCAATGCACAGCAGGCTGCCAGTTGAAAACCCAAGGCACAGTAACAGGGGTGGGACTTGCACTCACACGCAGAAGTAATGAAGCTGTTATCTAGTTATGCACAGGTTGATGAGGGTTTGATATTATAAATGCCAAGAAGGAGAATGAAACATAAAAGGTAGGTGGGGAAGGAGGAGGAATAAGAAGGCGTGATATTTTCTATAAGTCAGAGGGAAAACAAAACAAAAACCAAAAACAACTTGCAAAGAATGGAAACATTTAAGCTACAGAGCATGTCATGTCAATAAGACCACAGCGATGCTGTGGACATTACAAGTGAATGGATAGCTCTTGTTTGTAGCACAAATGAATTGCAGAAGGGAGCCTCTGCCTTCAACCTGAGGAAGCCATCCTGTTGGCAGATGTACCTGGTATGTAAGTATCCCACTCGAATAGCTTTCTTTTTGGGGCTGTCGGACATCTCCAGATTAGGTGCATGGCAATGATGTCACTAAAACGTTGATAAGCCAATCGGAGGCGAAGCAAAGATCTCACTGTCATATGAGAGCTTGCAGGTTCAAGGGTCTGTGTAATCAAAACTGTGCTGCAGCCAGGAGGGGAGGAAACTGGGCTCTGCTCTAGCATTGCACTGCCAGCCAGCTAAGGACGAAGTCCTAAGCAGCTGCTCTTGTGCAAGACATCTGGGTTTTGGCAGCTTTAGATGCAAAATATGTTTGTAGCTTCTTTCTGGGCCAAGAGATAAGATGAACAAGAAAAAACTTAATCTTTTATTAGAGAGATGAATCATTACTAGTCCATGAGGCTGCTGAAGGGGCTTTTCTAGACTCAGAGTTTGGGTATTAATAAGGTGGAGTATACAGCATCATGTCATCAGGCACACTATCTGAGCAGAATGAATCGAAGCTTGATTTAGGGCGTGTGTAAGGTTCTCAAGGGAGATTCATGGGAGTGGCTCTTCACATGACAGAAAAGAATGACAGCATTTTGGGAGCAGATTTTTTTCATGGGAAGCTGTGAGCACTGAGGCTGCTCAGTGAGGACTGAATTTGGATTTGGCCAACAGGAGGAAGTGTGGAGTTGGGAAAAAGCCTTGCAATCAGGACGGTGTTCAAACACCAGTGAGAAACTGAGGTGAGCTGGCTGCTGCAAGGACTCTGCATGGCACTGCTCCACAGGTGACCTGACCTGGGACACCACACAGATCTACACTGTCCTAACAGAGTGTCCTAAGGCCATTATTATGCTTTTAATAGTGCTAGCTGAAAGGGATACAGGACATTCAAAACCATTGGGAATATGCCCGCTGAACCTTCAGTTTGTCATTTTCTTCAAGTCTGGAAGAAGAGCCAAGCCAGAAACTCACTGAGGCACATGAAGGAGTTTGGTCCCCTTTCATATTCAGAAGAAGAAAAATACTTAGCTTTATCTTCAGGTACTCAGGCTGTTTCTAGAGAGGTAACTTCTCACTTTTGCACTAACACTTCTGTCAGTGTTGCTGAGGGAATTAATACTTGTGTGACAACACTTGTGCTGCCACTGTGGTAACTAGGCTGGCCATCTGAGCTGGAAAACCTGTGATGTGATGAGACCAAACAGCATATGAATAACAACCATTAATGGACCATTTTACACTAAGCATATGTATGCATGTCTCCATGTGGGTGGGGAATGCATACAAGATGTTCCTACAGATTCTTGTAGAATGGAAATGTGAAAGCGGAATTGAAAGTGGTGAAACTACTGTGTGCTGCATGAAAGTTAATAAAAATGTCATGCAAGCAGATGGTTTTTCCATAAGTCATTGCTATAGCTCGGTATTGCCTGCACTATTTTAATGAGATGATGCTTGCTGGTAAATGTCCATACCAAACAAAAGTGCATTAAGGAGCAGTGTTTTTAATCAATAAGTGTTCATCTGTCTCTCATGTTAATTTTCTTCTCCTCAGCATATTCACTTTCATAGTGGAAAGATATTAAGATGAATGAACTCCAGCATCAAAAGAAGATGTCAGAAGAATTTTTAGAGTTTAGCATCTTTTATGTGGATTTGGAGGTTTTAGACACTTGTTAAATTTAGGAGTTAAAGAAAACAGCTTTGGCTGATGATGCAATGCAATGTTGAGATTGCAGGAAAAGAATATCCCAGCAGAAGGCCAGCACACAGATGTGTCAGATGATGTTGCATTCCACATACCAGAAGTCACGATCTCCTCACTGAGCCATCAGCGGCATCACTTTGGACTTCCTTGCATTTGAAAGCACTCAGAAACACTGGAAGAAATTCCAGTAATTGCAAATAAATTTAGCCTACTGCTAAAAAGCCAGAAAGTGTCTCACGAAACACTCTCACTTTTATAGTAAGTGGTAGTACCAATGTCCTTTATCTGGAATCATAATTTTTCAAATACCAGTTAGCTTAGAACAGAATAGAGTCTGGTCCATTTAAGCAAGTATTTTACTTTCCTTGTTTTTTCTAATGAAGTAAGGGAATTATTTCGTGACTTTACAGTTATGTATACTTTCCTGACTGTCCTGTTCTCTTTTGCTCTTTGGCAATACATGCAGGAACGAAAGCCCATGAAATGGTCTACGGACCAGATAGAGTTGCAGAATCACAGACTAATTAGGTCTGGAAGGCATCCCTGAAGCCATCTGACTAGACTACTTGCTTATAGCAGGGCTAACTTAAAAGTTAGGTGAGGTTGCACAAGGCCTTGACCAGCTGAGTTTTGAAAGCCTCCCAGGACTGGGACTCCACAGCCTCTCTGGATGCCTGTTCCAGTGCACAATCACTTTCAGGATGAAATTTTCCTTCCTTATATCGAGTCAGAGTTTTCCCTTACTGTCCATTGCCTCTTGCACCTTTCCTGATGCATGTTTGAGAATAATCTGTCTCTGTCTCATCTATAACCCCCCCATAGGTAGTGGAAGATGGCAATTAGCTTTTGCGGCTCAACAAACCTTGTTGTCTCAGTGTTTCCTCCCATCTCATGTTCCCACAATCATCCTTGTGGTCCTCTGCTGGACTCCCTCCT
The DNA here is from genome assembly GCF_037038585.1 of Patagioenas fasciata. Taxonomy (NCBI): domain Eukaryota; kingdom Metazoa; phylum Chordata; class Aves; order Columbiformes; family Columbidae; genus Patagioenas; species Patagioenas fasciata. The sequence goes on along the minus strand of NC_092522.1, from coordinate 37,137,221 downwards.
ATAAGCTGGACGCAGTTCACCAAATACAGCCTCATGAATACCAAATTGAGGGAATTGTCCTGCTGGCAACTTTATTGCTAAGAAAGATCCTCTGTCATGTTTTTCTTGGAGACAGGTGTGACATTTGCCTTTCTACTTGACATTGGGGACCTCATCCCATAATCTTTCAAATATGATAGTGTGTGGCCTTACAATGACATCAGCCAACTCCCGCAGAACCTTTGGATCCATGCCATCCCATCCCAAGGACTTGTACGTTTCCCCATGCTTATGCTGATGCATTTGCTTACGCAGTCTCTGATTTAATCTTCCCCTGCCATTAGCAATATTTGTCTCCAAACTCAGCCACAAGGCATGCAGCTTTGGGAGGCTAAAGGCAAACTGACAGCAAAGACTGAGGAAAAGAAGGAAATCAGATCTTTAGCCTTTTCTTGGTTCCCCACAACCAGGTCTCCTGCCCTATCAGGGGACGTTTGGGTGTCTAAGCTCTGCAATGAATTTTCACTTCCAAAAATCTGGACTGTTTCTGCTGTAATTTCAATTAAAAAGTTTTGTGAGAGAAAAGAAAGCAGAAGGCTGTGGACGTGAATGTTTGCAGAAAAGAGAGCTATGGACCCAAACAGATGGGTCTCTTGCTGGGCTGTTACTTGTCAGATTACTCCTTACATAACGGCAAATATTTTTCCTTTTTAAAAATTAAGTTAATATAAAAAAATAATTATACAGGGAAAAAAAACCCACACAAACTCAACAACTCTTAATTCATTCCCCAGACGGTGGCTCAACAAAAAAGAAAACACAGATGTTTAATAACACAGCTGTAGAGTGAGCTTTACCAGGTTTGTGAATTTGGCACCCTACTGCCTCTTTGGGACCCAAGTTAATGGTTCAGGGCAGATGTAGATAGGAATGTGCTGCTGCAACAGGGATCAGGAGGTAAGCACAAGCTCTACCAGCACAAGCTCTTAGGATTCAGTGGAAACTGAACCTGAGATAATTTGTGCCATGGGTTTCAGTGTTTAGGTTATCCCACAAAATCATAAGTCGTTTGCAATAGACACTGATTTCACAAGCACTGATTTGCACAAGCAATAGACACTGATTTCACAGCCCTATGCAGATTAGAAATATGACACAGGGGAATTTTTACTTTTTTTAACAAATTCAAGCCATTTGTAGAATATATATGGTAGAGAGTAGGTGTAGCTTTTGCTCAATCCTTTGTGCATCAGCCGAGGTTGTAATCCAGTTGCTGGAGAGCTTCAGTGGTTGTGGCTGGTACACCTGTATATCATGACTTGCTTCAACTGAAGAGAAGGCAGGAAGGCTGCTATTGCCCGAAACAGTGTTCCTGAGGCAAACTGCCTTGATTATTCCTAGTAACAGTGCTGTTAATATATATTCCTTGCTAGAGACAGGTATACCAAGTCAGTGTGGCTGCCCAAGACAGGGTTGCTTCCTACATGCATTCAGTGCCTAGACTGAGAATCTCACTGCTTTATAAATAATTACTTTTCAAATCCCTTCCATTCTACAACTACGTCAGGTAACTTCATTCATTTCCCTGTTCCTGCAGCCAGTTCCTTCTGGACGCAAAGCCTGCAGTCCCCCTTCCCACATCTCCCAAACCACATACAGAATCAAACACCTAATTTCAAATTCACCTGCATTTAAGTACACTTTTTTAATAGCTAAGAAGACTAGAATTCTACATCTAATAACCAAAAAAAAAAAAAGGATTATGCTGAGGGGACAAGCTCTAATTGTCAGAATGAATTAACTGCAATCTGACCCTGCAAAGTAATTGGGACTATTGGTTCCCATTGCCCACACTGAGAATGAAGGATCTTCGGTGTTTCAGAGGTTCAGCTCTACTAATACTACATTACAGGACCAAAGTACTAACAGGATTACCTGTTGGAGCATCAAATTAAGATTTCCCTTGTGAAGAATTAAGATGAATAAGATTAATGATTTGTGGAAAGGCAGAAACTCTGTGTACCAGGCAGATCCCCTGTCTGTAGTCATTACAGTTTAGGCAAGGAAGAACAATGCACTAAGCTCTCTCCCTTTGGGACCATGGAAACTGATCAGTCTTATCTTTTTTGATGTGCATTATCCAGATTGGTTTGGCATAGCAGCAAGCGGACACTTATTGATTTCTTCTGAGCTTACAGTTCCATCATAATAGGGTCAGATTTTTCACAAGAGATTACTTAGTCTCAAGGAACAGAAGGGGACAGGAAAACAACACCACATTTTTAAGAGTTAGACATTGCTTTTCTGCTAATAGAGTGCACAATGAAAGCATGTTTGATTTGCTTCTAGAAAACAAGATGAATGAAAGAAAGATTTGGATCAAGCAGAAAAGAATGGGATTTGTTGGTCACAAATAGACAGCATTTTTCAGCTCCTAAATTACCTAGCATGCTATTTGAAGTAGATATGACAATTATGAGCACCTTGTCAGTGCCCAGAGAGACAGAAGAAGGGAGTCATGCTGTCTATCACTGGATAATTAACCTCCCATTACCATCCAAGAGGGTGGGATGAGATAAGCTGTGTATGTGACAGGTGGTAGGAGCAGAGTAGAGCAGTGGATCAGAGATGTCTGGAGGCAAGAAGCTAACCACTATGCAAAAATCAGAAATAAGGATCTAGTAAAAAGAGGTGCTTCAGCGCTCTATCACCTCTTTTCCCTATGGGAAGAGACACAACATCACAAACTAGCGTGTTGTCAGCTCCCTCAGCTCTAATTAGCCTTCTTCGGCAATGGTCATGTGCCAGAAGATTTATTTCCTAGTAAAATCTTGTCATTGTCGCCAAGGAACCAGGCAGTTACGGGGTAACAGAGGCCAAAGATGTAAATGCATTCAGCTATGGAAATCTACTTCCTAGGATTTTTCAAAGCATTAAGTCACCTGACTTTTTTTTTGACCCACTAACCACTTACCTGCCTTTTTAGGCTGCTCAGCAAGAAACCTGAACTTTGTCAAGAGATCAGCTATGCCACTTCTGACATGGAGTGTGCTACCTTCTCAAACTGCTTAAAGATTTATCAAGTGGATGACCAAATGTCATTACAAAGCCCAGTTTATAAATAGGAAATGCTGCACGCAAGAGGGCTGATTCATTTTGTCTGGCTAACTCTGCGGACCAAGGAAAGAGGCCTTTCACAAGGACTCACTTGCTTGGCCTCGTGTCTTCAGTTTTCCTGGGTCTGCTTCCTAACAATAAATTCAGGGTCTATAAAATAACTCTGGTGCGTTCAATATATTAATTTTGTTGAAAGCACAGATGTTCATTTCTTCAATGGAATAACAATAGCTTGTCTTTCTTAGAGACTGCAGTGGTGTGAATAAAAGAGCTCTGCTAGACAGCAAAGTATGCCAAATGGGCATATTTTACTAGATGAGAAAAACAGCTTGTCAGTTCTAATTGTTCAAATTATGTGTGATTCAGTTCTTCCTGCAGTTATTTTTAAGATGTTGTTAAGAGGGTATAATGTGCAGCTAAGAATAAAAAGGGTGTGAAATTGTTAGCTCCCCTGGTAGGTAGGTGGTGATAATGAACATTTCATAAAGTTCTTGTTAACAGACAAATCTCTGTAGCGCTCAGGAAGTCTCCCTCTCATAGCGCTAACAGTCTCTCACTGAAGTAATGGTTCCTAAGGAATACACACAGGTTTTGACCTACTGTTTTTCTTTTTTCCCTCCTGTTTTCTTAATTATGACTTTAAAAAGTCAGCTAAAGCCTGTGGGGTCAGAACTCCAGGATAGCAAGAGTTCTGTTGGTGTCCGAAAATAATAACAAAAAACGCTGATTGGGACCCCAGTGCATGGTCTGCAGCTGGATCCCAGGTCACGTTGTGTGCTCAGTACCATGCCCATCTCTGTCCACGAGAACAGCTGCAGCAGACGCTTTGCTTGCATGGCAATCCTTGCATCAGGTCTCACTTTCACAGCATGGCCCACAAGTCCGGCATTTGGGAACTATTGGCTTAGACCTTTTCTGACCTACTGTGACAACTTAGACCTTCCTCGCCTAGTAGTGACAACTACTCTTGTCCTTATGTGGGTATATGAAAGGCCTGCTACAGTGGCGAGATTTCTCTGGAATATCAGAGGAACTCAGCTCATACTGGTTTTGAAGACAGTGGGCAAGATCATTTAGGTTGCTGAACCACTATAGTTGATGGGCAGATCTCACGCCTAGCCCTCTGCCTAGTGTGGCACGGCTGGGTCCCTGAACCAGATGGCCATGCCATCAGAAGTCTCTCGTGCTGATGCAGTTTTAGCAGCAGAGCTGCGCTTCACCAGCAGAGCTTCGCCTGTCCCCATGACTTCACCTGCTCCTGTTTTGCCAGGCTGGGCTTACAGTTTCTGCAAACCTACAGGCAGCAACCTCCGCACACGCCTGAGCTGTAGCCACTGGAACTAGTAGCACTGCTTGAGCTAACTGTAGACTTGTTGGCGTGGGAGCTGGCAGGTATTTGTTTGGATGTTAGCAGTGTAGCTGTGGCATGAAAGAGCTCAGCACGAGCTAGCAGCACTAGCACCTAGCCAGCCTCACAACAAGTGTTACAGCCATTTTTGTCTGCAAGGCTATGGTGACTACAAATGGGAGCTTTCTGTTCTCCTGGGGAAAAGTACAGGAGCTTCCTTTTAGATGAAATATTTGCTAGTCATCTGTTCCTTCTGGGACACAGAAATCACTATACGGAGAAGAGATTGAAATCTGGGATATGGAGGAGATGGGGAGATGGAAATGGCAGTCTGGAGCACAGGAATCCATGGGAACCTTAGATCCCATTCAGGCTGCCTCAGTGCCCTTGGAATACGACTAATTAAGAGTGTGGACAGGGAGTAAAAATTGTCACTTTTATGGGGAACATCACATCCTCACACATGCAAGTGCCCACAGGGCCTTCCTGCCTGCACGACTGACACAGAGGCATTTACAGGCTGGGTGTATCAGTCTCATGAACATGCCGTAGTCTGATTCAAGGGCTTTTTTTTGCTAGGCTCCTGCATGGCCTTATCTTGCTGACCTTTATTCTTTTTCAATTAACCAGCTTGGTGGATAACCAGAGACCCTTCTGCCTATTCCATACCTTGCTTTTCTGGCAAGTATCTTGCAAATCCTGTTATTGGCATTTTAAGTGCAAGCTTCTTTCAGGCACTAGAGCTTCTGACTGTTGGTCTTGAAAGCGGTGCCTTTTCCAGAATCCTGGAAACATAATTTCTTTTCTGACTGTGGGCTCTGGCACAACAGAGTTCACTTCACAGGGTGACCTCTGCCTTTGTACTCACATTTTGTGTGGGATCTCATCAACTTCAGATGTTTATGATGTGAATCTCTATCTGAGGTAGTCATGCTAAGCTCACCTTATACCTAATGGAAATAAATACTTTTATAGTGAGATTTATCTGCTGTCTTTTCACCAGCAATTTAAGAATGAAATTAAATCATGCCCTAGCCATACCTTTTTTTCTCTCCATTATTTAACAGGAACAGTTAGTACCCCATTCAGATGTGAATGTCTACATTGGGTAAATTTCACCCCAAGCAAATCTCTATGCAAGGTGTTTGTAACATCATCTGATTGTAATTTAATTTTCATTGACAGAATTGTAACTAAAAATCTCACCAGTTACATCTGGTTTGAGGTTAATGAATTGTTTTCTTCCCATGACCAGCTTGTCTGTGTATTGGAATTGATCTGACCTACGAAACAGAATGAAAAGTGTTTACAAAGCATGGGAGTAGGCTAACATTTTTAAAAAGTGTCATGATGTGTCTCTTTAAAGAAATCTGGATCACAAGTGTTTGAAAAACACATTGCTGAATAAGCAATATTTTAAGTCTACAAGTCATAGAGACAAGACTTCTTGGTCTTACTCCTACCTGTAGCATCTAATTTGTGGCCTTCAGGTCACTTACAGCCAGCCAGTCTCCTAGGAGATGATGTGGACTTGCAGCAGAGACAAAAAGGAAATAAAATTAATTCTCGGTATCTTGAAAATTAGTTTTAAAAAAAGTCTTGAACTCAGTGCATAACTGTGATGAAAAACATTTCAGAGAACTGCTCTGAGGCTTAATTATCACAGCTGCAAAAGGCTCTGTGACCTACAAAAAGTCAAGAAATAGTGACCTCAATCCTGATCGCATTGATGTCAACAGAATTACAGCTAGCATGATCTGAGTTTCCAGACTTTGTTTTCAACCATTATTCCAAGCACCCACAAAATGCAAGACACCTGATAGTCAGTTTAATAGATATGTTTCTTTTTTGGAAGAACTTAGCAGCCCAATCCTTGTGCAATTTGCCATGCACTGCCAGTTACCTGTGAGGTAAAGGATTTGGGCTCTCCACCCTTTTCTGTAGGAGCAGTCAGTCCTTCTTGGATGCTGTAATTTTTAATGGTTGGAAGCAGAAAAAGGATAGGAGTTTATGAGTAGACATGCTGAACAAAAGCTACAATTATTGATTTTCTGCACAACCACTTGCGAGGAATAAGGAAACAACACTTAACTTTCCTTAACTGTCATTGTTCAGGTCCCTGGTTCACACTCCTGATAAGGGTTAAATTATAATCCAATGGGCAAATTACTTTGGAAAGAGTGATTCATTTACTATGGTGAATAACAGATGTTTGTTTCAAGGACAGAACACATCACTGGTCAGATTTGTATCTTAAATTATTGAGGCCCCTACTTAATGGCATTGTCAGGAAACAGCAACATTTGTGGACAGATAAAGGGAGTTAGGTGGGTCTTCCTACATTTCTTCTCATCAGCAGAACTATCATCAACAATCACAGCTTTGGAGCAGGGAAAGTGAGTAACCTCATACATTAGCTGCGATATTAGAGTCAGTAAAAATGTTAATTTTCAGACACGAAATACTTGATATTTGCCAGCCATAATTATTGACAAAAACTGCATAATAGCAAGAGTGATGAATCTTATGCTCTTAAAATATGATTGGAGTGTTAAGAAATTTGTGGAATAACAGCAAATCCTGTCCTGCCATGCCTAGAAATGAGACTCAAAACAGCACCAGTCATGGATTAGACAGGGTGTGAAACACTTGGTAACACTCATATCCCAAAGTCTGAGAGGTAAAAGGCCTTTATACTGAATCAGTAGGTTTCTTTGCTAATGGTTGAAGCAACTCAGGTAACACACGGGACTCACTCTGGGGTGGGTCTCAGTCTGATGGGAGGGTTTTGGGAGGACTTCACAGGTGCCCTGCCCTGGCACAGCATCTCCACCATTCATGCAAGTGAGAGGGCAGAAGAAAGGGAGACAGCCTGGAAATCCCCACAGCCAGTCACACTGGGACTCGTCACTTGGGTACATGAGTCAGGTACACTGGCCAATAACTGGATGATGATGGTTGTGTGGCTTGCAAGGAAATGGGAAACTGTTATGTATCTTATAAATTATATTGGTGCCTGCTGTGTTCACCTGGCTCCTGCTTGGATGTAACCAGCAGCTACTGTGCTTCCTTGAGGAAGGGGGGTGCATGGGGAGCTGGTGTGGGGGAGCTCCAGTATACAAGTGATTTTAGTCAACAGTTCTTTTCAACCCAAGTATACATAACAAAAGGCATTCTCAGAAATCCACTGATTAGCATCTGGGAATAGCTTGAATTTTATCATATAATCCAAGCCATGCAAACAAGATTTTTGTGCAGACACAGTAGAGGGTTTAGGCAAATGCATAGGCAGGAGCACAGCTGAACACTGCAATGCAGACCTATCCTGAAACCCTGATTCCTTTGTCTTGAGTACTTGTATCCAGTACAGACTATGAATGAAACCCATCAATTTGAATAGACAAGATGAAGAAAGAGAGATCCCAGGGTCAATCGACAGGTCAAAATAAAAACAGATAACAGAATCCAGACCTCTAAACCACCAGCTAACGACCCAGTTCACTGATTTGCACTGGTTTCCCTACAACCCATGTATGAGGTTAACGCAAGACATGTTCTGCCTCAAGTAATGCAGGCAAAGAAAAAGCTGAGATTTAGTATATGAAAGCAGATGCTTTTGGTGTAGGTTTACATATAGCTGTGCATGCTTTTATAACAGAAAGTACAATCCAAATCGGTATCTAGCTTGCCTGTACAAGTATGCATGAGTGACCAAGGAATAACAAACTAACCCATGCATAATTTGGTGTTCATGAAAAACAGTACAATACAAAAGTTCATACAGGCCAGTTCTTGTGGGCATCTCTGTAATACTGAAAGGGCAAACATAGCCCAGCATTCACAAATCACCTTAAGGTAATAAACCTGAATCTCTAGTACATATGACTTCCCCCAAAACAGCAAGACAGCTTGTACCGCTCCTAACTTTCATGAGCACTCCTGTCATCCCACATTATACATAAATTCCCATCAGAGACAGGGAAAAACCTGGATCAGGTAACCTTTCTGCTGCAAATCTGCAAAAGGCTATATATATAAAGAGAGGGGAAAAACAGTGATGTTGAAGGTTGTGGAAATTCCCAGATGCCTGCTGCAATGAATAGGGTGTTTTGTCCTTGTTTCAGAGCTGCTGAAACTAGTAACTATAAGTAGTGGGATAACAGCAGGCCTGTGACTGGCAGCAATAAATGGAGCAGTGGGGAAAGATAGGCATGTTTATGGCTGTTGTATGAAAGCCATTGAAAGGAAAATGAAGTATTTTACAGCCTGGATAACCTACATCATTTAAAGCTGGACAATACTGCTGCACACTTTCACTTCATACCTCTTGTAAACTCTGCAAGAAGACGCAGTGAATGAGACTTCATCACTGCTCCATCAACTTCAATGCACTTTGCCACTGGTGTTACTTTGCCTCACCTCTGATTAGCTGTTCCGTGGTTACCAGACTTGCATTACCCAGAGCATCCTCGGCAGGGCCCTCAGAACACCAGATACTGGATATATGGCTCTGTAACACCTCCGCTGCCCTGTGGAGAGGGGCTTCCTTCCCCGCGAAGCAGAGCATGTGTCAATGGAGGGACCTATCTCAGGCCCCAGGGACATTTCTTATCTTTCGGTGGGCTGATCAAGAGAAGAAGGATGGATTTAAAAATGTCACTGCCCTGGTGCCCTAAGATGCACTCCTGCATCCAGCAGCTCCTTCCATTTGTGCTCTCTTCTGTTCAGGTAACCCTGACTTCTGCACTATGCTCACATCTCACCCACTCACCTGTTCATTCATCTCTTTCTCTGCTTCTCAATTTATCCAACTTAAAAATCACTTAGAAACTGGCACAAGTGCATTCACTCAGACACTGATGTTAATTTGAATCAATCAATCTGGATCATCCCCTTGGGTATGGTTCCCATTTATATTTAAAATCATGTTTCACAGATCCAGGAAATGGAAAATTAGTTCTTTTCAATTAAATTGGCACTTTCCATTAATGCCAGAGGTCTGCTGTTTAGTGCAGCAGCAATTAAACCAGCCCAACATGTTGATTTCTGCATTCTCCAATATGGTGAAGAAAATGATCTTTATAGAAAAAGACTGGAAACATTTCAGCTGAAGACATAGAAGAGGATAAACCATTTAATGCGTCTCTTAAAAAAAAAAAGTTCCCACAAATGATGTCATTTGCTTTCGGTGTCTGATAGTGTTAGCTTTGAGCTGATTCTTTCTCCCCTGCTTTCTTCATCTCTGCTGGTGCTAGAATTCCTATATCTTTCTTATGCATATAGAGACATCAAGCAGGCCTTATTCTCCGCAGTCTTGATTATCCATGGTCAAAAAATATGGGGCAGTAAAACCTTTCAACAGTCTCTATATGTGACATAGAAAACCAAGAAAGAATCAAAACAGATACATTACTGCAACTCGTATCTCTGCCTTCAGAAAGGCTGGAGAAACCAACATTACAAAGCTGGTTTGTCCAGCTTCTTAACAGCTGGGTACTAACTTACGTAGTCAGGTAAATATAATTTAAAACAATTTGATTAAAAAAGAAGAAACTGTCCATGATACAGATGTACTCATCAATGGATTGAAAGTGGCTCTTGGGCTGCCTATAAGCACCCCTATAGTTAGATTATACTGTGCAAATGAGAATCCACACACTCCACATTAGACATTCCTTGAACATCAACAACAGTATAGACACACCAAACTATTTCAAAGAGGTAAGTGGTTTTGTCCAGATCCAGAGCGTCGTTTGTGTCACAGGAAGCCTCTTTTGCTTCAAGGGATGTAGTAGCTGCTGCATCTACAAAGGAGAAGGAAAAGTGGGAGTGGAAATCTGAGGTGTCCCTCCTGCACCAGAAACATGTAAGTCACAACTATTCTTGACTTGCTGATTATGTGGAAAGAGCCCAGAGTTCCTATATAGCCTCCAGAATGAGAAACACTGGACAATTCTGACTGACTTGCTCTCTAAATCTCTCACATTTATAAGTTAACTTTCAATTCAAACTGAAAATATGACTGTAGGCCTACATTCTTGGGTGACATCAGCTTGTACAAATTTACATCATTTGAAGATATGATCCATTACCTTTAATCACAATACGTTCATTTATCTCATCAAGAATCTGGCATATATTTACTGTTCTTCCCTTATCTTGATCTCTAGACTTTTATGAGAGGAAGGAAGTGTACACATTGGATCTGCAGTTTACCTGAGAACTTCTCAATGGGAAATTGGCTTAAGTGAGACTTGGTGTTTATAAACAATTTACAGTCAGTGCTGGCTTTAAACACTCCCTATGATTCCTCTTTGGTGGCTCCTAAGAACAGCACTCTCCATTGCGTAATAAGGAAGCGGGAGTGATAGCACTGTCTAGTGATGGCTGGTGGCTTGTCCACATTGCTCAGTGGAGCACAGGCACAGAGACACAGTCCAGCAGCATTGTGGATTGCAGCACAAACACAACAGACGCAGTGCAGCGCAGCACCTGGGAGGAAGGGTCTTTCCAAGGAAGCCTGCTGCTTCTAAACCAAAGCTAGTTTCTCCAAAGACAGCTGCTGTGCATTGTTCAGATGAACCAGCTTAGGTAGGAACAGCTCAGAGTTAGTCCATGTGCCTATGTTGCATGAAGTATACATATCCATGCCTTTTAAAACTCCCAAAATGATTGGACTGTGAAAGAAGGGTTTTAAAAAAGCTTCCACCTGCATGAAAACCAAGCAGAAAACCCCACAAAAATCCTGGGTGAAGTGTGGAAGGAGATCTTTAAACATAGGGCACAGAAATAAGTAGTTTGAACCCGGAGCTTACATTTTGGGGTAGAAAACCAGAAAACTGTTTTACAAAATCCGAGAGTAAAGAAAAATGTTTGAGTCTTTATCTCTTTGTAAAGAAAATAATTGGCTTGGATTGAGCCATTCTCTGGGAGTGTTTGCAAACCAAACATAACACAGCTGCCAAGTGCCTGAAAACCAAAATGTGAAACTGACCTAAAATAAAAGCAAAACTCATTATTTTATTTCCATCAACACAGAAGAAGAATGATCAGAGGCCTAAATGCAGGATGGGTAAAGACCTCTAGTATGTGATTTGTCTGACATCTCAATGTACACAATGAAAAGGCCTCCTATACAAGCAAATGAAATACCTACACACTGTTCAGGTGATATTCATCTTATCCTAAAAATGAGTCAGAGAAATCATATCCTTGAAGTGCCTTTGATTAAATTATACATAGATGCCTAATATTGGATGAGGTGAGTTCTTTGCCTAATCTTTAGTATAAGTCAATCTGCAACATTACAGTGCCCTTTTCAGTCAAAATAAGCATTTTAAAGACCAGGAGAAGCAGAAACAAGATTTTACAGATGAAAGAGATAAGGGAAGGCTGGAACTGCCCTGTGGTATCTGTGCAGTGGCAGTCATTCCCCAGGTTTCTTGTACACCAAATGATTTTACCAAAGCTGGTTTTTGCTTCCCATTCAGGACTGCATGTCTACAGGCACCAGCTAGGGCTTAGCATGACATGCCTGATGAAGCTTCAGGTGCACTCAGACATCTTTTGTCCCACAGAAATGGGAACTAGATTACCACTGAGAAACTGGCAGCCATGCAGACCACTTCTCACTTTCCTCAACAGCTGCATGGATGCTGCCACCAGCCACAGACACCACCTAGTTTAAAGGATTGTGTGGGTGTTCATAGCATGCTAACAGCACTCTGCCACGTTAGTGGAGGGCATTAGAGATCTTATTTCTAAAAAATATATCTTAAATAGTCACTTCTCTCAGTATTTCTGGGAGCTACAGAATAAGGAACATTAATTCCACTTCACAATTAGCAAAGTTGAATTACAGAGAAGTGAAAGGCTAAAGAGAGGTCTTACTCCTCCTTTCAAGATTTCCCAGCCTGTGTTGGTCCAGAGAATGAGTACAGCAGTTATTCCAACAAGATAAGCCTTTGTTTCCTTGGGGAAAGCAATACAAGCTTTGTACTTGTTGGGAGAGTTTCCTGGTATAGTAATACCAATTGAAGTTAACTGGCAAATACTTCCTCTTGCAGATAAGGTTTGAATTACTCCAGAAACACACGTTCCTACAACATGATCCTATATTTCCTCTGTACTATACTTCACCGTTTCTCATATACATAACCTATTACATTCAAAATCCTGTTCTTACCTTATTATGTACTGCTATGTGTGTCTGTGCACATGGTTCAGCAACCCTCCTGTCTTGGGCTAGAGCGTGCTGAACTGTAAAGTGAATTAACAGACAACTAACCAGACCTAAATTAGACCTGCCATGCCCATCTGATTGTAGGCATCTATGGCTACAAACTCAAAAGTTAGTATCTGTGTTTGTTAGTGAGTCAACAGATTACTGTGCAGGTCTCAAACCAGATGCAAGGTCAGTCACACCAGACCCTGCTTAATCAGCTGGCCTTGCTCGGAAATACGATAAGGGAGGGCAAGGCTGGGAGACACAGCTCCTATTGGCAGTGTCTGACAACTGCCTTTTACTGTAAAGCAAATGGTGTGGGTGATTACAGGTGAGAAACTTGCTCACCCACCCACAGTTTGACTTTCTTTTTGCACGTCACTTCTTTGTGTAATGGTACTGTACAGTCATTCCAGCTGTAGGTACAGCTACATCCTTTAAAATAGATCATTCAGGTCTGATGTAATTTAACTGAGCTCAGCAGAGCTTAACCATGCTCTGCAGTTCTGCATCGCAGCTGGCATCCTCAGGGCTCTGCAGTGGCAATCTCTCCATAGGTACCTCAGTCCTCCAATTTAGAGGCTAGTGACGTTCTCAAAATTGGTACAAGCTATTCAGCAGATGCTCACTTAGGATTTGGGGTGAAGGTTTGAAACCTCTGCCCCTCCTGAAGTGGTGCTACTAGGTACCTTGAGGCAAGTATTTTTCAAGCTCTGCAGGTACACTTGTCCCACTTGGTATAACTATTTAACATTCATGGGAATGGATCTTAAATTCACATTTTCACATCCCCCATACCTTCAATAATGAATTATAGGGTCAATCACTGACTCACTCCTTTCACAGAATCACAGAATGTTAGAGATTGAGAGGGACCTCCAAAGATCATCTAGTCCAATCCTCCCACCAGAGCAGGAACACCCAGCTGAGGTTACACAGGAATGTGTCCAGAGAAGGAGACTCCACAACCCCCCTGCGCAGCCTGTTCCAGTGTTCTGTTACCCTCACTGAGAAGAAGTTTCTTCTCATATTTAAGTGGAACCTCTTGTGTTCCAGTTTGTACCATTGCCCCTTGTCCTAATATTGGTTGTCACCAAGAAGAGCCTGGCTCCATCGTCGTGACACTCACCCTTTACATATTCATAAACATTAATAAGGTCACCCCTCAGTTTCCTCCAAACTAGAGAGACCCAGCTCCCTCAGCCTTTCCTCATAAGGGAGATGCTCCACTCCCTTAATCATCTTTGTTGCCCTGCGCTGGACTCTCTCCAGCAGTTCCCTGTCCTTCTGGAACTGAGGGGCCCAGAACTGGACACAATATTCCAGAAGTGGTCTCACCGGGGCAGAGTAAAGGGGAAGGAGAACCTCTCTCAACCTACTAACCACCCCCATTCTAATACACCCCAGAATGCCATTTGCCTTCCTGGCCACAAGGGCACAGTGCTGGCTCATGGTCATCCTGCTGTCCACTAGGACCCCCAGGTCCCTTTCTCCTCCTTTCTATTCCTGCAACAAATATTTAGCTCATGAGCTGGAGCATTTGCTGTAATACAGACTTCAATCCCTTAACTGGAATCACACAGAAATATGAACCTGTGTCACTTTGACCCAAGTGACTTCCCTAACCTGCTAGCTGTTTTGAGTTGTCTCTGGTTTCCACAAACAGAAAAGTGAAATGTAGAGGTCTGTCTCTGCAGAAGGATTTGTGGCCAACTGCTGTGTGGAAACAGGTGCCTGCGTGAGTCAGTCATATTTCTACAACTATCCTTTGCTCTTTTAATTTCTGTGCTTTTTTTTGCAAGCTTGCATGGAAAATTCCTTTCTAAAGACCAAGGGAGTTCTCCTAGCTATGTATTTAACTATTCCCGTACATCATATGGGAACATGCTTACCTTTCTCAGGGCTAAAGGCTCCACTATGGGACAAGTTCGTCTGATACCAAGATGTTATATAGTGTTTGAGAACCATGAAATGTTTAGTTCCAAGAAAGCTAACTCAATGACATCTGTGACAGCAATTCTTCACACTGCTGGTTACTTGCCATCCAAGTACCAGACTATTGTTTCTCTTCTTATTTTAGTCATTCCATAAGAGCTAAATCCACATAAGGATTTACACACATAGTGATTCATCAAGCAAGAGAGTAATAGATCCCCACCTCACGGCCAAGTTAATAATTTATGAGCAGTGAAACAGTTTCAAGAGTGACTGTGGTGACCTGCTCATGAACCTTGTGTAGATGGCACTCATGTCATGCTACTGGCCTGCCCTACCTGAGTCAGAGTGGAGACTTGAAAACAGATCCCTCCTTCCCAGATATGAGCTCCAAGCACTTCATTTTTCCAAGACAAAGCATTGGCTTTACATCTAACATCTGGAAATAGTCCAGACAAAGGCACTTCACTGTACTTGAGTAAGACTTGGGTCCTGTCCACCTGTTTGGCTTTTTTTTCCACTGGTTTGGTTAGCTCCTTTCATTATTTTCTGGATTCAGTCAATCCCACTCCATGCACAGCAGGAACATTGTACTGTTACTCTGAGAATTACAGGTTATATAGAGGGTGATGCAGATAGAGTGGTAAATATCCTTATTTTTGAAATCATGCAGAAACTCTCTGACAGGTCCCAGACTTTCCAAAGTTTTAGTGCATCATTGTAACAAGAACACTGTAGTGTACACTCTTCTGTGGCTATTAGTTATCATTATATTTTATGTCACATCAAAACCTCATATTCAATCTTTATCTCTTCAACTCATTGCTCAGCTGAAACATTCTGTTCTGAGCTCAGAAGGTGACAGTATCATGGAACAAACAGTAATAAAATCCAGGGGTTGATGGATCTCAAGAGAGATCCCCAGGGAAGACCATTCCCTGCTCAGTTCCCTGGGTCACTCATTGCTGCACAGTACTTCCTGAATTATTGCAAATAATGCTGTCTCAAAAGGGAGACAAACTTATGTGAAGCCATCACCACCTTCCTCTGGGCTTTCCCTGAAAATCTTAAGTGTTGCAAATTCCTTCAAATTCTCCACAAGCCAAATGAGTTTGGAGCATGGCTGCAGCAGACACTGAAAGCTTCAGCTTTGCAGTGAATGACAACCAACCTGAAAGCAAGCCATCTGAGACCGTCTGGGCCCCCTTGCTTCCCTCATGGAGAAGAGCAGAAGATCAGAACTGCTGCAGATATCAGGGAGATCTCAACCCTCTGCAGAGTTAGGATCCTAAAGTTAACATTAAAAAAAGAGAGTGTGAGCAGGAAAAGTAGTTTCTGCAAATCCTCTGCTCATCCTCCTTCTCTTTACTTTTTATACAATGTTAGCCCTAGCATGGTGGAGAAGACTCCTGGATGTAGTTCTTCCTGGCATAGAAGAAGGGTTTGAGCACACAGAGGAAAAGCTAGAGGAGCCGAGCTGATTTTGGCCTGGGAGCAGTGAGAGAACTCGCACTGGAGCAAGACTGATTAGGCAGAGGTGAGAACAGAAGAAAGCGTGAGAAAGAAATGCTTTATGAAGAAATCATAAGAGATTGTTTTATTTGCTGGGAAAGGGGTTGGAGCTGTGTGGAGAATGTGCTGTAGGGATTAATGGGGCTTGGAAACACAGACAGCACCATTTCTTTCTCTCTTTCATACAAACACACATAGACACAATGCTGTGCATTTCAATAACAGTTTGAAATTCAAAGGATAGACATTGAAAAGTACGCTCAGGATTTCTGAATCTCTGGACTAGAAAATGCTGTTAGATTTCAAAAGTCTTCTCATCCAAACGATGATGATGCTTGGGTTTCCTTATTATGAAGCATTATTTTGGCTGTACCTAAACTGGTTGTGTTCCATTAAACCCTTGACTTATATTCACTGCTTAATAAAGAGCAATTCTACCTTATTTTGAAGCCCATAACTATTTAAAATCCTCACTAAGCTTTGTTGACAGCAAAACCATGTAAAACCAAGCTGCCAGGCACTGTCTGCAATAGTTTCAGTACATCAGTCACGCACTCCATTTGCCTTCTACAATTATATTTTTCTGTCACAGTTGAGATGAACAAACGACATAGACCAAATTCTTCCAGGATGAAAGTAGCAGATGCCATTTATTGCCACAAACGCATTTTTATACAGTTTTACCATTTCATGTGTCTCTTCGCTATTGGTTACAAGTCACAGCAGTAACATCTCATTGGCTATTTTTGCTATCATCAATGTTACTCTTTTACTCCCTTCTCTCTCACAGGTACACCTTCATATCTCCAGATACTCATTTACTCCCATCTTTCTCACAGGTAGGTCTTAATATCTTCAAGGCTAATTTCTGTTCCCATGCCCTGTGTCAGGGAATCCAGGGACCCACCGTAGTCTCCAACATTTTTCTGTGCTATACCTCATAAAATTAGCATTTTTATATTTTAACCCAAAGCATACTGATTTAAACTTGTATTTGGGAGGCACCATGTTCACCTATTTGAGGTGAGGGGATCTGCAATGCTAGGATAATCTTCTAATTGGGAGCATCAGAAAGATTACCAGGAAAATGGATTAACCACAGTGTTACTCTGGATGAAAACTGAAATTCTTTAAAAACCCTGTCTTACAACTCTAACCTGTAATAGAATTATATACAGAATAATGGCAGCTATGGCACAATCATGCCCTTTCGATCAGCAGTTATCTAAATTGGGTTAATCCTAATCCTTTATTATATTGAAAGTTCCCCCAATTATCCATTCTTTGTTCATCATAACCAGTTGGCCAAATGCTTCACTGGATTTCTGCTTGCCTCAACTCATCCTTTCTTTTTCACCCTATCCTTACTGTGTGCCTCCTTGTTTGGTTCCACATCTGTGTCTCTTTCAGTTTTACCTCTGTTGGAAGATTTGTACAACCCTGACTTTATGCATTGAGCCTTTTTATTCACTCAGACACATGGCTGTCTGAAGTCTTTGCATAATCACTGACTAAATTCAGACGGATTCATTTATTTAAGAGATGGTTTTTAAAGGCATTACCAAAAAGAAATGTAGGAACCTAATTGAGTTTGATAAGCAGGTTCCTTAGGAATGAGTAACAAACTCCACAGGCTTGTCCACATTTCCTTTTCTATTATTTTTTCTCTCTTTCTGTTTTCATCTGTTACAAGTTACTTTGGTACACATGCTCTTGATTTAATTCAGCTATTTTGGAAACTTGTGTAACTCAACTAAATCTTATGTTCCAGTGAGTTTAAGTCAGTAGCAGGGAACATGAAAGAAAAAGGTTACGTATTTCCATAAACAATAAAACAGTTTCAAAGCCTCTCTATCTTATACTGCATTGTTTCCGCCCCAAGAGGTAGTTCCAGCTCGTAGACTCTAGCTCTATAGATCTACCTTTTTTTTTTTTAAATTGGGAACGTCTTCTAATACAAATTCCCTCAAAAATAAAGGTACCTTAACTCAAAACTTGGAAAGGAATAAAAAGTTTTGGAGACCACATTTGCAAGTATATTAACAGCAGCAGCTGTATAATACAATAATCCTATGAAACCTTGTTCAGCATTGATGATCTTAAAATAGCTTTTGTGTATTTTCTTGAAGTTCATTTTGTTCTGTTCCAGTATGCATAGTTTCTGAATGCCACATTGCAACCATCCCCTCCAACAGTGACAATTTATCAGAGGTTCTTACTGTAACATGCATTGACATCAGAGATACCTCTAACTACTTAGTGGTAGCTTAAAACACATATATCAGTTTATCTCTGGTAAAAAAACAAACACCACCAGCAAAAACCAACAACCAACCAAAACCCAAACCAACTGTTTGAATCTCAGTTCTAAGAAATTACAATTTTAAAAGGCTTAGATATTGTTCCATTATAATAATTCTCTTTCTGAGAAACCTTTGAGTTGTTACCCAGAACTTCGTAACATGACAGATAGTTGCCTAGACATGCAAACTCAACTCCACTTCAACTGTAAGCTTCCATGTACTTACAAAAGAGATGTAACCACCCCCACTTTTTGAAAAAAATACATTTTAAAATCAAAAAGGTGCTCAACAGCAATCACAAAAATTATCTGTCCTGATACTACCTCACTACTGGAAGAGGAGACACTATCAAGCACATGGTTCCCTAAGCCATAGCCTAACAGTACTGAAAAAGACGAGTGTTGTATTGCATTCCCCTTTTCCATCAGCCAGAATATTTATTTACAGAGATGGCAGGCTCATACTATAAGACCTAATTACATTAAACTTTTGCCCTGATTCAATTAGTAAGTAGCCGCCTGTACCGATATAAGTCTCTAATTTAGAAAGGATAGACCAAAGTGAGGTTTGCCTTACCTGAAGCGTGTCAGAGATGAGGTGTTGAATCCTTTTGCTGGAACTTGTAGGCAGATATAAGACAATTATGGGTAGCTATGCCAAGCTAAAAAGCTGAACCTCATTGCACATTTATGGAATACCACAATGCTCTCTAAACATCTGGAGGAGACTCCCCTGCCAACAAATTGTATCTGTCCTCTACTACCCTTTGTAAAAAGCTGTTCTCTGATAGAGAGATAATTACTGGCTACAAATTGTCCAGTGCAATGGAATTGAAATCTTGGTTGATATCTGCATAGACAAATGAAAATTCTGTAAGTTTTCATGAAAAACATACATAAATACACCATTCCATTGAGCTCGCTTAGGCTGAAAAGATCCATTTCTTCTCTGGGAAGAACTGGACCTACCACGCCTGCTGAGAGTGCAACCTGAATGTTAATGGAGATAGTTTTGAAAGAGTGGCAGGCTGCAGACTATGTGGAGAAGGATGGCTTGACCTTGAAAAAGAATCACAGAATGGTTAAGATTGGAAAGGACCTCTGGAAGTCATCTCATCAAACTCCCCTGCTCAAGCGGGGACACCTAGAGATGGAGACTCCACCAAACTCTCTGGCCAACCTGTGTCAGTGCTCAGTCATCCTTACACTGAAAAAACGCTCTCTGATGTTCAGGAAGAAACTCTTGCATTTCTGTTTGTGCCCATTGCCTCTTGTCCTGCCACAGGGCAGCACTGAAAAGAGTCTGGCTGCAGCTCCTTCAAACCTTCCCTGCAGATATTTATTTACATTGATGAAATCACCTTAAGCAGTCTGTTTTCTAGGCTAAACAGTTCCAGCTTTAAACCGAGCTGGGAGATGAGTTGTGCAATAAGATATCAGTTGTAAGACAAGATTTCACCTGCTAACCACTGTCAGAAAACTGACAGCCTGGATTTTTTGACTCAGATCATTACGGAAAAACTGTATTTTTGTTCTAGTCTAGGTATCTTAAGATACTTTAGCCAACTAGACTTAAAAATTGTGCAGTTCTGAGCAGTCTGTACAATGTTGCTGTAACATCTTATTACGTAGTTCTGGACATCTCTCTCCCCAAGGGGTAAACATCTCTTTTGGACTAGCTGAAAGAGCCAGCATGAGAAACACTGAGGCTGAAGCGAGGACTTGTCCTTGGAGTACAGGATCTAGAGAGAGGCCTATTTTCTTGCTTTAAGGGATTGATTTCCTGGGAAACTGTATAAAGGTCAGAAGCATATTATGCTCTATGTTATTGTGAAAAAGGCTCTGGACACTGTTACATAAATATTTACAACTACCATTACTAACTGAACCTGTTTCCAGCCCCTGATTCTCCCAAGGAAGAAAACAGGATAATAGGGAAGAATTGACTTGTGAAGAATAATAGCAGTGAAAGTCTAACCCAAAAATCACTAATATAAACTGCACACTTATCTGAACAGGAATAGACATTATAAAAAAAGCAAAAAAGCATCTGTAATTTTCCAATGCAGATTACAGAAGACTGCAAGTCAGCTGTGACAAGAATTATAACAGCAACATGCTTTTGTTTTCTTTATGTTACCCTTGAGCAGATAACCTTTCATATTTTGGTAGCGTAGACACATCGGTGATGATGTTTTTGTGATGTCGCAAAACTCCACTTTCTTCTCATCCCTCTGGGAACAAATTCATTCGCGTCACTTAATCGCAGCCCAGCTTGAGAAAGAACAGAAAGACTAGAGGCACAGCAGTTTGTGAGGACATGGGGACAACAGTATTATTCTCTGTGTAAAAAGCGAGCTTGGAAACTGTCAAGAAAAATGTATTCATAATTAACAACATGCTCATTTGGCATCAGAGAACCCAGGCAGAGATGGTATTCGACGCATTTCATATTTTTTCAGGTGACCCAGAACACAAGCATGAAACACGCTGCTCTGGAGTTACATGTGGCTTGCAAGCCATTCAGATGTGCGTCGTGTATCAGGGAGCTAGTGGCAGGACTGTGCTGGTTGTGAACTGCTGGGTAACACAACAGCACAGCTGCAAAGGAAGTGAATGAGCAAGGATTGCTGGGGCAGATATTGAGTCACCTTGAGACCCAGCCACATGCTTCAGTTTGCAGCTGAACCCTGACATACAGTGGAAACATTGAGATCTAAGAAGAATTAGCGTTTTTTCCTTTTTTCAAGACTACTCCTAGTGTACCTCCTCCTTTAGGTCTTAGGAGTGTAGTTAGCTGTCCTAAGCCACACAACTACACTTCAGTGCCCAAACCTCTCAGGCACTTCTGAAAACCTCATCCAAAAACCACAAATGCACAGGAATATGAATTAGATGTGATTAATACAATAGACATTCAAATTGAAAAGAATAAGGTCTTCTCAACTAAGCCTTCTCATCAAAGAGCAGAACTGGTAGAAATCCCCAGAGCCTGTGACATTCCAGGTTAAAGTTGAAATACACTTTGCATAGACATTCCCATGCTTTGACAGTAGAAACTGCTACTACCTCCTGGGTATCCAGATTTTGTGGTATAGTTAGATTTACTAAGTTTTGCACCTGAAAGAAGGTGCAAAGGATGTGCATGAAAGCACATAATATTTTAAGCTGTGGAATTGTGACTCACTTAGGTTTAAATAAATACACTTTGTTCTTACCTGTAGGCCAGTCTATCATGAATGTTAGTAAAACCTACGCTGTGTATCCATCAGTGAAAAATAAAGACAAAACATAGAAGAAATAGAAAAGTTTGTGCTAAAGGCTGTTAAAGAAATTACCCAATGTTCAAAAAAAATTGAAATGTATTTATTTTGCATCAGTTTCCCAACTGTGACCTGAGATCCCCACTACCTCCCCCTTTCTTATCTCTGCTGCCCATTGAAACAGTATTTGAGAGAACATTTATTACAGTGGAATCAGTAACAGGATGATGTCAAAAAGACTGACAAATTAATTTTCATTCAGCAGATTCCTTTCCTGCATTATCTCCTGTAATCAGTTTGACCACGTATCAACACTGAGACTGGTCTAATCTGGAAACAGTTTTTCTACTGTACATGTTCTAGAACTTGTGATCCTGAAGATGGTAAACATTTCACTTTCTGCATTTCTGTGAATCCAGCTATGGATATTTCTAAGTCCTCAGTCTCATACCCCAACAGACTGTGTTTTCAGTCTTTTCTCCACCATCCATGTGGAACCTTGGTCCAATGCAGCAGCTGAAGGCTCACCCAAATGCTTCTTCCTGCTTTACTACTATGGCCAAGTTTTCGAAGTTAATGCTCTAGGATGCACTGAGCACAACAGGAATAAGAAAACGAGAAGATTAGTTATGGGCATATAAATGGTAGCAGGGGTTAGACTGTTGGGTCTTTATAAATGGCATAACTTATCAGAAGATTTCTGAGAATGGAAAGGATTATAAAACCAAAACAGTCCTGTTTCATGATTGATACAAAGGCCAAATAAGCAGGTCTGGCATTCCATGGATCAAAATGTAGTTGTGCTTATATAAAAGATGCTAACTAGAATAGATATGCTATTCTTCTACGACACGAGAAGTACATCAGAATAGCATTTCTTGATCACAGTTGAAGATACTTTAGTCTGCTCCTACATTAAAGTAGCCCTTGTCAACATTGACCATGGGATAAAGTTAGAACTAATGGCACTTAAAACTGCCTCTAGTCTTCCTTTTTGGCTTCCAAAATGTGGCAAAATAAGACTCTATTTAAAAGAACTGTCACATTTAGCTGATGACATTCGGTCTACATAATACTTTACAAAGAACAAGCCTACATAAGTTCTGGAGTAAGGAAAAGCCTTGTCTCTTTTTAATAATAGTGGACCTCTGATGTAGAAAATTATTTTAAAGATTTAAATTATTTATTTCTATTACATACCTCTACAAGCTCTGCCTCATTGCCATCCATGATCAGACTGCAAAAGCACATTATCATCTTTGGCAAGCACAAGCATAGAGGTGATGGTGCACATTTGCAGTAACTGCCAGGTGGCTTTAAATAGTGCTTTTGACCAAGCCTTTAGCAACAAGCAATTTGTTTTCTGCATTAAATGGCAACTGCTTTTCTAGCTGTGGTATTTGCAAAACGCCATAAGTACAACTAGAAGCTACAAGAACTTGGCATGCAAAAAAAAAGGACAAGAGCTAGTGTTGCATATGGATGTCAAAGTTTACCTCATATATTGAGGAGGAAGGGTAGGTAATATTTTCATAAATCTGCTTTTGGCAAAGATCCTCATTGGGAATTCTTGGTGGTGCTGCAAATGAAACATGTCATTGCTCAATTCGGAATAGAAGCATTTCAAGCTCAGTAAGCTTTCACCCCATGTGAATGTCAGGGCAGCTCCATTACCACATTCCTAAGTGGTGCGTCTCTGGTGCACTAAAACCTAAGAGACATTAAGGGTGTGGGTTTTTTTCCCCTAGAGTGCTTCTGTGGGAGCTGTGTAGGTATGAGATTCATCTGGTCCTTTTGTTTTTGTGTCTTTGTCATTGCAGCTCTCCACATTGTGAAGTCCAGTCATACTATTTTTGTTGCTATCCATTAAGTCTTCTGCCATCTCTGTTGTCTTCTTGTTGCACTGACAGAAGTCACTGGAGCTCTCTAGAAAGTTGATGTAAAATTTGATAACCAGTGCTAGCCAGGCCATCCCAAAGAGGATCCAGAGAGAGATTATGTTCTTGTACCAGGCTGGATAGGTGCGGTCTGGGTTCATTCCTACAAAAAATTTCTAGATTGGATCAAGAGTGTCTCAAAGGAGACATTACATGTAAAGCAAAGCAGTGGAAATATGACTGAGTATTAATGATTTCTATATAAAATGTGAGTATGTCATCTACTTAGTATGTGAACATACGTTGTAAGGAAGTATGTTTCATGACATGTCAGCAAATGCCTAAAACTCCCTAAAAATTATAAAGATTACCCATAAGAAAGAAAAATAAATCCCAAATTACTTCCATGTCAAAGTGAAATTATTTAAATGCAGAGTTTCATTTCTCTACTTAGCACCACAATATTGTATTAGTATGTTACAGTATGCAGGCAGAGAGGTAAGTGGGTATTATGTACCAGTGTATGTATATATCTTTTAAGCCAGATACAAGTGAGTAAGCAAGTCTCTGAGAGCAGAAGAGAAGGGGCCAGGGCAATCCCAAAACCTCTAAGAACAATGAAGCCTTGGAAAACAAATTGAAATTATGGTACCTCTGTGTGGTTGTTCAGCTAGGTACTTCGTGATCCCTTCAGAACAAAGTCATATTTTTGGTTGTGTTTCCACAATGTTCAGTGCAAAGAGGCTTCTACATGCTAAATTAGTGTCAGTAGTAATATTATTATTAACACATGCAAAGAAAAGGAATTTGCTCAGCCTACAGGTACAGCCCTACGAAGTGCGTGGGCTGTACCT
This sequence comes from Patagioenas fasciata, assembly GCF_037038585.1. Classification (NCBI taxonomy): domain Eukaryota; kingdom Metazoa; phylum Chordata; class Aves; order Columbiformes; family Columbidae; genus Patagioenas; species Patagioenas fasciata. The sequence continues at coordinate 37,112,810 of NC_092522.1, read as the reverse complement.
GTAAGGCAGGCTGAGGTACCCTTACAGACACAGGTAAGGCACAGGATACAAATTTCAGGGCCAGGAAGAGAAGCTACATGAATATTACCAAATAAAACAGGCTAGGGACCACTCTATGACTTCAAGTGCCATACCCTGGCTTGTATTTCCCCCAAAACAGAGCAGCTGTGTCCAAAGTGAACACTGGACATTGCTCCTGGCATGTGATATCCCCCAGAACTTACCTGGTTCAGAACAGTGCCAGAGATCACATTAGTGGGAAAACAGCATGCCTGTCACAAAATAGTGACAGTCCTTTGAACTCAGGCCCTGGCCCTGCTTATTTTTAAGTTGAGACATAAACCACAATAGCAGGATCATAAGGCCAACATGGTTTAGACTCTACACACCGTAGGTCACTGATGTATTCATTTAATCTCATCCTGAACCTAGCATATCTACGGTGGTGAGCCAGTTACAAAGGTACCACATAGGTGAAGGTATGTTTGGAAGTAGGAGGTATATGAGAGAAGAACTTCAACATCAGTTATTAGGACCTGAGAGGAATAAAGCTGCTGCAGCACGGAGTTCAGCATCATATATAAAATTAGTGCAAGAAAATGCTGAACTGGCCAGCTCTTGTTAAGCTCCATCTGGGTATCCTTAACCCAAGCTAACTTGATTCCAGCTCATTTAAGTGTGCCTACACAAGCTCTAGTCATAACTTAGTTGTAACTTTGATGCATTATAGACAGGTCATAAGGTAACTGCCACTAAGTTATCTAAGCATCAAACAAGCAGTATGAAAAAAATACAGAATCTGTAAGGTGCTTTAGCCTTTCTGTCTCCCAGGGATTCAAGGGCACATGTGTTTCTATAATCGATTTGGTTTTAATGAGAAAGTCTATATCAAAAAGGTGTGTCCTGTGTTTCAACAAATGCATCAGGCACGGGTCCAAACCCATTTCCTCTGGCAAAGGGTTTTGGCAACCAAAACTAGGCTGTGCCCGGTGCCTGACAGTCTACACCTAAGTGACTTATGCTGCCTTTTAGAAAGCAGTTGTCTGGGGTTTTGACAGAGGAAATGGTCACTGTCTGTTAATGGTGATGCAGAGCAGCATCTGGTTAAAATTAATCACTTGCTAACACTCAGATCAGAGCCTGCTGTGATAAAAAAAACGTAGCACTGCAATCTGGCGTTGTAGTCAATTCAAGGGACAGATCACCTGAGTTGGCAGAAGATTATTCATTGACTGGGAAACTATTTCTTCTTCCACAGGTGGCATTGCTATCTCAGAAATCATGTCTTCTCTAACCTGTCAAATGCCTACCACAACATATTTATCACCAGGTCTGTGGATTCCTAGTGGTATAAAATTGCCAAGTTGGGAGTTTCATACACCACATATTTGGCTTTGATGTCTAGTAGGTGAAAGCAATGAAATGTGAACTACTCACCAATCACATAATCTCCAAACCCTATAGTGCTGAGTGTGATGAAGGAATAGTAGAAGCCTTCTTCATAAGACCAGCCTTCTTTGACAGAGAACAACAAGGGAGGTAGCAGGAGGAACAGTAACAAGCCAGTTACCAGTGCACAGGCCTTAATCAGGAAGGAAACTTTTTTCTAGTAAAACAGAAAAAAAAAAAAAAAAGAAAAAGAAAACCATGATACTGTCACAAGAAGGGTGGCAGGGAAAGTCCAGCTCCATTTCTGGTTGAAGATGATGCTGGACTCCATTTAAACAAACCAAACACACAAACATTCACAACCTTCCACTAGAATAAATGGTGTAAGTCAACACAAACTGTGCGTCACCTTCATGAGTCCTAAATTCATGCCAATTTAAAGCCTATTCCACAAACATTCTCATGTAACTTAGATGCGCAATTCCAACTATGACTGATGATAAACAGACCAGATATTCTACGACTGTGCATGGCTCCAGGCTCTGGCACTCACATAGCTGTAGGGGAAGCCATTCATCATAGAAGTTCCCTCAATTAATAAACAACCTTATCTGACACCTCATAAGGCTGTCATAAGCTATATTTATTTGCTTCCAGTTATTCCTGAGTATTACTGCCTTTTTGGCCAAGTAGGTAGGCAGGCTGTCCTTGTTAGTCAGAAGATCCCAAATATATTGGACAATGCCCTTTCCGTCTTTCCTGAACTTGAGGGTGAGGCATATTTGTGCACATTGCTCACCTGCCAGTGAAACACCTCCTCTAGGCGATGGGCACAATGCTGAACCCCCAACAGCATCAGCTGCCCAATTTCATTCATGAGGATAAGGTTCAAAGGGATCCCAAAGAGTGCAAACAAGATGCAGAAGATTCGACCAGGCACAGTGCTTGGGCTCAGGTTCCCATAGCCTAGGCAGGGAAGGAATTAAGTGTTAAGTTTGAAATATTCTCTGCTTGCCCTTCTCCCCTGGAGGGGTGAACCTCCATCTTCTACAAAAGTTAGATGACAAGGTCACTACTCCAAAAGGACCCTTTTTTTATAAATAACTGTAAGTTAGATCCATTGTTTGTCATATCCTATTGTAGGCTGGAAAATAACATTTCTTTCCCTGCCAATTTTGTTTAGTTCCTTTTCCATTTACCAGTGAATTTCCTCCCCACTACCCACTGTCCTCGCTGGGGATCTGACGTAAATGCAAAACTTCCGTGCAGTTCAGTTTTTGAAAGCATTGTTGGCATTGGGTATGCTGGTAAATGATCCTGCATGGATGTCAGATGGTCTCTGAATCATAACAAGTGTTTTAATTATACCAACAACCTTTTTCTATCTTTGTCCCATAGGACTAATGAACTTAACGCTGACTCCTTGCTTACGCTCCTCTTTTGTGCCACAAGTACCAAGTACACTTTAGACAAATATTTTGACAATTTAAGCATAGAGTCAATAAAGCACAATAAATTATATTAAACCTGAGTAAAATACTCCAGTTTAGACCTAAAAAACTGAAGACAAGAGAAAGATGTCAAGCACTTTTTTCTTATTGTATGAATTGGTCTAATAAAAAGGTACTGCCCTGCAAGCATAGCCTTGCTTATATCCTTAGACCTTCAACATCACTGCTGCAATATTTGCCTTTATTCCCCACATTTTCTCTTAAAAATGTCCTGTAAATTTGCAGACTTACAATTCTGTAATTTCAAGGGGTTTCTGCCGCAAGAAGGTCAGACTTAACTTTATTTCACAGGATGCTTTTTAAGACAGGAGAAAAAACAGCACGTGACTATGACTTCAGCTGTGATTGAACCACACTTATCCTATGGCCTTGACTACATTTCAAAAAACACCTGCACTCACTAGATTTATGTATGTCCATATATAAGATTGATATAACCTGGCAAAGCTTATCTTTTCACCACAAATAATGCTATCATTATATGCACATATGCTATCATTATATGCAAGTAATGCATCATTCTATGATGATTTTATCCCCTCCCAGCAACACCCAGTTGTTGTCACAGTGCAAGCCCAGAGGAGCACCCACCACTAACATCTTGCTACCTTGCTTGCCAGTGGTGTAGCCCCAAGGCAAAGGAACAAGCCCCAGGAGAGAGAGGTCCAAGGGCTGGCCTCTGTCCATGAAATGAGTGCAAACATCCATGGTTTACTAGATGGACCCCTACTCCTTCACCAACCACTGTCCCACAACAGCTGCAGTAAACCACTAAACAACAAACGCAGAAAGTTATGTGCCTAAGAACTTGGGATATGTACACATTCTGTGCCAGTTTTTAGCTGCCAAAAATATCTCTTGCCATGGACAGCTCTGCAAAGAGTTAATTGTGCACATGCACCAGCAAACTACCCCCAGAAAAAGGTCTGGCAGCAAACTGTTTCACAGTATGTATACAGACTGTCCTTTCATTCTCCCCACAAATTCAAAATTTTACTATCTGGATGATTTTCCTTCTAATAATTTTAGCCTTGAATGACTTGTGAGCCCTTAAGTGTAATGTATGTGGCAACACATAATATACCTCCAAAGCAATATCCCAGCAGCCTGTCCCTGGGAAGGGGCTGAGCATCCCCTGGAGAGAATCAAAAACTAAATTGTTTTGAAATACACTCAAAGGGGCTAAATTGAGACTGTACAGCAGACTTAATTCCAGTGCCATATTCTTCACTTATGAGGAACTCCATGATGTTTACACACTTTTCCTCCCCTGACACATGTAGGTGCTGACTTCTCCCAGCTTTCACCATTTCTAGACTAACAGATGTGATAAATAAGAAATATGCAGGCAAGTACATCTGGTAGATGATCCCATATAAGTGAACTTAAAGGATATGTGCCTAGTGTGATCTGTTTCACACTGTGCCACATTTCAGTTCATTGGTTCCAGTTTTTGTCTTTTATAGAATAAGAGTGTTTTGTGGGCTGGTCTGTACCCAAGACAAAGAGCTGGGGGACATTTAGTGTGAGACTGGAGTCTGAACATGAGTCACCTACATTTATGGCCAGCTATTCCCAAGATGTATTTTTCCCTACCCCCTCCCTCCTTCTTCTTTCCCATATATAAGTTTAAAAATACTGCAATGGTTCAAGCAGTTCTTTTTTACCACAGATTTCCAGGTTATCCAGTCTCTGGAGAAAGCCATCAGATAAGAGAGGAAGAAAGGTCCATGATCTCAGGTCACTGTGTGAAGCACAGCAGCCTTCAGGATTTTGGGGACCTCACCAAGTGCTGACAGAAGAGCATCTAAGCTTAAGCTTCACAGCACATTCAATTTAGAGAAACAAATCCAATGATGTAAGAAAGCCCAATGTGTACAGTAAGCCCAGCACAGCAAATGCCAGTTCTACTTTGCATATGATTTATCTGGCTCCCTTTTCCCTTGGGCTCAGCAGCTCAAGACAATTTCCTGAAGACTTGGTGAGCAGTTGCTGTAAATATGCCAAAAAGCCATGTCCCACTAGCTTTTTATACAGGATACAAAGTTTGATCAAACAGCACAGGATCCTTCAGATTATGCAAAAAGGCTAACAATTTGTGTCTGGCTGAAAACACACCCATGCCTTTGGACTAGAAAAAAAAATGTGCCAACCCAGTTGCATATAAGCCTCAATTGTTATAAAACTCAAGCAGGAATGAGTAAATGGGACTTACCTCTCCAGTAAACTGAATGAGGGTAATCGGTGTATTACACCATTGTGGGCTATACATTAGAAGAACTGAACAAAGTTCAAAGACTAAACCAAACTACACTGGCAGCTGTGTCACATCTCTCAATAAGCCTGCCACTGGGATGACACCTGGTACATACCTGCACCAAGAGACACCAAGGGACAGTCACCAAAAACTACAAAGATGTCAAAGTGTCTTTTCAGTGAATCAGTTGGATTGAATCCCTGTATAGCTTTTCTCATTTTGAAATAAAGTTCAATGTAACTTCATTTTCCTTATAAGAGGCAAAATAAGAGTGGTTTTATTTCTAAATGTTCCTACCCACATGCTTTAACTCACATGCTTCTGTTACACATACTTAGTAAATTCAGGTTTGTTTTCCAGTACAGAAGGGATCTGGAGGCCCTGCAGGCTTGCTAAGAGGAGGAAACTGATGCATGATTAACGGATTATAGTAAACGATCTCTTCATTCACGAGCCAGTATTCTACTTGCAGTGCCCTGGTTCAGCTGAGGTAACTGTGACTTCCTGCAACCCACAATGGGAGGTTTGTTTGGCTCCCGTTCTCACTGCCCGGACATGAAAAAGTATTTTAAGCAAAAACTGCTTAGAATTAAAAAAAAAAAAAAAGTGTCTTTCATAGGCTGAAAAACATCTGCAAATTCACCAAATGATTTCAGCTATGAGGGGGGAAAAAACCCACCAAACACATAATTAAAAAATTCCCCCCTCCCCACCCCAAAGTTTGAGAAAGGCTCTCTTCTCTAACTGGTAACTTTGTCAGGAGTGTGAGCATTCAAACATATTTTGGGAGAGATTTGGTTTGATTCTTTCTCTTACCTGAGTTGCTACAAGCCATCACTTCCCACAGGAGTGACCTAATCCCAAATTTAGAGAATGTTCTTGTTGATAGTATTTTGCTTTGAACACCCAGGCACTCAGCAAAACCTGGGAGCCGGTTGTCTCACCTAACACATGAGTGTCTGATCCACAGGGCCACTGGGCACTTCAACAAGGGGTTCCAGTGCTAGAATTACTTTATTTTGCATTACACATTTAAATACTTGGAGAAAGATGCTCCACTTGGCAGTTGGGGTCATCTCCAGTGACCCACAATCCTGTTCTCCCAGGCACAGGAGGAAACTGCACACTGCTCTCCTGCATCCCCAGGGAGTGCATGAACCACTGAGCTGCTCCCACTACCAGCTCCTCCTCTAACACTTTTCAGAACATCTAAACTTTTCTTTCACTTGTGCTCCTTACAAGTAGCCTAAATGTTTTAATCTGGGCTAAACATAAGATTCTGTTCATGATTAATTCAAATGTTGCATTGAGAAAAAAAAATAAACCTACAGCTTAGATGGAAAAATTGTCTTCTTACGAATCAGCAAACGAAGTGGAAAAAAAAATAAACCAAAACACAAACGAATTGATTAGTCACACAGCCTTTAAGATATGTTTGTGGGTTTTTTTTAAATGTGGACATGGGTCCAGCTTAGCTAGAACATGTCCCCGATAAAGCCCCCAGTAATCTGGTCTGACCTCATAGCTGACTGCTTAAGCAGAAACTTGCACGAGACCTTCTGAGATACCAGAAAACCTGAATCATCCCATGATACTTAACAAGCATTAGGATTTTCAAAGGTCATTTGGTAGCACCTACATTCAACCAAACATCAGCAAGTCTGGAGTTTCTGTCCTCCCTCCCTCTCTCCCTTCTTCCCTCCCACTTTTGAATGTCTCCATGACACCGAACAAATGAACACACTTGACTTCTCAAGCTTCTTGTGAAATTTCGCATTACATCCAGCAACTCTGTTCTAAGTGCAGGAACATTTATCAGCTGAACACTGTGCTCAAGACATCTGCTATGGGATGTCACAGCCATTTCCAATTCACCTGTCAATGAAGCATGACTTTGCCAAGACCTCCCAGTTGTGGTAGAGACAGAAACAAGACTTCAAAGCCCCAGTATTTGCACTGGCATCCCAGCTTTACAAATAGAACAAACTAAACAATTTGATTTTAAAAACTAGTAGTGAATGAATCTCAGGGAAGTCTTACATGGGGAAGCTCACTGGGACTCTGGCAGGTTGAACCAGGGTGTATGTGGGAGATGCCCAGCACTATTCATTTTAAGTGGTGCTATGATGAAGTAGAGATGAATAACTAAGGCTAGTGGCTGAAAAACTTGTTTTAACAATGATCTACATCTTTAGCCCTATGAAATTCCAGACAACATCCAAGTTCAGTTGCACACTCACTCCTTCAGTGACTAAAAGACCAGAAAAGTACTTGACATGAGTACTGCAGTCTTCCTCCATTTGTTACACATGTACTCTATCCACTGGAAGCTGTGTAGTGGGCTTAGTCTCAACAGGACAAAACAACATGCAGTCAGGAAAGCAGACAGTTTGCCAGTGCTCAGGAGACAGTTCAGATAATGTTGCTGTAAGTGCCACCCCTAGTTCACCAGTGATCTCCCACAGACCATCATGCTATGCCCCACTTGGCCAAGCTCTTACTTTCTTCACTGTGAGATGGTTTACTTGCTTTTACTACTCTATTTCGTGTTTTAGAAAGGGCCTTTGAAATTCATACAAATGAGTACTTAGCTTTGCCACCAGAAAATGGAAAGGTAGCACTAGTTAATGGCATCCACCCATTCAAGATAAAAGGGGACGTTCAGGCTAGAGAGGACCATACTCTTCCTTCTACTCTTACACTAGCCCTTACAACCCTGGTCTCATCACAAATCCTTTCCCTAGCACCTTCTCTGAAATTACACCACCCTATGGTAGTTTGACTTTAGGAACTTTCATCTTGTGCCCCAACTCTGAACTTGCTTTGACCTCTGCCCTGCTAGTCCAAACTAACTAGGAGGAGAATAAACATTGAAAGGAGAGACTTTGTGTTGACAAGGGATAAAGATGTCTGAGATAAAACCAGCTCCAACTTAGTTTCTCTTTCTTTAATCATGTTTAGTACTAAAACTCTAAAGCAACTCTGAAGATGATTGATTCTTCAACATATTGAAGAGAGAGGGTTCCTATGGAAGCATCTTCAGAAAATCAGATAGCATACAAGATCTGGGATGATATGACATGTAAAAGACAACAACGAAGAAAGCACAGAAGCATAACAGTGGAGTGAAGGCATCAACAGAAGGCCAGGGCTGCCCATCCCGCATAATCAGGAGTTATAAATGCAGTTCCATTAAAATTATGAGATTGGCCAAAAACTACATAGGCTTTGAGGCACCTCTTTAAAGAAGATATTTTAGTTCACTCACATCTGTTCTTTAAACCTTTGGCATTAGGGTACCAAGCGCATCCAAGCCTGCAAGTTACAACATTGCTTTTTAAGCAAAATTTGCATACTGCTTTTAATCACTAGCTGAGATAGATGAAGCTCATTTAAATGCAAGATAGGCACAGCACAGAAGATACTGCAACAGGAGACACTGAGATTCAAACTGTGTCAGTGGGGGAAAAAAAAAATAATACCCCTCAGTTGGTGTTAATTGACAAACAAGCTGATGCCCTTCTCTGTATCCCAGTAAGAGTGAGCTCTGGTGGGGACCTGAGAAACACACCAGGCTTTATGAGACAGTAGCCATCTGCACCTAAAGCAAAAGCAGAAGCTGACAGAGTAGAAAGAGCATCTCATAAAGGAAAGTGATTAAGGTAAAAGTGATAATGGATTTGATTGGTGGACTGTTTGGTGGCTAAGGAATTGGCTGGATGGTCACACCTACGGAGTAGTGGCCAATGGCACAACATCTGGATGGACACTAGTAACAAGTGATGTCCCTCAGGGGTCCATACTGAGACCAGTACTGTTTAATATCTTCATCAACGACATATAGTGGGATTGAGTGCACCCTCAGCAAGTTTGTGGATGACACCAAGCTGAGTGGTGCAGCTGACAAGCCTGAGGGATGGAATACCATCCAGAGGAATCTGAACAAGCTTGAGAAGCAGGCCCATGTGTACCTCCTGAGGTTCAACAAGGCCAAGTGCAAGGTCCTGCAGCTGGGTCAGGGCAACCCCCAATATCAATACAAGCTGAAGGATAAAGGGATTGAGAGCATCCCTGCTGAGAAGGACTTGGGGCTACTGGTGGATGAAAGATTTGACATGAGCTGGCAATGTGCACTTGCAGCCCAGAAGGCCAATTGTATCTTGAGCTGCATCAGAATGAACATGGCCAGCAGGCTGAGGGATGTGATTCTGCCTCTCTGCTCTGGTGAGACCCCCACCTGGAGTCCTGCATCCAGCTCTGGAGCCCTCAGCACAGGAAAGACATGGACCTGTTGGAGAGGGGCCAGAGGAGGCCACCAAGATGATCAGAGGGCTGGAGCACCCCTCCTATGAGGACAAGCTGAGAGACTATGGGTTTTTCAGCCTAGATAGAGAAGGCTCTGGGAAGACCTTGTTGCAGCCTTTCAGTACTTAAAAGGAGCTTATAAGAAGGACAGGGACAGACTTTTTACAAGGGCATGTTATGACAGGGCAAGTGGTAATAAACTAAAAGAAGGGAGATTCAGGCTAGACACAAGGAAGAAATTTTTTACAATGAGGGTGCTGAAACACTGGCACAGGTTGCCCAGATAGGTGGTAGATGCCCCATCCCTGGAGACATTCAAGTCCAGGCTGGATGGGGCTCTGAGCAACCTGATCTAGCTGAAGATGTTCCTGCTCATTGCAGGAGGGTTAGACTAGATGGCCTTTGAAGGTCCCTTCCAACCCAAGCTGTTCGATGTTTCTATGACTCCTACCCAGTGCGGTTAACTTAAAATGGTTGCAGTAAAGCAGAGTCACTCCGACAGCCCAGAAACTAATCAGGATTAACTACAGAGGCAAGCAAAGCAGCTCTGAGCAGATGCTGCTTTGTGCCAAAGGCTGGAAGAAGCTGCCCAGGCTCTATGCTGGAAATGCACAGTCTGTATAGCCCTGTCTAATGGGCCTCCACTGCCATCATCTGGTACAACACTGTACCTGTTAGTACAACACACCAAACAATCTCCAACCAGAACACACGTGCAAAAGAAAAAGGCAGAAAGATGTACTGAATCACAGGAAGGTTTGGGGTTTTTGCCCCCCGTCATGCAAAAATAGAATCATTCTGAGTTCTTGTTTGGGGGCTTAATGTTCTGAAGTTAATGTATCTGCAATAACTATCAGAGAAATCAAAAGAATATTCTACCTGGGTGCACAAAGAAAATTTGTTGTACTTGAAACTGAAGAGAGCTGACAGATTCAACAGAAATCAGGAAACCTGCAAGGGCTTTTTTTTACTAAACCACCATCTCTCCACCCATGTTTTTTATAATACTAGGTCCTGCAGTAAGAAAAAGAGGTCAGGGGAAGTTATTAATTGTTTTGGGGATTGGGGAGATGCCCTGACAATAATTAATAGAACCTAACTTAAGTAACACTGTACCTAAATACATTTTATTGTTTCCATTCCCCTCACCCCCCCATTTTCCTCATTCCTTCATTGCTTTGCATTACTCATTTGCTGAAACCTGACTAAACCAAATTGTTTCATTTATCAAATTACCCAACTTTCACCTAAACAAGCAGGTCCTTATCCAATACAGGTAATAATAAAAAAGCAATAATTTATAAATACAGCCTCCATAGAAGTCAACAGCCAACATTACAAGTCCTTCCCTCTTCTTGTTAAAGGAAAAGCTTACTTCAATGCACAATTCACTTCAGATCTCTTAGAGAGCACTGGGCTTGGGAAAGTACAAGCAGTGTAGCGCCATGAAATAATACGTGTTCAGGCCCCAAAAGCTGCATAATTTAGTAGGGTTATGTACTGAGCTAATTATCCCTGTATCTATTAGTCAGAGATGATTATTGTGCTGGTACTTTCTAGGGCTAGGTTCATAGGTGCTCACTTATTGCATGAAATAGACAAGGTACACAAAGCCCCACAGGGCTGGAGCAGCATCTGATAGTTCAAGTCCTCATCCCCATTCCTTTCCCACCTAAAAGGCAGCCCTGCAAGCAGGGAACTCTTACCAATGGTTGTTATTGCAGAGACGGAGAAGAAGAAAGACCCACTGTAGTCCCACCTGCCCAGGCTAGTGGTGTTTCCCTGGAGGGTTATGCCACTCTTGTAGGCTTGGATGATACCCTGCAAAGAGAGAATAATGTGAGATCCCACAAACCCCTTTATGGCAAGTTCATGTGGCTGGCATTTCCAGTGCCAGCTGGTAAAGTTGCAAACTATTAGTGCAACTACTTCTGACTCTGTTGTTTCCTTTTAATAGGAAATATCCTGTGCCTTAGAGACCAAAGAGCTGAGAAATCAGCTAAAAAACCAGCCTATTGGTTCTAATAAAAGAATATATATAGAAAAAAAAGAAATATGCACATCGTAGATCACACAGGTAAATGTGGAAGAGGTTGGAGGGCAAGAACTACCTAGACAAAGCCTAGCCAGAAAGTTATTAAGACTGCCGTATGACTTTTTTTTTTCCCCTAATGAAAAGTGTTTCCAGATGGGATACTCCAATGGCAGAAGTCTCAGAGCAGCAAATATACATGCACATGTAAATTATACATGTCCCTTGCTTATACTGGGGAGAAATGTATATGGTGTGATATAGGAGATGGAAACTATGCAGGATGGCCAGTCTACTAGTATTGAGCAATATTTTCCCACATCAGGACTACAAATATATGATCAGATTAGCATAATGCCCAATGCTGTTCAATGCACCAGGCACTCAGAAGTCACTATGCTGAAGTGTGCAGAATTATGCCAAATTAAGATACCAGATGTCTTAAGTGTCCATATCTGACTGTACCTTCTCACATCAATAAAGTTAACATTGCACTGAGTTCTGTCCAAAGCAACATTAATCACAGCATGTACACTAAACATTTCACACCCACTGACCAAGAATCCTTGAATGTGAAGTATAACCAAAAATACATAAAATTCGTCACCTGAGAAAGACATGCGGATACCCAAAAATACTATCACTATCCTAGCAGTAAGGCTACTGATAAAGCTGTCACCATTGATAATAAAAGGAATCTCTCGAGTTAGATTTGCATCAGCCATAGTTTTTACGAAGAAGTTGTAGCTTATACAACCATCACACAAACCAGCACTTCAAGCCTGCAAAGCAAGGAAGCTTTGTTCCATTTTACTGACGTAAAATGCTTTAAGTGATTTATATAATACTATGAAGGGCTGAGAACTAAATACTATTTCCAGAGACTCAAGCAGCAGCTTAACCACAAGGACCATTATATCTTTTCTCCTGTGATACCAGGTTTCACGCTAAGAGCAAGGAGCAGCTCAGAGATCACCACATTTTTCCAAGTAAGAAACACGGTTTGATAGTTGCATTCTCAGAAATACATTAATTTACTCATAACTTAAGGCAATTTAAACCACTCAGGGTCACATTATAATCTACTAAAGTCTGACAACATGCTCTTCTCTGCATAAGACAGAGCAGAGAGCTCTTGCTCTGAAAAGGGCTAAGGACCAGATGCTGTATTACATTACACTTCCTTCTGCAGATTGTTACTACTACTTGAGTGAGGCATCTCACAGAATTACTATGCAGCATAAGTGACATGGAAGAATTAAGGCACTCCTTGCTCCCCAACCCAAAAAACCCCAAACAACACAACACTAAAAAACCAAACATCCAACACAGAGAAAAGGCTGTATTAGGAAGCATCCAGAAGGATTTGTTTTGAACAGCTTGTGTGTAATTTCCCCCTACCCACCCTGCTCCTTCCAGGGCTGCATTGAGGTTTGTCAGGTTGTATGAGATGCAGGTTCTGACCTTTCTCTGTTCTTGATCTCTAACAATACTTGACCTCAGGTTTAAGAAGTTTAAGAAGTTCTGCAGACAATGGCCTAATCAGGAATCACAGTCCTCATGACCATAAAATAACTCCCAAACTAAACCACGTAGCAGGGGGAGACACTGGCAATTTATACAGATGGCCTGTATTTCCCCCCGCTTCAGAAACTAGTGGTTAGATTTGAAAACAAAAAGTTTGTTGTTCTCTCCAACCTTCCTTCTGTAGACTGTGATCTCTGCAGTTCTAAGTAGTTAGTCTTGAACACATACATACCTTCTGGAATGGTAACAGTACAGCTCTCAGATTAATTATCAACTTGATCAGACAGACTCAAAAACCTACAGATGCAGCATATTTGTCGTCCATTCTCCTGCCTGATGTCCTGCTGACGCAAGCTCAGCAGTTGACGACATCGCACACAACATCAAGTTTTTAAGTCCAGAAGCACTTAAGAACCAGAGAGGCTTTTAAGAAATTGTGGCTGAATCGGCCCAAAGAAATTATAATTTATTTCTTCATGCAGAAAGGGGGAACATGCAGCCCATACAAGATATCACATGAGAAGCAAGCAGCAATAATCAGGTCAGTAGATGTCTAATTTCACATCATTGCACCATTTCTGCGTGGTTTAGGACCAAGAGACTGAGCAGCTGTGAGCAGTCGTGCTCCGCAGTGATTTACAGCAGCGCAGCATCTCAGAGTCGTCATCTTAAAACTTTCCCTGAGGTGCTGCTACTGCCAGGAAATACACTGTTTGTCTTCCAAGTCTGCAGATAGGCTGAAGTATTTGCATCAAACAGCATGATGATCCCACATTCATCTCAACTAAGAGAAAGGTATCATGTAACTATTACTCATTGGCAAAGAGCAAGCACTGAGCTTTCAGCATGGCAGCTGTTTTCTGCTTCTGGAATTGAGGCACTTCACATGTTTGTAGTAGGCCTTCAAGAGCTTTAGGAGTAAGCCTCTGGCTAAGCATTGTCTTGTTAAGTCTTGTTATCAAACATCCAGACAGCATCATTAACCATTAGGCCCACTGTGCCTGTCACAGTCCAATATGGGGATCATCAAATACTCATGCAAATCAAAGCCACTTCAATAAACAGATACTCCCAGGAGTAATATCATGTCCATTATGTTAGGAAGAAAGAGATACTGATGCCATCCTTAAATAGGAGGATTCATAGAGGGTAGAGATAAGTATACCGGCTTCTTTTTTTAGGTATAAAATGTTGTATTATAATATCTAGAATCAGCCTTTGACACAGTGACAATGATGACAGAAAATTAAAGATTGATTATTCTGAGAACAATAGAACTAATCGAGCTTTTCCTCCTACAGATGCACCCACAGAGGAGGATTAATGAAAAAGACATCCATAGATCGCTATTAATACACAGAAACTACTTCTGGCACAAGAAGTCATTGGATAGGCATCAGTGTATACTTGCCCTAATTTAGTATGTTCTTCTGGACTTTGCTTTTCACTAGTGCTTTTTTTAATATAAAAATAAGTGGTTTATCATTTTTGTTATAACACAGGAAAAACGCCAGCTAATAAACACTCCAACAGAACAGCTGAATTCTCCCTGCTTTTCCCATTGAAGTGGCACCAATGTCTCTGCTACTGATTTGAAAAAAAAAAAGAACAAAAACCCACCAACAAAACACAACACACTGAACTATATTTTCGCCTGTGGGTATCATCTGCTTGGTTCACTGAGCCTGCCTTCCTGAGAACCAGAGACATTTTTTCATTTTGCTTTACACAGGTTTGAGGTAAAATTCGAGCAGTTTTCCTTTTTCTCTTAACAAGGCTAGCAATTTATACAGCATCTGCTTCAAAACATAATGCACGAAAAGTAGAAGTAGCATCTCAAATCCAGTGTTTAAAAGCAGGTATCTGCCTGATCTAAGACCCCAGTCAATATCACCAACTGCTCAAACCCAACAGATCTTGAAATCGAAGAGCCTGGGGTTGATATTTTGGGGAACTCGAAAGGTCATGTGTGCAACTCAGAGAGAAACAGGAAGGAAACAGGTTGGTGGTTAAAATAAAAAGAAACAGAACTCAGTTCTACCTTGGCTTCTACTGACAGACAAGCTACGCAACACTAAAAAACCAGAAGTTTCACTTCTCTGCACTTACTTCTCCTCACCAAAAATGGTAACAATTTACAGTTCAGAGGGACTACTACATCTTTACCTGACAATACTTACATAATTTTAAACTGCAGATAAAAGTTTCTATGGAAACTATAGTAACTTCTATAAGATTTATAAAGTAGGATATTTCAAATTCTTAGGCATTCATAAGTCAACAAAACTTTATTTGCAGGCTGTCACATTGTCTCATCAAGTAGGCTGTTCTGTTTCTCGATAGCATCATGCAGAGCTACTTGCGTGGTCAAATATAACTGGTGATTGAAAAACCAGCACGACTTCTATTCAAAGTAGTCTATTTAAATGTAGATGTCTGATGTGCTACCTTTCTGACAGAATATGCTTCCTAACATCCAAATTTGGCTTCCAGCACTGTTTTGCTCAATCATGAGCTCTGAAGTTTCAGTTAGCAACATGATAAACTAATTATTGCAAATGCACACTAGATATCACTATATCCCAGTACAAATCAAAGCCTCGTTTTGTGTGTCCCTCTGCAGCAAATTCCACCCTTTAATTCAGCTCACTGGTAACTCCATAAGGAAGCTGTGGATTTCTGCTGATACCCTTTTCGAACATATCTCTGACTTACCAGACTTATTGTAGGGCAGCAATAGCTCTTCTTTCTTTCTCTTCTGCTATCAATTAGTATAACAATTGCTGGTTCTTCCTGCAGATGTGTTCAGATAACTTTGTCCCGGTTTCCTTATTGGAATCAAAACTACCAACCAACCTGTCCACATGGCTTCAGCCTGCCTGCCTTTTAGCCCTTCACAGCTCTGGGGCTCTACTTCCACAAATGATTGGCAATGAACACCTCTATCCTGGAAAAGTTTCACCCATCTACACAGCTTTGCATCAACAAAATCAATGTAGTTACAGTCATATTAGCAAAAATTAAAGCATATGACTGAACAACACTCTCAAAAGATCTCTTTTGTTGATATTTTCTAGTTAAAAATAAAAACAACACACAAACCCAAAGCATACAAAAACCCCACAAATGCTTGCAGCTAAACATACACACACACAAAAAAAAAGAGGAGTGAGGTTGCTGGTTCTACCAGGACACCCACTTAAGTGTGCAGAAACTTAATACAGAATCAGCCTACAGAGTGTTCAGTTCCCTCTTGACATTTGAGAGTTACATATTTTTCTTCCCTGCAAAATGTAGGTTTATTCTTTTCTATGTGCTGTGGAGTCACTCTATCCTTACCAGTCTTACCCGTAAGACTTTTTTTCATTCACCATGTGTGCTGTGTTATCAGTTCTGGGCAACTTCCAGCTTTCTCAGCTTGTACATGCATCCTCTCTTCTAAACCCCTTTTAGCACACGGGGGCCGCTCCGCTGCCAGCTCATGGCTGTAGCACAACTTCTCATCACCAACTGCTCCTTCATATCAATTAAAAATCTCGTCTTTCACCTCTGCACTGAGTCACAACTGCGTGTGACTAGGATACAGCTTTCAAAAAAAGGTATTTCAGACTAGCAATAAGGAATGAATGCATGTGTATATGTAAAATGAGACACTACTTTCCTTGTAATCTCTAGTATCTTCAGAAAATTATCCTTCTCTTTCCTCCTATAAAATTTACAACAACAACAACAACAAAACCCTTTATATAAATAATTAATCAGACCAATTATAATCTAACTGCCCCCACCACCCCAAAAACAGGAAGATATACAGTGAAAAGAGGGAAGTGAAACCCTGGAAGATTATGACATTACCAATGATTTCCACAAGAATTCCTGACTTTCAAGCTCAAAATTTCTAATTTCTGGAAAAAGAGACAAACCACTTTTTTTTTTTTCTGGAGCAAAGTATTATGGGAGTCACATGAATGACCCTTTTATTAACTACAGCTCCAGTCACTGCTGTTGCTCTGTGCTTCAGAACCATGGCATTTTGGCCAGAGTTCACAGTAACCTTGAGATATCTATCTAGGCAAAAGTAATATTTCATAATTGTATTTGAAAGCAGTTCTCAAGTAAGGCAAAAAGTGTGCAAATGGACTGGAGTCAGCTAAACTTAATTCCCAAGTTTAGTTGAAGTTTACATGTTCATACATAAAAATATCCACTTCTCCAGGGAGTGTGTGTTTTCCTAAAAATTGTTTGCCTCATTTCAGACACTTCCTCTCCTCACCCTTGTAATCTATCAATGAGGGAAATGATGTGTTCCCAAGGCACCAAACTACCATTTAGATTAATGAGAAAATATCAAGTCACAAAGCTTTTGCCCTGGAAATTCTGTGCAATGTTGGTATATAAACATTCATTTAGGTCTCACAGAATACCAGCTCAGAAGAAAATGGTTAACATTAACCTTGGTCTCAGATTTCAAGGACAAAGGTCAATTAACCTAAAAATAATTAATAGATTATGAACCACACCTCTCCCAGCCATTAGCTCTGATCCCCTGTCCTTTCCTGAAGTAGAAACTTACCTGAATTCTCAAGAAAAGAAGAGCAGGCACAAGGTGCATTATGAATTCAGTGGAATCCAGCTGTTTTCTTCATGTCACTTGAAAAACCTGAGGCCTGATCAAATAACTGCACCCCTCATCCCCCAGCCATGTTTGCTAATATAATTGGTACCAGTTCCTGTAAGTGAACCCTATGGGCAAAAACACTTTTACCTTGCAGCTGGGTCTGCACTTCAGTTTCTAGAATTCAGCTAGACTTACTCTTCAACAGAAAGGGAGCAAGATATTTAGTCAAGTACAGTAATGATGCAATCGATGCTACCCTTAACCAATAGAAATTAAGCTTTTATATCAAGGAAGAGTCGGTGGCCTGACTCATGAGACAAAATGTTGCTGAATCCAATCGCTTCCCCAACCCTAATGATGCAAGTAACTTGAGAGCTGGGGTGAAACATATCTATGCCTACTGCCAAAGGTGTACTCTAACAGGCTATTACAAGCACAGAATGCACATTAGGTCCAGAGAACAACAAACTGGCTATAACTTCTTTTGATAAGAAGGAAATTGGAAAGAACAGTTACAGGGGATCAACCCTATTTTACCCGTGACACACGAATGGATATTTAACTAAAGTAGGTTCTATACAGATGTCTGTACTCCACAATACCAAGAGGCGGTCCTGTTTCTGAAAGTCTCTTATCACCAACAGGTGATATCTGTTGCTGACACCTTAATATTCACTCATTGCTGCAACATCTGTGGGCAAGATGCTTTCAGTAAACCATATTGGCAGGGTTGTATTTCCCGACAGCTGGCACAAATCTCTGCTGGTTCAATGCCAGTGAAAGCCAAGGTATTGATGAGGATCTTTCAGTCACATGGGATCTCATTGCTCTTCTAAACATGAACTAAAACTCTCTGTGTAGCTCTAGCTGTTGACTATGTAGATAACAGTATCTAGATCCACCTGCAGCCTTTTAGTTTACAGCCTGCCTTTTAGACTCTGGTCCTTTTCACTACATCTTGCTAGACATAAAAACCAAAATATATTTATTCTGTTTATCTCAGTTTTCATTTTCTACTTCCCAGTTTATTTCATTAACTGGGTTTAAATAGCATTATGCATCTTCAATAATATAAAGTGGATAGAACAACGTAGTAAATACAGAAAACAGCTGTATTAGGAAAATATATATAACAACAACAAAAAGCTTCCAGCAAAAAAGGAATGGTAGCAGGAAAAGGATGTCATGGTAATAGCCTAACACAGAAAATGCAGTGGTCCAAGCCCAGCCAGACAATCACCTGACTAAAGAGACACTGAAAAATACAGCAGCTATAGCTACACTGATACCTGTAACCACTGAAAATGAAATAGGAAAAGGAGCAAGTTTGAAGGACAGCTCAGATGGAGCAGAGCTTTATATACACACACTCTAGGCAGTAAAACTAGAAGTGCATCACGCCGGGTAGCATGTCCAGGTGCTCCCCACTCCCAAAATGTCAGAGCAGGTCTCAGCTATAAGAGATATGCCAGTGCAGGAAAGTAGTTGAGTCCAGCTACTGTTCTTCAGTGTACTGAGGGTGCATTGCCCAAAACTTGCTTTATCACTGCACTTGTCTCCATCTCCTACGAGTCGTATCATTGAGAGCTTCCTTTGATGTGACCTCACAGCAAGTAGTTCTGGCATATGAAGACCACCACAATATTTATAATAAAAAGCCAGATATTATTCTTTGTGTGTTGCCTAATGGCTCTTGAGGAACGGTTTGCTCTTGATCTTTTTCCTCCTGAACATGTGTTTATGTCATAGACTGTAAACAATGTCAGAAAAATAACCTAGGTTTAGACAGGTCAACAGAAACAGAGTACATCTTCCTTGAGTAGTTGTAGAGGGACATGTGGCCAGAGTCCCTCTGTTGTCCCCTATGCTGCCCTTGTTCTAAGCACAAATAACAAAAGCCAAGAAAAATACAAATCTGTCTTCTTCATATACATACACACAAGTATGTATGTATAGACACATGAGCATGCATTTTTTGTTTGCTCATCCATAAAGCATTCCCACATACTACCCTCAGCTATTTAGGAAACATGCAACTGTTCAGCATCTTGCACGGGAAGAGCTGGCCAGTCCCTCCAGGAAAAAAACAAACCAAACAAAAAACCCAAACAAACAAACAACAACAACAAAGCAGGGGCTCTCTATTGCTCTTCATCTGCACACAGGCTGAAACATCGGATTTCCACTCCCAGTTGGTAACTAGGAAGTAAGTAACAAAGAGATTGTAAAAGGATGTTTACACGTTGCTTAGCAAACTGGGATTTTATTCCATATTGGCCCCTATACAAAATAAACAGTTTAGAATTATCTACGATGAAAGAGCTGTAAGAAAGGAACGAGGAATTGCTAGTGATGTCAAAGCAATTGAAATTCACACACTGCTTTGTTTTCACAAATGCTTTTATAGGTCTTCCATAATGAGCAAATAATCAGCTGTGTATCTAGAATACAAGTTTGTTATCTGAAGAGGGCTAGTGATGACACTGCCTGATAAATTGTGTGCAATTTACTGCAACAACCATTTACTGCACAAAAGAACCATCTCATCTTTTGAGCACACTTACAGTATCCAAGCAATTGGCTCACAGGGAGTTGAAAAAGAGCGTAGGAAAGTAGTAATCATGTGGATTATCTGTTTAAGATTGATTTATCACCCTGAAAGTTAAAAATAACACACAAAGCCATTCAAACTCAGCTTATGGTTTATCAAAGTATGAAGGCACTCACAGACTCTTTGCAAAACAAAATGAAACTTCTTTGTAACTTCCTCATCTAGGGCTTGCTCAGGTCACAACTAAGGACTCACACAGCATATTATAACAGTGTCTGCTCTAAAGGGATTTGGACAGCTGTCCTACTCCTTTAACTACTAGACAGTATCAAGAGTTAGTTGGGGTCAACCTACAGTAAAACAAACCGCCAAAATGACATTACAAAGATCTTTCTACCTGCTCAGTTGTTATCGTCATCTCTCCATTACTGTCATTCATCAAATGAAACCCTCCCAACTCCAGGGCAAGAGCCATACCTGCCACTCACTGGTCAGTGGACCAGGGCTGAATGAAGCTCAGCTCAAACCTGCCCTTATGAAGTGCCAGACTGGTCTTCTCCAAGGTATTTCTCACTTCTTTCCGACTATTTATATTCCACATGTAGCACAGTACACAACACACTCTTCAAATGAGAGTAGATAGCACAGTAGCTTAGACAGGTCCAAATTCATATAGTACGTTCAATGTACTACCAACTGCCACATAGAATTTACGTCTAGAAAGTCAAGGGATGGGAGCCTGACATAGGTTATCAGTGCAATTTTGTCTGCCAGAGCCTTATTGAAGCTCCTGATAAGATTATCTTCTTGGTGGTCTCTGTGTTTTTCACCCTGCTGAAAAAACAAACAAACACCACACACCCCCCTCCCCAAAACAACAAACAAACCTCAAAAAAACCAAAACACAACAACAAACAGCCAACCAAACCAAAACACCAAACCTGAAAACACTTTTCCAAGTCCCTTTTAGGTCCTTTGAACTTTGGGGGTTGCTACTACAGTTTCAGTCACTAAACATTGCCTATACAAGCAAAAAACAAACAAACATCCCACAAAAAAACAGCCCCCCTCCTGCCCACACACACACCCTCACCACAAATGATCTGGGTAAATATTCAAGTCTCTGCAATTTTGTAGGTTTTTCTTTTTCAGACAAGAGTTGAGAGAGAACCCATTTATCCACTTTGCTCTTGTCTGTATCATAGAATGCATCCACTTGGACTTTGGTAAGATGGCATTTGGTCCTGCATTTACATTCTGCAAATATCTTCAGAAACATTTGTAAGAATATCTTAAGTTGTGTTACCAGGATTTTCTGTTTCCTATTAAATAACAAGTAGAAAACCACAAAAGTTTGACACTAGTATAAACACCAATTGAACTTACCACGACAAAACCTTTCCACTAGAATTTATCACTCATAAGATGCTGTAGGCTATAATTCATTCCTACTAAGTTCAACAGCGAAGCAAACCCACCTGCAACTAAATCCAGGTAATTATCACATAATGTGAAACTCTGCCACCACCTTCCTTCAGGACGTGCCGCTTAAAAACTCGCGGACGCCCCAGCTTGTGGAAGGACAGAGGAGAACAGGAAAAAAACTTCTTATCGGCAGAAGAAAACACAGCCGCAGTACGCGGCGATAAGCTCAGCAAAGCCCAGCTTATCGGCAGCACAAAGTAACGAGTAACGCGGCGCTACACGCTGCTGCTCCGAGGCAGCTGCCCACGGGGCAGAAAACTTTTTTCCCACGCCGTGAGCAGCTTCTGCGCGGCGTGTCCATAGATACGGACAGGAAAAGACTTTTTTTTTCTTTTTTTTAAGAAGAAGATTACTGGCAGGCAGAAAGCCAGGTTGCTGCTGTTACCAGCCTCCCGTCCCCCTCACGACTAAGGCAGCGCCTGCCTCGGCAGCTCCCAGCCGGACGGGTGCGCTTCGCTCCGCCGCTGCCGGGCCGACGGAGCCCCGGGCTCACCTTGATGAGCCGCTTCAGGCCGGGCCCCCCCAGGCAGGTGTGGTTGGCCAGTAGCTCCCAGTGCTGTTGGAGGAGCTGCTGGGCCGCCTGCACTTCGGCCGGCCGCTCCAGCGCCTGCAGCACACCGGCGCCCATCCCCACATAGCCCACGTAGAGCACCAACAGCACCGGCACTCCCCAGCGCCACCGACACTGCTGCTGCTGCCGTCGCCGCGCCGCCACCATCGGCCTCATTGCTGCCGCCACCCCTGAAGCTGAAGAAGCTGCTGGAGTGAGAACAGGGCCACCGGCGGGAGGAGGGCTGCACCGGGGAAGGAGTCCGGCCAACCTTCAGCACCGCCCCCAGGCCTGCCCTCTGGTTTGCCCCTTCCCACTGTCCGTGGCGCACAGGGAAGCCCAGAGCCGGGCCGGGCACCTGGTTCTGCCGCCTCTCCTGCAGCCCGCCCGTCCTGCTGCTCTCCTTTTTCTCCCCTGCACTGCTCTGCTCTGCTTCCCACCTGTCTTCTCTGGAGGGCAAAACTGCCCTGGGGCTCCTTTCTCTGTGTCCCGTGTGTCCGCTCAGGGACGCGCACCAAGTCATGTTCATGGCTTGGAAGGATGCTACCCAACTCTTCCTAGCAAGCCGAATTACTTTTCTAAGCAGCTGATATCAGTTACAAATCACTATACCAGTAGCTGGTATAAATCTAACTTCCTCTTTTACTCGGTTGCTAAGCTAATTTAAAAGGCAGTAAACAGGAGTTTCTCATAACAACTCTGCACTATGAACAATTGTAAAGGTAACAAGTTCGTGAAAGTCTTTTCGCCATTTGTGGTTTTCCTAGGGAAGATGGGAGCACTTTCTTCATATAGGTAGTTCCTAAGACCTGTTTGATTAATTATTTTCTTGTACAGAACTGCATGAAATATTCCCCTCTGTTCTCTCACCAGTAAAAAAACCACACTTGTAATTTATCTATTTTGTTGCAGAATGTGAGATAAAGGCAAATAAACCCACTACATTTCTGAACAGGGAGCCTTTATATGCTGTTCAGATATAAATATTTTCTCACAGTGTGGTGTGATTTTTATTTTTTTTTTCAGGTGAGTGTTTGTTCTATTACAAATAAGGTGGCATTCAGGTATTATACCACCAGAACAGTTTGGTAATGTGCTAATTTAAGTTTTTCTGGGAGTTGCTTTAAGCTTATTAGCATAAACTCATGGTTTTACTGGCAAAATGCAAAACTCAACATGCAAGGGATAGACCAGTTCCAGTTTAAAGATATCATCCTAGACATATTAGACTCATTGCTCAGTCTCAACTCTGCTTTTTCAAGGTATTCATTACTGAATTGTGTTTAAAATGGAAAAGAAAAATATGAGAAAGAAAAGCTGTAAAGACATTAAAAGGTATGTATACTCAGGTTTCCTCTTCCATTTAAGATTAGGAAATAGACACATTTGAGCTACATTTTGACATTTTAATTGCATGAAAATCAGATAGTTTATACAAAGCACACTACTAAGTATAGCCATGTTCAAACATTATAGACTAAAGATATAGCATTTAATGTTTATACTAAAGGTGTATTATATAAAAAAATTACAGGTGATAGGATTTGCAAGTACAAGCAAGACTGAAAACTCAGCATGTGCTTTCTAGATGGAATTTGGAGAGGAAGAGATCAATATTAACAATAAAACTTCACTGAATTGTATAGTATTTTAATGACTGATTTTCTTGAGTATGCTCAGAAATGTCAATTGTGTGTCAGCCTTCTATATATGTATCTTGAAAGTGACTGGCTCAAATATTTGCAGATGATGTTTTTGTGTTGTCTGGAAGGTACCAGTATATCTGAGGATGAGGAAGGGCTTGCTGAGTAGGCTTAAAGGGCCTGGAAGGATGTTTGTTTCTTGTCTTGCACCAGACTACAAATGGTAGTTGCTCAGGACAATGTACTACTTTTCCACACCACAGACAAGCATTGCCTGGGCCATCACTTCTGCAACAGGTTACAAAGCTACAATCAGAGTTTTCAGAAGTGCTGTTTTTCATGCATCTGAGCTGAGCATCTCATAGCAGATTGTGTGATCTCCATTCTGTGCAGGATTGCACCGCTTGTAAAATGGATTATTGAAAGAGCAGAAGAGTCCCTTTTGTGCAGTCCTTTTTGTTAAATGAAGGGTACTAGAAAACACTTGATCCATCCACGCTCAAGAACTAGGGCAGTGTTCCCAGTGTGTATCTCACAGTAACTTTGATTATGGATGTGCATGACCTTCAGGATCTTTTGAGGATCTTGAAAAATTGACAAAGTGAGCAAGAGATTTCTATGACTTGTGTAATACAGGAGAGGTCATCAGTATCTTTCTCTTTTCTGTCCCAACATGACCATATGCTTGATTTAAGTTATCTTTTTGAGCCTTCTGGCAGGCAGCTTGAGAACTGCTGCAGCTACTTGCAGACTTACTAAAAGCAGCAGTAGCAAAAAAATCGGAAGATAATCTCACCTTGCTGCTACTTTGCTAAATCAGTATCAGGTACAGGGGCAATTTTCTGGACTACAGTAAAAACAATCCAAACTTCCTGCTGTCAGATGTCAAGTGAGAATGATTTTAACGAACACTTTGCCAGTAAGCGGTGCATGCATATCCCTGATAAACCTCATTATAATTTTTTATGGCATGAAGCATGATGTAAAACACTATATAGGATTATCTTTAGACTAGTGCATGTTTTGTGGCTGGCTGTGGCTATATAAAGTAAGGCATAGAAAAAGGCAAGGTGAAGGGAATAGGGCAGATATAAAAGTTGTAGAACTTCAGTTTTTTTTCTTTCACACAAACAGCCCTAAAATGGCTTGTAGTGTTGGCACATGGCGTGTACAGACTTCAGTGATTGTAATGATGTTAACAAGTGCATATGCAAAATTATGTCTGAGGAATAGAGAATAATGAGACAGAAAGTTTCCCCTGAGATTTGCAAAGATACAAAAAGCCAGACAGGAGAGAGTTGTCTGCTCTCAGTGAAAGAAGCTACAAAGTAAGTTGTTGCACAAATTTATGAGAATAGCTGAGGGCATAGAGGAAGATCAGTGCAAAAACTGAGGAGATAAAATCTGTGAGGTAGGTGGCAGTAAGACATAAGGGAAATCTCAGATGGGATAAGCATTCAAAACCACAGTTTTGAAATGAGTTGAATAAAGCATAGCTGGCACTCTTGTATGCCAGCATTTCAGATTTTAGCAGCCACATTTCACTATTCAAGAGTTATCAACTAGCAAAGAAAACAGGAACCAAGACAGATGTAAGAAAAACCATCTGTTGTGACTCTCCTCAGAAAGTATGTGGGAAGAGATTTGTGAACTACACATGTCTATGTGTTTATGGACACTTCCCCGAAATGAAATATCAAAACAGCTGCTGAAAGGCAGCTGAAAGTTTGATGTTACTGTAGCCCATCAGCCGTAAGGTAGCTTGGGGCTAGTTGTACATGGCAGTCATATTTCACTCACACTTTACTGAAAAGCTCCACTAACAAATGAGTTTAAAAGGATTAATTGATGTTTAGTTTGAGTTATAAACACACTGAATAAATAGCTGGATGTATGTAATTACAATCATACCCATGGAATGTGTTAATAATGATCTTAAACAATCTAGTATGGTACTCAATGAATGGATAATTGTTTTATCAAGCTTGTATAGTTTACTTTAATACAGAGTGTGACTACAGTTTCATATCTCAGCTACAAGCCTGTTATAGGGTGCTTACATGCCCTTTGGCTTTTCTGCTTCTTTGGAAATGGCTGCTGCTACTTTTGACTTACAAAATCTGTCAGAAAATCAAACTCCTTCTTTCTCATGGGTAACACTATGTGCATCACTGAGGATCAGATTTAGCACAGAAGCTCACCATTGGCCTCTTTAGAGTTATACAGACAGCATCAGCTTTCTACAGTGCAGAAGAGTTCTTCACTGAACTGGCCCAAAGCAAATGCCAGACTACTAATATTTGTGATCTGGCTGAAAATAAGGAAGTCTGCTTGCATTTAGATTTAAAATGCTGCTTTCAAGTGACTGTGAAATGAACTGAGATAAGGGTAAGGACCTGCTTTGAGCTGTTAGTTCTCTTTGAAACAAATTGTGACAGTCCAGGCACCACTGCACAGACACATATTTTCTGCACAATTTAAGAGAGAAGCATTTTAGTCCAGGAATTAAAGAAGTGTTATAATTTTATATGAAAGCTGCTGATTTCAGACAACAGCAAATTAATCTTAATTGGTTGGATGTCATTAAGCATATGGTCATTACTGTTGATATTCCTCTGTGGTTTTGTTTGTTTTCTGATTGGAAATGAAGAAAGATTGCTCTACCTGACTTTTTCCACTCAAGATTCTTGGTGACATGACTTCTCATTGGAACTGGGAGGGAGTCACTCTGGATTTTTTGAAAATGAGTGACAATAAGAATTGAATTCCACTGGAGAAAAAGGACAATAATTGATTACTTCAGGGGAAATTGCTTTTGTTGAGCGAGAAGTGTAAAATGAATCCTGGGGCAGTTGTTTTACCATGCGGACTACTTCTTTCGAGGTTTTAGTTGGCTGATGCCCACACAGTGTGTGGACATTTCAGAGCATCTGAAACATTTCCTCCACAGGAAACAGTCCACCAGCTGTGGTTTAGTCCTTTATCCACAGGGCTTGCTTAGTGTGAGATACAGATGAACAATGAGCTTTCAAGACAGCTTTCTGTGTACCTTGCTCAGCTCGGGATGTGGATTCTAGGCTGCTCAGGTTCATCTTCTGATTTGATCGTGGCTCCTTCTGCCAAGTTTAAGTCAGGCTGGTGCCACTTCAGCTGAAGGAATTTTTCCATCAAGTCAGCTCCCACGTTGAAGACCAGAGCCAGCCAGGCCAATCCAAAAACAATCCAAATTGCAGTTAAGCTCCTGTAGACTGGGATATAGTGCTTGTTGGGGTTTGTGCCTGAAAAATCCAGAAAATTTTGCATATTAATCTCGACAGTTTGGTCTGTTGGACGACATAAATTCCCTGCAGAAGTGCATGTTTAACAAGTTTGTGTGATCTATGAGCATTCTTTTTTTTTTTTTTTTTGTGTTTCAACTCTTAGGTTAAGCTTATCACAGTTGGTCTAAAATCTCTGAAGCTGAAGCTATATCATAAAAATAGCCACATCTGATTTTAACCAGGAATGCACAAAATCAAGTGTTTCTAGCCACTGGCAAAGAAAAAAAAAACATATTGGAAACTCAGTGTTGAATTCATATTAGCCATGTTTTATTCAAGGGGATCTCAGGTGATTTAGATGGATATGGTTTACTAGCTCAGTGATATATAGTGTTTGCTTTTAGTAGAGTGATATGCCTCAGTAACGAGGGTTCAAAATCACCTGGAGAATATTATTTGGAAATGCAGCCATTTTAAGTAAATGGTTATGGGATTCTTAATCCCCAGTTTGATATTTCCACAACATGGGCAATTTGTGCAGCTGATGCAGGCACAGGACAGCACAGCAGGCATCCGTTTAGTCTCAATCATCCAGATCATCACGAAACTCCACAGTACCCAGATTCAGATGGAATGGGTTTTTATCTCTGTTTGGGACATAGTTACAACCTCTAGGAGAGGAGAGCTACTACTCATGAAGTAAGAGACCCTAGTGTTTTTAACAAATAACCACACTATACATAATGTAGTAAGAGCATTTGTTCAAATAAGTGGGTGGGAAAATAGCCCCTGGTGTGTCTCACCCTGGATCTCTGAAGACTACGTAATCTCACTGGGTTTGTTTTCTTTCACAGACATCCCAGGGTTCTCAGTAATATTCTCCATGCTGTAAGTACTGATCGTTTCATATCTGACATGATTTCTTATTAGGAACAGTAGGCACTTGCTGAAACAAATCGGTGTTAGGAGAGGGTGGTTCAGAGGCTTACTGCTGACAGATATAATTTTTATTCTACCTGTGACTCATGGATCACATTTGTACCAGCTTGAATATAGTCACTGTTGAATAAGTGTTCAGTGGCATATGTGAAATGAGTTTGGTGACTCTCAGCTTAGCTGCCAAGAGAAAAATGCCCATGTCATATAATACATTAGCTCATTATTACCAGCCTGGCTCAGCTAACACTTGTGCCAAATTTATAGTGGAATGGATATTTGTGCTCTCTGTATTTAACTTTATACTAGAGTAACTAATTTCAACAAAGTTCAATCCAGTTCACCTTCTTTATTACCTATGACATAGTCCCCAAATCCAATGGTGCTCAGGGTGATGAAGGTGAAATAAAAGCCTTCTCCATAGCTCCAGCCTTCTATGTAACTGAAGACCAATGGTGGGAACACTAGAAAGAGCAAGGTCCCAGCGGTAAGGAAGATGGCCACTGCCAGTGTTTGAACTACCTGAAAGGTAAAAGGAAGATGGCAGCTAAATAGAACTGAGCAGTTGTCTAGTGGAAATTGCTCCATCTATTTTACTCTTGAATCACAAACACTCTCCAGCTGGAAGCAATGTCCAGAAAAGGAAGGATAAACCAATGTTTCCATGCACTGCAGGCTGACCTCGCCATTTATGCTGCACACAGATATTGTACCTAAACATGAATTTAAAAAAAAAAAATCTCAAAATTAGGTAAAAAATGACTATTTATTTAAAAGCTTTTTGCAATGAGTTTTTAAGTATGCTCAAGTCATATTTTCAAAATTATCATGGCAACCATAGGAATTAAATACTCACTTTACAATTTCAACTCAAGTGGAGATGCTCTTGTAATCAACTGGCTCCTGCCTTTGAGGAAAATCACGAAGTACTGCATAACTCATATACAAAGATTGGCAAGAACAAATTAGGGTTCTCTTCACCATGACTGCTTCCAAAGATTTATAAAGTGGCTTGCTAAGAGCTCAGCCAAAGATATGTTTGGATGAAATCTAAGTGAAGTCACTTTGGCTGCTTTTATTTTTAACTTAGAAGCATTCAGAGCAGAACTGTTTTCTGTCAGCACTGGGCAGATTTATGTCTCTCAGTACAAACATCTGCCTTCTGGAAGATAAGTTACAGCATAGGTGGCTGCAGTAGGTAAGTACATAGAATGGTCAGTGGATGGGTCAGGATGGGATTTTTGAAGTTTAGGATTGAAGATCAGGAACTCATGGCTTTCCAGGGAACACACTCTGGTGAACTTTCAACTAGTGATGTGTGGGCTGATGCAAACTCATTGCAATTGTTTAAAAAATGCCCTCAAGGGCATTCGAACCAGAATATGATTTTCTATGCATGTGCCTATTGTGACTAGATGAAAAACCAAACCACTGTTACAAAGTAGAAGGTCTAGGTATCATGTTTTTCTTTCTCTCTCTATGTTATCTCACATATAAAATAGTCTGCTGAGCTTGAGAAACTTGGCGTGAGCTTACTGGGTGACTTTGACAAATCACTTCTGTATTATGTACCACATCTGTCCAGCTGTATAATAATACCTCATTTGCATATCACTTTGAGAATTACTGACTGGCATGATTATAGTTGATATCTGTTCTCATTTAGTTCATTCCAGAAGTGTGATAGCATTTAATTAGATAGTAAAATTTTATACTGAAATGCAATTATATTACTTTTTATCCTGGCTTTTAAGAACTTTATGGTACAAACGTTAATGCAGGGGACAGTAAGTCAAGAATGAAGAACTGATTGTAATTCATTTCCGAAAGCGTGACTGAATTGTGTTTAAAAGGAGACAAACCTACTGCTTGGAAGAGGCTTTTCAGAGTGAACAAGCATATACAGCTCAAAAACTTTGTCTGATTGTAGGAGTTCTGCCAGAAATGAGGTGTTAATTCAGGAGTGAAAAAGAAAAAAGGAAAAAGAAATCACATCCCTGAGGTGCTATTGGAAATCTCAGAAAAGTTGCAGCTGTACTAGCATCAATATCCTTCTAGTGGTAGAGCTGCATATATTTGGCAAACAGACATAGGTTATGCAGCTAAAGAACTTCTTGCTCATATAAACCAAGTCTACCTTTGGCAGTACATTTATAGGTTTCTCAATGTAGGTAAGAATGCAGTGACTCAGAGATTTTACAAATGAAAAGGAGAAAAAAAGTTGTGCCAGAACTATGAAATGTTTCAACATACCTAATCTCCATTTTCCTTAGCTAAAGGGGTCAATCAATTGAAACTTTTCTCAGAAACAAGCAGTAACTTGGTTGTAAATTACCTTCATGTATTTTCTGCTATCAGTGTTTCCTTTATTCCAGTACATCTGGACTAGTGCAATGGCTTACTAATAAACTATATCTAAGGAGAAGTAGTATCTATTTATAATTCAAGAAAATAAGAGCAAATCCTAAATTGCTGGCACAGTCAGGGAAGGTAATTCAAGACAGATTAGCAGGCCAATAAAAGTAAGTTGTGTTTGCACAATGTAGAGAGAGATTCTGGATAGACACTAGCATAGGCTAGATAATAAGAGCTTGATTCAGCAATGTGTTAATGTGAGTGTATTCTGCTAGGGTCACCAGAGCTTAAGGACCCTGATCAAAATTGAGGCTATGCATGCTTAACAGTTTTGCTGAGTCACGTTTTAAAAAGGCAAATCTAGAGTCTCTCAAAGAAAAGCAAATTGCTATCATAGATAAAAAGAGTATATCAGTTTTCTGATATAGAGGGCCAAATAATTGCCATCGTTCACAAAAAATGTAGGCACACACAAGGAAACCCAATCTAGCAGCAGCAGTACCTATCTGAGAACTTTAATCAGTTTCAAAATAATGGGAATAAATGATAGACAGACATTGTACCTGGGCACGGCCTGGCATTTGCACCCATCTTTCCAGGGTGATCAGGTGAGCATTGAGGCTTTTCCCCAGCTGATTAAGGAAAGCCAGGTTAAGGGGCACTCCAAATAAGGCATAAAACACACAGAAGATCTGTCCTGCCACTGTGCTGGGGGACAGGTTACCATAACCTGGAAGAAAAAAGAAGAAAACAGCTACGTGAAAAGGCTTTACAATCAGGCTGCCGGCCAACACAGGAAGTTCATAGTCTTGGAAGCTCAACTCCATCAAGCTTCAGGGACCTGTGATCCTTCGATTTTGTGCAATTAAATCTGCCTACAAATTGTCATAGTTTATGATGGAGCCCTGTGCATTCACTATTGCTAACAAAATTTAACATGAAAAATATTACTCTTAAAGGGTATTGTAATTTTCTATAGGTCTCTGATTTTGTGGTCAGTGCAACTGAATGCTTTAAAGCAACCTCAAGATAAGCTGTTCATGTACAAAATCAGATGTCATGTACCCAATAGGCACTCAGCTTTTTTTTTTTTTTTTTTTTTTTAGGTGTTATATGCTGGATACACAAGAATAACAGGTATAATTGGGAACCAATAGAAAACTATAACCCACAATAGTCAAGATTGTCTTGCAGCTGTATTCTGTCCACCAACTGCACATTTCTGGGGGCTTTACAGGACAGCTGGGAGAAACTCCAATTAATAAGAAAAGAGAGTACCTCACCTATAGTGGTGACAACAGTTCCTGCAAAAAAGAAGGAGTTGCTGAAGTCCCAGTTACTGGGATTTGTAGAGTTTCCTTCTGGGCTGACTCCTTTTTCCCATGCTTCCATGAGGACCTGAGAAAGAAGAGGTAAAAGAAAGGAGCAAAGATGAGCAACCCATTAGACCAAATCAGAAAGAATAACAGGAAAAATAAAAAGAGAAGTAAATATTGCTTTCCATCTTGAGCAATAAATGATGCAAGTAACAGGGTAGAGTTCAACTAACATAGCTTTGCGCCGACATAGTGAAACGTGGAAATAGACCTGGTCAGGAATTTGACCTCTTGTCACTGGAGAACTGGCTATTGAAGTGGGATTGGTTCCATAACTACTTGAAGGTTAAGGGGAAGGGAGTGGAGGGAGCCCCCAGAGTGATCAGACAGGGAAAATGAAGTTATGCCGTAAAAAATAAAGGCAATCCCTCTTCTTCCCTAGTCTAGTAATCTAATTCTAGTTTTTAATTTGGGCATGTGTAAATTTTGGACTAGATGACCTTTTGAGGCCTCTTCCAATCCCTAGCATTGTCATTCTGTAAATGTATGTATGTATCTGTGGGGAGGGGCATGGGGAAGATGCTTATTTGTTTCCTCCATGTAAGTACTACTGAGGATGAATTACTATTTTCAGCTGTGGCTTTCTAGTAATTTTCAATGAATATCAGGCTTCTCCTAGTCTGAAAGATTAACTATTGAAATATACTTGGCTATTCCAGATAGCTCTTACCAGATCACCAAAACTATTGTGTACAAAAGAAATGCTTCTTCTATTTAAGCATCAAATGTCATGTTAGCTGCCTTAGGGAAGATTGTGTTCCCTTGCTCTCCCTAAGGATTCGTCTGAAAGAGACTGGCTACCTTCTGCTCAGTAGCTGGAGTTTCAAGAATCTTCTTGTTTGTTACATACCAATGTTGAGGTCCAGGTCACAGCCTTCATCATTTTGCCAAATGCCTGAAGGAATTACTTGTTCATCTCTTCTATATACTTTATTATGATGCAAGACATGGGTAGGTTTCAACAGCAACCCCAGCTTTAGTTGATTCCAGGAGTATGAGACCAAAGAAGATATTCTTTCTTACTTCAAATGTGGACCAGTGCCACAAGGATTGCTCATCTGATGAACATACCCTCTATAAAGTATCCGATTCTGCCTAAGTTCTGCAACATTAGCTGATCTGTGCTGGTGGACTGAGTATCCTAAGTTTAATAGCTCATGTTATTCCTTCAGTAAAACATCCTACAGCATTGGTCAAGCCCATCAGATAGGGCTGCTAGGCATCTTCATGTGTTGTTATGACCGAAGTGCCAGCAGAGTTTCTTTTCAATGTGACAAAGAACTTTACATTATCCATTAAAAGCTTGTTCTTAGAATGGGAAGAATTTGACTTGTGTAATTATCTGAAGTTTACAATTTTATTTACTGGTTAGAAGAACACAGAGAAGCTACTGAGGTGTGAGTCTTTTGAAATGCCTAAATCAATCAGAGGTTTAATTCAACCCTGTAAGGAACGCTTGTCAGTTCTATCCATTTCAGTGCACAAGAGTTCAGAGGAGCTACGTTCACATCTTGAAAGCCACCATGGATAAGTAATGTTGAACACTGAACACTTCAGACAGTCTGACAAGGCCAGACTTCTTGGTATGATGGTTGCTTTTAAGTACAACCTCATGAAAGAAATAGCATCCTGGTGCTCAGAAGAATCGTTCCTAAACAAACAGATTCATGTGGGCCAGTCATAGTGTCTCCTAGCTCCT
This sequence comes from Patagioenas fasciata, assembly GCF_037038585.1. Lineage (NCBI taxonomy): Eukaryota > Metazoa > Chordata > Aves > Columbiformes > Columbidae > Patagioenas > Patagioenas fasciata. Next base: position 37,079,316 of record NC_092522.1, on the reverse strand, counting down.
TTCCACCTACACCTCAGGTAATGGTTATGGATCGAATGCGAACAGAGCAGCTGTTGAATGGCTGGTGTACATTAGCTGTTAGCTTTGTGAGCAGAAGCAGCCAGTAAGTAAAAGCAATGTCTTGCTTCTTCCATGCTCAGGATCAGAGCATCCCCACGTGTAGGAAGTCGAGGAAGGGAGCCAGAAGGCCTGTGTGGTTGAATAGGGATCTGTTCGGTATGCTCAAGCAGAAGAGGAGAGTTTACAGGTCATGGAAGCAGGGACTGGCCACTTGGGAGGAATATAAGGCTGCTGTTAGAGGATGCAGGAAGGCAGCTAGGGTAGCCAAGGCCTCCTTAGAATTACAGCTGGTGAGAGGGGTCAAGGACAGCAAAAAAGGACTTTTTCAAATATACAGCAGATAAAACTAGTACCAGAGGCAATGTAGGCCCACTGATGAATGAGGTGGGTGCCCTGGTGGCAGAAGACACAGAGAAGGCAGAATTGCTGAATGCCGCCTTTGTCTCTGTCTACTCTGCCGGAGGCTGCCCTGGGGAGCCCCGTACCCCTGAGACCCCAGATGAAGCCAGGTTAATGGAGGAGTTTGCTTTAGTCGATGAGGACTGGGTTAGGGAGCAATTAAATAGTCTGGACATCCATAAATCCAAGGGTCCAGATGGGACGCATCCGCGGGTGCTGAGGGAGCTGGCTGAAGTCATTGCTAGATCGCTCTCCGTCATTTTTGCCAAGTCTTGGGAAACGGGAGAGGTGCCCGAGGATTGGAGGAAAGCAAATGTCACTCCAGTCTTCAAAAAGGGCAAGAAGGAGGACCCGGGTAATTATAGACCGGTCAGCCTCACCTCTGTCCTGAGAAAGTAATGGAAAAGCTTATCCTTGGTGTCATCTCAAGGCACATCAGGGATAAGAGGGTCATTAGGGGCAGTCAGCATGGCTTTACCAAGGGGAAGTCATGCTTGACCAACCTCATAGCCTTTTATGAGAATGTAACAAGGTGGATGGATGATGGCAGGGCGGTGGATGTGGTCTACCTTGACTTCAGTAAAGCCTTTGACACAGTCTCTCACAGCATCCTCACGGCTAAATTGAGGAGGTGTGGTCTAGACAATAGAGTAGTGAGGTGGGTTGTAAACTGGCTTAAAGAGAGAAGCCAGAGAGTGGTGGTCAATGGTGCAGAGTCCAGTTGGAGGCCAGTATCTAGTGGAGTGCCTCAGGGGTCAGTACTGGGGCCAATATTATTCAATATATTCATTAACGATTTAGATGAGGGAATTGAGTGTACTATTGGCAAGTTTGCTGATGACACTAAGCTGGGAGGAGTGGCTGACAAGCCAGAAGCCTGTGCTGCCATCCAGCGGGACCTGGACAGGCTGGAGAGTTGGGCGGGGGATAACCTGATGGAATTTAACAAGGGAAAGTGTAGAGTCCTGCATCTGGGCAGGAACAAGCCCAGGTTCCAGTATAGGTTGGGAAATTACATATTAGAGAGCAGTGTAGGGGAAAGGGACCTGGGGGTCCTGGTGGACAACAGGATGACCATGAGCCAGCACTGTGCCCTTGTGGCCAGGAAGGCCAATGGCATCCTTGGGTGTATTACAAGGGGGGTGGTCAGTAGATCGAGAGAGGTTCTCCTTCCCCTCTACTCCGCCCTGGTGAGACCCCATCAGGAATATTGTGTCCAGTTCTGGGCCCCTCAGTTCAAGAAGGACAGGGAACTGCTGGAGAGGGTCCAGCGTAGGGCAACAAAGATGATTAAGGGAGTGGAGCATCTCCCTTATGAAGAAAGGCTGAGGGAGCTGGGGCTCTTTAGTTTGGAGAAGAGGAGACTGAGGGGTGACCTTATTAATGTTTATAAATATATAAAGGGTGAGTGCCATGAGAATGGAGCCAGGCTCTTCTCAGTGGCAAACAATGATAGGACAAGGAGTAATGGGATCAAGCTGGAACACAAGAGGTTCCACTTAAATTTGAGAAAAAACTTCTTCTCAGTGAGGGTGACAGAGCACTGGAACAGGCTGCCCAGGGGGGTTGTGGAGTCTCCTTCCCTGGAGACATTCAAAGCCCGCCCGGACACATTCCTGTGCGACCTCACCTAGGCGTTCCTGCTCCAGCAGGGGGATTGGACTAGATGATCTTTCGAGGTCCCTTCCAATCCCAAACATACTGTGATACTGTGATACTGTGATAATCTACAGTAAGAAGCCTACATAAAACTATAGTAGGGTATGGAGAGAATAAAAGATGCCTGCCATTTCTGTTTCTGTCCCCCCCTCAACACACATTGCAGCCACTTGTGGTCATAGACAAGGATTTGGTCCTCTTGGTCAATATTTACACTATATTTCCTTTGGGGTAGAAAAAGCATGGACATACTGAAAACAGGGACTTAAAAAAGGTTTCTCCTTACTCAATGAACCTAATTCTCAGTTATGCAGTCAGAATGGCATCATTTCCTGACCAAAGTTTGTTTAGCAGAGACACATCAGATCACAGAGTTTGGATTTGCACTCCCCCAAAGTTCTAGGCTGTTCAGCTTAGGAGCTGCAGGTCAGGACCACCTCTCAGCTTGGCAGTTTTAGCCAAACAGAGCCAATGCACTTCATGGGCATGAAATGGTGAGAATTTGCTTCCATACACAATCAAGCCAATAAGTGGTAACTCTGTTATTAGTGTTAATTGATATGCAAAAAGAAAGCCTGGGTTGATTCTCAGATTCCAGGATTTAGGTTTAAAGAACTGGCAATAAGACGAGACACCTTCTACTTGTCAGCTGAGCAGATTGAATCTAGTGGTTGTGTCTCACCACAGCAGGAATGCTGTCAGTTTTCAGACTGGAACTTCTGACGTGATGAACAGGCCACCCTAACCAAGTAGTGAAAAAGTGCACATAGATGATATCTTCCCTGCATTAGTTTTAGAGATTTAATATGGGAAGACTTCTATTCCCCACTGTAAAAAAGAGCTGGGCAAATTTCTTAAGAGGTCTTATAAATGGCAGGTGAGTTAGAGGGCACCTGCACTTACATTTACCCTGAGGACTATCGAGTATAAGTCCTTTCAAGCTTGGTTCATCGTAGAGGATAAAACTAGTGCCCCCAGCTCTTTTTTTCTATGGAACACTTTGCAAGTGAAATGTATGTGATTCAGCAGAGAGACAGCAACATGTGATTGTCTGGGTTGCCTGGCAGTGCTAAGAAAGCTCCACTGGAGCCAGAGAGAGGAGAATCTGGACATCTGTGAACCCTCCCTGAAGTTTCTAGGGTACTGGAGATTTAACTAAACTTCTCAATCCAATGGTGTATCCCAAATTGGTTTAGAATGAGAATGAGGGTTTTCTTGTCTACCATATCTGTGACAGAGCTAAGGGAAAGTCAGGTAACATCACCAACTGGTGAAGCTGAGAAAAAACAGAGTTATTTTTAGGTATGTAAGTTCTTGAAAACCCCAGTCATTTTCTGGCCAATGCCAAATGCTCCACAAGTGTTAGCAATGAGAAAATTCTCCTTGTAAAAAGAAGTTCAGGCACCTCCTTTTACCTTTGTAATCTGAATGTCACTATTTGCTTGAATCCATTTACAGAATCTGGACTTTTTGTTGATCAAAAGCATATACCTTCGTGGTAATCCTCTGGTTTGGACAGTGAAAACTTGCAGCATGTTTAGTGTTTCCAACAGGTCTAATGACCTGATAGAAAGAGTTCAAACCATTTAGGCACCCAGCTCTGAAACTGGATAGGTTTAGAGCATGAAGAAAGTGATAGTTAAAGGATTTCTGTTGAGTTCTTGCAATATGAGAATGAGAGGATTTGTCTATAAAAATACCAAGAAGGATCTCATAATTTATCTCTAGCCTGCTTTGAGGAATAGTTTAAAATGTAATTGAAGATGTCATTAATGAAGTGCAAGACCACCTTCAAAGGCAGTAGAAATTTTCTGGTAGAAAAGGGCAGAATTTGCACAGGTTTGGGCTGAAGTATGGTGGTAGGGCAACTTCCTTGTTGTAGGTTTGATTCTTGGTTTTTGTTCCCATGTATAATTCCCATGTAATAATGAATTAAAGAGCTGGAAATTATAAAGTGGAAATTATTGCAATTGAAAGTGCATTAGCAGATTTGCGTATCTTGGGAGTTCATGACTGAGAAAAGAAAAATTACAAAAGATCAAGACAAAGAGTATTATGAATGGGCTTGAGAAGCCTCTTCCTTTCTCTTCTACAGTTAGTCTTCTAACATCATGGACAGCAGATCAATTTATGACATGCTTGTTCTAAATACTGTAATTTCTCCTAACCAAAATAGTGCTTGAACTAAAATAATGAGACCCTGTTCCTCTTACCTGTACAAACTGCTCCAGGGCTTTCCTATCCAGGCATGTGTAGTTCTGTAGGAACTTGAGCTTCTCCAGCTGGAACTGGTCCCGAAAGTGGGTCTCTGCCTGCTTCTCCAGCAGCTGGAAGACCATAGCTCCCAGAAGGAGGTAAAAGAGATACCCCAGTACCAGCAGTGGAGTCCAGCCAATCTGCTGGTTGTGTAGGGTGAGGAGAGGCATGCTGCCGCTCTGCTGCCGCCAGTCCCTGTTCAGTACTTAATAGGTTACTGTCCCAAGACGTCTGCTACCCGGGACACCCAGAAATCACACACCCATGTTACCTGCTTCTGCCCTGGAGAATTTTTTAACAAAACACACAGGTATCAAGCCTATACAAAATGAGACTAACAGGCAAATTTTACCTCTCCACATCTTTTCTCTATCCAAAATAAAGGAAGAGAATTTATGGCTTAACAAGAACATGAATCATACTGTTTTTCTCCTGTTAAAAAAAAAGCAGGCAAACCAAACCAAACCAAAATAAACAAACAAACCCAAACAAAAAACAAACAAAAACAAAACAAAAAACTTTTATCCAGAAATCTCAATCAAATTCATGAAGCCTGACACAAGCCCTCTGGAGACTGGTATTGTTTTCCAGGCTAGAAAACTGAAGTAAAACTGTGGCTGAATTACTTACTCAGGGTCATACAAATATAGAGTCGCAAATATACTCTTAAGGTCTTCATAAGTAAAGACTCACTCTAAACACTAGACTTCTGTATAAGAAAACACTAAAAACTCTTTAATTACAGCAGACTCCCCAGAACTGAGTATGGAGCTGACTAAATGGAAAAGTCAACAGCTGCCGTCTGTACCATACAAACATTGCTGGCACCAGTGAAAGCAGCATGATGAAGCTCAAACATCCTGAGTTCAGCCCGATCACAAGACAGAAGTTCTCTTTCTTTTCTAACCTCAGTATGATCAGTCTCCTCACTGCCTCGCCTGCCAGTCCAAACTCTGTCAGAGAATTCCACACTTCAAAACCCTTTAGTCCATAGAGTTAGTGAATGAACTCCCGCCTCCCACTTTCAGTGTCTGCATTGCTCTTTTAATCCAAATGCATAAGGGAGAAGGAGGCCTTAAGGTTAATCGTTAGCTAAAAAAGTATCAGAGGTTCACTCCTGGGAGTCTTCATGATTATCATGTACTGGAAATGAGCTGGGCTTGCATATTTTTCTGTAGGAAGAGCTTTATGGCTGGTGTCATCTATGCCACACTGCTTCTGAAAGAAAATACACAAAGCAAGAAGGCCAAGTAGCTAGGGCTGCAGTTTTGTTGTTAAACTCCCTTCCAGTTAAAATGTTCTGGATACGGGTGTCCCTCCTTTGCTTAGTATTCAAATTGGTTTTCACCTACCTTCAAACAAGAGAACAGAGAAACAGACAAAGAAAACAGAGAAACAGACTGAAAAAATGGTTTCATTCATATCCGTACAATGGAAAACCCCTGTACTTGTCATTTGAACTGTGCTCCTAGCCTAGGGCCAGCCATCTCCACCCAGAAGAGGATAACTGACTGGCAGCAGCAGGCCACTTGTCACTCGGAAAAGTGAAAAGTATCATGGAGAACTCACAGAAGAACATCTTGGACCTTGTCTGGGACCACTCTGTTGCTGTAACTGGGGGACAGAAAGGTATCAAAAGAGAAGTGCAACATGCAAGGACTCAGAGCCTTGGTGCTCTTTCATTTCTTTTCAGCTAAGTGAAGCATTTGGGAGATAGAAGCTATAGTGACATTGATATTACCGAGCACTGCAATTACCTTATGGAGCAAACTGATCTGAAGCAACCAATATGTCCCACTTATCACTGATGGAAAGCCTTCTCTTTGTCCGTGCTAAGGATGACGATGACAATTACTTCCAGAGTATCTAGCAAGAACGTCTCTCTTGCATCTGATTTCCATAATTAAAAGGTACGACTCATTCTGTACCTCATGAAATGTTATAGGTAGACAAGCCTGGGATGTTGCACAACTGCCTGTTACACTAGCAGGGCTGTCTCTGGAGAGAAATCCAGATGTTTGTCATGTTGTAGTTTATAAGACCTATGTCTACCAGTGCAAGAGAATGCTGGCCTACTAATTTTCTGGAATGGATGCAAAAACATGCACATAACTGGGCTGAGACAAATTCCCACAGTTGAAGAAGGTTTCACAATTAAGGTTATAAACCTATTAATTAAATTATAAATGAACAGCACTGAGCCTCTTCTATGTCCCTGTCTGTTCAGTTCAACAAAGCATTCCAGCTGCCAAACTTGTACATCTAAATTATTGTGCCAAAAGAAAAAAAATGCCTGGTTAGGTTTACTTTTAGGATCTTAATTCTCTGAGGGATTTTGCAAATTGAGTCATTAAAATTGTCAAGGTGTGTTTACTGCTATACGGTAGATATTCGTACTTAAAGTACTTCAGCATTAGAAGTGTATCCTATTTGGATGGCTCTTCTAATGCTCTTCTGATTGAAAACAAACAAACAAACAAAACCCCCATGAGTTCACAAACATTACAAATCAAAAATGCTGGAAGCAAACATTTCTTGAAAGTAGCTGAACTTGGAAATCAACTGTTGCTCAGAAATTCTGCTATTCCAGTGCTCCCTGCCAATGTTAAACACAAGAGTGCATTTAGTCTCAGAGCTAAGGAATGAATTCTCATAAAACATGTTTTGAATCCAGAGCTGAACATGACCTCCTTGATTATTCCTTCAGTTATTGTATCTTCCTCCCTTGATACTGCTGCAATATGTGACTGACCCAGTAGGATCCAGCTTTTCCCAGAGAAAATCTGAACACTTCTGGAAAGGACAGATACCAAAATTACATCCTGGTCTACAATCAAGAGAATTAATCACTTTACTTGTATTACCTGGAGGAAGTCAAAGGATTCAGAGTTCTCCAGTTGTTTTACCTATTGTTGTTACAGTGCATAACAATTCTTAAACATGGAGGGATGCTAAATAAAAGATAAGCCCAAAATAACGGACATGGTTTTCTCACTCTGTACTTCAAAAGGCAGAAAAAATACTACTGTGATCAGTAGGAGTATAATTTACATAGACACATATATGCTGTTTCTTAAATAAGTAATTAAATGGTTGAAAGATACCTTGGCTGATCCCATCTTCCTCAAACTTCTGGTAAAGGGTGGATTTTTGGACTACATTTTCTGGAGGAAATGTCCCTGTAAAGAAATAGATGGCAAACTGGACACAAAGGTCCAAGGACATATTCTTTCCCAGGGTATTCACTTCAGGCTGAACAATTTGTACATGGAAATACTGAATTATTTTGAATTTGTCTTGCTCCTTGAATGACTTTCAAACCCTGCACTTCAGGGAAGAGATAAGGAAATTATTTAGAACCATGTTAAATATAAATAGCAGTAACTTTTTGCATTTCTTCAAGCATGACACTGCCATCTGGCAATTTTCCACTCTGATTTTTTTCTCACTCCAAATTTAAACTGATTGTTTTGACTTACTGATTTACACTCACATAGGTGAAAATATGGAGCATTTTCAGAGAAAGCTTATAAGGAGTTCCAAGATTTCAAGACTGTTTTTCTCAGATTCCACAGGTCAAGGAAGGGTGAAAATCCTTGAATTCTGTAGTTATTGTATTGGAGGTAGTCCTTTTCATTTCCATTCTATATCAGTATAAATGCATTTGAGTAACCCCACTGTTGTCTCACAAATACAAATATTTGTTTAGTTCACTGTTTGTGTCAAATGATATACCTCAGCTACCCTCAAAAAATGAACAGAAAATAGTCTTTAGAAAATCTCAGCTGTGGCCCCTGAGATTTACCTCAACAGAAAGGGAAAACAAAGTTTTAGTTGAAAGTCTTCAATTTTACTGTGGTGGTGTCAAATCAAAGTGTGTAAAGTAGCTATTATAAATATCTAGTTTACATTGCTTGCTGTATTGGTGAGATTTCAAAGTAAACACTGCAGGAATCAAAACAGAAAAAAAATAGAAAAAGATCATTTAACATTGATTTAAACAACAATAAAAGTGATTAATATTAAATAATCTAAAACCAGAAGTTTGGCTGTTGTGGTTATTAAAAATGGACTTTGAAAAGACAAACACATTCTATATAGTGCTACCAAGCATGCTATATCTAACTAGGCATTCCCAGGTTTTCATCTTGTTGGCAACCATATTCTCCAGCTGGATATTTTGTATAGGCAACATTTACAAGATCTTAATATTTTGTTATAGAATCATAGAATTGTTTAGGTTGGAAAAGACCTCTAAGACCATTGAGCCTAACCATTAACCTAACACTGCCAAGTCCACCACTAAACCATGTCCCTCAGTGCCACATCTACACATCTTTTATTTTATTTTCTTTTATGCTATATTGCTGTAGAAGACCAGCAGATATCTATCTTCTCCTGCAATAAACTATATAAAAGGATTGGAAATGCCTTGAAATAAGAGATGAGATGATCCACAATATCTGGCATAATTTAATTCTGGAAATATCTGTATGATATCCATCACTGTAGAGTTACTTAACCAAGAAATCTCCATGAATGAGATATTTGGATTTATTCTGGCTGGAGATAACAAATAAATTGAATTTACCATACAAACATTTAGCCAACCAGCAACTAGATATTATGGTGAATAGAGAGCAGTCAGATATGCATGAGAATCCCTGCGCTTAGCAATACTGTTTTAGAGGTGGCTTAGGCAGGAGTCAAACCATTACAAATAAATGTCACTGATTGTTTTTTCATTGTGGTAAATGCTTGGGTTATTTCAAATTACTCTAGAAATTATTTGAAGATAGATTATTAACACACATAACTTTGTTCACTTATGGCCAACCAAACTTTCTGGAAGCAATAAATGCTTTCATGAAAACGAAAAGAAGAAGAAACCTAGTAGATCACGCTGTTTTGAGCAAGAGATGGGATCAAAGACGTGCTGAGGTGCTTCCCAACCTGGACCCAAGAGGCAAACTTTGAAGAGTAGAGGCATTTTTTTAAGAAAGTGTATGCTATACTTCTTAAGACTATTATGTACTGAATGAGCAAACTTTTCTGTCCATATAATATTATGAAAATTCCAAAAGAAGCAAGAAAGGCCTTGCATTTGTTTATATGGCTTTTCTATATTTATATGTTCTTCTATTATTGGATGCACTTTTGCCCAAGATCTTATGTGTTTTGTATAATCAATCTCAAACCATTTTGCAAATCATGTTCTGCTTTGCTGATAGTGATTGAGTTTCACACCAGTTTTACAACATTTCAAAAAAAGTCTAGAGAATTTTGAAACAGGAGAGCAAGTAATCTTTTCTCTTAGTGAGTTAGCTGTGCAGCAAACTGAGAACAAAACACTGAATATGTAATCATCAAGTAGTAGCAGTGTCACATAGATCATACCAGGGTACCATAGAGATCCTTCTCTTCATCAGTTACTAAAAGTTATTGGAAATGCTTCAATGTCAAAAGGAATGAAATGTTGTACCAGTAGTACTCTTTTGGCCACCTTTGAATAAATTCACCATAATGGAGATGTTAATGAAAACCTAAAAAGACAGCTGCTTCCCTCAGCAAAGTTTTGGAACGTCTGGTTCTCCAGCTAGCTGGGTTGGCTGGAGGCAGGATGGCAGCCCTGCTCTCCTCAACAAAGCTGTATAAACATTAATTCAATATATATTTAGTAGTGTTCTTACATTTAACAGGGTAGGAACAAAAATAAAGACAGACAAAGATTCTGGTAGAAGAAGGACATTTTAATATAATCTCCAACAAAGAAGACATACAGAATGTTAGGGATTGGAAGGGACCTCGAAAGATCATCTAGTCCAATCCCCTCTTCGGAGCAGGAACACCTAGATGAGGTTACACAGGAAAGTGTCCAGGCAGGTTTTAAATGTCTCCAGAGGAGATTCCACACCCTCCCTGGGCAGCCTGTTCCAGTGTCTGTTACTCTCACTGAGGACAAGTTTCTTCTCAAATTTAAGTGGAACCTCTTGTGTTCCAGTTTGAACCCATTACCCCTTGTCTTACCATTTGTTGTCACCTAGAAGAGCCTGGCTCCATCCTCGTGACACTCACCCTTTATATATTTATAAACATTAATGAGGTCCCCCCTTAGTCTCCTCTTCTCCAAACTAAAGAGACCCAGCTCCCTCAGCCTTTCCTTATACGGGAGATGCTCCACTCCCTTAATCATCTTTGTTGCCCTGCGTGGGCCTCTCTCCAGCAGTTCCCTGTCCTTCTGGAACTGAGGGGCCCAGAACTGGACACAATATTCCACGTGTGGTCTCACCAGGGTGGAGTAGAGGGGAAGGAGAACCTTGTACATCCTAAATTCTGCATAAAGGTTACCAATTTATGTGGTAGCTGTGCTGATTTTTACAGAAAATCAAAATGCAGAAAAAGATATAACTGTAATATTTCTTAATTGATTGCTTCTTGGTTGTTAGTTTGATAAATGTATATTTTCTGTAGGTTAGAAAATACTAATGCATCATGTACTTCCAAATAATTAGGAACTTGCCGCTGAACTAAGTATCAGCAACTTCAGGAAATACACATCCTTGAGAATGATGTGTGATTCTGCCAACACATCACTGTATTTTTATGTGAACAACACAAACCCTTCTGCATGCATCCATATAAGCTTATCACTACCATGAAAAATGATGGCCTAAATCTAGAAGTAGGTATATCTCAGAGACTGCATTTTGTATTGCATTTTTTGATTTGTTTTAGTCTGATGGGTAAAAGAAGCTGTTGCAGAACCAAATATTATTCAGTAAAGTAGTACCGAGTCAATAGTGGACGTACATTGTATAGAATATATAAGTGCATTTAAATTTTCACATCTGATTTGTGTTTTATGACTATTTGCCCTTTAAGCTTTTCAAGTGTCAGAGTTTCTTCTGAAACCTGTATATTCTGGGAGGGTATATACTTTGCATAATATTTAATATATTCAAATGAAAGAAAAACAATTGGGATTTTTTTAAACTCTAGAATTTCTTTCTAATAAAGATTTATGTTCATATTACAATGCAATCTCAGTATTCTAATAATCTGATATGAAAACTACTATTTCTTGGAGAAAAAAATAAAAATCAGCAAAAGGTCTAAAATGAAATTGTACAGACTTTTGTAACTTTTCGCAACTATGACTTTTGCACAGAAGTCTCTGGAAGCTGACTAGATGAAATTAATATAGCCTTATGCAAATCTATGCAAACAAAAATACCATCAGAAGAAATAAGTGTTCCCCAGATTAACAATGTAGAAGAGCATTAAGACATTATATAATTTTAACATTTAGAAATCATACAATGAGTTCTCAGTAAAGAAACATATTTGGCACCTAATTGGTTGTTTTAGTTTTGCTTAATTTTAATGTAAGTTGAAGATACTGAGTGCAAATATTCAAATATTATTCACTGGAGAAATGGATTTTGCTGTCAAAGATTAATCACTTCTATAACTTTAACAATTAAATCTGTACATCTAAAGTAGTTATTCATACCTGTTTCTAAACAGAAGAGGAAGGCAAAGAATAAAGGTCTTTTTTTCTAAAAGGAAATAGTGGACTGCAAGAAGAATTTCATTTGTTCCCCAAGCCTGAAAGGACATAAAGAATACATTAGACTATGTTTTTGATTGAGTTGTCAGTTTAAAAATTGAACTTCAGAAACATAAAACGAAAGGAAAAAAAAAACAAACTTGTAAGACAAAAAAAAAAAATCATTCATCTACTCTTCGGCATTTTCATTTCTCTACCTCAAGACTGCCCAAGGCAACAAAAGCATATGTTTGCAGAGTAGCCCTTTGTAAAAAGCTTTCCAATGTAGTTATTACAGTGCTTTAACAACCCCAGCGAGCCTCTCTGAATGCACCTGCTTTAATTTATCTCTGTTTAGAAAGCAAACAGTAACAACCTACAAACTCCGAGGTAATCTTCTGTGAGACATCTCATTCCCTCTCCTGTATTACTGTCACTAAGGATATTGAGCATTCCCATGCTTTCTGTTTATGAAACATATTTTCCACTCTGTTGGCTTCTGCACACCTTTTTTCACCTTTTTTTTTTTTTTTTCCCCCAGCTGATGTAAAGTGGGGCCCTCAGTTTGCTTCTAAGATACTGTTATAAGAGTTTAAAAGGGTCAGGATCAATAAAGGAAAGAGCAATAAGCATGTTGACATATTTTAGGCCTAGTGGACTTTGGTTTGGCTGAGCCTGTGCTTTTTTCATGTAGTTTCCTGCAGGGCCCTCTGTGTGTAATAATCATGCAGGGAGTGAATACATTTGTGTGCAAGTGCAGAAATGCTTATTGAATATCTCAGTTGGACAGAGTTTGGGAAGGAGAAAACAGAGCACTGGACTGGGACTCAGCACACTTAGTTCCTAGATGGAGCTGTCTGACTTGGTGGCTCTGGGCAAATCATTTATCCATGTTCTATCTTGTATATGTTTGAGATTTATTGAGAAAAAGTTATGTATGAGGCTGATAACACATAATCTTTTCCCCCAAAGTATTCAGTCAGAATACATTCCTGCTTCTGCTCTTCCTTTCTGCTTAACTGTGCCTCTGATAGTTTTTCCTTATAAACAAAATCAAGTCCCCATCCCTACTCAAAAAGAGAAAACCCTCCAGTTTGGATGCAATAGTTTCTGCAAACTCCTTACAGCCAAAGATGCACAAACACTATAGCAATTACTGTTCCTCTCATCTCCTTTTAGACTAGGAACAAGTCAGGTAAGAGTGAAGTGACGTGCTCACAGGTAAAGGGAACACATACCCCTATCACATATATGGTAACAGTGGAGTCTTTCAGCCCACTTCTCCCAGTTAAAAAGGCTACCACAGCAAGTCATCAATGTCCTCAGGTTTCACTATGGTGATGAAGCACAAAGTACTTCCTTAGTAGTACTAATCCATAGGTTTTACTCTTCTTCATCTTGCTAAATCAGAATTCACAGGCTTTTTTGATCAATGGTTCCTGCTATCCATGGCTCCATTCTTCAAATTTAGGATGTTTTCCCTTTCCTCACATGCAGTCAAGGAAGAAAATCTTTCTCTTATCTGCTAAGTTGACTCCAAATGCTTCTCAGAACTTGCTGTTGCGCTGTCTGTTATCTATGACACATCAGGTCCCTATGTGTTTGTAACATGCCAGTCATACTTATGAAGTCTCTTTACTTTTTGTTCCCCTGCCTGTGCTTAGTGACTGGTTGTGCCATCCAGCCCACTGCCCAGATGACCAAACGCTACTCCATTCCTTTTCAGCTACTTAGGGCACCATGTAGTCCATCTTGTCTAACTGAACTTCAGATCTCCTCCGTTCTGCAAGAACACCTTTTACAACCTGGGGCCTAAGAGTTGCCAATGTTAATAATGCCTAGTCCCTTCTGAAACTGAGGGATGATGCTAGGTAATAACCTGTGGCTGAAAAACAATCAGGATGGAAAAGGCATTTGAGAGAGACATTTCTGATACAGTATGATTTAGGAGATGATCACAGGACATGATGTGCTCGTTAGTTAGATTACTGTACTTCACAGAATGAATCAACTTCTGACATTCTAAAGGCCTGAAACATTTGTTGTAAGACATCTCCAACCTTCTTCTTGAGAGAAGCCTGTAAACTCAATTTAATTTCATTTGCAGAAGACCTGACAACAGCTTTTCTAAATAAAGACAAAAGGGATCCCAAAGCTTAAGTGTATTAAGTGTTTGCTTTGGATGAGTGCAGGGAGGCTGTTTTTTCAGTCGCTGTGTGTTTACCTGACAGTTTTCTGATAAGCAATGTGATACCAAAACGCCACTTTGTGACAGTGCTAACACCATCTGCCAGGTGCTGATAGCTTGCTGGATAATGCTGCCATCAGCACTCACGTGCTGATGGAAAGTTATTTCTTCAGCAACTGCTACTGCTTTCAGCTTCTGACTAATTGGTTGCTACTACTAAAAACTATTAAAAAAAACCAAACCAAAACAAAAACCAAAAACATAAACCAAAACCCCACATGCAACAAAAAACAAAACCAAAACCAAACAAAACAGAAAAAGAAAATCACAAGTCATTTTTCTTTATTGTGATGAATTACTTTTAGGCTACCTTGCAGTGCAACCATTGTGAATTTATTGCTTTCTGCCTCCTGCTGATTTTACTTATCTACACTGTAGAGTGAACTTTATTGCCTACCTATGATTGCTCTCAGTATCTGACTTGGTGACAAATACTCATAGAAAGTTTAATTAGACCTTGATAAAGTGAAATACCTGTTAATGGTGTACACTGCTAGACAGAGTGGGCCAGTCTGCCTCATGAGGCAGGTACAGTGCAATCATTTGTGCAATCTTTATTTGGTGTCAATTGTTACAGATAAATTTTCCAGCTGAAAACCAGGAGAGGTAGTTTAAAGAAAACGTATAGAGAAAATTTTGGAAGTATTTTAATCATCAAGAGACCACATTCAAATGCATTTACTTCAGTGTAAAGAAATACACTGTGCAGGGTGCACAGACGTGCATGCCCCAGAAAGTTCACTGATGGTGACTGAGAAAAACAGACAGCCTTCATAGTTTTACACTGCAGCATTGAGCTACTAAAATAAATACATGTGAAGGACCTAAAGTGTTTAGAATGGCTGAGAACATAACGTAATATAACTTCAGCCAGAATCAGTTCTCACTTGCGTCAGTATAAATGTGGAGTAAAGCTATTTTGGCTTTAAAATGCTGTACTGGAGATTTTGGTTTGGCTTCCTGGTTTTTGGCAGGGTTTACCTTTCTTTTGCAGGATGTTCTGTCTTGCTTTCATGAAAGCTAGGATGTCAGCATCAGCCTGGCTGTCTCCAGTCAGAGGAACAGATGTGCTTGAACTTGATGGGGTCCTGAAATAAGAAAGTATACTTGTGGTCCCAACTGAGTAAGAAGGTCATTTTTCTATTCCATTATCTCCTCTCTTTTTTCAGCATGGAGGACTTTGTTTTCCGTACATACTGTTAGAGATGGCACAATTCTGAGCAAAATCAGACTCAGGACTTCTTAATGCTGTTATGCAGATTCTTAAGATTAGCCAGCATCTTTTTGTATTGTAGGGCTACATGCTGATCAGCTATAAAACCTCTCACAAAGGCTTAAAAATATTTTACTGCTGTGTCAAAGATTTTCTTCCAAGTGGAAAAGTGTAATATAGGAGTTTACCAATGAAATTATGGATGTGACTATGCCAAATGTTTGTTTACTTCAGGAAAACGTGCTGCTATTTATTCAAACAGATCAATATATTTTTGCCTATTAAGATAGAATTCCTATTAAGGAAATTAAGATAGAATAACAGACATAGAAGTAAACAACCATGACATTTATGACATTTGCTGACAGAGGCAACTCCTTTGTGCTGCTGAGTCTCCAGTCCCAGCTGCAATCTTGTATCTATGCAGTTAAATCACTGACTTACCTCTGCTTTTGATAGACCCTCTGGTGGTATAACATGATGTAGTACAATGAAGCTGTCCTATTCAACTAAGAAAGCTAAGAATTTGGCCCTGTGTCGTTAGCTTCATTTAAAGATTAAGTACTAATAGTGAAATGAGAAATGCAGTGACAAAAGTTACAATCTGAAAGGACAAGTAGAACTAGAGGGAAGTGGTGCTGGTTTTTTTTTTTCATATCCTACTTTTGTAATTAAAGTTATTTCCACTGTTCCTTACTGACTATTGCAGTAAAATGTAAGTGTGCCTGACATAAACCAGAAGTTTGATATAAAAAGAAATTGCTATGAAGTTAATAAAATATTTCTTTTAATACAATTTACAAGGTGGTCTCAGAACACCAGTAAATGACTATTCTCTCATTGATTTTAATTTGATTAGCAACAATATAATAAATAAAAAATACACAATATATTTGAGAAGATACCGTCTAAATTCCATTTTAGCTTCTCTTTTTCTTCTGTTTTCCTTAAGCACAAATGCATATTAAAACATTAGGCTTTGAGGGATGAAATTTTCCATGATTTTCCACTGTTCTAGAAATTGATTGTTTTGGAAAATGAAAGAAAACCCCGTTGTGATTTGTTCTTATGAATGCAGTAGGAAAAATAGTAACTTAACCCTATTTTCCTAAGGGTCTTAATAGCCAGAAGTGCAGAGCACAATAAGAATGTAACTTCTGAAAGTATACTGACGTGGCATGATGTTCTGGTGGGAGAAAACAACATGGAAATGAGCACATTAGAAAAAATAGAGAAGCTGTCAAAAAAAGAAAAAAAAAAGTAGTTTCTGTTAACCTGTTAAGCTAATTTTCACAAAGCAGTACCTCTTTTGAGAAAATGTGAGATATAACCTTTGCCAACTCTGACATATCTAGGCTGCTGGTATTATTTTATTTTATTAGAATAATTTGTAGGAGGGAGACTCAAAATATTTTAAGGACAAAACCATGAGAGTGAAAAAACTCTGTGTAGTCACTACATTCTTCCATACTTACATGCTCTGATCCCTCTGCCTTTCATTTTTTTTTAATTTGCTCTTTTAGAGTCACTTTCTGTTGCTGAGAAGACACAGCCATGTTGATTCATAAGCTCATGGTGAAAAAAGCTTCAGGTCAAACAAGAAACCACCTCTTTAATGCTGATAATGCAGCTACATGGTGTGAAGCTACAGGCAGCTTTGGTGTTGTTTTGGAAGCTGGAAGAAAATCTGCAATTTCAGGGTTTTTTGTGGGTTTTTGTTGTTTTGTTTTGTTTTTCAAGAAGATTGTTAAAGAGACTGATAAAGGATTATCTAGGCATTATATTACTTATGGTATGCTTTTTTCCTCTGAATAGCCCAGGTACCCTTCTTACCTTGTTTTTGAAATTGGGTTACTAGAAGCGATCGAATTGTTTTTCCCAGCTGGATCTTCACTGGGGCTGACTCTTGTGGTCTCTGAAAAGCTGAAATGAGAACAGAAATGACAGAAAGAATTTAGCCCTTCTGGAGAGAATATTAACACATGCTAAGTAACTATAAAGAAGCTGTTTTTCAAGACTTTTTATCTATATAAAGCACTTGTCATTTACTGGAAGAAGACTTTCAGTTGAATCCATGTGATGATCAGGTTTATGTAGAGAATGTAGCTATGAAAGAATGACAAGTAAGCTCATAATGATGACACTTTTAGTATTTGCCTTGTAAGCAGGGTTTGTAAAGCACTTTGATGTATGTATCTGATGTACAGTTTGTAATGGTATATTTAGTTCCCAAACTTAGCCAAGTGAGGCCTTAGCTCATTTTCCACTCTTTCTTTTGTCAGGCAAAATTATTACTGAAATCAGTGGGAGACTGGATGAGAACTCAGTGAGGACTTTGGGATGTGGCTCGTTGATGGTAGCCAAATATATTGCAAGCAGCTGTTGTGCATCCCTGTCCCTGCAAACAATGTTATTGGAGACCATCTCCACCAAGAAAGCAGAGCTCTGCCACGGGATGTCTGGGGACTCTCTCCTTTCCCCAGCGGTTGTGTATGCTGCCGGACTCAGTGCCAATCTTGGAGAAAGCGGCAACACCGAACTACTCAGTTTTAGGCTTTTTCCAGTAGATGGCAGGATTGGCAAGTTCTTGCTTTTCAAACTCTGCAGTAGTTCATTCATTGTTGGCTGATGAATTGATATTTCTGGCAGAGAACTTGAAAAGGGGAAGAAATTTATGACTAAAATTTTACTGTATTACACTGTGCCAGGTTCAGTTTTTCAGAAGATATTGTGCCCAAGAGTATACGTCATTTTCAAATGAATAGCTCCAGGTTTACTGAATGTTTCTCTTTAACTCCTTGAGTCCCATACCATTTGCACCTGCCTAAATGGTTGAAAATAACCTTAAGACTCAGCCTAATTCAACTAAATCAATATAATATTTAATGTTAACAATATTCCAGACTTTATTACACTTCCATATTATAAGAGCTAGAAAGGATGTGTGATGTTATTACCTACTATGTGATTTAACAACATTCAGGAACTTCACATCATAGTTCTGCTTTAGGATTTCCTGAATATTTTTTCATTGATTTGGCAGTTCTTAAAAACTACGTGATTTAGGGGCTTAAATTCAATTTTCTAGAAGGACTGTGTCTGTGCCCTGAGATACCTAGGCATTCAAGTCATATAACCAGAAGTGACTGATGATGGTTACATTTTTCTGCTGCAGAGGATGCACCAGGGTTTTACAGTATCAAATGCAATTTCATTGCGAAATAATACGCTGCATAAATGTAGCACCAGTACAATTCAACCACAAATCTATCTAGGCTATGGATTAAATGATTTGTTTTTCCTATTTGTGTGTGGGGGGGGGGTGCAGAGGATATATAATCTCCTCATATAGCAAAACTGATGACAGGCTTGCTTTCCTTAGCAATGTCATAGGGTCCCTAGTGACAGGTTTCCAGGCTCTCAAGATCAACAAGTCAAAAGAACTGAGTTACAATAAGATACCTTCAATATAACCGCAAAATACTGAAATGATAACGATTTGTTTTCTAAACAGTCATTTGTCTTGTAACTGGGAGCATGGTGTTTGAGTCTGATATTTGCAAAAGCATTCTGGTGAACTGTACTTCTACTAAAACTGCATTTTCTTACAAGTAAGGAAGAAAAAAATACCAATTTACCTGTTAATTGATAGATGTTGTGAGGGTTTTCTAAGCTGAGGATAAACAGTCACGGTATTTGATGAGCTAACCATCTCTGGCTTTTCCTGCTGGGTTTAGATTGAAAAACAAAATTATGTAGGATAAGATTTTTTTTAGAGTGCTTAATATTGGCCTACAGGTCTCAGCAATAATAAGGCAGGCAATGACCCATTCAGAAAACATGGAGTCTGAATCACACAGTATTTTCTTCACTTGGACAAACACTTCTGAATGAAGAGAAAATGTTGAGGATTGGTTCAAGTATTTCTAAGCTCAAGTTACAAGTTTTTAATATGTGACACCACGTGTTCGCTGATTTGAGTTTCTTAGGTAGCTCAGATGTATAGATAGGTCAAGATTCAATAAATCAATCTCAATTTTTTTTTTTTTTCAGTTTTCTAATCTTCTGCTGATGAATCATGAGAAGCTGAATACTGGACCTCTCCTGTTAAGGGGCAGAGAAAAATATGCTCCAGCAGATTCAACAATATTATTTGAAATGCTTTGAAAAGCCTAAATATTTAGACAGGAGAGTGACTAAAACATCCTCTTTGCCACTAATACGGTTAGAGATTTTAACCTGAGAAGTATTTTGCAATGACGACTTGAAGTTAAGCTAGTTAGGTGATACTTTATGGATCAACAACTTCGTCATGTTAAGTTCCATATTTACTTTAGGCTGTTTCCTTAAAAATACAGTTTAAATTTATACTCATAAGAATGAAACAAAATACTGACTAAACACTTCTTTGTTTATAACAGTTTTTCCCCAAGGAGTAAATCTGCTCTTCCAGTTAATAATAAATTATATGGGATGGACTGCACTCAGCACTCTTTCTCATTAGGCTGATATGCATTTCATGGTAGTGCTTTGCGGTGTGATGCCATGTGACTACTTGAAAGACATTTAAAAAAGTGTCTGAAGGGGAGCATAAGATAGCAATGTTGTTGTTTCAGTTGATGATCCTCCGGACCCTCTTGTACTGTCTCGTGTTTGTGTGAAACTGTGTAGCTTACAGACTGCATTATGAACTTCTAATACAATTTTTAAAATGACATCTTTTTAGTTGTTTTTATTTTTATTTTACACAAGTAATGAAATCAGAGCACTCTGTTTCTGTTGGGTTCTTAAACAGGCAATGATGGCAGTGGTGGACCTCAGCTAGAGTGAGGGGAGGCGCTCTGTGTTAGGAGCTGCTGACCCTTTGGGAGCTTAGGAAAGTGGAAAGGTTACCAGAGTCTTTGTAAAAAAAGGAAGCTGAAAACTAATTATATTTTCTGGGATTTGTCCATATTACAGTTACGACTGCCATCTTCCAATAAACATGTCATAAACCTGATGAAAATGTAGTTTTGCCAGCAGTAAAAAAGCTTATTTTTTTCCCCCATCTTCTCTATCTGTTTTACGTTCCTTCAGACTTTTTGGGTCCACTCTTTGTTTTCAATCAAGTTGTTTAGGGAAATGTCAAAACACAAAATAGAGCAGAAAACAAGGGTTTTTCTTTGTTTGTGTTAGCTTCCTATGAGCATAATTCACATTAGCTTTGTCTGATTCATGTTGGCATTAGCATGGGTGAATCAGGTCAAAATCCCATCCTTCATACTCCTTTCTTTAAGAAATGACTGAAGATGGTAGTTTACATGAGAATGGAAGAAATATGAAGTGTTTTCATACCTGTAGCTTTTGTGCTTCTTCAGACCACCAGATTTCAAAGTCTTTTTGCAGCTTCATCTTGGCTTTTTCCATAAGAAGCTGCAGGTGCTCAATCTCTACCTTCAGCCCTTTCAAGCGATTGAACATTGTTTTATAACTAATATAAGAAGAAAAAATTGCATTACAGATATTCCAACACATATCTGAACCAAAGCTTTAGACTACCTAGAACACTCACAGATTGAAACTACAAAAGAATATATAATAATTATGGATGCAGGGCACACCGAGTTGAGGTAGGAAGGGACATGTCACATTTTAAGAGAGCTTCACTGGACAGTAAGTACAAGAAATTTATCTCACAAAGCTTTTATTTCACTAAAGAAATTACTGACATTCAAGTGTGATCAATATTGATTAACAATTAAAATACACATTCAAATATGACAATCATTTCTTTTGATTTCTCAGCATGTTACCATTAATAAACAACTGGTCACCAGAGCCTGGATTCAGACAGGAGCTGGGTGCTGATTCCCCTTTCAGATGGAAGCTTCATTAATGAGGCCTCTTGGCTAACATGTAGTTGGAGCTTTACCATTTGTATGAAATAGTGAGAAGTTTCCTCACAGGTTGCACATGCCATAAATGCTAGAAAAATACTTAGAAGTGATACCCTTGCATCTATTTTCTTTCATCTTCCTGGCTACAGCAACATTAGAGCAAACAGAAGGATTGGTTAACCAATGCAAATTCTACATATTATTTACACTTAGTCAATCCTATATAGCCTAAAGATTTTCCTTAGGTCAGGGAAAGCAAGACATTTCTGAATCAACCAAAAAGGTTCACAATATATTTGGATTCAAACAAGTTTTTAACACTAATCCTCAGGGAGGATATTAAGCTATTTTTTTTTTATTATTTTTAGCCATTAGCCCAAACATAAATATTCCTCACTCACGTACTGTGGCATCTTACAGACAATCCAATAGCATATAAACAAATTTAAAAACTATTAGTGAACCATAAAGCTGACATTTTACAAATGTCAGAGAAAACCCTGAGGGTAGCTGTGTGTGCAGAATTGCAATTGGAATATACTATCAGTGTAATTTATCTTCTGAAGTTTGGCAGAATTTTAAGGCAGAAGGAATACCTTTTTTTTTCCTCTTCAATTTGTGTTCGAAGTTGCTCTTCTACTGGATCAAGTGTATTTAGCTTTTCAGAAGGACTGGAAACAGCTGCAGGAGAAATGACTAGATGTAAACAATGACCATATGATGTCAGAAGAAGCACCTTTTAATTACAATAAAACCTATTTTTAAGAGAAAGGTAATGATATGTGGCTGTCGTGGTTTAACCCGAGCTAGCAATACAACCAAGATGGCTGCTCACTCACCCCTTCCCCACCACCCCTCACCCTCCAACAGGGGAGAGAATCAAAAGGGAAAGGAGAAAATTGGATTGAGATAAATACAGTTTAATAAAATAACAAAATACTAATACAGTACTAGTAAATATGTATATAAAATAGAAATAAAAGATACTCAAGGCAATTCCTCATGAACACACTGAGCAGCCAATCCCAGGAAACAGCACCTGTTCCCAAAGCCAATCCCAGAGAGAGAAAAGAGAGGAAAAAGGCAAAAAAGGGTCAGAGGCCTCTGCAAAATGGTAAAAAGCTGACATAAACATCCTGCACAGAACTCTGGGTCTGATAAAAAAGAGCGAAGAGAAAAAGAACAACTCACACAAGAGAAAGAGCTCAAGAGAGGGAGCAAGAAAGAAGAACAGAAGAAAAAAGGGGGTGACAAACCAGAAGGCCCCACTCTTAAATCTGGAGCGTGATGCTAATGGGATGGAATACTCTCATGATCAGTCTGGATGTCATTCAAGGTCTACCCCATTCGTACCCCCCTTCCTCGCTGCCTCACACCTGTGGGCAGAGTGCTCAGAATGTCCTTGGCTCTCAGACCAGAGCAATTAAAAACATTGACTCTGCTGCACTGTTATCTTCTTGTTCTCAAACTAAGTCCAAATAATGAGCCTTCTAGCTATGAAAAAGAAAGGTTTCTAACTGCATGAAGAAAATTAATGGATTTTCAGTCAAACCAGCAGAGTGGCTCATTAACAGTTTCTCTCTTCTGGAAATATTTCTTCAAATTCCTTATTTAGGCCTTACTTAGTATACAAGACACCTGATAACTTTAGTGATTAGCTGTTTTTATTTTTTTTTTTCATTAAAGATTGCAATATTTATTTTAGATATGAATAAAAGTGAGTTTGCCAGTCCATTTAAAAAGTTTGTCTTGGCATAAACCCTGCCAAATGCATTTAACCTGGCAGTTTTGGCTATAAAGACAAGATCAGAACAGCAAAGTCTTTGTGAAAAAAAGATCCAACAGTAGCTGTGCTGGTACCTAGAAAGAGAGTAAAAGAAAGAAGAGTAAAAGCCAAATCTTGAAAGAGAAATTAATTTCAGTAAGCAATAAATTCAGACAATTAGTATAAATAGGGAAAAATGTCCTAAAACTGTGCGAGAAATTTTTCAAGATAAAGGAGAACTGAGGAAATACCTTAACAGTAGACTAAGTTGACTTAAGAAAGCAACTTAGGATTTGCCTGTCCTGTAACAGAGACAGTTAGCATTCAATACACAACATGCTTATTCTGAGACAGCAAACCAGTCTTTCTATCATGGCTTATATGTTCAGCAGAGACAGGAAATGTAAAGTTACCTACAAGTATGACAAAAGTTTCTATTTCTAGAATGAGTGAGAATAGTTTAAAGCTCCCAAGAAAACATGTTTAACCTTTGTAACTGAAGAAAAATGAAAGAATCAAAAGATTTGCTGTACAATACATGCAAGTTTCCATCCCATCTGCTACTTCTGCCAAGAAAATAAATTCTGCATCAACTTGTCATGAGGCCTGAGGAGTGCACCCTCTCTTCAAGAAGAAGGATTCTGTCTGGAACAAGGGGGTAATAATGACTCCTCTCCACCTGTCAGCAAGCCAGCTGAAACCATTAATCTTTTGTTTTAGCACCCTGTAGCTTTATATAGATGAAGCTGAAAAGCATTTTGTTTCATTTAGAGTACTCAGGTCAAGAATGTTAATACAGACAGCCAAGGTGGACAAACCCCACGCATAATTCTCATTTCATACATTGTTGGATGTGCAGGTTACAAAAGAAGGATAGGGTGAAGGTATTTGTGGTGGCGAGGGTACCCTCAAAACTTAAAAAATAAGCTGCTTGGAACGTTAAAATTAACACACAAGTCAGGAGGTGCAAACATCATAGCAGAGGAGATCCTATTGTGATGGCTTTGTATAATAAGTTGTAACCAAACACAACAGATAATAAGAAGGCCATAACAATTACATCAGAACCTGCAAGGAAAGCAGTAGATCTTCCAATGATTACAGGGGATCAGGGTTTTCTGATTTGTCATATTTCATCCTCAGGAGAAGGCATAATGCGGAGCTACACAGGGACCTCAAGGGGAGGCACTCACTGAAGAGCTCCTGAAGGTCCACACTTGTTCTGCCCCTCATGAATATGCAACATCCAGGCTTGAGAGAGATGTGCTCTTGTGGAACAAACTGAAATGATTTAGGGAGTTACTGCCTCCCAAGTGAGCCGTGCTCACAGACCATGTGAGCATCCTTAACGTGTTTCCACACAAAGCCAGCCAGGCTTAGCTTTAGTTGTCTTTAGTAGTGGTTAAAAGGAACTCTCCTGAGTGCACTGAAGTGCATTTGGCCCATTTGTACAATCTGTTATGGTGTCTGAGTTCAGGAGGTACCAGGTCCAGCCCCTTATAACGAAGTGGAAGACAGTAACGTCTTAAAATGTTAATGCTGTTTCTGAAGTGGGAACTTCCCTACATGAAAACACATCACCAAATTCTGCCAGTCATTACAGAGTAATGCAAGGCCATAATATTGCAACTTTCCTTCCCTGATTTATTTGGACATCTAGTACTTGGAAAAATATTTTCACACTAGCTCTCAAAGGGCAGCCAAACTTAGGTAAAACTTGATCACCTATATAAAAAGATCAAGAAAAATGGTTTTTTGCTGCTGATTACACTCTGTAGAAGGGATTATTTGGTTGGAAGTTACCCTCAGAAATAATCATAAAGCCTTTTATATGAGACAATTACCTCTATGGCACAAAGGCGCAAGCATCTTCCACCCTGAATACAGCTCCACCCAGTATCTCTAGCAATATACTGGTGATAACAGCAATAAACACAGCTGTGGACAAGGTAGTAAGCAGCACGAAGTTTTGTATATGTGCAGTACAGAAAGAGATGAGTACACTGAAAGCTCATGTGGCCCCAGCAGCAAAAATAGCATCAGATCTTTCATCAAGTAAGTGGCTTAAACTTAAGACATTCATCAATGTGTTCCAGTCACAAAAGCAGAAGAGATCTGATCACAGGGACAGGTCAAGTCCAGTGGTAAGTCAAGTCCAGAACATGCCTAGGTGGACACTGCCTTGTAAGTTCTCTGACGGCTTCTCTCATGCTCTTGCAGTCTCCATTTCAGCTTTTTGTCATGCCTGTTCATTGCAACAACATGCTTGTCAACCAAATAGCATTCTGGTCTACAGACTAGACCTTTTTGAATCTGCCTACTGTAATATATAAGGATGAACATTTCAAGCAAAAGAGAACTACAGTCTAGTGGAGTGTATTTCTATTTCCTTTTGTTTTCTGCTGCTTCTGCCTTCTCCTGATTCCTGCTACTTCTTTTCTCCCCTCTTCCCTTTACCTTTCCTAAATCCTATGCAATGGTCATTTACTGCCCCTACGTTTTTGCTGTTGCAACGTCACACCCCTTTCCTCCCATCAGCCCAGGCAATTTCAGCTGCAGCTGAAGCTGGGCAGCCAAGCCTCGTTGTATCTTATGTCTAATGTTAGCATTCCTCAATAGGTAGAGTCAGTTATTTTAAAATACATGAGCTGAACAACTGAGTGAATAGATAACAAAATGTGGAAAGTATAATATTTACTCACAAGTTTAAGATACTCAAGAAGAAATACTTTCTTTTTGCTACAGGTTTTTATGCCTCTAAAGAGCTTCCTTTTATTGCACATATCTGCCTGCTCATGCAGAAACAGATAACGTTTATTGAAACGTCAAATAATTTTATCTATGTATTAACCACATATATAGGAAGTACGTGTAATAAAGAAAAGCTGAAAATTCATGAGATCAACTTTTGCTCATATACTTTAAAAAAATTGAAATATATTAACAAGTGCAGAGGTACTACTACTGAAATATTAATTACCAGATATCACTTCTGCAACTGCACAGAACACAATGTTCTGGCTGCTCTGTTCACTCAGGGTTGACTTTTAATTCATCTTTTGACAGTTTTTCATATGAAACTTGATTTTACAGACTAGCTCTATGCTTTTAGTGCACCAGCTCAGATGAGCCATTCAGCTAATGTGCAGTTTCAGGTGCACTTTAAATGACCCTGTGACTCCACCTGAGAAACAAATGCAGTTGGTGCCATTTGATCCTGGATAAGGCAGACCCAGGTTTCAGAGGTGCAGGGAAGGTATGATGTGCACGTTTAGGAAAACATTGCCTACATGTATGCTAAGAGTTTCTGTTGGCATGACTCCATCCAGTTCTATACAACAGAGTTATTTTAGCAGAAGTCAGCAATGTACTCATAAGGAGTATGAGTTCCTTTACATTAGCATAAATGCACATACAGCTGAGTGGCAAAACTTATGAATCCTACATTGTGAAGTCTTTTGTTCAGATTACTGAGTTGCATGATATAAAGAAGAGATTTTGCCAGTGCTGCATTGGGTAGTGAAATAGCTAGCAACTTTTACATTTATACTTAGATGAACTGTTTTCATTTTATCTTCAGATACGACCCATTTGGTGAAGTGAGGCACAGCATATAATTGATAGGAGCTGTCTGCTTAGAAAGGAGGGTGAGAGCTCTGCATGAGTTGACACTCAGTTTGTATCATAAAGGTTTGTGGCTGGTTTGTTTGTTGGTTGGTTTGTTTCCTAAACAAGACTGTAAGAGGCATTTTAAGATATAATGATTTTATTCTAATGAAAGGGCCATTTTTGTAGCAAGGAAGTAGTGGATTTCACAGCACATTCCACATCAACAAATCACACAGTACCAGAAAGAAATGATAGCACCTGCTGATGGGATCATTATTTCAAAGCATTAAGGCAAGCAATGAAAAACACGACTTTTAGCATGACATACCAAGTGTTATCACCACAGTTTATTGCAAGCTGGCAACAACTAGAAATACTCCGGTAGATTCTTGTCTACAGTCAGAACATTTTGCAAGAAACTCTCTGTGACCCTGAACTTTATGCTCTCTGGGGCACTCATATATTTCTTGACCTGAGTGTATCCTAAAAGTCAAACTCCTAAGGATTTATTGTCTTGTGCCTTAAATAAAATTGTGCCCTGCCCTCCAGCTGTACTTTTGCAGTCAAAGATTTTCATTTTTTCACTGGATAGTCTTGTGTTTATCTGCTTAAATTTATAGTCACTTGAAGTAACCTAATTTACAATTGACTTCAGTATCCACTTAATATTTTTATTGCTTTATTTATCAGCTTTGCAGCTTTTGGCAAACTTGGGCTTTAGTGCATTCAAACTGGAGCATATGCTGTCATCTGAGTTTTTTAAAAAGAACTGGCCATTGTTATTCAGGCTTGGCTCACAAGTAATTCTCCTCTTCTTCTTTCTTATTCCTTCCCTGGGCCATGTCAAACTATGTTTGTCACCGGGCACCACATGTGTACCTTATACAAAAGCAAAGACAGGTATATGCAATGAAACTCTGGAGAAGATGGAAGTACTCTAATGTCTGGAAAAGTTTATATTGTGGGTTTTAGAGCAATTTACTCCTAACCCTAATGTAACACATTTTTTAAAAATATCACCCAGTTGGTCATGAGCATGTATCAAAACACTGTCCTATTTTCAGCACTTTACAAGTTTGAGGGATTAAGGGCATGTGTATCTTCTTGTTTGTTTGTTTTTTTTTTTTTAATTTAATTGCTGAATTTAGTACAAGTGTCCACCAGTATGCTGCTTTTCTTTGTATCATTGTATTGTTTATTGTTATACTGGCTTGCTATCGGCTCAAACTCACTTCCAATGGACACCTGGGAATTGAAACTATTTTTCCAGTCTCTGTGAGCTGTTTTAGCTAAATACAGACTCATGCTTCAATTCCCTCCAATTTTTTCATTGAAACTAGCTATCTACATACTTGCTCCTGAAAATACATGGCATATGAAACAGAAGGTGTTGCTTTCATGTCAGCTGCACTCAAGCCATTAAAGTTTCTGAAAATATTGTGCCTAAAGTTTTCTGTTGGTTTCTAAATATACAAGTACAATATAGTGAAAAAAAAAGAAAGAGAAGACCCAAAAGACAGCTTCAAGTTTAATATGTCCCATACAGGCCACTTGATCTAATGGAATGGTAACATAGCTGGGTCTTAGTCAGGAAACCCCTACTAGCTCAGATTCTTGCCTACACTTCGTAAATACCTTTAACCATTTGATTACATGGCGTTATTATTGCACCATTTATCTTGTTCATAATACTAGATAAAACCATAGTTGATATTTAAATGATCTTTCTCTGCCTCCCAATAAGGTGTGTGGTTTGTCATCCATAAGTTTTGAGGCTCCATTAGCATTCGTTTCTACAACATCCAGGAGCTTTAATGGGGAAAAAAGAAATCTCTTGGCTGTGTTTTGTTGTGCTCTTCTCAAAAGAAAAGGATGCTAAATACTTCTGAAGTTGGTTGCTCAACATAATGCTTAGACATTAGGAATACGTTGCCACCAATGTGCAGACTGCAGTTGCAATAAGACAGCACAATAACTCTTATAAAGGAATGCCTGGTCAAGATAAGACCTCGAATGAGAATATTACAGCACAACATTACTGAGAATAAGAAATACCTAAGGGTGCTAAAGGTGCAGACCCACTGTCACAGAGTATAGAAGAGATACTGAAGCTTACTTCCATCCATACTTCTTATGGGATTCTCAAATAAGCAGATGTACAGTTCTCAGTTCTCAGAAGTGGTAGCCTTACTGCACATAAGCAATATAGATATGCATGCACATTAAATCCTGTGTTTGCAGGTCACATTTAGGCATGCAATGCACACAGCAACTGTTGGATCAATTCGATAGGTCTAAAATTTTCTAAAAATAATGGGTATTTTCCCTGCTTTCTGTGTGGAAATTTGGCTGTAGCTGTCAGTACAAACACTGGTGACAAAAGCATTTATTTTGGACTGTACACTGAATTTGTAGCAAGGTAATTTGAAATAATATTAAGGAAAAATAAGCATGTGTGTTTTATACTGAACTGTTTCTATTTCAGCTGTGTATAGGTACAGATGGGTCATGCAACTGATGTGTCACTTCAAGTTAGACAACAAAAGAGGTTTTGACCTTGATTCAAGAGGTGAATACTAACCAGATGTATACAGTAGTATCAGCCTGAACAACTTTGATCTTTCTGATACAAGGTATTAGTAAAAGACCTTTCATTTGCAAGAGAGAAGCAGAGAAGATGGAAAAAAGAGAGGAAAAATACACCATTGTTGGTGACATCAATACATTATGAGCATGGGCTTGCACCATACAGTGTTTAGTCTAACTGTTGCTCCAAATAAGACAAAAGGTGTTGGGCCTGAAACACCTCTATCACAGATCTGATTTTTTGTTTTCTGTGCAAATAGCAGATAGTATGTGCTAAAGACCCCACCTCAGTTAAGTGTACAATAAAGACCAAAGTACTACAGAAGTTTTGTTTCCATTTGCCCACCTGGCTACTCCATCAGCCCTGTAAAAGAGTTTCCTGAAAACCTTTCTAAATGTTGGTATGATGTATGAGTTTTCCAGAAAATTTCTGAAGTCACAACCATAGGATTTCATGTCAGCAGAAACATTATTATTATATAGCGAGGAAATTTGTGCAGCCAAAGCTCAATTAGAGTTCAAGCTGGCCAGTACTGTGAGGCACAATAAAAAGTGCTTTTAAAAATATGTTAATGGCAAAAGACAAATCAGAAATAACATTGGCCTGTTCCTTGAGGAGCATGGTCACCTCATAAACAGGGACATAGCCAAAGCAGAGACATTTAATACTTTCTTCACCTGTGTCTTCAACACCAAAGATGGTCTTTGGGAGCCCCAGAGCCCTGGGCTAGAGAATGATGGCTGTGAGAACGATAAACTCTTAATCAATCTAGAACTTGTGTGGGATTTGCTGTTCCAAGTAGATCCCTATAAGTTGATGTGGCCTCATTGGATTCATCCAAGGGTTCTTAAAGAGATGGATGATGTCATAGTGAGACCTCTCTCCGTGATTTTTCAGTGCTCCTGGGAATCTGGAGAGGTCCCAGCTGACCAGAAGTTGGCAAACATTGTCTCAATCTTAAAGTAGGGCAACAAGGATGAGCCCAGCAACTGCAGGCCTGTCAGCCTCACTTCTGTGCCTGGCAAACTTGAAAAGATTATTCTGGGAGTTTTTGAAAAACACCTAAATGACAATGCAGTCATTGGTCCCAGCCAGCAGGGGTTCACGAGGGGAAAGTCTTGCTTGACCAACTTAATTTCTTTCTATGACAAGATTACCCACCTAGCTGACCAAGGGAAGCCAGTGGATGTAATCTCTTTGGATTTCAGTAAAGTGTTTGATATTGTCTCTTACAGTATCCTCCCGGACAAGATGTCCAGCGCACAGCTGGATAAACACACAATGCAGTGGGTGAGCAACTGGCTGACGGGCCAGGCTCAAAGGGTTCTCATAAATGGGGTTAGGTTGGTCTGGTGACCAGTCACTAGTGGGGTTCCGCAAGGATCCATCTTAGGGCCAGCACTCTTCAATGTCTTTATAAATTCCTCGGATGCAGGATTTGAGGGAGTACTAAGTAAGTTTGCTGATGACGCAAAACTAGGAGGAGCTGTTGCTACTCTTGAGGGCAGAGAGGCCCTGCAGAGACAAATTGGAGAACTGGACAATCACCAACCCCTGAAGTTCAAAATGAGCAAGTGCCAGGTTTTGCACCTCGGATACAGCAACCTTGGCTGTACATACAGACTGGGGAATGAGACGCTGGAAAGCAGCTCTGCAGAGAAGGATCTGGGGGTTCTGATCAATGGCAAGTTGAACGTGAACCAACAGTGTGCCCTGGCAGCCAAGAGGGCCAACTGTGTCCTGGGTGCATCAGACACAATATTGCCAGCCAGGTGAGGGAGGTGATTGTCCCGCTCTGCTCTGCACTGGTGTGGCCTCACCTGGAGCACTGCATGTTCTGGGCGCCACAGGATAAAAAGATATTAAGCTACTAGAGAGTGTCCAGAAGAGGGCCATGAAGTTGGTGGAGGGTTTAGAGGGGAAGCCATCTGAGGAGCGGCTAAAGTCACTGGGTTTGTTCAGCCTGGAGGAGGCTGAGGGGAGACCTCACAGCAGCTAAAGCTTCCTCACAAGGGGAGGAGGAGGGGCCAGTGCTGATCTCTCTGGTGACCAGTGATAGGACCTGAGCGAATGGCAGGAAGATCTGCCAGGGAGGTCTGGACATTAGGAAAAGTTTCTTCCCCCAGAGGGTGCTGGAGCACTGGAACAGGCTCCCCAGGGAGGTGTCACAGCCTCAAGCCTGGCAATATCCAAGAAGTCATTGGACACATGGTGTGAATTTTGGGTTTGTCCTATCAGGGACAGGATTTGGACTCAATGATCTTTGTGGGTCCCTTCCAACTTGGGACATTTTATGATTCTATGGTCATTCTTTAGGAAGATTCATTTTGATGTTGTTCAGTTTTCTGGCACATGTGCTACATTAGAGCCATATACAGCTTGGGCAGTCATGGGGACCAGATTATGTTCTTGGGACCCTCTGTCCCCGCTGGTCATACTCACATCCCACATCGAGTGTCACACTTTTGCTGGTTCTCCCATGCACACCCCACTGGCTGCAGCTGCAGAACAGCTTGCTGGTTGTGCTGGGCTACCAGCTCAAGGTGGTGTAAAAAGTACACAGGTATTTAGGCATTTCTCATAACTCAGACAGCTCTTTCCTATGACCTATGTGAGAAAGAACATTGAGCTCCATGTTCTGGTAGCTGCCAGCTGACTTACACTCTTCTGAGCAGAGACAAAACTGACATATCTAGAAACAATTACAACTTATCCACAGATTCTTATCTGGAGAAGGATATTCAGCATTTGCAAGTTTGTGGGATATTATTAGTAACTACTTGTTCCAAGCCATTATTTTCTTTGATCTTACACATGGAAGAAGTTTTGAGCAAAAAAAGTGGTGAATTAATTTCTTTTAGCCATTTCACAAAACATAAAATCAAAGTTTTTCACCAGATTTGCAGCTTGTTCTGAAATACCGGATATCAACATTAGCCATGCATTTCTCTTTCGCTCCTAGTCCTGTGCTTTATGTGATCAGATGGAAATTGCTATTCTAGGTCTGAACTTTACCTTGAAAAAATTAAAACAAACACAGATGTGAAAGAGCTTGATTTGTTGTTTACATTACATTACAGATTTTTTTTTTTTTGTTACAAAGAACTCCCATGGAGGAAACCTTGACTGATACAGAACTAGTCAAACTGCCCAACACACCCACTGGACATGGCTGGAAGAAAGAAGTTTGCAACACCTTGAACTGCATGTTACTCTTAGTTATCCTACAAGATTTTAGAGCCAACAGAGCTACTCTGAGATATACTGAAGATAAAGCTTAGGCTTGAAGAACAAGCTTAGGCATAGAATTAGTAGACTGTGAGCATTAAAACCAAATTAAATTTTGCTCATTCCACCTCAAGTCCTCGCTTAGAATTATAGAATCGCTTTGGTTGGAAG
Source organism: Patagioenas fasciata (assembly GCF_037038585.1). NCBI lineage: Eukaryota > Metazoa > Chordata > Aves > Columbiformes > Columbidae > Patagioenas > Patagioenas fasciata. The sequence continues at coordinate 37,046,696 of NC_092522.1, read as the reverse complement.
GGACCCTAGAAGGCTGTGTGGTCCAACCTACTGCTCAAAGCTGGGTGAAAACTGAATCAGACTATGTTGTCTGGACATGCTATGAAAAGCCTCCAAGGACAGAGATTCAGCAAACTTTTCTGAAGATTTCTTTCAAGGTATAACTGTTCTCATAGGATCTTTTTTTTCCTAATATCTTAATTCTAGTAGACCTAATTAGAGAATTGAGACCTTAATCTCCAGATCCTATCTTGCTTACCTACTAGTCAACAGAAGGAGTCTCTAAATAATAACACAATTCACACTGAACTTTTCAGTATTTCAGAAGAAATACTTATTGCAAGAAAGCTTACAGAAACTGGAAGCTGTTCCAACAACAGTGAAGTGCTGCAGTCAGTGTCAATAAAACTGAGAACTGGATAGCTGTGCTACAAGTTTATGACTCCTCATAAAAATATCACTTGATCCAAAGATATCTTTGCTCTTTTTTGAGATCTGATAGGCTGAAGCTGAGGGGGTCACAAGGAAAGCTGAACACATGGGTAATCTCAGAATTTTCTGACACTTCAGGAGAACACTTTTGCAAAGATTGACAGTAAAGATGCAGTTCTTGAAGACACAATGAAAGAGAAAACTTATGGCTGCCTCTATAGTTTAGCACTGTAACTAGTAAAACCTGCTAAAAAGAGTAACAAAAAAACCAGCAAGAAATACAACTACAAAACACCCTAGAAATTCCAAAGGGAAATTTATGGAAGGAAAGGTCTGTGTGGGCTTGAGGCCTGAAGTGACAGGTTTAAGAAGGGTCTTCTTATTAGAATATACTCCTACATTTTAAACTTAATTCCTGCATAATACTGGGAAAACCCAAAGCATATTACTTAAGAAGAAACCTCTAGTATTGCTGCAAGGGAATTGCTTGTCTAGCCTCTGCTTTGAATCCATGGTTCTTTTTCCTGATTGTGATCATCTTTACAGAAGAGCTTGGTACATACAAAAATACAGAAGGTCTTCACAAGGTTGGAGTTTTAGCCGTACGTATATTGTGCTGACCTGAAGCACAAAATAGCATGTGAAACCAAGGGAGTAAGTTTGTTACGGTGTGTAACTTCACAGTTACCACAGGATAAAAGTCTATGCTTTTTTCCTCCAGGACAAATATGGAATAACTACAGTGACTTAACTACACTGCAGTAAGAAGCTGCTATAAAGAAGCCCTAGTCTACTTATAATATTCTATATAACTAATATATGTTTTCAAAATTCATTGTCCATTAGTATTTCAATCATTCGCTTAAGAACTGATTTGGTAAATATTTCTAAAAGCACTTTGTATGTTACAATGATTGCGAAAAGCAAATTCAAAAGAATCTTTATAATTGCTAGAGTAAAAGGCTTATTTTAAGAACGGCAAAGATGCACCGGTTTCTGAATTTTCGGCCAGTTTTGCTGTTGATATCTTTGCACTAACAATAGTGAAAAATTCTCATCCTTTTTAACAAACACAATCTTACCAGCTTTCTGTCAGTCTCAGAGTTCTAAAAAGAAACCTTAATGCAAGTAATTTTTTTCCGTTTTTTGTCTCTTTGAAATGGAAAGAATGAAGACATTAAATCCATCACTAAAATGCCTTGATACCACTAGAGGTCACTCTAGGAATGAAGTCAGTGCCGTGCATGCGCGAGAGCAGCGAACTTTTACAAAAACACCGCTGTTGCCTGAGGTTTCAAACACAAATATGTAGAGGAGCATAACACACAGAAATATTGTGCACATCAAAATTACAAAATGACCACACCGCTATATTTTTTTCCTAAAAAAAAGAGCATATTTTACAGACTGGAAACATATGAACCCACCTACAAAGATTTAGAGGAAGCATCTTTGGATTCCTAGCAGCACTGAGGATGTGTCACTTCTTGTAAAAGAAAAAACAAAACCAATCAACCACCACCACCACCAAGCAACCAACCAAACAAAAACCCTTAAAATTCTGGACTTCAACAGATTATTTCTCCAAAGTACTTTATTTAGTCCATACAGAACATATCATTTTTCAGCACCAGGAATGATGTTCTTAAACCAGGACATCTATTATTCTCCATGGAGTGTGTTGGATTTGTGTGGGAAAACAGAGACTGCCACTTTCCTCAGCTTCTCTCATTTCCTGATTGAAAACACTTGTGTCTCATCATTTCATGGCATTAGTGCAGATCAAGACTTCCCTGCTTCATATGAACAGCTAAATGGTATCTCAGTTAAAAGATGGAAAGCAGTGAAAGAAACTGAGCTCATTTTATTGAAATATGGATTTATTTAAATAAGATATTAACTGCGATGCAAACCAGCAGTTTGGAAGTGCTACATGCTTTCCATTCACACAGATCACAGCAGGTGAGTTCAAGACAGTTACTAAATATTAGTCTAATTAATGTTCTATACATCTGTAGGATGCTGCTATTGTTGCAAAGAGAACTGTTGTACCCTTCCTAAACATATCTTATATTCTCATCAGATAAAAAACATGGTGACTCAGCCTTTCCAGTGGCATGAACTTTATTAGAAGTGTTCAAGGTCAGGCTGTACAGGGCTTTCAATAACCTGATCTAGTGAAAGATGTCCCTGCCCATGGCAGAGGGGTTGGACTAAATGATTCTTAAACTCTCTTTTGATCCAGACAACTCTGGAGTTATATATATATATATCACTCTGGACATGTGGCAGCAGCAGCCCCCAATTCTACCTCTCCAAATATGCAGAAATGTGTGAGACAACATATTGGCATCCCAGCAGGTACAGGATATATGGTAGTGGCAGCTTCTCAGAGCATCACAAACTAGTACATGGGAGGAATAGTTTCTTTCCTAACACTGTCTGGACTATTCCTGCAGCAGAACCCTGATGCATTATACAGTACTGTCTGTCACTGCTTTATCCTGGTATTGATCACACTGTTCTTTCACGTCTAATCAAGGAAAGGTGAGAAAGCAGAATGAAATACATTGTGAAGGAATACACAGAAGAGCAGGAACAAGGGCATAAACTAATACTAATATCTTTAGAACAGGTATGTAACTTTGAAGATGTAAAAAAATATTATATGGACAAAGCTATAAAAGGAACAAAGATAAGGAGAAAGCTCCCTATTTTTGCTTCAAACAAATGTGTGTTACAAATCCAAACATAAAAGCAACAAACACCCAAATCCTTGCTTGGAGTCATTTGCTGTGCTAAATCAAATGCTGGTATGCATTTTCAGGGATTCAAATGTATCTATCATATCTGTCTCTCACCTAGTCATTTTATTTTTCATGTGGAATGGGCTTTTTCAAAGGAAGTTTGCCCCCCCAAAAAAGAAGACTTTGGGAACAACTCTTTGAATAACAGCAGAAACATAGAATCATAGAACAGTTTGAGTTGGGAGGAAGCTTAAAGATAATTTAGTTCCAACATCTCTGCCATGGGCAGGGACACCTTCCACTAGACCAGCTTGCTCAAAGTCCCATTCAGCCTGGCCTTGAACACTTCCAGGGATGAGGCATCCACAGCTTCTCTGGGGAACCTCTTCCAGTGGCTCATCACCCTCATGGTGAATAATTTCTTCCTTATATCTAATGTAAAACTACCTTCTTTTACTTTCAAGCCATTACTTCTTATCCTATTAAATGTTACTTCTAAAAGCCAAGTTACAAAACCCAGGAAAACAAGGAGTTTTTTAACAAAATGGTGATAAAACTGGGCCTCAATGTTGAAATCCTTACAAAGACCCATATTTGCCATCTTTACCCTTGTTAGATTGTAACTTTTTTTTTTTTTTTCTTTTCAAATAGCTCTACAGAGACAATGGAGTTGGACAAAAAGCAAGAGATTCATTTGGTTCCAACAAACGTCCCTAGAAGCCGAAAGGTTTTGACATCTCTTGATGTTTCCAGAAGAATCCCAAAAGAACTGACAGGTTGCTACTAGCCCAGATTTCAAAACTCACATAAAAAGACAAGGAAGGCTCATTGAGAACAAGATGAATAAGAAAAATATTTGAAATGGAAATCTGCAAGGCTGCATTTCAACTAAAGTGACAGAGTAACTGCAATTATCAGTAACAAGGGGCACGTTGTACTGAAGATGCTACATCACTGGCTGCAGACTCTATCACACATGTTGATTTGGAAAATGCATTGCATACTGCACATAAACGAGTGACCTTTTTGTGTATGAAGCTTCATCAGGATCTGTTTGAACCTGACTGAACAGTCTGGGGGACTTGTAGATTTATTAAATGTTTCTCCTGATACGGACAGATCAGTCATGAATACATTCAACAGTCTTCCCTAACTTCCAGAGCTGACCCAACAGGAGCCTTTACTTCAGATGTAGTGGAACAGACAAAACTGTGCTAGTCTCAGTTTAGTTGCTTCTGTTAGAGGAAGTTATTGTACAAAATATGGCTTTGCTACCATGACTGTGTCTCCATAGAGGTGTCTTGCCATTACAATATGTCACAGGTTTTCCTATGTCATCAAGCAGTTTCAGTTTAGGATTCAGTCTTCCCCCAGAGCTGGAGAATATTGCTACATTAGCATGACCATCTGTTTGTAATCAAGTTCTATCAATGCAAAACTGGAAAAAGATAATGAAGAATCAGGTCTTGTACTTTACCAAAATGCTAGTTTAAAGCATCTTCAGATAGTTCTTCATTGAAATAATACAAAACATGTCTTTTCCTTCTACAACACTGTAAACCCCAGGGAAAGCTTTTGTTTTCACTCTTCCACCTTTTCCACCTAGAAGCATGTTTGTGACCCAGTGTTTTCGCTCTGTCAGTACTTCGATAGCATGCACATTATTTCATTTTAAATACTGCCCCAAAATGCAGTTAGGCATGCAAAAGGAATCTTAAATACTGCCTAAAATGCAGTAAAGTATGTTACTCTGAAAGATCTTAAAATAAGTTATTTGCATAATAAGGTATTCTTACAATTAATAAAGATGAAAGTCACACTCAGAGTGAACCTTTGCAATTTTACACGAAGTATTCATTGTTTCTGGTTGTGTAATGAAAAACAGGGAGCATTCCCTTGCCTCCAATGAAACCTCCCATCTATTTGTGTCTGTTGTTAATTCCCAGCCTATGGTGTTTTAAAAGAGATAGCTTAGAACAATGGGCTAAGTAGTAGAGTTTTTCTTCAATAAGAAATCCACATCTTAAGCATAGCTAGGAGGGAAACAGATCTACACTGTTTAGAGCACAACTAGAATAACTTTTTAAAGAATTATAACCATAAAATGCTTTAAGTTCAGAAAAAAAAATGCAGATGGAAGATGTTAACTTGGTTTATAATTGAAACAGTGACGTGTTTTATTTCATGTTGGGATTTCAACAGACTCTTAATTAGACTTCTTACCATGCAGTTTTGATTTAAAAATATCTCGATGACATTCTGGTTATGAAAAAGATCCTGGGAGACACCTGTTACCTCTTGGAAGAACATTAATCCAAAAAGGCAGACAGGCAAGCAATAGTCCCCAACCCATAGAATAAATATGAAATCAAAATATCCAGATATTTAAAAGAATAATGGGGAAAAAAGAATAACAGAAAAAAAAAAAAAAAAAAGAATAAGGGGAGAATAAGGTCTGAGAATAAGGGGAAAAAAGTCTGGAAAATACTTAGTGCGGTCCAGACTTAGTGATGATAAGCAGATAGCAATGCTCAAAACAAAAGCCAAAAACACATGCGTTGCCTGCTATGTTGTGGAATACTAATAGGATATTTACAATGTGAATGTATAGCTGGTAAAACCACTACTATGTCATTTCCTAAGGACAGGAAAAAACTATGCTTACTTGTTTTATGAAAAGCAGCTTAGTTATTGAAAACAGCATTTGCAACACAATTATCTATATAATAAGAAATCAGTCTACAAGACCAGATGTTATGATGCAGATTGAAACATACAGTCAGAATACATCACTTCATTTTTTAAAACACTGAACAATGAGTTCTCATAAATGGCATTGCTCTGATTCATCTTTATGTAAATTCTTAAAGTGGTATAAAATTAATAAATAGTATTAAAAGCTGGTGTGGATTAGAGAAAGAATTCCATGTTATACTGAAGATATCACCTTTAGATTGTATTTCAGAGAATAGAATACAATAGAATAGAATAGAATAGAATAGAATAGAATAGAATAGAATAGAATAGAATAGAATAGAATAGAATAGAATAGAATAGAACAGAACAGAACAGAACAGTTTGCAATGGCCTGACGACTTCAGGGCTGACCAAAAGTTAAGGCACATTACTGAGCATATTACTGAGAATATTACTGTTCAGATGCTTCTTACACACTGTCAGGTGTGGGACACTGAGCACCTCTCAAGGAAGCTCCAGTGTTTGACCACTTTCTTGGTAAAGAAATATTTCCTAATATCAAGTCTAAACCTCTTCGGATGCTACTTTGAACCATTCCCACATGTCCTGTCACTGGTTACCAGGGAGCTCAGCACCTCCTTTATTTCCCATTCTTGTACTGATAAAAATAAAGCGAGTTTGACTCCTGTGCTTTATTGACATGGGAAACATTAATTTTCAGTGCTGATTTTCAAATAAACATAAAAGAGGATAAAAGTATAAAATAATAATATCACCAACAGAGCTTGATTGGCATAGCTAAATTTGAAAGCAAAAGGTGAAACTATTTTTCTACTCTGCAGTAAATTATTTTCCTGACTTCTGGGAGAAAACAAAGCCCCCAAATTTTCTGTCTCCTATTAAGAGACAAATATTGTTCACTGTGTTATGCATACATATAAATAAAACCATCAACTGCAATCTGGTCTGGGTTAGCTCCTTTTTTATTTGAAAAAGCTCCATGAAGCTACATTTTGGGATTCTTTTATGGATCTAAGTGAGGGGGGCTTAAACTGTTATTGTCCCAGCAGTTCCCTGTCACATTTTAGCAGAAGTTTACTGTCCCAAGAGTGGAATTCTCATATGAACACTCTTAGCCTGTTTCAGTACAGTCAGTGAAGTCAGCTAAAAGCATCTTAAACCAAATTTGGATGACTTTACACTTATGTGAACAACTCACATGGACACTTTTAGCTTCACAGCTGTGTCAACAGAAACGGCAAGAAATAACTTCTCAGCTTCTATAACTAGATGCAAAAGAAATGATCTGTATACGCCTTCAGTTCCTCTTGGAATTGATTAAAATTGAAAAGGTTGTTAGACAGATTGTGGCAACATGGCTAGAAGCTCAGTCTCAAGACAGATCAATGACTATTAATGGGAATTCAAATCAGAGTCATCAGAAAAAAAACAATCAACCAACCAACCAACCACACCAAACCAAACCTAAAGATGAGGAGAGCTTAAATGTCTCTGTTCTTGTTTGGTCACTCTGAAAAGAAAGCTAATACCAAACCCTCAAGCCATTAAGATTTTTGCGTTATTTTTCTCATCGCACATAAAATCAGATGCCGTTTGAACCAAATCTCTGGCAAAGTTCACAGGGTCCATGTCATTTATGGTATGGACTAATGTAGACACTTTATGTCAAAAAACTGTCATGGAAAATACAACCTGTCCCACAAACAGATTCAGCCCTGGAAGAGAACTTGTTGCCCCTGTTGTATCCTATTGTATCTGAAATGTCTTAATCTTACCGAGAACTGCCCTCTGAATGTGCCTCTGGGTTATTTCTCCTTTCAGATGATCTGTAAAAGACACAAAATGCAAACAGTTAGGATTCAAAATGTCAAAAATCAATGAATTTATTACTGCTTCCCCACCATTTGAAACGCCTGTATTGCTGGCCAATTTAAGGGGATTTTTTTGGGGACAAGTAGTTTTTTGAGCTTTCTCCTTCCCACTACTGTAAGTAAACAAGTAGACACAATTTGGCTCTACATATCCTCAGATTTATCCTTGTCCATTAAGAAAGACTGAAAATTAAGCTATTTACTGTCAAGCACTTTCACAGGATAATGATCTCCTGCTGCTAGATACAAAAGAAGTCCAAGCGAGGCCAGAAGACATACAGAATTCCAAGTATTTGTTCAAACAGACTTATAGGCGCTAGCAGTGGAACTGAAATATTAGGTCATCCAGTCCACCCCTTTGCCAGTGAAGAATTGGCTCCCTACAGTCTATTTTTTCCTGTTCGTCCAGCTCAGTTTTAAATATCCCATGTGCCAGAGCTTCTGCAAGTTCTACTGCTCAACAGAACTCACTGTGTAGATGTCATTGGTCTTCCATCAAAATTTTGCTTTAATTACATTATCTCATTATTCCTAGTTAGGCTCTCATGCTCCATGTAATTCACCTTTACCCTTCTTTTATTAATTTCCTCCTTGATCTATGACACTGTTCCAGTTCACCAATTATTTCAAATGATAATTAGATTACCACATGGGAAGCCATTATTCATAGATATTAATGGAACCAAAAAAGGAAAAGCATTACCCTAAATGTGCAATTTCAGCAGTATATGTGTTCTGAGGGAAAATGGGATTATGTCTTTCAAGTTTTCAAATTAGAACAATTTCTAAGCAGAGACATGTTCATAATCTTTACTAAACCATACATCTGGATAACAGGGAAAGAAAACAAAATCCATGCTCGATTCATTGTGTTTTTGTTTTTTTTTTTTTTCCCAGAACTCTGATTATGGATATTACTATGAATTTTGAATTAGAAATATCCTTTTGCTTAGAAGTGAAGACTTACAGAGTAAGATAATCAGAGCTAATGAAGTCCTTAAAAGCTACTAAATGCTTAACTAGAGAATCTGAAAAAACATTTAAATTTACAAGTCACGAGAACTAGACTGTTTTATGAGCACCAAAGAACCATGAAAAATTAAGCTTCTTTAGGAACTACAAGAATAATTCTAAAGTATTTAGTAACATTGTAGAATAGGTATTATATACAATAGATTGCAGTATAACAGCCAGGTTATTTTGTTTTGAATGTTTTTAGAAAATGAAATAAAAAATTCTACCTACTCCTTGTCCATAAAACAGATATTGCAGATTACTATTTTTCTGCACAGGAAATTTTATTCTTTTCAATTATTTCTATTTAAGCCAATACATTCTTCTGTATTTAAAGTTATTTGTAAAATTAAGAAAAGCCTTCAGTTACTTAGAAACAGGTTAACTGAAAGAACTAACATCACCTACCCCAGCTTTGCCAAATAAATCCTCCATCTCAGCTGTACTAACACTCAACCCAAAACCCCATTCAGTTAAGTAAGCTCCCAGTTTCTGTAACTACAGACAACCCCCTTTGATTAATATTTTTTACCAATAAAAGCCCAGCTAAAGGATCAACACTTGTGCTATTTGTGCTTTGAAAGTTGTATATAGCAACTCAGCTGATGTCAATACTCAGTGAATTGTACAATTTTTTTCTCTTAATTTGCTTTTTGCTATTTTGGATACTTATATCTCTGTACTGTTCTATTGTACTGTATCACACAGGGTGCTGTTACTCAGTATTGAACCATGAGACAGTTATTAAATAATTTGTAGTAATCTTGAGATTTATCTCAATGCATTACCATTAACTTAGTTGCCTCAGAAAGCCATCTATACATATATCTTCATGTAAGGGCTCAGAAAATACCTTTCTTAAGCACTGTGAGCTGCAAAAGGCAATGCCACTGTGAAAAAAAAAATGGTTCAAGTAGTGAGAACATGCTGTTCATCAAGAATCAACTGAAAATGAAGGTGACATACAAGTTCTGTATCCTGTCAATACATGTTTTTAGTAGCGTTATTTCTCTTTTTTTTTAACCTTGCTGCTGATCTGTTACTAGCAATCTAAATGTTTTGCATAATTTGTATCAAGTGGCAATGAGGTCAACAGAAATCTGCAAGCCAAACAAGTCAATGAAAGCAAGATCGAACAGACAGGTAACAGCTTGCAGTCAGTACAAATATGTGGAAATGGAAGAATATGGGAACTGGTTTTTGAATTATTAGAGCCAAGAGGCTTGACTTCCAACTACCTAGAATTTACTTGCAATACACGTGGGACAGAGAGCACAGAGGTTGCAGAAGCCCTGCTTTTATTGCAAGGTTTGTTAGGCCTGCCAGCAGCGTGGAACTCTCCCAAATGCTCCTCCCTCCCTTCATTCTAGACTTCGTACAGTTCTGCTCCATCCCTGACATACATCATGAAATCTCGTCCTTCTTCTATTTGGAAACTTTATGAAAGAACAAGAAGTTGGAACAAGTCCACCATTAATCAAAGGGGCATAAAAAAAACCCTCATCCTTCTGTTAGAAAAATAAAAATCTAATTTTACCATTCTTATAGCAAAATACTTTTCTTTTTCTTCTATGAATAAAAGTAAACAGGTGACATTTATCCATTTCACATAGTCCAAACCGCCTTTTCAGGTCAGCAAAAATTTCATTTTGCAGAAGACTTCCCGAGGAGAATTTGTGATCGCGTTACGGGAATAGAAGTCCACATGGGAATTCTGATTTAGAGGACTTGATGGTATCATAAGGCACCTGACTATAATTACATGCCGAGACTTAGTCAGATATGTTTTAATCTTTCAATTTGCTTTAATACAATTAGAAATTTGACAGTTTATTTAGATTTCCTGGTTTTCATGTAGAAACTTATTTTTGACAAAACCTTAGCATTTTCTGTACATGTTTTTGATTAAAGTATTTTTTTCTGTTTTCACTACAAATACTTGTGGGGGAGAATGTTTCTGACCTCCTCTGATAACGCCATCACCCCAATGCAAGGCTTGAAGTTTGTAAGTGACAGAAGTAGGGGATGATTCCAGCACTACTGTTGCCTGCACAGACCTTCCCATATAAACAAATGGAAGATTATAGTCTTTAGTACTGCCAGTTCTACAATGTTCATAAACACAAATATTTACTCAAAGAAATATGAAGAATCACATTCTCTTAAAAATCTCTCATGCTTTCTGATTCCAACAGTGTAAAGTTGTAGACAAGGTAGTGCTTAAATGTGGTTTGCAAAAATTGAATTTAAGACTTGGCAAATGTCTCTCAACATATGGCTAATTATGTTTTCTAAAGTTTCACCAAACAAGAAGCTAAAAATAGTCTGTAGCTGATAGCAAATAATTTTTTCCAGTGGAGTCATTCTTCATTTGGAGATAACAGTCCCAATAAAATGTTGAATGCTGCAACTCCACATGTTTTGGCAAAAAAGTAGTTTTGGGGAATTTAAGAATTCACTCAGCATGCAGCCAGCTGTCATTAAGGCTGTGATAAATCTGTTGGTTTTGGCCTGTGTTTCTGGACACATGTACCATCCTGAGGTATGGAAAAGAGATGAACTGGTAACACAGAACTTCAGTTTTGTGACAGGAGACAAAAGCAAGGAGGGAAATAGAGAAGACAAAACCGAGTAGAGATGTCTAATTCAGACTGATATAAAGCAGAGGGAAGTATCCTGTATGCTGACTAAACATTACAGAATCCATAATCTGAATAGTATGGATGTCCTTTAACTTCTTGTTTTTGTGTTCCTGTGGGCTGTTTCAAGGAGCTGAAATTATATTCTAATTTATTACAGACTATGAATGTCTTGACAACACTGCATATGCTTCAGGGCGATACAAAAATGAGCATGTAATGATTTAAAAAAATATTGATTTTTAACAGTGTTTTGGTTTTGTTTGAATCCACATTACATGTTTTAAATATTTTCTTATGTTTTATCTGACCTTCCATATAATACTATTGCAAGTTTTCAAAGACTGCTAACTTAAAGGATAAAAACACTAAACAAACAAAGAGTACAGACACAACCTTAAGTCCCTCCCTTTGAGAATATTTGTTGTTCTTAATGTGGACAGACCTTTTACTTGATGCAGGGTTTCTTCTGACTTCATAATTGACAGGCTGGTAACCTTCATCAATAACCTCTCATCTCTTGTTATTTTTTAATGGTTTGCTGGAAGAAGGAAGATGCTTAGAGTGACGGTATTTGTCTTCCCAAGTCACCAGTAGGTGTGATGGAGCCCTATTTGCCTCGGGATGGCTGGAGACCTGCCTGCCCATGGAAACAAGTGAATGAAATCCTTATTTTGCTTTGTTTGTGCGGGCAGCTTTTGTTTTACCTACTAAACTGTTTTTATCTCAACCTGCAAGTCTTCTCAGTGTTACCCTTCCAATTCTCTCCTCCATGCCACCAAGGAGGAATGAGTGAGTGGCTGTGTGGTGCTTAGTTTCTGGCTGGGGTTAAACCAGGACAGAAAATATGCAGGGCCGTTGTTTGTAACATAATGCCCCTACATCCACAGTTGGACCCAGCTATCATCCAGCTATGAAGACCTACTCAAGACTCTGAATCTATTAAATTTGATTCATAAAGTAGCATCCATTCACTTGAGTCAGATAAGGAGTCCTGTTGAATGAGCACAAATTAAAGCTGTATACTCAGCAGATAATCACTGAGATAGGCTTTTAGAGAAAGGGGAAGGTAATCACATAACTTTCATAAGCCTTGTAGAGATATATTTTTAATAGGGCTTGAGGTCAGAGTTGTAACAGATTTCAAAGGATTTCTGGAAGTGGGAGACATTGAACCTAAATGGAGAGATTTGAATGGAGTAATTTCTCAAATGGAGAATACTCAAACAGAGATAGTCATTGGAAATCTTAGCAAATGTGTTGGATACTTTTGAAAATCTGGTGCTGAAAATGTATGAGAACACAACCTATGAAAAAAGTCTCTGATAAGAAAAGTCATGGAACAAAAGAATATATTCTGTTCTAACTCAAAATCCTACAGCACTAAAAGCAAAGTCTTCAGCCTTTCTCTGACCCAGGGAAATTTTGGGGAAATTCTCCTCTTTGCAACCTTTGCCCTTCTCTGATAGCAAAAACATGCCACTCAGCTCTATTAGGACAACAGGCAGGGGCAAAGTAGTCTGCACTAGTAACCTGGTTCAACACTATTTCTGATGCAAATGCTCTATTATGAGATACATGGTTGGCCAAAGTCTCATGTAACCTAAAAAGTTCTAACTTTCAGAAAGCCCTCAGAGGCATTAGGAAAGAAAAAATATAATTACAGCACTTGGAGCCTCCTGACTATAGCATACACATTTTTCAAAAGATGAGCAGCATTAAAAAATCTATTAATGACAATACTTGAGGTAACATACTGTAAAGTATAACCTGCTGCAACAGATTTCTGCTTTTCGTTCACTGAAGAAACATCTGCAGTAGTTTAAGATTTTACTGGGTCTCCTTTCTCTTTTTCCCTCTCTCCTCCCTCCTTCACAAGGTTTGCTGTCAAAGGTTACTGTCCCCACAGCAGAGTGGGCAGAAGCAAATGCCTACCTGTGTTCTGGCTTCTCCAGCAGTTTGGCATTTCACTACATGGATACTGGTAATTTAAGCTGATGACAGTATAATCTAGTGAGCACTCTCTTTTGTTAGCTGTGCTGGGAAGAAAGGATTGGAAGCAGTGACTGCCAGCAAAGAGATGGGCCAGACCATTGGGAGCAAGGTATTTCATAGTATTTAGTAGAATACATCATTTGGAGGCTCCAGGAAAGAGGACAAATTCAGAATTGAAAGCACAATCCTGACTTCGACACGAAATCCATAGCTGCAAACCACAGCCTGAACTCAGCACATGAACAAACACGCTTGGAAATACACAGTTTTCCCAACATACTCTCATTCTTTGTAGTTTAAATACCACAGATTCAAATGCATACATTTTACTGTGATCTGGGCTACTACACATTTTGAGATTACTGTTTAAAATACGTGATGGGGGCATCTTCTCTTCCTTGCCATACTCAGCTGAGACAATCACAGTTTTTGTCAACACTTTTAATACCTTCAAGCATGATCTAATTTATAGAAAATCTTATGAGACAGCAGTCTCTGTCATGCATTGCAATAGGATGACACTGTGTTTGACTTCAATTATAATTCCTTGAGCTACTCCATATAGAGTCCTCTAAACACGGTCTCCAAGTCTATGCATTTATTTCTAACCTCTATATTAACTCTACTCCCGATTTCCTACATGTTCTCATTATTTCTGGCCACATTACATCATCCTTATTTTTCTCACAAGATGATTACTTCTACTTTCTGATTGATGGGCATTCCTGTAACTGTTCATTGTTTAGCCTGCATTTCCACAGCACCCTTTATCCCACATTTCTTTCTTTAATAGCCTTTCATACCTTCTGGCTGGCGCAGAAGAAAGGGCTATACAGCAAAACTGTACAGAAACGGAATTTATTTTTCTGATGACAGCATTCTGAACCTCACTCTTCCTCTAAATACAGACTATCATGGGCTGTATGAGGTGTTCCCCATGGTCCCATTCATCTAAATAAGGGAAATGCCAGCATGAACCACAGCTCCTGTTCATCCAAAGGCACAGGACTCCTTTCTGTAGAAAGCAGAGTATGGGAAGTGGTAAGTGCTCATAAATTCCTAACAGGTCACGTACACAGTATTGGGTATCGAAAGCACTAAGGGACTGCAGTTCAACATCTCCTTGAAAATGGAACTCAGAACGTGGATGTTTTCTGAATTCAGAAACAAATGCTCAGACCTCTAGTCTATCATCTCAAGTTTGGCTGTCACTACCCAACTGGTTTTAAGTTGAACTGAAAGCCACTCAGGCAGTTTTAGCCAAGCATGGATGTTTAGTAGGAAGTGCACACCAAGAGACTTCTGCAGAAGGACACACTTCTTGATTCTCAACAGGTAGGACATATGCAGCTCAGTCAATAAAGTAGTGCTTCTGTGTGCAAAGGCAGTCTGTTATATTTCAGGAATTAAAGTGAATAGGATGTTTTTGTTTGTTCGTTTGTTTGTATTTTTGTGGGGTTTTTTTTGTTTGTTTTTGTTTGTTTGTTTGTTCGTTTTTTCCTAGCTAGCTTTCCTGAATTAACATGCATAACTTTCATGTAAGCTGTACCTTAGATGTCAGAGTGTTATTTTAGGTGTTGTCCAAAGTTAACAAATATTCTGTGCATCTATCTTCTTTTCATATACTAGAAAAGACACAGAAATGATGCACATCTGGAAACTGTTGCTCTGTTGTTTATCACATCTACTTGTTCATGAATTAAATATTAAGCTGGCATGAAAAGCATGGTTGAAAAGCAATGCCATATGGATAAGGAATCATAATCTGTGAATTTGGTATTCTGGATTGCTCATATGACTAAATGCAGCTTATCTCTTGATTATTTCTGAGAAATTAATGGAAGAGAAAGAATAAGGAAAATAAAGTCAGAGGAACAGCTTTATATACAGCTCCTCGCCTTTTTTTCTCTTTTTTTTTTTTTTTTATGTCCAAAGTTAAGAAGCTTAAAAAACAAATGAAGGGTCTTAAAGCACAAACAGGCAATGTCAAAGACAAAGAATTTTATCCCCAACAAGTTTTCTGCTACTAATACATTGGACTCAGTTAATATTTGAACAGAGTGAACACATCCAAGTGTAAGATGGAGATGGTTATTTTCTGTTATAATACTGCCTTCATGGCTTTGTAATTTCTATGCAACCATTTGATGTCCAGCTTCACTTTGTGATATTTTTTCTGGCCAGGGCTGCCCAAGAGAAAATTAAATATAGAGTTCCAGGCTCCACTATATACTTCAGTTTCACAACCTTTTAAAATTTTGCTATCTTACTCAAGAAATGGCCTTGGAATTGAGCTCACATTGCTGTGTGTCTTCTTGTCAGATGAGACATAGACTGATGTTAGGAATCTGATAGATTAGACACAAAATTATTATTATTATTATTATTATTATTATTGTTGTTGTTGTTGTTATTAAATTATGGTGCTGGAGCTGCATAGATATGCTACCATGTTTTGAGGGCATGTCAAGGTTTCAGGGTGACAGAAACAAGATCAGAGTGAGAACAGGCATTATCACTTATATTTTTAATGTTCATTTACTTATACTATATATACACCAAGCTTTTGAGAAATGGTTTTTTGAATGTTAGAGGCATATTAACATCCAGTAAAATCTGAAATAGCTTCCTGTAAAGATATAGTGTATATTTACTGTTGTGCATAAACCTAATCCGGCTTCTGGAATTGCTCATCAAATTAAAGCACAACCTGATTCTATGTATGTGGCATAATGATGTCATCAGCTCTGGACAGACGTCTTCTGACAGCCTTAACTGAAGTGCATGAGAACATCTTCATACTACAGCTATGCTTCACTGATCGCACCCCTCTTGCAATATTCACAACCAGCTGTGAATCATCACTACATCAGTAGTCCTACAAGATTTGGAACTAGTTTGATTAGAAAAAAAGAGCTATTGTATTTTAGTGAATGTAAGTATGTATGCCTGCTTTGCAAGTCTGTATGAATGCTGTCCAGATGTGTAAATGAACCATAAAATCCTATGAAAAACCATTTTCTATTTCTGTGCTCCTGAAAGGGGTAGCATTCTTTGACAATACTACTTGGAATGAGCTAAGGTGTACCCCTCTACAGTTTGAAGGTTTGATTCTTCACTTGTAACATCTCAGCTCATCCAGTACTAAAGACAGACATGATCAAGGAAAGCTTTTTGATGATCAAGGAAATCTTTTTGTACGAAAGATGGTAGAATTAAAAAAATCACACTGTAATATAGCATTAACTATCATCTAGCATATTTTCTTTAAAAAAAAACCCCAAATTTTAAAGAGTGACTTAAGAACTTATTAGCCTAATAAAAGAGAAAACGCAGTGTAGCAATCCAGCAATGACTATCCATTTTCAGTCTGTAGACAGCCTACAAGCAGAAAATCTGTCACTGAGAGGTAGTTTTCCAAGTTTATAGTCATGGCAGTTCATAGCTTAATTAAATCAAATAAGCGTGGTCCATTTGCTTTTAGTCATTCTAGTGAAAACCTTAAGTAAAAAGTGTTTACTTGGTTTCCTCCTGAGCATAACTTTTTCCCCTGAAAATACTTCTGTTTCTAAAGAACAGAACATAATTTGTAATAATTAGACAATGAAAAAGTTTCCTACATATGTAGATTCCAACACAGATCCAAAGAAAACATTAACATCTTAGGCCTGGAGTGACTGTTACACTAAAAATGTTCCTCTGTTTTAAGAATAGCACATCAGGGGAGCATAACAGAGCTGTTCAAATGAATTCATTCTGTTTGGTCTTTTCTGAATAGGTCATTTGACAAGTCGTGTTTTTTCATTCTAAGGACCCATTCAGCCTATGCACTGTCACCCAGGGGCATTGCCTATTGTTTAAAAGTAAAAACAAACATATGCAAGCTACTCTGAAACAATGGGCAATATTTAGCATTGGCATAAACATATGCATTGCCCCCTGAAGCCAAAAGACTTGTACCTTCAAAAAAAGTTTTCCTGAGTGCTCCTGCAAAGATGATTTTATGCTACCGAAGATGGTATCATCTTCTTATAGGGAGGAGCAGAAAAAGGAGAAAGGCTGCCAGAAAGCTGCTAGGGCTCCCTGGTTCTCTTGTCAGTCTCAGCTCTAACAGAGCAGGGAAGTAAAATCCTACACTAAGGACAGAGAGATTGTTTTGTCCGACAATTACCCAAGTATAACCCAGCGGGGGTCCAGCAGCGGAACAGACAGCTCTGGTACAGCTGCACCAGTCCAGGTATACATCTGAAGCGAGATAAGAGTTAGACCTATAATATTTACATTGCCTATAGTAAGTGTAACAAAGATGGATTGTCTCTCCTGATTTCAGAAGGGCACAGTAATGCTTTATGGGCTGTTATAATTGAGTTTATGTTCTTGTCTGTTTTTTTCTCCTTGTTTGTACATATTACTGTCAGTTTTCTGAGGACCCTCACTCAGCTAAAAGTATTACTTTATTATTAATCATAGGGTGTTAAGAATTACACTAAGCAAGTGTGACTGCATTATTCCAACACAATGTGAGCCCTGCTCACGTTGCAGCGACTTCTGAGATTCTAAGCACAAATACTCATGTAAATAAAAAATATGATTTGCTGTTGCAAACAAGGCAGTTAATTGATTACTCTGACTCACCATGAACACTGTGAAGAAACAAAAAATTCAGTAACATGAACCTTTCACTAAACTGCCAGCAAACAAGAAAAATATCTTTCTGTCACTCTGCTTTATATTATGAGCAAACTGGCTGCTCCTAGAACAAGAAAATTGTTGTGGAAACTTTCATCACAGTGCTGAGTCTGCCCCAAAATGGTAGCAACCAGTTACCATTTTGCAGCTACATAGCAGGTCTGTGCATGACATCCATCCTGCAATACAGCACCTTGAGGGAGATCTTCTGAAAGACGCTGTGTGAGATCACAGCATTTTTACATTGTGTTCTACAGATCCTTGGCTAAACTGAGCCACAGAAATCATGCCTGAAGTGAATTTGGCATCAGTAGAAAAAGAACCTTAGCAGAATCAGGGTGAAAGTAAACTATATTTCATCACAGAAAGAAGGAAATAAGTTAAAATGGAAGGAGTTGTAACCAAACAAAAATAAGATGGAGCATCCTGCAAAGTAATTCACATTTCTAACAGAGAACGAACTGCAGATGGTGGCGAGGTGGTTAAGAAAATGAAATCTGCAGAAACTCAGCTGGTTTTCTGTGTTTCCAATTCCATGCTTCCAAAAATCAAAATGTAACATTTAAAAAATAGATTCCGAAAGTGCAGTCATGATGGCACAATTATTAGATATGTATCCAAAACAAACACACATAGGAATTATGTTTTTTCAGCATTAGGTTGCAAAACAGTTGGGCCAAAAAATTAAGGAGAAAGAATCTGAAGACTGTGTCAGCCATACAGAACGGCTTCAGCTTTAACAGCTACTGCTATTTTTGGTGGACACATAAACATGCCTCCTTGATTACAAGACTGCTTTGATACTGACCTGGAGATCAGAAACAGGCTGGGGTTTCCAGGCACTGGGCCACAGTGAACAACATCCCAGCTGGGAAATTACAGCTGGGGACTGTTTGTCCCCATGGCCTGTTTTCTCTTCTGTTTTTCTCACAGATGGCTGCAGGTTTTGCAGAGCTAATGTGCTTTGTTATGTTAGTCATAAGTGACATCTCTTGGGAGTAAACAGCATCGTTACACAGCAGAGATTAAATACAGTAGAAATACCACTCGTGTTACCTTTTCTGAAAAAATCTCTCATGTCTTGAGACCAAGATTAACTCTGTCAAGTGGCAGAGGACATCTGAAACATGCAGGCAGCTTCCCAGGAGAGGAGAAATAAGTGGACACTAAGTGTATTGATGTGCTGGAACACAAGTGGTGAGGCAGCAGGTGGGCAATCTTTTTTGTTTCAGGGAGATTCAAGTCTGCACTGACATGTACTTGCCAAATCTCGCACTTCTCATGGTAAACTACTGTTTCATCTTGTTCTAGATCACTGACTTGGCTGTTCATCTGGAATTTCTCAGGTACTGAGCAGTCCAGCTGCGGGACCAGCTGCCTGGCAGCTGGAAGTCCTGGACACATAAATCGCTGTACACGCAGAATGCACGTAAAGCAACACAGAACCGGTTTTGTAGAAGTCATCTGGGCACATGCAGGATGTTTGACACCTATAGAATGTGCTGGATGGGTTGCACAGCTTGTGCTGCACTGGTGCCCAGTTGCACATGCTCAGCATGTCCTGAGCATGTCAGATTCACTGTACTGCTCAGATTTCTGTCTGAGAAGGAAATCTGAAATCCTTAGTTTTTTAATGTCAGGCATTGATGGATATGTTAATGCTTGGTTCTGAGGGACTTTCCACATCAAGAATGGACTCTGACCAAAGAACAAGATAAATGGCAAATAAAAAAATATCTTGCTCTTCTTTCAAGTTATACCTCTTGTGACACAGATCTCAGTGCAATCTTTAAGGGCAGTATACATCACTTCCATCGAGTGAAACGCTTGTAAATAAGAAAAAGCACTTGAAAGACCACACGTGATACCTGTTGTATCATTCCTGATGACAAGGAATGAGAAAGTATTTAAAGGTAACCACCTTTTAAATAGAAGACAGTGCTAAAGTGGCTGACTGAGCTCACAACAATGGATTGTTCTCAACATCAGAAGGCAGCTGAGCAGCCTCAGTGGCATAAAGTTTGGTGAAACTGTGAATGCAGTTCAAGGAGCCAGCTTTGGAAACGGTGGACTATATTACGATATATTTCATAGTATAAGTGGTATTATTTGTTTGTTTAAAACAATTGCTACCATACCTAATGCTTTTTATCAACTAAAACAATAAAGTCAAACATGGAAATATTATCAGAATTTGCTTTTCAATTCTTGCACAAGCAGAACTCAAACTGATCACAGCTGCAGTTTTTCTTGAGTGAGAATTTCAAGATTTCAAGTTCCACGGACTTTAAAGGTCTCTGCTGAGAACAGCAATTCATACTAAGCTACCTGAAGAATGAAACACTGTGGAATGATATTACTGAGTCATCTGTTCATTAAATCTGCATACTGAATTCATTTATTTATAAGTTGCTTGCATCTCATTTGAACCAGATTTGCCTGTGGAATGTAACCTTTCTTGGAGTTTCTCAATCCCTTTTTAAACCCAATCTTGCCATTTTTCTTCTGCACTAGTCATTTCCAGTAAAATTCACTGAGCATGTACATCAGATATAAGTCTGTGTAAGTACTTGATACTTTCTGGAATTAAACTGGAACAGTGAATTATACTAATCAGCAGCTATGAAGTCTCAGTGTTTATTTCCACAAAAGAATAAGTATGTCAGAATATTACACTGAAGAATGGAATGCATTTCAAAGCCTGGTAATTTCTCCCTTATTATAGCCTCACTTCATTCATGGCTGAAACAATATCCAGTAAGCTAATGTCTCTGACTCAGAACATTTATGTTAATATAAAATCAATAGATAATACTACCAATACTATTGATCTTTAAGAAAGTAACATTTTGATTAATTTTCTTTTCATATAGTAAATCATCACAACAGTTTCATTTCATTTAGCGTCAATGTGAAGCATGGGAATTTTCTTCAACAGAAAAATTCTATCCTTCCTAAGTACATATACTTCTTCAGCAAAAGTTTAAAAATGCTTTTTGCTGGTAAATTACTTCACTCAGTTCTTTCAGTCCATATAATTGTGGCCTAGAATATGCATCACATTCCTAATATTATCCTTGGGATTCTAGTTCTTAACTGACCTGTTTCCTTTCTCAATGTAATTTATTGCCTGTATGTGAAGCTAAAACCACATAGATGTACAATGCAGCCAACTGAGTGTTCTCAGGCCACCTCTGCCTGAGAAATATCACTTCCTCTTATTTCATTTCTTATCAATGCAAAAAGGTTGCTATCAGGTCCTTCATAAAGTTGTGCACAGGGAAAGAAAAACCTTGCACAAAATATTCTTACTTTGGAGTTTAAAAGTAGAGCTACTTGGCTTATCTCCATGGGGAGGTAGAGTCATCATAACAAAATATTTTTTATGTATACATACACGAAGTCTTGTACATAGAGAAAAAGGTGATTATAAATTCAGGTTTTACAATATGTAGGGTCTGATTAGGTTTTACATCTAACTTTGCATTCACAGAAATAGCAGTGTGAGGTACAAGACAGTGAATCAGAATCAATGTTATCCTTGAGCACTGCAATGTCTTGTCCCCACTCTCCAGTCCTCTTCATTTCAGTGTAGCACTCCATTAACCGTGATACATAAGGTCAATCATTTGAATAATTTGCAAGCAAATTAAAGGAAGACTTTTCAATAACCTTGCTTTGCAATAGTAGGACTTGCCATCACTGAAGAGTAAAATTTGCTTTGGTATCCTATGATCTTGTACACTAAAATCAAAGCTTGAAATGAGGCAGAGCAGTGCAACATCTCAGCATTCCTGTGGGTATAGCTGCATCATCAGCATCACATGCACATAATCCACCCACTTACCCTTTTTCATTCCAAGAGTGCCTGTTTCCTCACACAGTTATTACTCCCACATGAGTTTGCCCTTCCTCTCCCAGCTTCAATCATAATGTTAGCTGATTTCTGGACAGACTAAAAACAACAGCTGCTTCCCTTTGGGCATTAAATAGTGTTTAGTATGCTTTTTTTCCTTTAGGAAAAAATTAAATCTAATAGTGGTATAAATACCCAAAGTTGACAGCCATTTTAGGGATGAACTGGAAATCTTTACTAATCTTAAATGTGTTTAAGCCACAGCACATTCTTGTATATAGGCCACTTTTTTAGTCACTAAATTCTGAATGAATATATCTGTTTAATTTACACCAAAACCAGTATTTTTAATTCTCCCAACTCTAATTTGCTCTGTGATCAATGTCATAGCAGTTGGGCCTTTTTCTTATTCTTTAATGCTTTGCAGTTTGTTCAGATGTAGACTTCTTGCTGTCAGAATCCTTTCACAGAGAATGTTCTTAGTAATGGTGCAAAACTGCCTTGTTGATAACAGTATCCTGGAAACAAAGCTAAACCCGATAAGCAGAGAGGCTTTGACTGCAGAGGTGTTTGTTGTTTTGTTTTGTTTTGGTTTTTTGTCACCACTCAGCTCTGTTTTATTTGGAAATAAATTAAATTAATTTGATTTTCTCCAACTTGAGTCTGTTTTGCCCCTGATGGTAACTGGTAAGTGATGTCCCCATCTTTATCTTGACCCATGAGCTTTTTCTTCTTACTTTCTCCATCTGTTCTGATAAGTAAGGGGAGTAAGAGAGCAGCTGGTTAGTCACCTGGCAGCCAGCCAAGGTTGACCCATCACAATGTGCTCGCAACAATCATTCAGTTTTTTGCTAGAACAAATTCTGTATCTTCACTATTCTGAAATTAAATCCTTGGTTTCAGCATCAAATTACTTCACTATGTCTTTTTTCTGTAATACCAAAAGGATCTATAGTTCTTGTTAGAGACCCTAACTCTTTGGAAATTATACAATACAAAAACACTTGCAGTGACACAGCATGTTTTTTCACAATATATGTATATATATATATATTTAAGCTAGTGAAACACACATTTTAAAGTTTCTGAATGTTGGACTACGAAGGCAAAAATTTACTTGTACATCACTGCTGGCCCACTTTTCACTTCTCCTACTCTGGTTAGTGAGTTCTCATCAGTTCCCTGGCCTCTCAGTTATTTTTTTTCCCGTTGTACTCATGTTGTTTTTCTGTACTTCTCTTTTAAAGTCCAGTCCTTGGGTACGTTCTCCAGTCATGTGTAAACAATTCTGAATAGTTCACTCAAACCAATCCAGACATGTCTACATGTTCAAAGCCCATACTTCATCTCCCTGCCTTTTGATGGTGTATTTATGCAGTACCAGAAAAAGACAATTTTTATCCTACAATAAAATAGGAGACAACAGTGAAAAATAAGCATTATGAAAAATCTAAGACATACATATTATTTTCCACAAAAAAAAAAAAAAAAAAAAAGAAAAAAAAAAAAAATCTCTGCATTCTCTGCAGAGATATTAAACACAAATGGAGATAGAATCCAGGAATATGTGGTATAGTAGCAAAGAAGCATGCTAGCCACAGCATATCATTCATGATACTATAATCACTCTACACTTAAACTCCAGCTTACATCTAGACATTGTTTTCCTTAATCTTTTTATGCAAGCAATAACACTAGCGAAAGCCTTCCATGAAAATCTTACTGCAAATTCTTTTTCCAGTTTCAACTTCCTGATGTTTTTGAAATGCTAGTGTAATTGAGAAGTGGTTAGAGTATTTCGCGTACTTTTTACTGCAAAACACGAACATTTCCAAAGTCAGAAGGAAAGGTTATTTATGACATAAAAGTTACAGCCAGCTCTGTTGCTATCTCAAAATATGATCAGACTGCATGAAATGGGCACTAGGGCCTCTGTGGTGCATGGTTTTATACTATTAAGTGCAGCTTAGAAACAACAGAAACTGATATTGATGGGATCTGTTCTTGACTGTGCACAACAAGGCAGCCAGGACTGATTAAGGAAGCTGAAACAACAATAAAAGTAAATTAAAATCTATTTGCAGGCCGCAGATGACTCTTATTTCTCCTACCACATTTTCAGTAAAAATTTGGCAGGTTAGTAACCTTACTTAGCATCTATAATGGTCTTTTGAGTGTGTATGCTACAATGAGACAGATTTCGCTGAAAAATTGTTTCAAGCTGCTAAACTATAAAAACTAGTGTAATTGCATTGACTAAGTTAAATAAGCCAGAAAGTGTCCTACTGGATATAAGATTGAATAGTTTTTAGAGAGGTGCTAATAGGTAGATTAACAACTATGACAAAAAGAATGCTGGATAGGAGAAAAGGATCTATGAATAAAATGTAGCACTTATATTAACCAGAGTGCTAATTTTCACATGTATAAAGTTACACAGACAGAAATGAAGGAAGGACTGTAAAAGATGATCACTCTCAAGTTCAAAAACCATCCACAAAGTAGGATGCACAATCTGCATAGATCAGCATATGGATAGCTATAAAAGGATACATCATGGATGGAATCTCTTTCTTATACAGTAGGATTACAGTATGAACTAAATGAAACGACTGCTTTTCCATTTTACTACTGAATTAACAAAAGGGGGAGAATAATAAAAATAATTTTCAACTTGAGAACACTTTACTTGCAACTGCACTTTATAAACCTAAAGAAAACCAAAATGTGTAATTTTGTGCAATTTGTCTTAGAACTATGGAGACATTTCTAGTTTGATTCTTAAAGGTGCTTTGCAATATTCATGTGGACTACAAGCTATTATAAATTCCTATAGGAGGCATAAAAGCATTGTCAAGTTCAGCACACTACTACTAACTTTTCATACAGCTGATTGTTTTGTTCAATGGATCAGTTTGGTTTTTTAGGTTACATATACATATGAATATGCACTCAGATTTTTGTATCACTCATGTGCCTCAAATATGCTTCTGTTTCACTTCTAGCACTTAACCAAAACCAAATTTTAAACCAGATGCTTTTAATTGCAGCAAAATCTATACTCTGCCGCACTAGAGCGATCAGAAGTTTTGCCCAAGTTACTGGGGAAAAACCCACAGCAATTCAGTACAAACCAAGAATTTCTTATAGATTTTGCTGGGATCCATGGAGACAGAGTCTTGAGAGGCTACATCTACATTGCTGTGCTACATTTTTTTTCTGAGAGCTGCCATTGTAGACTGCTGCAAATCACAAGGAACTTATAGACCACACAAGTCCTGTCCTGACATGACACTACAAGAGGTACCTTCAGGACTGGCATATGTCCCACCACTTGTACTGTTCCTCACACCATCCAAACATTTGTTCTCCCCCTAAGACATTTGCAACAGCAATAAGGTAGCTGCTAGGCTCCTGTCTTCAAGTTGCAGCGGAACTGCAGAAGATGTGCTTGTGTGTGGCTTCACTGCTGGTGTTCAGTATGCCTGCTCCAAAATGGATTTCACCTTCAGCAAGAGAAAGAAGTTTAACACTCAGTGCTTTCTTTGGCTCTACTTCATTTAGGCCACAAAATTTCTTGGACTTATCAAAGAGTAAAATCGAGGAGAAAGAATTAGAGTAGGACAATATGGACTCCAAGATGGCAGCAGAAAAAAAGAGGTTGTATCCTGAAGTGGTGGCTCATGCACACCTGTGCACACCACTGCCCAAACACTGCAGGTGTTATTCACCTTGGAGGTGCTTCCTGTTGCTCAGAGAATAACATGCATTGTCCTCCAGAGTAACTTTAAACTGCTTTTCCAAGTTTACTAGGGCAAAAAGCCAGCTCAGCAGGATTTAAGTGAGCTTATATGGACACTGGACCAACTCATAGTTGCAAGATGGATATTAAAATTCCACTTGCATGGGCCAATCTGTTGATATCCATGCACAAGTTCTGTACTGACATTTATGTTCTGGCCAGTCTGAAGGAGACAAATGAACCTACTGAAAGAAGGCAGGTTGATTCAAGTGTCATGTCCTGCAGAAATAACCCAGTGTTCAGAAAACAGCTGCAGCAGAGCTCAGCACCTGATGCCTCTGGTTCTGGGTCACTACCAAACATCCTTTGTGCTGGGGCTTGAAAACACAGTGCCAACACGGCTGAGGCTTTCTGCATAGCTGACATAACTTTAAATATACTGCATAATATCTCTGAGGGACTTGTGGTGTACCCAAACGTGATTGGGAGGGGAATCTGGCAGTAGCTACCATTCATGACCACAGAGAATATAATCATGACTATGGTGAAAGTTCAGAGTACTTGTCAGGAGTTCCATGAGTTTTTTTGTCCTTTCCCAGAATCCAACTGCTCTTATAAGACAAAAAGTGATGATAATGACTTCACTGTCCATGTCTGTGCTGATGCCACCGAAAGAGGAAAGAGAGAGAAACTAAGAGCAAGGTCTACACCACTGGACCTGGGTGCCAGATTACATTTAAATCTAGTCCCTCACAGCCTGTATCTGGAAGCTTGAAGAGACTTGTGTCACCTGAATGTGTGCATACAGAAAAACATGGACCTGGTCTCCAAGGAATTCAGCAGCAGAGGACAAAACTGTGTTTTGCATCTGAGCTTAGACAGCAAATTTTTAGAAAATGAGCTACAGACTTGGGAGCGACAGGACTCAGAATTCAACCAGGGACATATCAAAGGCTGCTAGGAAGATCAGATAAGACCTAGCTTGGGGTTTAATGTATCTATAGGTGGTTTTTGGCTTTGAACAATCTGAAACCAGAAGCCAAGCATATGCTGTTGAAACCCTAAAGCAAAAAAATGACCATAAAACTCAGAAAACTGAGACACTCCTCAAAATTGCTCTAATTAATCTGCCCAAATGAGGTGCAGAGGGGTAATTTAACAATGAAATCTCCATTTATCAGAAGCTATATAAATTAATAGATAAATACAATGTTTAATCTATAAATATTATGATTTGAAACGATAGCTTTGGATTTTTTTATCTCAAAATAAAATTCATAAAATCCAATGTTAATACATTAACTTCTTTTGATAAATTTCAGACAACCTGTCAAGTAAGAAAGGGAGCTGTTTTTCACATTACAGTATTTGAAATAATAACAAAATTGTACATAAAATTATTACTGCTTTCATCAGCTAATTATTTACCTCATTGTAAATCTTAGTAATGTATTTACTCTTGTTTTTAAGAAACTAGAATCTATTCCAATATCCTCTGAATGCTGTGATTTCATCAGCTAAAAGGTAAAATGAAGCTAAAATGTACTCACTTATTTTATTTCTCACTTTATTTAATTTTTCTCCAAGGCATTTAGCTTCAGCAAACCTGTCAATGCAAGCATAATGACACAGAATTATTCTAAAGAACAACTAGTTAAGCTAGTTCTTCCCAATAAAATACAGAATTAGTCAGGTCTACTTTCTGATTTGTAAGTAGAACTAGTTGGAAATGATTTTCCATCAGAAAAGATTGTCCAATATAAAAGAAATCATGCAACACATAGGTTTACTAGACAGACAAAACAAATGTATTTAACTTTCTAATTTAAAAAATTGTGTGATTTCAGTTATAACAATTGGATTTGCTTAAATATTCATTCATATTACACTGCAATATTAATTTTAACATGCTACATTACTAGCAATGTTTTAACATTCAGTTATATAAAAGAAAAAATCCCAAGCAAAGTCAAAACAAAATATTTGAAAGTATTAGACCTTCTGCTCACCAGGAATTCTCAAATTTCAGCCTCTAATTTGCATATTGCTGACGATCGTTGTTTGTGCTGAGTGAAAATGTGCAGCCCAGTCACTAAGAAACCTCTCAAACAGAAATATGAGAAAGTGTGACAAAACCATATTATTTTATTCTTCTGCAGATTGTCCTTATGTGAATGCAGACTTTCAGATGATATTCAACTACTGCTCAAATACTGATACAAGCCCAAGCCAGTCACATAGATACATGCAAATAGCAAGCAAGAAGCAGGTTGAGAAGGATGGAAACAAATCAATGAACCAGGCTTTGGAAACTTTCTTTTTGCAATAAGCAAACGGCTCGACCTCAAATAAGAAATGGAAATCAGGAAATGGGAAATGTCCACCAGGTATGTTTCTAAATTGATCCACTGACCACTTCCTCATTATATTCAAATAACCAAATCTTCACATGGTATTTAAAATATTCTAATGATCAGAAGTTTATTTTCTAGGTTGCAACATGGTGTTGCAGTGATGCTCACCTCAGTGTTATTTAGCATCCTGCTCACTGTGTCTTGCTCTTTAGGAATGGTGTCATATCTACGCATAGCGTTAAGAAACAGCTGCCTACAGAGCCTTACAAATTCACTTATATTCTCCATATTCCCTACAGTTGACTATAACTTGATGCCTTCTCCTTTTGTGCTTTTTTCTGCCAGTTTTCTAATCTTACAGAGCAGTTATTGTCATAATTATTCTCTTACACTTATTTAACTTAGTACTGTATAAAACTGTTCAGGACAAATGGCATACATGTTGGGCTTTCAAATGCCAAGTATATTCTACTGTAAAAATAATGACAATCAAGTCAATGTACAATGGCAAAGTCTGAACAGTCTTTGAGAGAACTGAGGCTTGTTCAAATAAATATTCATTGTCATAGTCTAAATAGTTGTAGTTTAAAATGTAGAAGGATGATTTGCTGCACTGTGATATTTGTTGTAGGACATTAGGCTTGACATGAAATTCTGAATTGTTACTTGGATGTGCAGAAGTCAAACCTTGCTGAATGTGGAGAAAGAACTGTAATGCTTAACTGTTAAGCAAGCCTTCAGTTGATCTGGAATAGTCTTGGTCTAACCAAAGTAACCAAGGAAATCCACAAATTGTATTTCTCGCTCCCTTAAATAATGGCAAAAGAGAATAAAGAAATACAACTTTCCCCAGGGAGATGGGGTTTGGAAAATTGCCCCTTCTCAATTAGTCCATTTCTCTGTAAAACTGGAAGAAGACAGAATTTCAGGTGACCACATTCATATCTGCTCATGAACATTTGCTTTCAAGGCTGAATTCAACATGGCCAAATGGCTGAAGCTGGAGGGTTCCTCAGCACTTGCTGTTTCTTACATAAGAAAAGCAGAAGCTTTTGAAACATCTGTGAGACTTTTATATAAGCTTTTTCCACTGGTGGTGACTTAGAGCACCCAAGAAGACCTTGAAGACTGTGTAAAGATCAAAGGGAAACATTCTGAAGTGCCTCTCTCTTTCTCTTAGCTCCCAGGAGGCAAATCACTTAGGAATTCCTAAGGCAAATCTCCTGTTGACTATTGACTCTGATTCCTGTTCACAGAGAGATTTAGCTGGACAAGTTGAAGTCAGCTATCTATCCAGCCCTTATTCACAAGTTACTGCCAATAGTGGAATGGGCCATGCATCTGTTTCTCAAACAGCACAGTTTATAAACTGGCACAATAACATAAACTGAAATTTGGCATTAATTTATGACAGTCCAACAACTTCCATCTGTGACTATGAATCACAGTCAAACAAAATAAACCAGATAAAGGCGTAAGATTTGACTCTAATATTAAAAGGGAAAAGGCTATTTCTGATACTGCTTTAATAAAAAGGTGATATTATGTAGCATAAAGGTGATATTGCTATGAACGGTGATGAGTGAATAATTACATTGTTAGCTGAAAAGCGTACATATATATTTTACATGGAGACTATTCCATAGAAATGCTGAAGTTGCCAAATCATGGCTTCTATTACTTATTATACAAGATAAATATTCCATGATAAAACTCCAAAGTGAATTTAGCCACTAAATTTAGTGGAACAAGCTTTTTTTTGCAAAGATTTTGCTCTTTAAATGAAAATGTTATAAATTAAAAAATCAACATATTGAAAAACAAATCTCTAACTCATAATGTGAACCAAGAAATACTCAGAGGCTGTCTAATGAGAGAATGGAGACTTTTAGTGAATTAAATGAATATCCGCTCATTTTTAATTATTAGAAATTACAACAACAAGTGACCTAACTGAAACTCATCCTTTCCATGGAACTCATCCATAGGTACTGAAAAAACAATTTAACTGCCAACCAGCTGAAGCACAGAAAGCAAGGAAAGAAGAAAGTGGAAAAAATTAATGGAGAACAACAAAATGGAAACTAGCTTTACATCACATCTACCTCAGTAGAATTTTACTACTGGAAATATTGACTAGGATGGGATTTAAAAGCTTTGTGCAATATGCAATATTATGTTGGAGTGGCTCAGCTGGAAGATTTCTTTGTAGCGTATTTCACCACAAAATGAGATTAATTTTTCTCCTCCTCAGACAAACAATGCTAAGAGAACATGGTCACAATCAGAAGCAGGATATTATTAAGTTCTCTGGAGTTCAAGGATAGATAGTCCAAGTTGCAGAAATCTGATTCTCTCTGGGCATTAACACAGTTTTGTTTTGTTTTGTTTTTAAGTGGGGCAGCCATTATTAACATACAGAAGAAAAATGAAAAAGAATTGGTTCACATTACCTGCAAACTAAGCTTTAGAAGATCACCTTTCCTATCTTACAAAGCCACTTCCCATAGGAAACTGTCCTACAATAATAGCTTGAATCTATTGTCTTTCATTTGAACAGTAAGTCGGTAAATGAGCTTCAGAGAGAAGTTATGCTTAACTACTTATCAAATCCAGAGTTGGTACTGAGTTACAGTACTGAGCTGCTGCCCCTGTACAGACCTCTGAAGTAGTAGGTGAAAAGCTTATGTTAAAAACAATATTTCTTTTGTATATTTTTTTAACAAGAGAAATGTTTTTCAAGATTTGATTGTTTGTACACAGGTAGTTAAAAAAAAAAAAGTAGACTGTATATGTATGACCATATATATTCAATCTATATGAATAATTTCACAGCCCAAGCAACAGTCGCGACCTTCACAGTCAAACTTCCAACTATGCTCAGTCACAGTTCACCATTCAATTAATATGAGAATGATATAATTAGCAAACCAAGAAAATCTAGCGAAAATAGCCAACGGAAAAACTAAGACAGCTAAAAATAAGTAATTTGTGAATCAAATATTGTTTGTGGTATTACATAAGTGGTTATGAAACTACAAACAAAATTATTAACATAAGAGGCCTACGTATAAATGGAAGTTATGGTAACCTTTAAACATGTGGTGTCCACACACTTCTTCCTGTGCAATTTGAACACTGGCTGGGTAACAGAGCTTTTGTGTAAATGCTAGTTCAGCAGCTGCGTTTCAAATTACAGACTGGACTTGATATAAATCCATTTTGATGAACACTGTAAACTTGGAGCTATAGCCACCATGCTATAAATGACTGCAAATGGGGGGGGAAAACTGTGTTGGTCCGCGGTGTCAGCCTTCACATTTGCACTGATTTCCGTAATCAGCTGATGCAATATTAGAGAGGGGTTTCTCAAAGCATTAGCATGAATCTCTTTGTCCTTTAGGGAAAGCAAATCTGATGTCAAACTTTGTGGGTTCTGCCCATCTCTATTACACGTTCTGAAACCAGAAAGAAATAACAGTTTGCTTCATAGTAATAACAAACAGAGAAAATATGGAAGAATGATAATTAACTAGAGGAAATCCAGGGCATGGCTCGGAACTGTATTGCTCCCATTATCATGCTGTGACCATGAAGTGTTCTGCTCAACAGACAGCAGTGCCAGAAATGATTGCAGTGTATTCGTTTATACAGTCATGGCGCAGTGATGCAGCATGATCTGACATATTGTTCAGAAGAAAGGCATTGCTAAACCTCCAATTTCCATGGATAAATTCTAACATACATCTAATACCTTGGCAATTTATGTCCCTGTGGAGTTGTAGACCCAGGAATAAAGTCAGCCACCTCAGAAAAGTGATAAATAGTAGGATCTTTAATAAGTTGCAGAGATATAGAGAATATTTCTTGCCCTGAAAACAACGTCTTTCATGTCTATTAAGTGGGAAAATACTGTTAAGAAAACAGAAGAAAGCCGGAGAAACCTGGAGAAGGAGAAAACACCAGGACAACAAAGAAGAAAAAACAAACAAACAAACAAACCAACCCTTGTGTTTCTCTTGCAGTACAAGGAGGGTTAGCACTTGAAAAACTGACACTGAAGCAGTACTGTTATCCAATCAACAAGAACAAGCGTTGGTGGATTAATTTCTGAGATGTTCAAAATCTGATTTTTGAAAATTTGTGTTTTCAATGTTTTACCATTCTCACCGTCTTCACTTGAAGACTTTGAAGTGTTTTGCCAACATGAACAATAAATGTGGAAGAGGAAACTATTATTTCTGTTTTTGAGTGCAAAACTGGCAGAGAGAGAGGCTAAAATCACTTGACAAACAAGTTAGGAACAACAGACAAAAGCATATGTTAAACATCTCCTGGCTCACTGTCCAACTCAGTGCTGAAGCCAGCAAAGCATTTTTGACAATGGAAATTGCAGTAATTGATTCAGTCACATGGATCTTACTTCCTTTACATAATTCATGATCATGAATGCCATTTACCACATTGCTTCAACATGGCTATGAAGATAAGATGAATTAAACCACAGGAAAGAGGCACTGATTCTTCATGCTACTTTCATAGTCTATCCAGACTTTTATTCTGCCACCACTCAATGTCTTCTGAATATGAAATATCCTCAACAAGAAAAGGTGAATTTTCTATACCAATTTCTCAACAGAAGCTTGGGATGTCTGGTGTAAAGTTATGTCTTCCTACTCAGATTATAATGAAATCCTGGATGTCTGCCTCCAGCTGTACCTTGCTGTGACACTCACCTCTGTTTTAGAAGCTCTTTGTTGTCCTCAATGGCTATACTGTCACCATGGTCCTGCTTGAAAACTTCAAAAGCTTCCTGACATCCAAGTGACATCTTTCCTCCTACCCCAAGGGGAAAAAAAAAAAAAAAAAGAAAAAAAAAAAAAGAAAATAAAAGGTAACTACTTCAGAGTCACCAAAAGACAGACATTTTACATTTATTTAACTCCTATTTAGACAAATACAGCAAGTCAGCCCAGGAGTCTTAAAGCACCCAAAGATTAGTTCAGTGTTCCACCAACACAAAAGCATTTTTGACAAACGAGTTCTCTTATCTGAAAAATTAAGTTTGTTTCACTTCTCTGAAGTCTGAATGTTTGAGCTGTGAAATTTCTCAATGTTCATAAGTAAAACAACCTCAAAAAGTAAAACCAAACTTCAAAAACTAAAAATATGTGAAATATTCTTAAGCACGAGCCAGAGGTATTTTAACAACAGCAAACAGCTATTTGCTTCTGTAATTTCATCCCTGTTTCATATTAGCTCCTAAACATACCTTGAATATTTTCAGTATTCTTGGAAGAAAAAAAAAAACCCAACAGTTTATTTTATTTATGCATATGTTTTATCCCCCTTAGTGAATGTTTTTAATCCCCTTTTAAGTGAAGCAGGTACTGCACCTATAAAAATGGTAGGTTCCTGCCTTTAGTATTTTCAACATGGTATTAATTTCCTTTGATGTGCCAGAAGGTCAAGACCTATTTGACCTTCAAATCTTATAAAAAAATCACTACAGAAAAGTATTACAGTCTGCATTATTTATCAGTTCTCATTGCTAGATGATCTACAGATCAAAGTAAGAAATCATGCATCTGTATTATCATTAACAAAAAAATCTAAAGGCTTAAGAATGAAAGGTTACAGCAGCATCTGTATTATCATGAGTACATATATGCCAATAAATAAGCAAGAAAAGAGAAAGAATAAGACTTGTACTTGAATAAATTACAGTAATGAAGATAGTT
Source organism: Patagioenas fasciata (assembly GCF_037038585.1). Classification (NCBI taxonomy): domain Eukaryota; kingdom Metazoa; phylum Chordata; class Aves; order Columbiformes; family Columbidae; genus Patagioenas; species Patagioenas fasciata. The sequence continues at coordinate 37,012,919 of NC_092522.1, read as the reverse complement.
CAGGAGCAGAAAGAGGGAGGAATCTCACACTCAAACTGTGTAAAAAATGCAAAATAGCTCCACCTCTAATTCAACCTCATGGCTGTAACTCAAACCTCAGAACGGTATTCCATAAATGGGATTTTTTTTTTCCCCTACTGTCTTTCTCCTGTCCTATTCACAAGCCTTCCCTCATGCTTCAGCACTATTGAGACCCCCAAACTCATTGTGCACAAGAGCTGTAATATAAAGTTTCCCAGGAGTTCTGCTGCGCAAGAGTTTTCTATATGTTTTGTGTCTATGGACCAGTATTACCAATAAGATATGTATGCATGTATGTCAATTATTTTCTGGGCTACCTGCTTTGCAATTTTGGTGTAAGTGGGGATGATACATTAAGAAAACATACCTACACAGTTTGGGAAATGCAGTACTGGGATGCTGCACCTTGGGGTCCAGCTCCATAAGCTGCATTTTATAGTCAATCCAAATGTGTTCTGCTGCCCCTCATCCTACTTGTAATATCAGGGTTACTCCCCACTGATTTCAGTGAGATTTCTGTGATGTAAGATACTGTTTACACTGAAGGCTGGAAACAAAAATTAGCATTCAGGGTTCAATAATCAGTAAAAGTTTAGTAAACTTTATTCAAAATACAGTAGAAAAAATTGCCCTCTGTTTCAGTCAAAAGAATCAGCACATCTGTTACTAATTTAACAATTTTTAGTTGAAAATAGAACCACCAGGAATGTTTGAATGGCAAAGCACACAGAAATACTCCACCCTTTTTGAATAAGAAAATTAAAATAAAAAATACAGTGCAGTCTTTACTGTTGTGTGATCCAAAACAGCAAGAGGATTTAGGAAAAATATATTTTTCTGTGATGATGACCTGAGAAAATAATGTTCATGTTTCATGCTTTCCTTGAAGAAAAAAAGGCAGTTTTGCAAGCAGAGTTTTATAGCACATTCATCCCATCACTAGAACTAAATTTAATATGCAGCCTGAATTGACCTGCTAGAATTGCTTTTTTTGCAGAAAAAGTTTGTATTAAGTGCAGAATCCTGAACAAAATTAATGACTGAGCCTAAAATAAACATTGAAACATCCTTTCTCATATTTACACTGCAATGTAAAGAATTTAACCCTTCTGACAATGTGTTGCCTTTGAGAGCAGAAGCAATGAAAGTAGAAGCAGGTTTAGAAAACAAAACTATTATAATGATCATTGCTTCTGCCTGGCAGAAATCAAAGGTAAAATTAAAGGTAATCTGATAATAATTTTCCAGTGCTACATTAAGAGGCAGCAGATTTGTATAGCCAAACAAAGCACACAAAAATAGATCCCCAGAACTCCTAGGAAGGGGAAAAATTCTGGTTTATACAATTCCTTTTAAGAAAATACAAAAATACATGGAATAGTAAACAACTGCATTCTGAAAATGGTATCTGAGGAAAAGAGCTTAAAAAGGACCATTAAGATTTTATCTCAGCATAATATAAGCATAAACCAGGTACAGAAGCATGTTGCAGCCTCTGGGAGATGTTCAGGATAATAATAAGGGAATTCTTCATAAAAGACTGCAAAAAACATGGAGTGGTTGTGTTTTCATTCTGCTCAGTAATAAAAATTATTCCTACTCCATGCTTGATGTTATATCTTCAATCATGCTGTTTATATTTCTTTAAACAATCTATAATTCCATAAAATAGCTTCACCTTCTTTTAAATGGTGTCCAAGTGGAAAGGTGCACTAACATTAGTGGCACAAAGTTTCACCTGGGCCCAATTCAAATAAATAAGCGATATGTTCCTTTACAACAAGGTGCTATTGAATTTCTATTTTTCTCTAGCTATAAATTGAAACCTATGTATAGGAAAATATACATGATATGAATAAAAGAAGAATTGAGAGAAGCAACCATTGATGATGACAAATTTTGGCAAGGTAGTCAAACAGTCCAGTGAAAACTGCTAGACTTCTAAAAAACAATTCCTTTTTCAGGCCAAACAATTTCTCCTCTCCTTCAATACTGTGGCATAGCATCATGAAATAAATAGTTGAAAATACTTATCTAAGGAAGAATGATCATATCCTACAGGATGAGGACAAGGAAACACATGTAATCAAGTCATTATAATGTGAACTGGAATAATCATTGTCATAAAAATAACTCAGATCATTGGAAAAAGCATTTCTTGCAATCACATTCATGAAACACTAGTTCACAGGGTTGCACTAAAAAGTGACAAACTTTGTATCGACTTAATTTTAATTATACCTTTCCTGTTAGGTTGTGTAAATTTGCTTTAATGGTAGAACACAAATATGCCCAACTCATGATGCAAAATTTACAGCAAAGTCATTATTATTTACAGCAAATTTGAACAGCTGAAATTTTGGGAAAATTCAGGTTTGGTGCACATCCTGAAGTCAAATGTTTAATAATGCTCTTATTGAAAGTTTGATTTCAGTCTGCACTCCTATCCAGTGCCTCTCACTCACTTTCATATTAAAAGAAATTTTCAGTTTGATAAGCTCCTCTCATACAATGTGCAAATTACAACTATCCCACTGAATGTGGATAAATCAGAAAGAAGGAGGAGAATGATGGCTCACAAGCTCTGAACTAGAGCAACAAGATCTGAAATGACCAAGAAATAGAAAGCTCGCTGTAATATCAATCATAGGCTAAACTCTTGAAATTGAGAATATTTCAAAATACATTGAGCAAAAATGTAATAAGGCTTTTGGATGTGGCTGATTACTTTTTGAGGTGACATGAAAAGATCAAAGCAATTCCAAGACTCAGTTGTATGTCTACAGAAGGCTGCATATCAGCGAAACCCTTGGCAGATATCATGCATCCTATTCTATCACTAAGTAAATTAGAGAAAATTTATCCTGTGCCATTACATAACCAAATGCTATTTATAGCCATCCTAAACAACAATTGTTTAGATCCTCACAAACTTTAATTAGGAAAGTAAGTTAAAGAAACTTGTAGGGCATAGTGTGGCACTGATTGCTCAACTGCCAGCAGAGAAATTATAGGGCTGAATGCTATTTTTGAGTTAAATAGTATCCACTGGGATTACTGAATGACTGTATCTGAGTAGGTAAGAGCATGCAAGTGTATAAACTTAGACCTTATTTTGTTGCCAGAAGTGATCAAACATGGTTGTACATTTTTAAATGACCATGCTCATTTTTAAATGTTTCCAACACCCAAAAATCCCATTGCAGCTTGCTGTAGTGATATCAGTTTATAAATACTGGATGATTTTTTAAGGATTTTATTTCAGCATTTTTAAAATAAAGATTTCAAGAATGCTCAAACTGGAAATGGCACTTACAGAGTGCTGAGTCTGGCCACCTTCTTTTTTTTTGTTGTTATTGGTTTGTTGAAAAAGAGTTTATTGCTCAGAGGGAGACAATCTTCAAAAAGTTTAATGCATGAAACCCAGAAAAAACATTCGCATTGGTCTTCAGTTAAGTCTGGAAAAGTCTGTCAAGCAGTAGCATGAAATTGATATCTTCTCTGTCAGAAAGCAAAATCACTGTGTCTCCTCAAGACCCCACCTTTCAACCAGATTTTGGTCTTTGTACAAGAGCTCCAAGGGTGTTCCAAGATACTTCATGCCAGAGGCTGCCAGTTTAACCTGCAAAAAGAATTGGAAACAACTCTCCAGGAGTGAAGAATCCAGGTTGAAAATTGAGCTGATCTGAGGGAGGAACATTAAGACTTTCTGCTAACAAAAGAAAACTCTTGGGAATAGCTGTTCAGACCGTATATTCTAACGAGAAAGGCATCTGTCCACATATCTACCCACATATCTGTTTTTGCAGAAACTACATTTTCACAGTAGGAGGCTTTGTCTTTCCATTCCTACTAAGTGCTCCGTCTGACAAGAATTGCCAGTTCTTCCACTAAAATCAATAGGAGCAACAAGTCCCCCTGGCTCAAGAAAAGTTCTCATCCAAGTCAGGGTTGTCTGAAGAATTTCAGGGTGGCAGGTAGCATGAATTGTGAGTCTCTGTGCTTGTGAAGACTCTCAACCTGTCCATGCCATTATGTATTTCCACCTATTATTAAATACAAACAAGGAACTGTGGAGACTTTCAAAAGAAAGTAAAAGCAAATTATTTGTTAAGTCTTTCTATTGGAACTAAGGTATTAGAAGTGTTTACATGCAAGCATAATTCATTACAACTTGACAAAGATTCCTCAAGATATTATAGCCATCTGTCCAGAATGGAAAAAATAGATGTAACAGAGCTTGGGAATAATGAATCAACAAAGAATAAATACTTAAAAACAGGAAAACAAACCCCAAAACAATATACAAGTACTTGCCCACTCTAAAGCTCAGCTAAATTCCTCATGTAAAGCATGTGTATTACACATGGCTACTTTCATTAGACTGGAATTCAAGAATGGGAAAGACATAAAACAAGGTTGCTCACGTTACCCCTGCAGTGTTGAACTGCAAAACATAATCTTTGGGAAAGTTAAAAGCCTCAAAGGAAAACCAGAATATTCAGACTTAATGAACTAAATAAAACCCTGGAAAATTCAATTTCTTTGGCTCTGGACTTTCTGTTTATTTACAGGGTAGGAAGAGGATAAAATAGCTTCTTGAAATCTTGAGCATATTTGTTGTGGTACTGAACACTGATCTAAGCAGATCAGACTGCACTTTGTAAACCCTCAAGTTAATTGGTATATCAGTCACTTACCCAGGCATCATCATTTTATCCACATAAAGTTAATTGATTGACAAGACAAACTATTCCATATACATTGAAATAATTTATAAACAGAAGAGAAATCACCACTAAATTAAACACTGCAAATGCCTAATACCAAAGAACAAACTTCTAGAGGAGTACGTCAGACACAAATCAAAGACAAGTACCATTTCTGCTGTTAGAGGACGTGATCACTAAAACTGGGATTTATTTAAGATTACTAAAATAAGAGAACAAAAATGAAATGTTACATACAATGCTAACTTTGTACAAGTCAATTTTTATAAAGTTCAACTGGAATGCTTCCAAAAAATCCTTCCAACCTCTTACAAGAATCCCATTAGGAGAAGGTTTTTGCATTTATTAATATTATTCTGCAAGAGTAGTAAGGCAAATACTGAACTGTATTTCAAAAACAAAGGTTAAATGAATATAAACTTAACTTAAAACAAGATAAAATTGACTATTTTAAGATTGTTCAACATCACAGAACAACAACAACAAAGCCCCAAATGGGATATGACAGCTGAATTGAATCACATTGACTTTCTCCAGTTTCATTATTTTAAGAAATCTCAGGTAACAGTACAGGTAAGAAAAATATTTTTCATATTATCCCAGCTGTACGTTTTTAATAGTTCTACTTTTGCAACAAAAGCCACTTGACCTTTAATTCCTAACAATAGTCAGAAATGCATTTAGGCTTCTTGCTCACTTGTGGTAAGTCTGATACCAGATTGAACCTTAGAATGATCTCAGTGTGAAAAGCTGAAAACTATTGAAATCTCTTTCCCTCATTTTCCTCTCTGGAAATTAGTATATCAGTTTGTCTACCTGACTAAATGCTGCAAAGCACAATGCAATGAGAATTACAGGATAAAACTGTTAATAGCAACTTAATATACTGTCAGACCCTTCACCTGATAGAGCACATATATTCCTGGGATGTGTTAGACTCAGTTAACAGTGCCATTTTTGCCTGATTATGTTTCTGTTAGTTATGGGTTCTAATGATTTCTCAGATTGCATGAGATAGCTTCAAGATGCTGTAGAATATCTGCACTAGCATTAAGGGTTTACAGTGTGCCTATTTTTATGTTATCTAGTTATGCTTTTACATATTCTTTGAAGAGCCAATGGGCAGCAGAGTTATCAAAGTAGGAGCAGAGGAGCCAAGTGTGCATATAGAGGCTACAAAATATGAACAAAATGTTTGCAGAAAGGAATGTCAGCAGTGAGGAATAAAGTAGTGTGTTTATTGGTAAAACCAAGTTTTTCTCATGTTCTGATACCAATATTATTGCAGAAATATTTTACATTTTGTGTATGACAGCTTGTATATCTCAAAAGAGAAAAAAATAATTTTTGGCTACTATTTGCAACCATTTACTTCTTTAAAGCTGTCTGTGAGATCATATTTGATTGTATAATACATGCACACATTGAAAGTCCTTAATTAGTAGGTACAAAGAGAGAGCCTGAAATGAAGCATGGTAGGCTTGGCAGAAGCTCAGCGGGTGGATACAAAGGAAAATATGAAGTCAAACCCACAAGAACTTTAGGAGACCCACCCAGCAGTGCTGCCACTTCTAAATAAATAAAATTCACTTTTGTCTATGCTGGAATCACACATTTCAGATAACTTCTTATAAAAGAAGACATATGTGTTATACTGCATTGGGCAGTTTACATTAAACACTGGGTATCAGAAACAGACTGTGCATTTCCCTCTGTATATGGGAGTTGAAATCTGTTCCCTTCAAAAGTCGATGCAGTTGAAAAAAATTTACTAAATACAAGGGCCAATATATTAGGCACTTGAGTTGCCTACTAAGTTTAGACTATTGTGCTTAAGATTAAGATTTCAGTTAAGATTGAATAATAGCAAATTAAATGTATATGTTTTAACATCTTTCATATATTTGCCATGTTGCAGTAGCAACATTTGCCACTTCTGTTTTAGACCTGAATAAAGGCTTTTATGTTCAAAAACTTGTCTTTTTCAACTAGAACAATATGTTCTCAACAAAATTTGCCTCATTGACATGTTCTATGCTGTTTTGAGTGATAGATACAGTATTTAAATTCTCCTTTTCCATTTTCTTTCTCAGTTTTAGAAAAATTACTCTGAATGGCTGGACAAGAATATTTTAAGAGCTCAACCAAATGGTAACCTACATCAATGGAGTCATGACAGCTTGGACCAAATGCAAGTGAAGTTTTTTGTTAGGGACATCTGTAGAGATTTGCATGTATTTTTGGTGCTTGCAGAATTGTGTCTACCATCTTGCCGGTAACACAAAAAACCACAAAAGAGACATATTTCATTTTCAGAGCAGTTTAGCAGAGAAAAATGACTTGTTATAAACATCAATCTGGTTTTGGAAACTTACTGTACTTGAAATTTCATATTACAGTTTAGTTTTATTCTTTATTAAGGTACTGAGGTTTTCTAAGTAGAAGTAGTCTGTATGTACTACAGCTTTGGCAGACAAGAAAAAACCATCTGTAATGGGTACACTATCAATTAGTACAAGCTTGGGCTATCTTAATATTTCAGGCTATAAACTACAGGAGTGCAAGAGTCACTTCATGATTTTTTTTAAAATTTGTTTTTTTTCTCTTCAGCAGGAACACCAGTACCAAAAAAATGGGGTATGTTGAGGGAGAGAGTTGACAGAAGAAACCATGAGATAAATTCTATGGTAAGCTATGTCTTCTTGCCAGTCAACCACCTAGATTAATGAATTTTGAAATTTGCTATCTATTTACATTCAAGATGAATGAGCTTTACCAATCCCTTTGCTTATTCCTTTTAACAGCTGGCGATAATGACAAATAACATGCGCATTACATTTTTAAGGAAAAAAAGATATGCAACACATTAATACTATTTACTTTTAATATTCTAAGAATAAAACCTACAGAAACAGTTATTCAACAGAAAGACAAATTTTAACTTGAAAATTCTTAAGATACCATTGAAAATTTACATAAGTTCACATGGTTTGAATTGTAGCCATTAGCAATTGCTGTTTGCAACAAGAGAAATGCCGACTCTATGGAAATACTGATAAATTAATCAAAATGGAAAAATATTTTAAGTAGTAAACATCCTTGTTAGAAAAAATTATAGGCAGCAGATGAAATTTTTAGAATACAAAAATGCACCTATATTGAGACACTTTCCAATGCTGCAAGCCTCAAGGAAGGCTGGTGAGAAGGAGCCATGTGTTGGATGTAAGGGCGACTGCATGGGAGAGATGCAAACTCTAGCTGTACGCTGGTTTTGCCATTCTTCTGGTACAGCTCAGGCTCAAGACATTCTAAGATAGATCTTTGACTTTCTTACATAATAGTTTATAGACAACATTGTTTTTTTTCTTAAAATGAAATTCTTCAATCAGACTCTACTAATATATCAACCTATGCAGAGACACAATCATGTATACTGAATGGAAGTGCTGCTGTAACTGCCAAAAATATAACTGACAGCAAACTCTATGACAGCCAAGTTCTTGTGAGGTGGCTTTTCTTTATGGTTATCAATTAATAAGACATTAATTATTTTTACCAAATATCTACTTACATGTTTCTAAGTTGATAATGTGACAACAAAATTCCTATCATCTCATTGTATTCACTGATATCCCTCTTTAGTTACTATATGTATGATGATACTTTTACTCTGACAATTTCATAACAACAGAGATTAAAAATTGTCATTTTCAAGCCAAAGGACAGCTGCAGAAGGTTAACTATGTGGATGTATTCTTTTATTAGCATTGGTATATAGTAAGTTGGATACTCAAAATGTGTAATTTCCTGTTTCAGTGCAGTTCAAAAACTGAGTTGATGAAACCCAAACCAACACCTTGCACAGTATTTGCACAGGTTTGAGTGAAGAAGGATGGAAGGAAGCAAGGCTGAGTGTTATTTAGGATCAATGAAAGTTAGAATTGCACCACACAATCCTATGTATCAGCTAAAGCCTTCTAAAAAACCTTGTGTTTGATAAATTTGGGAATTCCTATATATAAGGACAGATGTGTAAACACAAAATGATACAAGCAAAAACCTCATTGCTTATCTCAAGACTTGAAGTAATATGTGCTAACAATTACAATTTTGGGTTATCTTTAGCTTAGATTGTTTGAAGGAAATAAAAAATGCTTGACAAATTTCATTAATATTACAGATATATTTCTGGAATTCAAGTAAATATACTTGTTTATTCCTCTTGGCACAGGCACTCCTCATGGAAGACCAATACACATTTGAAAAAGACAATTAATAGGATTCTAACATCCCATCTGATATTAGAAGCAATACTTTAAAATCTGTATGTTTTATATTGAAGATGCAATTTATAACAGGAATGTTAACTTTCCCAACTAGTACTATCACTTGATGAGTTTGGAAACTTAAACTCAGCAATGGTGCAATTACTGTCTGTCATTTTCCCAAACTTCTCTGCTATGCATTTTGAAGTGCATTATTACCAAAAAACAAGGGGAAAAAAAAAAAAAACCCCAAACAAACAAGCAAACAAACAAACAAAAACACAAAAAAGCCCTCCAACCAAACAACCACTACCGCCACCACAAGATAAAAGATTTTGCATTACATAAAGCAAAAAACCTCACCTGAAATAAAAGCTTTAATTTCCAAAACTATTGCAAAAATATCCACTCAAATATATAGATAACTCTAGGTTTTGAATTAATAAGACTGAATATGAGAGCTCCCCACTGCCAGTCATGTCATCTTCAAATAGCTAAAAGTGGATTACTCTCTACTGCATAGTGTGTCTAGACCTTTGCAGCCAGATCTCAAAGCATCTTCCCTTCATCCCAGGGATTCACCTGGACATTTTCCTCTTTGCACATCCATTTTTGGGGCATTGTATATCCACTCCAGGATGATGAATGAGGAACATCTTTTATGACTAACTACAGCACTGTTCCCAGAACTGAGAAGGAACATAAAGGGGAAAAATAGAAGAATATATTCATTAAAAATTAATTCCCTACCTGACAACCTCAGGCATACAACATTTTGGAAACAGCACAGGGATGACAGCTTATGCTATTGCTGCTGCAAAGCGTTGGAGTGAGGGTTTTTTGTTAAATATATCTTAATGCATTTTAATAAAAAACTACCGCTTAATGATAAGAAACTTATATTTTGAGCTCAGAATCAAGAAGCTATGACCACTATAAAATGAATTCTGAGTTTCCCCTACTTTGTAGGTAAGATTCCACCCTGTACATTCCTCACTGAAATTATTAACATACCTTCCTTTAGGGCAGGCCCACTGCAGAGAACGAATTTCTCTGTCTTACCAAAGGGAGAATGAATAAGCAGAAACAACTAAGACCTCATAGTTGCTAAATTGGCCAAAAGATCTGTGCTATTAATATTATTTTCTGTCCTCAGAGAAAATATCAGAAATAATAAGATCAGGGTTTACAAATATAATTTTAAAACAAAAGTGTACATATTAACTCCAAATTTAATCCCTGAAACCTCACTGTGGTAAAATTAATCCAACTTTTTGATGAATTTGCCATCTTAAATTGTCCCTAGAGGCAGGAAGTGCCTTCTACCCTGTAGTTACGGGTTGGTGTAGTCTATCCCATTAACAGTAAGTCCTGCTGCCATAACAATAAATATCCACATTCAGTAAAATAATCATTCCTTGTACTTATATGCAGCAACCATTCCACATGAAATAAAAATCAGAGAGCAATTTGATACTACAGTGTGGTAAAATAAATCCTAGGATTCAACAACATCAATTTATAATAATTCACAGAATGTTTGTCTTCCAGAAATCTATCAGTGCATCTTTAGCAATTTCTTGACCATTTCTCTTTTTGTCTTATTAGAAGACGACTATTTATGGAAAAATATTTTGTGTTTTAAATTCCATAAGCCTGCAAAAGATTACAGTGGTTACAGATAACTTACTATTAGATGAATATTTACACTACACAATTACAAAGTATTTTTACCATCCTCAACACTGGTGGTAGAAAGTAAATTAATTTGGAATTTGAATTCCTGATCCTGCAAGTAAACATGTGCTGGCATTTTTTCCCCAAGTATGTTCAAGAAATTAGAAATACAGCTAACCTATGTATATGCACACATGGATAAGTATGGAGATGCAAAAGCTTTCTCCCTCCTGACAATAAATAGGTAAAACCCAATATCTCTAATATTAGAAAGCAACCTTAATAATTCAAAATACTGATTATTTTTTAAAACATGTATACAACTTCACAATAACTTGCAATACATTTCACATTACTTAAAAATGTTCTTTGCAGAGTCCATTCCTACTAATTTATCCTTAGTTATGATGACTATAGTCTCCACAGTACATTAAAAGGAAAACTGTGTTTTTATGATGCCTAATACCTGTCTAAAAATACATGTTAAAATCAAAAATAATTTTAAAAAGTAATCTGAGTTCTTCTGCATCATTATTATTGCCTTTTGTTTCTGTGATTCGAAAAACTCTCAGATTAATCCAAACTGATGACATTTTTGTCCCAGTGATATTAATGGTAAAACTGGTTGCTCACAGAGGCAAGACTCCCCTCTTGTCTCTCTGACACATACTACGACAGAGGTTTTCTGCTGAAAATTCATTGGTATCAGTAGTTCTATTAGGGAACTTCACTTAAAAAAAGAAAAAAAAGACATGCAAAATACTTGAGAGAAATTCCATTTCATATTGGGACAATTCCCACTGTGAAAAGCTACTTCTTTCAATTCCTTTTTAACCAAAATTTGTAACCAACTGAACTATGTGATTAATATGCAGCACAGGATCAAAAGATAATTTTTGCACCGATAACCTCTGTAGCTCTAAATCTGCTTATGTCAAGACATAAAAGTAAGAGTGGTTTTGCCCCTTGGAAATCTGTTGAAAAAAAGGGACTATCACTAGAATAATAGCATAATTCTTCCTGAATGCCAAGTACACTGTTTATTTGAAGGCTTTAAACAACTTGTTTTCCTTAAGATCAAAATGGGACAATACATTATGGAAATTCCTTGTCATATGAGCTTACTTCAGTATTAAATGTGCTGTATCTTAGAGCCATGAGCTCTCGCATTAGGCTTTAGTTAATTAAATAAACCTGCTGAAAATCAAAAGAATGTTTGCCTGGAACTCTGACATTTTCTTCTACTATTCCCTTATGTAGAATTGCTTTAAAGCTCCTGATACAAAACTAAGACATTGTCCTTCTGTTTCCAAACACTGGCCATTGTACAAAGTGATGTCACTGTCTCTCTGTACACTTAAAGATTAAAGGAAATTTCTGAAATATTTAGAATTTGTTATCCTCAGAGCTAAAGGTGGGTGTAAATGGCATAAATAAAGCGAGTTGATCAAAGTGGGAATGTATTGCAGAAGAAAGGATTCATAATAAAAAATGCAATCATGTAAACACTCAAAACCTTCCCAGCTCAATCTGAGTGCTTTGCTCTGCTTTCTTTTACTGAGTAAGTAGAGATGGCTTTGCATGAAATATATTTGTATACAGCTTACTCTTAGAATTTACAATAAATATCAAACATATAAATAGAAATGTTCACCCATGCTTACATAGATTTTTAAGTAGCAAATGTAAACTAGATTTTCAACAAAGCTTCCCAAACAAATCAGCTATTGATAAGGAGAAGTAATTTCAAGAACAAACATCTTGCAACATTTATGCTGACTTAAAATGAAGAGTCAAGACTTCCAAGGTTTTATATTAGTTTCTGCATCTAATTCACTATCTTACTTTCACAAATCATTTGATCTGTTCCTCGGTGTTAGAAAAACAATATTTTGCACTTAGAAATGGTCTTTGAATGTGAAATCTCAAAGTGATCAAGAAAGACAGGCCACTCTATTTTACAGTTGAGAAAATTGGTTCAGAGAGATGAGGTCACTTGTAAAATTTCACAAACTAAGTAAATAACAATGACTGAAATAAACAACAGATCCCCTGCGTCTCAGCCTTATGCATCTTATTCAATGCAATGTATTGCCTCTATAATGCAAGGGATTGTTTTATTTACAATTTAAATCCACACAACAGTAGAAGCATTCAAACGATAGTGACCAATAAAGGAAAAAAAAATAAATTCCAAGCCAGCTAACCACCTCAGTCAGACAACATAATTTATCACATGTATTCACCAAAAATCAGAAACATACAAAGGCAAACGTTAACAGAAGCTCATACATTATTCAGGAAAGATTCTTACTAAAAAGAAGTTTCATTTCTTTAGGACTAACAACACTGGCACAAGTAGTCATTAAGTACAATTGCAAACACGACAACCGTTTGCAGTTACTCTGCATAAGTAATGAAAATGTGAACATTACAAAACCAAAAAAACCCCCACATTATTATATAAAGAATGAAATATCAAAAGTAGTATCAAAAAGAAAAAGGGAAAGGTAAACTTCCATCCCCAAACACATTTACAGCAGCTGCTATTTATGACTTAGTAAGCACTGCCTTTGCCATTTGGGAAAGGTACAGAGAACAATTGCTTGTCTTTACTTATACTTTAATTATTGCACTGAACTGATTCCAGAGCATTTTTCCTTGTCTCCTCATCCATTAGAAGAAAAAATCTACACAAATCAACAGTTATACTAAGTTGTTTCATAGATCGTCTATTAATTGTAGCATTTTTTCTGACACTAAGATTTCTTCTGTGTCATAAGCATTTACTTTTATCTGTAAACTTTTGCATTTTGCAATATTATTTATAAGAAAACAGTATTTTTTTCTCAAGATTGCCATCTGATGCATCACAGTGTGACCCATTGCTACCACATTTTTTCAAAGCACTGTTTTTCGCTATTAGCAATTCTGAAATAGCCCCTCCTTTGCAATAACATTGAAAAAAAACACATTTGATACAAACCAGCTTGAACTTTTCGAGCATCTGAAAAAGAACTATGATTTGACCCTAAAATTAAGAGCATAGGAAGATGAAAACTGTGCTTAAATTACAGGCAGCTATCCAGCACTGTAAGGAAGGTTGCAGGCACTGTTATTGAAATATTCAGGACAGTAACCTTAAAAGAATAGGGAAAAAAAAAGAGAAGGAAAAAAAAAAAGCATGATTCAAAACCAGCAAGTTAGACTAGAAGAAGAATTTGCAGTAATATGAAAAATAGCACATGACCAACCATATTTTTAGCAGGATATGTTTAATGTTACATCAACTCATGTCTCTTTTGTTGACTGAAAATTATACCTGACAACATCTACTATCTTTCCTCTTATTTATTTATTTATTTAATGGCAGTAAATAGAAACTCTACTAAGCCTAAGGTTGCTGATAGCCCCCTACAACCTGTATCGTCATACAACACATTCTCTTGTGCCTCCACTACTTTGTGGCTGCCTTGACAATAGACAGCAAATGCCATCTTCTTTTTTCCAACCATAAAATAGACCAATGCAAAAAGGACCTTAGTAAAGACAACAGTTTCAGCAATTATGTACAGCTAAGGTCAACAGATTTTTAGTATTACTTTAATTGTATAAAGAAACTATCAATTAAAAAATATGATGCTGTTGTGAATACATCCAGATAAAATGGAATTTAATAATTTTGGGAAACTTCTTTTCAGAGGCTTTTAGGTGTGATCTTTCCTCTACCCTTTAACATCCCTCCTTATGCTTTCTTTCCTAAAGTCCACTTTTTGCAAAAAAGCAGATTCCAGGAAATGAAGTTACTTGTTTGGATACAACTGCCAAAGCCACTTCCTGTACGCACTTGGCAGAAATGCTTCGGTAAAAAAAGCCTTATGACATTTTTCAATCCAACCAAGATGGGCATTCCATTCAGCCACACAAAAACTCAATTTAGCCCCAGAACTGTATGCCAGTGTTATATATTTGACTGCTCAAAGTATTACAGTCCAGTAATAATAAATCAAATTTTACATCTGTCAGGAAAAATAGCATCAAACAGGTTCCAAACAACAAAAATGCCAGGTACTTCATCCACAAATTTGATATTATTCCATTATTGGTATTTTGCTGTTTTTCCTTTTTTATCCCTGTGCTGCTTCGCAGGTGAATGCACTGTGAAGAGTAACTTATTAAATATCTGCAAAGACACCATTGATTGAAACATGGCATAACAGTCGTTGTCATATTTGGCATTGACACTACTCATTCAGTAGCAGATGGAAAAGGAAAATTTTATGAGAAAGCGTCTATAACAAACACCTGGGCTGCTGTAACAAAAAAAGTGTCAATGTGATAGTCATCAGATGAGCTGAACAGGCTGTCAGTGATTGAATTTTGTTTTTTGGACTTTCTTAACAGTTGTTTCACCAGGCTTTGCCCTGCACAATCTGTATCATGACAAAGGTCTATGACAGTAACAACATAATTGCTCTAAATAAAGTGATTAAAAGTATCTACAAAGGAAAAAAATAATCTGCTATTAATCTGGCTGCTTTGAGTCCAGACAAACCTGTTTATCTTAAAGTATAAAAAATTTGCCTAATGGATAGCAATTAGCTATGCAACAGTGTAAAATTGTAACTTGTGTTCTTACCGACTCTAATTTAATGAAGCTCCATTAAATCTAAAACATGTTCCTGCTCAGGCCCCTGGCATGGAGCTCTCAGGTCTTTTTAGGGATAACAGCTAAATTAAGGGAGTCAAGCAGTCACTTCCCATTTACTGCTTTTGTTTTATTGTACATGTCATTTCAAGACATATAGAACTGTGTTTTCTCTCTAGCCATTTACTTCTCAGAAATTCTCTTGGGTTCACATTTTGTTCCTGTCCTGGTTTTGTTAAAAACAAGTTTCTCTTTTAGTGAATTTGCCTGTCAGCTAAAGCCTTCATGTTAGCTGCATTTTCCTGGAGAACCCGACACATGTTTTGGTTAAACCTAGCAATGGAATGCAAACTTATTGATAAGCACGGATGGACATCTCGCGAGAGGGGCAACGAGAAAACTGGTGATCGAGAGACTGACCAACGGGGTATAACATTCCATTCACATGAATGCTTCATATAAAAGTGGGAGATCACGAGGATCTCGGCCCCTTTGCCCTTTTTGCCCTCTTTCCCTTTTTCCTCATGGCTGACATTAGGAGAGGACCTTGCTGGTCATCCCTGTGAACTGAGGCCTAGTGAGAGACTGAATCCAGCTCCGGTTGGCTACAGAGTCTAATCCAGGACTTTGGGTGCTGGCTCTGCAGTTGCTGAGACTTTCAAGATTGGTTTTGTATATTTTGTATTATTTTCTCTATTCTTATTAGTAGCATTAGTAAAACATCTTTAACTTTTCCAACTCTTCTCTCTCTGTCCTTCTTTCCCTCCCGATCGCCTGTCCTGAGTGGGAAGGGGGGAGAGGGAGGGGCAAAAGGGGGAAGTGGGGGGGAGAGGAGGTTAACAATACATCTGCCAGGGTTTGATTGTCACCCCGCAATCCTAACCCTCGACAGATAATTGGCGCCCAACGTGGGGCCAGAGAAAGGGGTAAATTTGGAGATTTTTGGCTTTTCTACTGCTCTGACGTACCTTTCAATTTTCTTGGCACGGTGCCAGCTCATAGAGTTGTGATACTCGCGCGTCTGTTTGCTTCGGATATTATTTAGTGGTATTAAGGCAAAGTGAATTACATTGATTTAAAGATGTTATGGCAAAAGTTGTATCAGTTATTTTCTACATTGTGCTCGCTGATCCCATATCTGTGTTGGTGTTTCTTTCTGAATCGAAGTATTCACTATATAACAACAAGAAACTGGACAGCGGTCATGATGATTCTGTGTGGTATGGCACTGGTTTATTTCATTATACTGCAGCCGCTAATGAATTTCTACTCACTTCTGCTTTACCTTGAAAAACCTCCAGGAGAGATTAAAGAGCAGAATGGCTCTATATTTGCTAATTGGTCAAGCGAATCTTTAGAAAGGCTGACTAACAATACTTTTGTGATTTCGCTGGGACAGTTTGCAAATGTGTTAGAGAACTTTGAATACCCTTGGAGCTTTGATAGAACTGTGATGGTGTTATCTGGTTTGCTGAATGTGTGTCAGTTTGTGTTACTGTTAAGAGAAATGAGGTTCAATAGGAGGTTTGCGTCTCTTCTTAGTCCTGAGATTTGCAGTGCGTCTTCAGAAGCTTTAGCAAAAAGCACTCCTAGCCGCTCGAGAAAAGGCAAAACAGCCAAAGCTGCTGCTGCAGCCACGGCCCCCCCAACCGCGGCTTCACAGGCTGAAGCTACAGCTCCTCCGCAGAGCTCCTCTGCCAAGGTCGCTGCAGATAACGTTACTTCTCCAGCCTCAAAGGCTAACAAGGCAGCCCCCCCTTCTTCACACACTGGGCACTGTTGCTGCTGTAACCACAGCAATCACTGTGACAGTCATTCAGACTCTGAAAATGAATCAAATGATGGTGAACCCATATCAGCATCAGTTGCTGGTTGTAAGAAAGTCACTAGAAAGACTACCCGTGCAGCAGGTGATGGCACAGGGCCAACATCAACCCAAGAGGCATCATCATCAGGACAGGGTGGAGATGAAGTGACCACCACTCGGTCCTTTTCTCCAGGTGAGCTGAGAGATCTGCGAAAAGACTTTAGTCGTCGTGAAGGCGAGAATATTTTAACCTGGCTGCTGCGATGCTGGGACAATGGGGCAGAAACAATTGAATTAGAAGGTGGTGAAGCCAGGCAGCTGGGATCTCTGTCAAAAGATTCCACCATTGATAGGGCAATTTCAAGAGAGTCTAATGCCGCTACTCTCTGGACCCGACTCCTGGCAGCTATGAAAGTCAGATTTCCCTACAAGGAAGATTGTATATCCACGTTAGGGAAATGGAATACTATGGAGAGAGGTATCCAGTTCCTGAGAGAATTAGCTGTGCGAGAGATCATCTATCTAGGACCAAACAGCCAAGAGGGGACAGACCCAGATAGAATCAATTGTACAAAATCTATGTGGCGCAGATTTGTACAAAGTGCACCAGCTGCATATGCGAAGTCATTGGCAGGAATGGTCTGGTCGGCTAGAGGTATACAAGAAATTAATGAAGTGATTGAGCAGCTCCGGTACTTTGAGGACAGCCTTGCTGGTTCTCTACGGGCTTGTGTCTCCGCTGTGGAGAAACTGTGTGAAAAATCTGATGACCGGTTTGAAAAGCTGTTGCAAGAAATCAAAGAGCTCAGAGCAGACTCGTACCGTTCACGACCTGCACAAACCTATGTTTCAGCTGTTAGGAGAAGGCGTTTCCAATCTCGAGAGAGAAGGCAGAGACAGCCCACAAAAAGAGGTTCACTGTGGTTCTTCCTACATGAGCAGGGAGAAAACATGAATAAGTGGCATGGAAGGCCTACCTCAGAACTTCAAGAACGAGTACGTGAGATAAAAGGAAAAACTCCTAGGAAGGTGGCTGCTCCAGTTTACAAAAGGAGCAGAAGAGATTCTGATGCTCTTGAAGGAACCTCTAATTCACACCCAGAGACTGTGCAAAACAGGAATTAGAGGTGCCCTGCCTCCAACCAGGTGGAGGAAAGGGATAACAGAGTTTATTGGACTGTACAAATACTATGGCCTGGTACAACACAACCCCAGGAGTACAAAGCTTTAGTGGACACTGGTGCTCAGTGCACAATAATTCCTTCTAATTATAAAGGAACGCAATCCATCAATATTGTTGGAGTGACTGGGGGATCCCAGGAACTGACTGTTGTTGAGGCTGAAATGAGCCTAACTGGAAAAAACTGGCAAAAGCATCCCATTGTGACTGGTCCAGATGCTCCGTGCATCCTTGGTATAGACTACCTCAGGAGAGGGTATTTTAAGGACCCAAAAGGGTATAGGTGGGCATTTGGTATAGCAGCTGTGGACACTGAGAAAATTGAACAGCTGTCTGATTTGCCTGGTCTTTCAGATGACCCTTCTGTTGTAGGACTGCTGAGGGTTGACGATCAGCAGGTGCCAATTGCTACCACGACGGTGCATCGCCGGCAATATCGCACCAATCGAGACTCTTTGATTCCTATCCAGAAGCTGATCCGTCAATTGGAAAGCCAGGGTGTGATCAGTAAGACTCGCTCACCTTTCAACAGCCCAATCTGGCCAGTGCGTAAGTCTAGTGACGAGTGGAGACTAACTGTAGACTATCGTGGCCTGAATGAAGTTACACCACCACTGAGTGCTGCTGTGCCTGACATGCTAGAACTGCAATTTGAACTGGAGTCAAAGGCAGCCAAGTGGTATGCTACAATTGACATTGCTAATGCATTTTTCTCTATTCCTGTAGCAGCAGAGTGCAGGCCGCAGTTTGCTTTCACCTGGAGGGGCATCCAGTACACATGGAATCGCTTGCCCCAGGGGTGGAAACACAGTCCTACCATCTGCCATGGACTGATCCAGACCACGCTGGAGCAAGGTGAAGCTCCAGAACACTTGCAATATATTGATGACATCATCGTATGGGGCGACACAGCGAAAGAAGTCTTCGAGAAAGGTGAGAGAATAATTCATATTCTTTTGGATGCTGGCTTTGCCATAAAACGAAGCAAGGTCAAGGGACCTGCACGAGAGATCCAGTTTTTAGGAATAAAATGGCAAGATGGTCGTCGTCAGATCCCAATGGATGTGATCAACAAAATTGCAGCAATGTCTCCACCTACTAATAAAAAGGAGACACAGACTTTCTTGGGCGTTGTAGGTTTTTGGAGAATGCATATTCCTGACTACAGCCACATTGTGAGCCCTCTCTATCGAGTGACTCGTAAAAAGAACCAATTCGAGTGGGGCCCTGAACAACGACAAGCCTTTGAACAAATTAAGCGTGAGATAACTCATGCAGTGGCCCTTGGACCAGTCCGAACTGGACTAGATGTTAAAAATGTGCTTTACACCGCAGCCGGAGATAATGGACTTACCTGGAGCCTCTGGCAGAAAGCACCAGGAGAAACCCGAGGTCGACCCTTAGGTTTTTGGAGTCGAGGATACAAAGGATCTGAGGCCAACTATACTCCAACTGAAAAGGAGATACTAGCAGCATATGAAGGAGTTCGAGCTGCTTCAGAAGTGATCGGCACTGAAGCACAGCTCCTCCTGGCACCTCGACTGCCGGTGCTGAACTGGATGTTCAAAGGGACGGTTCCCTCTCCACATCATGCAACCGAAGTTACATGGAGTAAATGGATTGCACTGATCACGCAACGAGCTCGAATTGGAAGTCCCAACCGTCCAGGGATATTAGAAGTTATTACAGACTGGCCAGAAAGCAAAGACTTTGGGATGTCTCCAGATGAGGAGGAAGTAAAACGTGCTGAAGAAGCACCACCATATAATACGCTTTCAGAGACTGATAAGCAGTATGCACTGTTCACAGATGGATCCTGTCGTCTTGTAGGAAAATATCGAAGGTGGAAAGCTGCTGTGTGGAGTCCCACACGACAAGTTACAGAAGCCACTGAAGGACAAGGTGAATCCAGTCAGTTTGCAGAAGTGAAAGCCATCCAGCTGGCTTTGGACATTGCTGAACGAGAGAAGTGGCCAATACTTTACCTCTATACTGACTCATGGATGGTAGCAAATGCCTTGTGGGGGTGGCTACAGCAATGGAAGAAAAGCAACTGGCAGCGCAGAGGTAAGCCCATTTGGGCTGCCACACTGTGGCAAGACATTGCTGCTCGGCTAGAGAGCCTGCCTGTGAAAGTTCGTCATGTAGATGCTCATGTGCCTAAAAGTCGAGCCACCGAGGAACATCTAAACAACCAACAAGCGGATCAAGCTGCTAAGATTAAAGTAGCTGAGGTGGACTTGGACTGGCAACATAAAGGTGAACTTTTCCTAGCTCGGTGGGCCCATGATGCTTCAGGGCATCAAGGTAGAGATGCAACATACAAATGGGCTCGTGATCGAGGGGTGGATTTAACTATGGACACTATTTCACAGGTTATTCATGAATGTGAAACTTGCGCCGAAATCAAACAAGCAAAACGGTTAAAACCTGTATGGTATGGGGGGCGATGGTTAAAGTATAAGTATGGAGAAGCTTGGCAGATTGATTATATTACACTTCCACAAACACGTCAAGGTAAGCGTTATGTACTTACAATGGTGGAAGCAACCACTGGATGGTTGGAAACATATGCCGTACCTCATGCTACAGCCCGAAATACTATCTTGGGCCTTGAGAAGCAAGTCCTTTGGCGGCACGGTACGCCAGAAAGAATTGAATCAGACAATGGTACTCATTTCAAAAACAGTATTATAGACAATTGGGCCAAAGAACATGGTATTGAGTGGGTATATCATATTCCATATCATGCACCAGCCTCTGGGAAAATTGAAAGGTACAATGGTTTGTTAAAAACTACACTAAAGGCACTTGGTGGCGGAACCTTTAAAAACTGGGATTCACATTTAGCAAAAGCCACTTGGTTGGTCAACACTAGGGGATCAACCAATCGAGCCGGGCCTGCCCAATCAGAAATTCTACGGACTGTAGAAGGAGATAAAGTCCCTGTAGTACACATGAGAAATATCTTAGGAAAGGCAGTCTGGGTTACTCCTGCCTCAGGCAAAGGCAAACCTATTCGTGGGATTGTTTTTGCCCAGGGACCTGGCAGCACCTGGTGGGTGATGCTTAAGGATGGAGAAGTTCGGTGTGTACCTCAAGGGGATTTGATTTTAGGTGAAAATATGCAATGCTGAACTGTATGATGTGAATTGCTGCACTAACAATGTTTAATAAGTGTCTTTCAGATCAAGACAATGGTGATGAAACTAGAGCTAGCTTCTTCGAGTGGCGCCCGACACCTTCTTCGAAGTTGGTGTCCTTGACCCACAAGCAGTGGTCATGAGATGCACTTGTACCATTTTTCCTGCCCTGGGAGACTGTTGTGCAAAATGAACTTAATGAACTTTTCGAAGGATGGTCCACTGATTAATTACTCCTGTGTATATATGTACATATGTATATATATATATAGTAGTAGTGATTAATTAGATTGTATTGATAGATTGTATTGATAAGGTTTAAGTATTCAGTGAATGTCATATTATAAGGGGTGGAATGTCCTGGTTTTGTTAAAAACAAGTTTCTCTTTTAGTGAATTTGCCTGTCAGCTAAAGCCTTCATGTTAGCTGCATTTTCCTGGAGAACCCGACACATGTTTTGGTTAAACCTAGCAATGGAATGCAAACTTATTGATAAGCACGGATGGACATCTCGCGAGAGGGGCAACGAGAAAACTGGTGATCGAGAGACTGACCAACGGGGTATAACATTCCATTCACATGAATGCTTCATATAAAAGTGGGAGATCACGAGGATCTCGGCCCCTTTGCCCTTTTTGCCCTCTTTCCCTTTTTCCTCATGGCTGACATTAGGAGAGGACCTTGCTGGTCATCCCTGTGAACTGAGGCCTAGTGAGAGACTGAATCCAGCTCCGGTTGGCTACAGAGTCTAATCCAGGACTTTGGGTGCTGGCTCTGCAGTTGCTGAGACTTTCAAGATTGGTTTTGTATATTTTGTATTATTTTCTCTATTCTTATTAGTAGCATTAGTAAAACATCTTTAACTTTTCCAACTCTTCTCTCTCTGTCCTTCTTTCCCTCCCGATCGCCTGTCCTGAGTGGGAAGGGGGGAGAGGGAGGGGCAAAAGGGGGAAGTGGGGGGGAGAGGAGGTTAACAATACATCTGCCAGGGTTTGATTGTCACCCCGCAATCCTAACCCTCGACAGTTCCCTAGTAACTGATATCTTGGTTCACTCCATCCTACAGTCTCTCTTCTTCCTCATCTTGTTTGCAGCTTCATCCGGAATACATCTCAAGTCACACACCTCTCTGCCCTTCTTCACTCTATTTATCAAAAAAAACTCCAGTCCATACCTTCCCTTCCCTTTTGACCCCTTCCACACCAATTTTCTCCTCCCATGTTTTGGATAGTCAAGTGTGAGGCATCAAAACTATTGTAATATCAGTTGTTGTTGCTGTCTATTCCTACTACAGTTTTGTGGCAGCCACAGTATTTTCACAAGACAAAAAATAATACTCAGAAACAGATTTTCTATTTGTAACCAGTCTCCTAATGCATTCCACCAAACAGATCAAACAAATTCCTGACATTTGAACAAAAAACAAAAAAGAACCACAACCAAAAAACAACAACAAAAAACAAAACCAAAAAGACAAAAATAAAAAATCAACAAAATAAAACAGAAAGAGTTTGAGAGAGAAAATAAAAGGCCTATCATCCTTGCCACTTTTTCCCTTTTTTGAGCTCCCCTCCACTGCTTTAGACCTTATCACAGAAATTTAAAACCTAGCATTAAAGATAATTTACTCAAAAGACCAAAACAAGATCCAATTCATCCAAGCCCTTTTCACCTAAAAATAAATTCAATGATTTAACATTAAGAACTACAGCTAACAAGTTCACACAATATATTTTAGAAATATATATGTCCTCTCACAGATAGCAGCCTTCAATTTATTCCTTTCTTCTAAAATCTGGAGAAAAGCAGACTTGGCACAGTGCAGAAAGCTACTACAAAAAAGCTCTGGGGCACCTCATGAGGAGGTCAACAGAGAAAACACTTCTGAAACAACAGCCTGACCACAGATCTTCCCTTTTGCAATAGATGTAACTTCAAGCAGTATTTCTTAAGGAGGCAGGTCCCAAATAACTGACATTTCTAGGCCAAGGGCTTCATTTCAGAGATATCTGCAAAGAAGGAATACTGTAGAATTGTGCCATATGCAGAGACCACTCCTATTTAACAGACAAGCAGAGACTTTTTACACCAGATTCAGTTTCTAAACAGTTTAAAGTTCTAGGTCTCTATGGAATATACTGCAGGAGTCAAACCTAGGGCCACATACGTATGGAGGAGTGTAGCAGAATCCTTTATTTGAAAAATGCTTACTTAGAGTCTGTACTCAAATGAGCTTGTACTCTAAAAATCTACAAAGCTGTATTACGAACTGCAGGCAAGCTTCCTCTTCAGGTGTGCTACTCAAAGCTCTGAGTAGTTCTTCCCATTGTTCTTATAATGCAGCATAACATTTATCTGGATTTAAGTGGGTACGTTAATTTTCATTTAAATCTCAATTTCAAATAAGTGTATATCAGTATATCATTTTTTTTTAATCAAAACCTAACAGGTCATATTTCAATACATAATGCTAACTGAAATCCATTGTATAAGTATTCAGAAATTTCGGAAACGAATATGAGGGCTTTTTAACTCTGGAAAACACCTTATATTTTTATATCCAGCTTTATTTGATCTTAAATTCACTCAAAGACATACCTAAGAACAACACATGAGAGCAACCTGCAGTGATTCATGAGGGACGTTAGGCATAGGAAAGAGATCCTTTAGGTTTAACCTTGCCTCTTAAAAAATAAGGCTAAATGAAAGAAAGTTCTAATTCACAAAGTGTCAAGACATTAAATGAACATTCAATATGTGATTAGGTCCAACTGACTTCATAGAGAAATAACAACATGCTTATATGTACTTCCTCAGAGACTAAAATAGCCTTAGCGGTTTACAAAAGCACTGACAATGAATCCTGTTTGGTCATGCAATGGTACAATGAATCTTGTGACTACCTTGGACCTATTCTCTTTCCAAGCACTCATCCTTTTTCTGATTAACATGAGAAATCGCATCAATCAGTATTGACACAAAGCCATGAATAACATCTTAAGGTATGTTCTCTTACTGCCTGCCCTCTGGAAGCAAATACATTGGAAACAAGGACTGGAAAATACATTTACTTTTATTCGTGAGGAAAACAGATGCACAGATACTTCAAATAATAAAAATCTTCTTTTCAAGAAAAGATCTGTATCACTTTGCCAGTTTATCACTTGGAGACATCCTAGATAATTTTGTATCTTCTGTATTATAAAAGATTAGTTGCACATTGACTTCTTTGTTTTAAATACAGCAATTTAAGAGAGAAGTAAAGTTACCTCTTCAAATTTTTACGTATCTCTTTCACTGAGATAGTAAATGCATCTAGTTTTCTATGCATTTCATATAATAAAGTGTGTATTTTCTTTTTTTTAAATGACCGCTGGATCCTCATAAATGCAAAAGGAAAAAATAAGGCTGAAAGTGTAAGTATTGCTGAAAATCTCAAATCCTTCATTAAAAAATGCAGCAAGAGTCTGCCTTTACTTTAAGGAGGGCACAAATCAGGTATATACACACTCTAAAGCATGCCAAGATATTGGTATCCCTTATACAGTGAAAAATTTTAGTGTCGAAGATTTAATAAACTTGAACTGCTAATGTGATAAACTAGACTCTCTATGTTTGTATTGTCTATATAGAGACATAAATATGGAGAAACTTGTTTGCCTTCCGTTGAGGGATAAACAACTGAAACGGTGCCTTTCTAAAATAGTGTATGAATATATATTTTAAATATTAAAGAAGTTTATGTCTCCATTCAGGTTTTTGGGAAAGTTTATTCTTAGTTCCAGCATGATAAACTGATGTTCCTGAAGGCTTTTATCTCCAGGTAATACAAAGCCTAAAATGGCAGCAGAAAGCAATAGTTACAGTGTAATAGGCATAATAAATTAAATTGCAGAAGGTTTCAGACATGGTATCCACTATTAAGAGCATCAGATTTTCAGACCACTTTTCTATATTATTTTGGCTAGAGCTGTACTTCAGAATATAGTTTTTGAGCTGCTCTTTATTTGAAGGAATTATGGAATTACAATAAACAAAAAAATACTGAGATAGTAAGCAAGTTCAGCAACATAAAGAGGCAGCAGCAGTTCAAGGCCAGGAGTCGACCAAATGGAAAAGGCTTGAGATTATGACACTCAAGACACAATAAAGTAAAAGAGTGAGAATACTGATTACAGAAAATCGTTAACAGTATGATAGGAAACTAAAAAAGACAGTAAAAGATGAAATTTAGTTATATTTGAATGCAGGTCTACTAAAAGTATGCTGAAAATCAGGTAGGGGGTTCACACTAGAAGTATAAGTATTTGGCATAGCATCATTAGCAACAACAGCAACAAGATTGTTCAGCAAATGTTTTGCTCCATAGTAATGAAATGAATCACTTATAGAAATCATATTGTCAGGAAAAAATGAAAAAAAAAAAAAAGGAAAACAAAAACTACTGAGGAGAAAGTTAACCATAAGCACTGTAATACAATACAAAAGTAGTCAGTTCAGAACTTTGTTATGAGTAGCTTCCACCAGTCACTGTATCAGAGTCACATATCAGTGGTTTGAAGAAGAACTGGAATTCCTGCTAAATGCTTACCAACACTAAATAATTCCTTTAGCCACACCACTTCTGCTACAGGAGAGTGGCCACAGTCAGCTACACCTCAGGCATCTTTGCACACAGGTTTACAAAGAACCTCTTCAGCTCTTTGTGTAGTCAGCCCAACTTTTGAATTTGCCTTAAGTTGTAGAAGTGTCAGACCAGCTTTTGCCTCCCTTTAGGAATAAAAATACTAAAGCCTGTTTTCACTGTAGCTCTGTGGATGGTTACAGCAGAGCATCTTGGTCGTAGATTTGCACAAAAGACCAACTCTGAAATGAAAAATAGTAAGACCTTTTACCTGACCTAGAAGTAAAAGTTACCAAAGTTGCTGCATAACATCATGGAAAAACAAATATCACCTCAGCTCTAATTGTATAGCTCATCTCCAATAATTTGTTTACTCTTTTCTTTCACATGAAAGACAATAATGGTCCAAATTTTCTCAAATTAATGTAAATACTATGTAACTTCCCTCTAATATAATGTTATCCTTTTAAAAGTATTTTTCTGAGCTAACAACAGAGGCTGAAAATGAACAAAACAAAGGCACAGTTACTAAATAGATGTTCCAGAGTTAAAACTGTAAAAGACAAAAAGATGATGTATCAGAGATAAGTGAACTGTACAATGTTTGCTTTTTTCAGGAAAAGCATCCAAATCTTGGGAGCTCATTCTTGCTGAGATGAAAAGTCATAGCTCCAACAACTTCAGTGAAAAAAATCGCACAATAACAGAAGCACTAAATTGGCCTGAAACATTTGTATGAAACTTATCTTAACCTGTTAAATGTAATGCAAATATGAAGAAAAAGTAGGGTTTTATGGGATATTTCCAATAATTTCTGTTTTGGTTTTATATTGAAATACACTGAGACTAGCGTCTCAAGACTATATCTGCTTCTGTTAGGAGCAGGATGTGAAAAGGCATTTTTTTAGATTAAATATACAAACAAAAGTGAAACAGAACTTTTTAGACTATCTTACTATTTAGCAGAATTAGCAGTATCTGCACAGAAATATCTATAGATTAAGTTAATTGGAAGAGTTTCTAGTCTTTTGTATTACCCATATGCACAGATAATGTGTGTGTAATGGCTCTCTTTAAAAGGCACTGTAATGCCTTGGGACTAATGTTCATAACAGCAACAATATGGAAGAAGTTTTACAGATGCATTTGCCAAACATGACAGTCAATATATAAAGGAATTCAATCACCCTTCAAGTATGCAGAAACTTTCACCAGCATATTTTGCCTCTAAAATATCAAGAGTTGAAGAGCTTCAGTCACAAAAACTGAAAACATCTTTAAGGAGTTAGTCTGAAGGATCCGATAGCATTTTTAGACAGCCAAATATAGCTAATGAATCAGAAAGCCAAAAAGATTTGAAATAGTAGAGAACTTCCAGGGAACACTAGGTTACATTTCAGCAGACTAATCTGGATAAGAGAACAGTAAACTAGCATAAAAACACTGGAAAGTTTCCCCTTCTAAACAGACCCAAGACGAAGGCAGTAAAAACTGCCAAAAGCATCTTTAACAAGCTTCTAAACATACGTTCCACATCAGAAGAGATTCCCAGCTGAGAAGTGGAAAGGAAGACATGATGGGCATCTTAGAAAAACCAGAAAACTTTTGTAAAACAATAACTGTGGGGAAAGAAAAAGCCGTTGATGGTCATATAAGCAGTAAGTGGTTTTACATAACAGCATTTTCAATATATTAATTAAGCTTCAGTGTCTCTGAAAAATTAATGAAAGTACTGCAATGATCCGCTCCCCACTCTCGTTAAATCCTTACAACTTAAAAAATCTGCCTTTGATGTTGCGAATGGAGACCTAGCTTCCAAAAAGCAAAATCTGGGCTTCATCTCCTAAAAATAACTCTATGTTCATATTTATAAACACGTAGTTAAGATGGCAAAAATCCTAACACACAGGGATTTATCACGGAATACCAATTGCAAGAGCTCACTTAGCTTTGAATCTTACAACATATTTATATTTCTTCGTAACAAAGAATAGTCATCTGTTGTTGCTTACATAGATGTCTCTACAGAGCCTCAAGCTTCTTAACGCATTCATTTTTTACTGCTCACTAATCTCAGTGAGTTCAATTCAAAGTCCTCACTCAAGCAAGAATCACAGTAGACTCGCTGTGAATACTGACAAAATAAAGGTCTTGGAAGCAGTTCAGTTACAAGAATAGATTTTGAAAAACAAAACAAAACCAAACAAAAAAATATTATTCATCTCATAAATAAACAGAGTTAGTTTTCTTAGTACTTATTGCAATCAATATACTTTTAAAGAGAGTAATTTTGTTCTAGAAACAACTTCTCTGAATTCTAATTTTTACTTATTGTTCATTTCACAAGATTAAAAAGGGAAATAAAACCATGATATTTAAGACAGTCAGAGATACCAAAATGTATAAAATCATATGACAAATTCAAAAATTCCTACAGTTACATGCTACAAAATCTGCCTGAAGATAGACATGCATTCATATTTATTACATGAATTGGAGGCTTAGCAATACATGTTTTATCTGGCAACTTGTAATACCAGAAAAAAAATTTTGTTAAACTTATCACAAGTAAAGCCACATAAAATTGTTCAAAAGCATATGCTGATGGTTAACATTTGCTGAATTTATTTTGAAGGTGTTTTAAAATACCTAATGTTAAGCAGTGAAGTCTGATACTTCCTACTTGGTCCTTAAACTTGGAAACCTTGAAAAATTTATTGTAGCAAATAATCACTCTACATTATAGAAAACATATAACACTTAAGAAATCAGCAACACATCTCTTCAAATTTTATTTACAGAAGTTTAACAGTAGCAATGAAATATTCACTACATCTTACTAATAGCTGGTAGAAATTCAGCTGGAGAGTAAATGGAATACATACTTTTTCCTGGACCCATAACAGAAAAATGTAGCACATAGTTTCTTTTCTGACTGATGAGAAAGATCAACAGTAAGTCTGAACAATGCCCTAAAAGCATCAGTGAGCTCTTTTGCTGACCAAATAGCAATAAAATGGGTACATTTGTTTGTCGACAAAAGATCTGTCATGAACCAAATGCCAAGAGTCTGTCCCCAAATATCCCAAAGCACTACCAGACACAGAAAATACTCCAAGAAACATATAGGTTTACTAAGCACTTCATTTTTCTGGAGGGTTGAGACCTGCCTTTTTCTGAACTGAAGAACATAGAAGAGATTCTGATGGAAAACCTCAGTCAATCCTTTCCATTAGGGAACTTTCTGTGGGTTTTCCAACAATAGAAGGAAGCTTTTCCCTCAAATTATTACATAAATATATAAAATAGCCAAGATAAATATTTTGAGAAGTCTTAATACAAGATGAAAATATTTAGCTTTCAGAACCGAACAGTTGGTGTGCTATCATCACTGCTTCCCAGCTATTCAAAATCACCATCTGTTTATAGAGACCATCTCTCACCTTTCATTTTAAAGTCAACTAATCAGACCTTCAGTAGAAATGCTCTTTTTTGCACGTGCTTGCCTATTGCCTAGCAAAAAGTGATCTTAAACCCTGAACGCGATGCATAGCAGGTATGTTCTTTACCAAACTCTCAAAAAAATGCACAACTTGTCAGCGAAAGAAATAGGAAATTGCTAAAAATGGTCAAAACATGACCCTAATAAAATCTTTTGAGAGAGTAAAATAATCCTTCTCAAACCCATCAGAACAAACAACTATTGGAAGCTATTACTTGGATTTATTGTGTTCTTTGAATGTCACAATATTCACACTGTTTTCTGGTAACCGAACTGTTTATATTTCAGGAGAAAAACAAACCCAGGAGGAGGAAGAATGGTATCATATGTCTCTTACACTGACAGAATTATTCTAGAAGCAAGCAGCAAAGACTTATTTCAAAATAAGATTTACCTCTAAAGAAGAAGTGATATAATATGCTAAAAGTAAACCACAAAATGTTTATCACTCCAGTGAAACGTATGACGAGTCTGATTTTTTCTTGTTTAGACAGGTTCATTCATACTTTGATTTATCCTGAAACTACTAATTTGTGATAGTTGACTCCATCTCCTGAGAAAGATTATATGTAATTCCACATTTGAATTTAGACTTCACATACTTTATCTCTACCAGATATAAATTATGAATAAAACTAAAGCTATAGTAGAGACTTTATTATGAACTAAATTATTGTATTAAATTTTTGAAGCATTTGTAAAGCTCAGATCATTATACCAATAACTTATCTTTCCTGGAATGCTCATCTGAAATGTAAGCTAAATTCACAGCCAGAGATTTGTCTGTTTCAGATTTATGAGAGATGCTATGATGCAATAAAAGCAGCTACTGAGTATATTAGAGTGTTTTGCTCACACTTACTCATGTAGTTATGGACTTATAATTTAGAGTGCTCTGTAATTAGGTTGGGTATTGAAAAGTAATTTCTCACATTTCATGGTATAACACTTGAAATGAATGCCTCCAGGTAGTTCTGAAAATTTACTATGAAGCAGACCACATTTTCCAAAATAGCTTGTACCTCTGTATCTTTTATAACACACTCTTCCAGAATCTAATGATTCGAATATTTAATTTCATCTTTTAAGGTGCATGATTCAGTATTTCTAACTTTGGGGGTTGACAACATAATTTTCTGGAATTACTTTAATAGCTATATTAATTCAAGATCGCAAGACAACCTTAGAAGAAACAGGTATGAGTCATGACGAGGTCTATGGGAATTTGTAACTCCTGCAAATGACATTTCATCCTTTTGTAACGGTTCCTATCAAATTTCTTTCCCATTATTTCACAAACCTCCCCAGTCAGTTGACAACTTTATCACTGCAGTAGGCCTGTAACTGTCAAAAACTTACTATGATGAGAAAGCTTTTCAAATCCATAAAGAAATCTGATGGTTAAAAAGAAAACCTTAAGTTAGAACATATAGTTGGTGGATACCAGAGTATTAAAATTACATATTTGCAAATGACTTCTTTTGCCTCGTAAGTTGACCGTTATGCTTTTCACCAGATGGTGTTCTTTCAAGACATTTTTCTTCATTCTTGAATAGAACAAATGAGATTAATAAAGTCTGAAGCACATAAATGTGCCAAGGGCTGAGTCCAATAGGAAAGAGAGCTATATCCTAGACATTAGCAGACAGAGCTAAGAGTTTTTGGCTGCCATGGAATGTACCAATGTATCTTTGCACTGTCAAAGAAAAATAGTAATAACCACTTGAGGTTTTACGGTACTTTACAGCTAAGCATCTCAAAACAATAACTCACCTACCAAGAAAGTACAATATATGAATATAGACTTTTCTTCATGTGATATTGTTCTGTATTGTTTGGCCTTATCTTAATTATTAATGCATGCTCTAAAATATTTGTTTTATTTTTCCAAAATTTCGGGTCATTATCCATTCTGATGTTTTGTATATTCTTTTAAAATCTAAAATACCATTTTAAAATCTCAAATGTAATTTTGAAGACCATAGAAGCATTCTAATACCTCTAAAAAGATTATTTAAGTTTCATTAAAATTTTTCTCCTGTAGCAAAACTTTACATCTGCTATGATGGCTTTATGTAAACTGTGAGACACAGTAAGAACTTTTTCAGCATTTCCAATGAGTTGTTTGCATGTGTTTACAAGTGTTATGTAGTGAATGTTTCCCAAACATGTCTCTTGGTACCACAGAGAATCAAACTGTGAAAAACCTACAAGCTGATTTGAAAAATATATACTCTCCAATCTACAAGAACTTTTGAATATAAATGTTAATTAGGATATGAAGATAATATTGAAGCTTTTTACTTCCAGGACTTTCAGAAACAAAAAAAAAGAAAAAAAAAGAAAGATAAAAATAAAGTTATTTATATAAAATATTAGGGAGAAAATGCTACCACTTTCAGAGACACAAATGCATGGAAAAGCCTGGACACTCAGTTATATTCTTGCAAAGACAATTGGTCTCCCAAAGTTGGATTGATGTCACACTGGGAAGGTTGTAGATGCTGTATTATTATTGATGTTTCTACTGTTTTACATACAATCATAGAATGTCCTGATTCGGAAGGGACACACAAGGATCATCAAGTACAACTCCTGTCCCTGCATATGACAATCCCACAGTTCACACCATGTGTCTGAGGGCTTGTCCAGTCTCTTGAACACTGTCAGGCTTGGGGCCGTGACACCTCCCTGGGGAGCCTGTTCCAGTGTCCACCACCCTCTGGGGAAGAACCTTCTCCTGATATCCAGCCTAAACCTCCCCTAGCACATCTTCCTGCCATTCCCTTGGGTTCTGACATCAGTCGCCAAAGAGAAGAGATTGGTACCTATTCTAAGTATTCCCTGAGCAAAACAATGCAAGTATTTTAAGAATAGTGTTATATGGCATTATCATTATAACAGATCTACATTACAGAAAATTATAAGTCCTAAAACTGCCAGCATCACTGGATTAGACTTGTAGCAGAATGTCCAGCCACTCTAAAGGAATGCAGATGTGTAGGACAACCTAAAATAACCTGGAAATGACTTTTCATTTACCTGTAGCCCTCAAACAACATGACTGAAAAGTTTAAATATAAATCAAGTGAACCTAAGGGAGGAATTTCATGTTCATATTTAGCATCTTGGTTATTAAGGTCTTAACCATTTTCATGTCCACATAGATGCAGAACAACAGAACCTGACCTAAAATTGAAAGAAAAGACGACTATAAAGAAGGGATTAGGTTTCTGGCTACTTTCAGAATGAGAAAAATCACATAACAAGCAATCTAATAATATAAAAAGCATCATCTTCCAATAATTTAAAAAAAAAAAAAAAATCTCAAAAACATACTACCTTCTCATTCCAGACACATGTCCATTTAAAACTCACTATCTGAATAGGATGGAAATCAATTACATTTATTTTACTTATTGATTAACCAAAGACAATACTTCATCACGGTGGCAAGATTCCCTCTGCCAACCATCTGTCCCAAAGAATTATTTTTTCACTGAGCAGTATTTGATATGCTTATGCACTGAATTTTACAAAACAAACAGCTCAATTAGAATAAAGCATGAATAACAATACACTGCCTTTACTCTAAGAGATTGAAGCCTTTTATCACCTACCTACAGACAAATAGTACTCATCTGCTGACAAAGGCATAGCACCTAGTAAAATGTTGTTGAATGTGTTAGCAATCCTAAATGAATGCATTGTTTATTAATTCAGCTCTAACTTGTTTGCAAAGTATGTGAATTATTAAAACACTTGAGAAAAAAATAAAATATATATTTTTCTAAATATGTCAGCATAAGAATTTTTACTTGGTTCACACTTACTAAAGTCTCGTTCCAGAAAGGTACCACTTCACTAAAGCTACACACATGCACAAAAATGGAGCTATTTGTCATTTTTGGAACTAAGGTCTCAGGTCACTTAATCACATTCATTTTTTTAAACAAAAGAAATAACCACCATGGTATATTAAAAACACTAAAGAAAGCCCAGATATCTAAAGTGTGTAATAAGGAAAGAAAAAAAAATCTTAAAGATAATCACAAAAAGTTTTGTTTTTACAGTCTGATGCCAGAGCTAGAAGCGTAAGTAAGAAAATTTCATTTTATTTGAATATAAGATTTCTCTTCTAGGTTGGAAGATTAAGAAAGCGGGGCGGGGGGGGCGGGGAATGGGGAGAAGTGTTTATTGTTTTTTAAGGATAATGCCCAATTAATAATGCCCACACAAAAATTAGCCTGGTATCTTCAGTTCCAGTTTAGATTACTTTTTTTAAAAAAAAAAAAAAGTCAATATTTTCAAATATTCCAGGGGAAATAGGTTATTTCCTAGCATTTTTTAATGAATTATGCTAAAACTCCATCATTTTCTGAGAATTCACTCAAAGATTCAAGGGCCTGTAACTGAACTTCTATTGTGATTTCGTAGGACTGTTCAACAGAATATTCCCATCAGCTTGTAAAAGACATCAGCACGTTGAGAGGCTTATAAATTTCAATCCCTGAATTTGTGGGTACAATATAAACATAATACGGCTGATATTGAAAATAAAACTTTCCTGTTCTGGAACACATTTTAATTATATACTGTAAATCATATTGTAATAATCCGGTAACTGTTCACTTAATTAATTACACAAACCTGTTTGTCTGGAAAGAAAAGGTGGTCTGTGAACTGAAGAGCTGAAATCTTTTGCCTCTTTCAGACTAGAAGAGCTAGCTGGGCTCTGACTTTCTTCCAAGTTTACACAAAGAGACTGCTCCAAGACTGTAGAACCAGCAGAGGCAGCATTAAGCTGGAAAAGACCCTCTTGTGCTCTCTTCTTTTCTTTTTTTAGCATATTTACCAGAATATCTTCAAGATAAATCAAGGAAATCATTAAGGACATATTTTTTTAATAAAGCAACAATCATCTTTGTTTATCCCTAAGTCTTTCGTTTTTAAGTGGAACAATTCACATTATGGAAGACTATATGTGAATGCGAATTTCGAGTTGGGCATATTCTTTGTAATTATAGTCACCCACCCCGGTCTGTCAAAACAGCAGGTTCATGTTTACTAAACAGTAACAAATTCACATATTGACTACAATTGTTGATCCCATTCAGTTGATGCCTGATAAAAGTAGATTTACAGACAAACAGGAATGAAATCTCTGGTATCTTATTGCTATTGGGTGACACTCCCAGTTTGGTTTGGTTTTGGTTTTGTGGGGATTTTGTTTGTTTGTTTTTTAAAATAATATTATAGCTAAATTTATTTGAAAGTCAACCTTGGAAAATAAACATCTCATCTTCTGTGACAGAGCAGAAAAAGAAGCTTTCTTGCCACCTCAATTTAGACTGGTACCATGTTACACCTTGATGTAAAATGCCATTCTCATTTGATATATAAAATTGATCTGGAATTATTGAACACAGAGAATCCAATTCAATTTGGTTTTCTCTAATATCTGTGAAACAATCTCTGTAACAAGCCAAAACAAACCAAATTTGTTATTTCTCTTCCATATTCAAATTTCACCCACCAAATAGCCACGAAGTTGGGGACACAGGGATGCTGGAGTCTTCTTACAGTTCTGCCAATCTGTGAAAAATGACTCCCACCTATTGTGCAAGAGTGCAGCTACTCACATGTTTCCTGTGAGGTAGTGACAAGGACAAAGGCTGTTTGAGCAGGTTAGTACTTTTATATGCAAAAATCTTTAGCTTTAATTTAAATTTTAAAGTTGCAGGTAAAGAGTACGAGTTTTATATTTATTCTAAAGGCAAATAGCTCAATAGTCCCCAGAGCAGCACTTCATCTGGCGAAAAATAGCACTTACAGGAAATTGTATCCTTTCTAAGGTAACAAATGAGTCTTTATATAGCATCAGAGTATTGCATTCTAAAAAAAAAGTTTAATTTGCTTGAGGAGAGTGTTTTAGGTGTGGCCTGATCCATGGTATTTGGATCTTGCCTGGACTGTTCTAAAGTTAAGTGGTGCTTGGATCCAGGATGTTGGTTTGGGTCACAACTGAAATAGAAGCAGGTGCAAAGCAGGAGTCCTGTCACGTAAAAGTTGGGAACTGAGAAATTGCTTCAACACAGTGGGGTCAGTAGAGAGAATTTCCTTCCATATAGCTATCTCATACACACAAAACCCATTGCAGCCAAGTCACCTCAAACCCAAATATTATTTTTTTCTCACAAAGGATACTGATTTCATTGTCTCTTTGCTGCAGAAGTTCTTTCAGTTTTTTTAGTTCTTCTTCTCCTACTTCTTTGTTACTGTCTTTTTCTTCAGAGTTGTGTTGCAAGAGCGGTTTTTTATCAGGCATCTTTGAATCATTCATTAGCTGCTATTAGGAGAAACGAAAAAACAAAAAAGCATACTCTCTTAACTTCACCTCCAGCTACATATTTATTCTAATCTGAGATTCTCTAGTGATGGTAGAAAAGGCAAGATCTTTCTAAACTCTTGACAGAACAAATTCATGCCACCAGCTGACTGTCCAATTATATGTGTTGTGTCACGTATGGGACAAATTGTATTTGTTGATCTTCACTACCAAGCATACAATACACTTTACTCTTTCTACACATAAATTCCACTCTTCTCTAGTATCTCAGAGCTTTCAGTATTAACAATATAACTAAAGCTTAATTATTTAAAAGCAATATTGAAGAGAAATACCTTCAAATGAATGAAGCAATATTTGATCTTGCGCATGTCAGCACCAACATCCAGAGTGCTATCAGGATCATTATCTTCAAGAAATGTTTCAATTAACTCATCCAACCTGAAAATACATAGGATTTGTAAGGAAAAAAAATCACAAACAAGCAAACAACTCTGTAAAGTAACGTGTCAAACACAAGATTTACCAAGCTGACTGATATTAGCAGTCTATTTTCCTTCAAGGTCCATGCAACTGCAATGTACTTTTGTTCTTGATACTAAAACCTGGATTTGATACTGGAGATTGTTTGCCAGGGATTTACCCATACTGAGAGTACCACAGATTTACGCTATGGGAATAAATCCAAAAATTACACTATTTTGCAGCATTACTGGAATAACACTGCAGAAAGATAAATATTTCAAGAGAAAGAAAAAGAATATGTAAGTCTTGAAAAACAACGCTCTATTTTTGAAAATTATTCATATTTAGCAGTCAAGATTCAAGGTTAATTTATCAAGAGTAACAAATCACACAAACTGTAGTTATGGATATGAGCTATTTCCTCTCTCTTACATTACCTTTAATATGTTTGGTATTATTGAAAAAACACAACAGCCCAATTTATTTTTTTGTTTCTCAAGGACTACACAGAAGCCAAAAGAGATCTGAGCACCAGAGGACTGACTCAAGTCTGAAACAGTAGAATGCAAATCAGAAGTTATAAAGCAATTCAGCCTCTTCACCCGTTTGAGGAAATAACAGACTCTTCAGTGTATTTTTAGATCTATTTTAAAAACGTCAACTTCAAGAATCACAACGCGAACAGACCAACCTGGTCTAAAGACTAAGGACAAAAAACAAACAAACAAACAAAAACAACAAAAAAAACCACCCCAGCACAACAAAGAAAATCCCTATGAATACCAGCAAAAGAAATCACCACATCCCTCGCACTTTTTTAGGTTTCCATGTAAAAATTACCAGAACTCTTTCTAAAATAAACACAGAGTCTGACTACATTCTGGGTATTCTGGGAGTTATTCCAGTATATTGCAGTATTCAACAAAGGCAAAAAATACACTGACAATGTGATGCAGATTCAGCTTGAAGTTTCTCCTGTTAATGAACAGATCTTAGTTGAGTGAGCCATTTTTTTTTTTCCAAATGATTTATCAGGTCAAGGATTGTGAAAACAACTGAAACATTCTCCTATGAACTTACACAACAGCAAGATTTGCAGTTTTACAAATGAAAAAAAAAAACAGTGCTACTTCCAATTCACTTCCAGAATGTTCACAGACTAAATCTAGGAGACAATAATCAGCGGAGGATGAAAGGAAAAAGAAAAAAAAGGGACCACTGAGAATACTAAATATACATTTTCTTTCCTAACATATATTAGACAAGGCAGATCTGCTTGCTAGGTGACTTAAAAACAAAGGACAATAAAATTCTACAAAATTAACATCCTTTTCTTTCTCATAGTCCTGACTCAAACTTCTTATTACATTT
Source organism: Patagioenas fasciata (assembly GCF_037038585.1). Lineage (NCBI taxonomy): Eukaryota > Metazoa > Chordata > Aves > Columbiformes > Columbidae > Patagioenas > Patagioenas fasciata. Next base: position 36,975,137 of record NC_092522.1, on the reverse strand, counting down.
ATCTCTATAAATATGCATAAAAAGAAAACTAAATATATGGAATATATGAAATCTAGAACACAGAATTATGTAAAATAGGGCTGTAAAAGATTTAAGAAATTCATATAGTGAGAGAAGCTAGAGTTACAGCTCTGCCACATTTTTTCTAGTCAAAACGTCACACACAGGCTATAGTCATCTTCCTACTTAAAGAGGCAGAATGAGAAAACCTTTTTTCATAAATAAAGGATAGTCAAAATGGCTTTTGGTTTTCATTCAGTTACCTTCAAGTGATGGATAATACCTTTCTCCTTAGCAATAATAATTTCTTGTGAGATAGTCACCTAATCTTTGACCCTTAGTTCTCTACCAGAAGAATGCATACTGAACAGTTTTCCTCCAACCAAAGACTGTTACAAGAATATACGTCAGCAAGAATCAAGCCAGAAAAACACATAAAGCAGCCCAGCACTGAACAAAGTTGGGTCTAGATGTTCAAAAGCAACAAGAAATCCATAAAGAGCAAGAAATCCAGAGAATTCACTCACAAATCTTGCTTTAGTTGCCTAGTCAGAGTCATGTATGTGCAGCAGAGCAAAGGTCGTATGAAACAATGAGGTAAAATATCATTGTCCTTTTTCTTAAGGACTTTTTTCACCTCAGTCATAGTAGAATAACTAAAAAAGCAGAGGAAACAAAATATTTTTGGTCAGATGTTGTGGCTCAGTCCTGAGATCACACATCTAGGCCTGTCTTAGATAGTCAGTATGTTCTGTTTCCTGGAAAAGATAATCAACCCAAAGACCTAGTAACAAGATAACAACAACAAAAAACCTGGTAACAATTATTCAGGTTTCTGCTCCAGTGAGTGAGAAGTAAAGAGGTGGTCTCTATACTATCATGTGAAGATCAGCACCAAGATTTATATTTCACACTGAGAAGACATCTATAAAAAATTCTTTGCCTCCAGTCTTCTCATTGCTCAGCTTAGAAAGTTGAACTGCACTCAGCTTGATGGGAAAAAGTAATGATGGAAACTGCTTAATTAACTGAAATTCAATGGAAACCTAATTATGGGGTTAGATACAAACATAGAATTGAAAACTTACTGAACTACTTACACGTCACACTTAATTGCTTCACTGGAAATATGCAGCATGTGTCTTTATTTCAGAATTTGATACTCTTTCAATATAAGATGGTCAATTAAAGTTATTTTAATTTGAGGGAGTTTTGTAATACGGGTGAGTTACATCAGAAAAGGCTACGTTAATATGCAATAAAAGTACCTAGCCATGAGATACTTGCGTACTAAACTAGCACAACACAAACAAAACAGAACAAAAAGCACAGCACCAAAACCAACAAAAAACCCCAAACCAAACAAAAATTCAAACAAACACAACCAGCACCACCAACAAAACCTAAAGGTATATTTTAGAGATACTAAAATATCTGTTTCTGTGTAGAAACAAATTTTAAACTAATAGTCTTATATTTGTTGTAGTTAATAACATTAGCAAGTCAGCTACTTCATTCTTCATTAGTTTCAGCTTACTAAGGCTCTCAATAATGTTTCCACACAGAATTTGTGCTAATCAAATCTGGAAGATGGATAATCATAGCTAATTTCACATGACAAGTTTCAAATCAGTGTCAGATGAAGATGTCTTTTCTACCTTCTGGAGATCTAAAATGGTTCATTTTTTTCCTTCTCTCTTGCACTATGTTAGGTAAAGGAAGTTATAGACCATTAAATATTTATTATTTAATGTTATTACAGTAGATGAAGCCTAAAGAGGGGATTTTTCATACTTCTCCATTCTTCCACTTAGCACTGTGAGGTTCTGCCCTAAGAACAGCAGGCCTAACTTGTACTGAGAGCAAGGGTGTGCTGAAGCCCATTGCCAGAACCCTGCTGTATCAGGAAGAATAATTTTCCAAACAGAAATTCCCTGAAGGAGGAAGAATATGAAAATATCAAACAAAGACCCATTTTCTGTGAAAAACAGCAGTAAACAAAGAATGGGTTTTCTTTCTCAGTGCTCATCAGGGAAAAAAAAAAAAAAACCAAACAAGAAAAAAAAGAAAATCAGAAAACATGAGTAAAAAATTCCACACACACACACACAAAAACATTTTCTAAGTCAATGCCAATGGAACAGTATCACACCATTTATGACATTAATTTAAAACTCATTTTGATAGAAGTCTTATTAACAGAGTAAAAAAAGAAAGGCATTACAGTGTTGATCCAGGTGAGTCTGGATCATGATAGCAGACTCTGAAAACACACTGTGTCAAGCACAAGTCTGTTCTTAGGCTGATGCTGGGAAGAAAACTCAAAGTGAAACAGCCATAAACAGTTGGGATGGAAACATGTTAAGCTAACTGTGCTCTCTGCTAAGTGACTGTGAATCTGTCCCAAATTCTTGGTCTAGCATTTCCCTGTATTTTTTTTTTTTTTCAAATAATGTAAGCACAGACTGTACTGCAGCTCACAGACAGCTTTTACATTATTAACTTTATTCTCTTCTGTTACTTTCCACCCTTCAGAAATTCTTTTTTAATGAACCCTGCTTACCATTTAGACCACACATAAATCACAAAAGCTTTCTCTCCACATTACTTCAGATTCCGTGCAATTTTTCTGATAGCTCAGCTCCAAAGTGATTAGAAGAGCCTGGGCTACTTCAGTTTTACTCATTCATTAAATAACAGACTTCCATATTAAAAAAAAAAAAAAGTCCACTTCTGAATCAGTCTTATGTTTGCATGAAGAGGGATGCAGATCGCACAGCTGAAATGCATCAGAAAAGCACTCCTAGCCAACTGAAAGTATGTTTTTTAAAGTTTAAAGCTCTCTAAAGCATGCAGGATGCATGTTCTCAAAACAGAGATCTGGAAGGACTCATTTTAACCTTGCTTTATGTGCCATGATTCATTTCTGGGAGAGCTTGCCTTTTGACCCCTGATCACTGACACTGTATATTATATATCAAAATTAAGTTCACTTAAAGAACAATTAATTTTGTGTTTCAGCTGTCAACTCTGTGACAAGCAAAGTGGAAATCCAAGTTAGAAAAATTAGGCTGCAAACAAAGAAGCTACTGAAACACTTCAGGTAACCAGAGAGGTTGCTTCAGTTAAAGAAGTTTGCTTACCTAAACTCTTGCAATCACTTTCCTATTGGTAACATATTTGATATATGTTATTTAAACAAACAAACAAAAAGTAAGTCCAGATCTTCACATATTTTATGCATCTATCTAAAAATGCATGATACTTGATGTAGACTTGCCACTATATTTCATAAGATCTAACTACGTAAATTAGCTTCAAGTGTGCACCAATATGGGAAGACCATAGAGATTCTAAGCAGCAAATGTTTTCAATAATGTTATGGGGAACAGGAGAAACAAGTGAGAAGTGAATCCTGTGATACTTCCACAAATATTATCACCTTTAAACTTTCAGGTCTCTCCTAAGCCTGCATAGATAGCAATTGTCTTGAATGGTGAAAAGAGAGCTGGTGAATAAGATTTGAATGAGGGTATCAATTCAGTAACGTTCCTGAAGAGGAAGTCACGATATTTCACAAAACAAAACAAAAAAACAACCCAAACCCAAAAAGCCATAGACATCATAAAAACATTAAATTCTCATATTTAGAAATGTAAAAAGAAAAGGTGAAACAGAAAACACAGGAATACAGCTGATGATTTACATATATGGAGATAAACTGTTTTTCATAGATACTGAATGTTGGCTGGTATTTATTGGTCCAATATGAACATGTTTGTTAGACCAAATGGTCTTTCTTAACTTTCTATTCCAAATTATCTAATGTTTTCAGCAGGGGTCAAGTGCTTATAAAATGATAATAGAGCTAAAGGAGACTCTTCCCTATTAATAATGAGTAGAAACAAATAGATTTTTTTAATACCATGTGCTTTTTGTTGGTATTATAGGCATCAATTAGGATTTATATGCTGTCTCTTTACCTAGCAAATAGGCTGGCGTCCAAAGAGATTACCTAAATTCAAGTTGGCACAAAACATTTGGATTTTTTTCCAGTTGCATCAAGTTCAGTTATTTGAGGGTAAAAAAAATGAAAATAGGGCTTCAAATTTTGTAAACAAATGGTAGCTTACACACAGGTGAATGATTACCATTAAACATTTGCACTGCACAGTAGAGAAGCGTAAATCTCCTATTTGAGATATAATCCCCACTTTTTTATCAGAAATATTTTTGCTACTTCTTTACGTAAGGAGATTCTTTTGAATTAGATGGCTACAATGTGGCAAACAGATGTAAAGAGTTTCCACACAGTTTGAAATAATTCATTCCAGTGATGAAATGCACACAGATCTAAGTTTTTGTATTAGTAAGTCAAGGGGAGTTTAGGCATTGACTACAAAAAGACCAAGACTGGCTTATAGAGAGAAAAAAATGCCTACACCTCGAAAATTTTTGCAGAGAAGAAACATGTCAAGTAGCTTGCAGAGTAGATGATTCCTCCTTTAAAAGCACTATGATAAACCAAAAGCACATATATCAAGAAATGCTACTCACTGCCAGCTATCATTCATGGCCATAACAGTAGTCACATTCAAATCACTAGAGTACTTCTAAAAGTAACAAGAGAAAACTAAGCTTCAGTTTCTAAGAATTTGAAAAATAGAAAAAAATATATACTACATATATAGTATATATATTATACCAAATTTCATTATTTTATTTGAAGCCATGTGACATTAGATGGCTGGTATACTTTCGAACATTAGAAAACAGGACATGGTACGTAGTCTTCCCCCTGCTCCCCAAGATAAAACAAACTGGCTAATCTTTGAAAATAACTTTAAATTACCTCTCAAGAGTTTCAATGTAAAAGGTGACCAGTTTAAATAACAAAAGAACTTTTGATACCTTCATTGACCTTGGTACAAAAAGGTAAGATCAAAGAAAAGTATTACATTTACACTTTAAGCATCCAGCTTACACACCTGCCTTAGGAATCTGAACTTCCTGTGCTGACACTAAAGATTTTATAACATCTACACGAAAACAAAATGCCCTCTAGAGACATACATTGATTTAATAGCATTCTAAATCAGGTATCTAAGCTAGAAGTTAATGCGAGATATTTTAAGACTACTTTATACTTAAGGCAGCTTCTTTTCTCTTGAATATTGGCTATGCAGGTTATATCAGTCAGTCTGCTAACTTCTACCCAAATCCACTGTCTGCCAAACTGTGTTGACATAAGGCAAGGTAATCTGCTTCTATTTCTTCCACCTTGCAACTGAAATTGAACACTGACATCAGCAAATAAGAACATTTGCTCTGCTTTGTAAATGAAACCATTTGTTCAACAGCTTAAGTATGAGTAACTGTTAAAGCTCTATATTGTACAACAGTGCAATACTGTTAATGCCATGATAGCATACAGATGTCACAATGTTGAAACAGAAAAATGAAAGACAGAAAGAAGTAATGAGAAATCCAGGACTTGAGTAAGATGAACAATATATGACTGTTGAAGTAAAAAATAGAAGCGTCTGTAACAACATATGTATCTGAAAGAAATAAGGTAAAGTTATTAATAAATTATAGTGCTAAGCCAGTACTTCCGGTGCTGTTCTTAGAGAATTCCAGCTGGCAAAAGCCGGGGAAGCGTGGGTGCTCTGGAACACAGGGCCTTGATTTGAAATCCTGACTTTCTGGGCACACATTTTAAATTGCTAGCGAGCTCATTTATAACAAAGAAAAAAAAAAAAATCCAAAAATCCCAAATGATTCAAGCAAAAAGGACCCTTCTACTTTTGGCATGCTTCTCACACACACACACACAAACTTTTGAAGGCCATTTAATTTTACTCTAAAGAATAATACAGAAGCCTATGGGAGTACAATTTCCTTCTATTTAGGATGTATGACTTTTTTTCTATATTAAAAAGAAAATACATATATATATTTATATTTTTTTCACCCTAAACAAGAAACTAATTCTCCAGCTCAAATAAACATTTAGAGATCAGCCCTTTACAGCCGAGGAAGTGCATGGTGATACCCAAAGCAAGCAATTCAGATTTTGGAAGCGTTTTACGAACTATGTTCTGAACCACTTATGTAATCTAGCTGAATATTTTATACTGTGCTTTTAAATAAGCAAAACGAAAGAATTCATGTTTGTTTAACATTTATGATAATAAAATAATAAAATAAAAATATTACATAGTAATGTAAATGCTGAACATTTAACACAGAATTCTGAAGTAAGAATTCCAGACAGCTGTAGCTTTACTTATAGGACTGATAAGTTATGTTTCATTATAATTTAGCATTCAGAAGACAAGTCAAGAGCATTTGTTTTCCATTCTGTTTTAAACTTAGTGAATGACATGACATTTTAGTGTTCATGAGGAAAGCCCATTTGACAGATTTCTTTTTCCTTCCATTAAATAAATAATTAAAAAAAAATCCCTGAAGACACTTAATTTAAGTGAGAAAAAAAAATTAAGAATGAACTACATCTTATTCACATGCTAACTTCAAATATGTAGCGATTTTAACTGCATTGAGTAGCCCACTTATTTTATTTGCAATGCCCTGCAAGTAAACCAGTGGAATGAAGCTCAAAATTGGAGTAAATATTTGGCATTTCTTAGCAAGTCAAGAAACATACAAAATATAATTTTAACATAATATTAATACTTATTTCCAGGGCAATCACTAAGACTTATTTCTTGCAATATATGTAGAGAGCAAAAACCCTATGCATTACGATAACCATTTTATAAGATTAAAATATATTATTGGATCTACATATGTACTACTGGATCTAATTTCATTTTGACATCTTTCTTCTGCTGAAAGCTGCCTAAGAAAAAAGCCTGTACAGAGACAACAAAATAAATACATACTTATAGCACGGATTTTCTCATTGACATGTTTTTGGATGAGTTTTTTTGATGATTTTTTTTTTATCATCTGTGTTCAGAATCAAGGCAAAAAAAAGGCACAGAATTCTTTCAGCAGATTAGTTTTGCTCTGAGCTCCCTTGAAATATGTATTATGAATCTGAAGAAATAAAATACATCAATTTTTTGAGACTATATTCAGTAACACTTCTGTTTACTAAAATAGTTAATTATCTTATTTGTAGCAAAATGAATCACAGTAAGGCTTTTGTTGAAGCCCAAGAATTTTGAAAAGAATTATGTAAACGTGAATTATTTATATATATATATATACATGTTGAGATTCAGTTTATTTAAGTTTAAGGATATAATTTCGGATATAACTAAGCAGAAAATTCTGAATACTATTTGAAATACCTAATGGCCCTAATCCCTAATTATAATTACCTATCTGGCATGATAAAAAAGCAGAAAAAAAAAAATATTCGTCTGGAATCCCCTAGAGTAACTACTTCCCTAAGAACCAAATACAGTGCAACACAGTATGGTGCATTATTACCCATACCATGTTTCTTTCCCTATTTTGTCTGTTATAACAATCTGATCCATATGTCTTGTGATAAGTAATATTATTTAGGCTTCATTATAGATACGAACTAGATGCAAACCACAACATAGATATTTTCCTGTAACAGTAAACCATGATTTTATCAGCCATTATCCAGGTCAAAACTTCTGTTTGGACTACTCTCTCATATATTTATTCTTTAATGTGAACAAAGTCTCCAGATAATGAGAAGCTCCAAACTCAGATGGCCAGTCTCAATAAACAGAATTGTCATAAAGATTTGCTGTGCTATGCACTGATAGGCTCTAACCAGAGACAGAACTCTTAGACACTATCTATTGATTTTCATGAATGCTCAGGACATTCATGGAGAGGAGACTCAGACAGATACAAACCAGCATGGTCACAAACATTATCACCATTTGAAAGCCAGCTCAAAATGTTTATATGTTCAAAATGACAGAAAGATATTTTCATTGAAGTAGAAGCTTTTTATCATTTTTTTATCATTTCATTATACTTTCAGTTGGGTCTTCAGTCCACATCAAGTTTTTTTTTATCTGTGAACACTCAGCTTGCAAGAACACATACAAACGAAAAACACATAAGCCCTGACATTTGATATTTTCCTCTAGCTGTACAGTTTTAAAAAAGATTGACCTTTCTTTCAACATTTAATTCAGCTACAGTACATAGTATTAATAAGCCAGTCTGACTCATGTATATGACAGTTATTCTCTGGCAGTATCTTCTGCTCTTAGCTTGAAACTACACTACCCATTAAAAAAAAACCTCTGTATATATCGTACTCTTTTTTCCCATTTTAAGTCTATATTTAAAAGAATGATCTTTGAATAGAGCCATTATATGGTTAATCATTTGAGGTTCTTCTTGTTTATTATTGCTCTTCAGGAAAAGTATTGTATCTCAGGTAGCAGTACCTGAGAAAACATAAATAAATGATAAATATAAAAAAATTTGAAGTTTTGTGTTGTCCTAACATAACTGAAGTCTCTGAAGGTTATTTCTCCTTTTGTGTCTTATTACAAGTAGAAACTTATTAAACTCTCCACCTGATTCTTTCTGGAGGAATGGGAAGCAAAATTTGTTGCTATGATCTAAGATGAAACATTTTCCGACAATGTAACACACTATACATTGTGCTATATAGATAAAAAGGAAAAACATACAACTGACACTTTTTAGTCACATGTTTCTGAAACATGGCCTCCCAGATGTATGCTATGGTGCAACTGAATGCAGTTGGTGTGTTCCTAGTTTTCCTTTGTATATTCATATTAAAAATGTCAATCAAATGTGAACTCATTCTCATTTGTAAGACTGCCATTTTCATGACAAAAAGTCAGGAAGGAAATCTTAGGAAGGAAGATTCATGAGTGTGGCCTAAAAAACCCAAATGATTTCCGGAAACCCAGTTTCCCTATACAAAATAAATAGCAAACAAGACCACAGTTGAAAATTCATGTGACAGATTAATACAGTAATGTTAGATTATTTAAGTATATCTGAATAAAATGACTGAGAAACATTAATTTTCTGAAGGACTAGTTCTGTCAGGGTAAAAAGAATCTAGCTATTATAATAAGGGCATTTAATTTTGCATGTAAAGAAAAAGATAGATACTTCTCTGTTCTTGTTTCTTTAATTTGCTTTCTATGGCTTGATTTTGCCACATTCAGTGCTACCCTATAATGTTCTTGGTACATTTGATTCCCAAACTTTCGGGAAGAATGACAGATAAATATTAAGCCAGTAAGAACTGAGGAGACGTTTCTGGTTAGAAGATTATACTGGTAACTGCCTATGTTGAAAATGATGCAGATTGATGGTGTAAAAGAAATACATACATAATGCTATCTAGCTCCTCATCCTTGATCCTGATGTAATTTAGCTTCTGAATTAAAACAGAACAAAACAATCAAACCCAAGAATGAATAATGACAACAATCTACATGAGAAAATCAAAGTTCAAGGTATCAGCTTGTCCTAATGTCTCCAAAATCTCCTTAATGTCAGAGGAAATTGTTAGCACTGTTAGTTTTCTTCTGGAAATTCCAAGGGAAATTAAAATAAGACTAAAAAGTCTCACAGCTTTAACTCAGTTACCAATAATACACCAACCAAACAAAATCTCTAGGCAGTTACTACTTTCTTTATACAGATGAAGCACAGGGATTAAATAGGTCCAACCTACAGAATCAATTAATTTTTCAAAACCGGGAATTTAATTTAGTTGTTGTGAACATTGAGACCCAAGTAACTATTTCTACATTACACATAGAAAGTTCTTACATGCTGGACTGATCTGTTGCAAAAAGCAGTAAGATGTTACAACACTTATGTGAATTAACCAAGCATTTTCAATAGCACGCTCAGTAAAAAATGTGAATATTTGGTTCTTAAGACATTGATTAATAGTGTATCAGAAATGCAAGATTTCTCTTGGCCCATGTAAAACTAAGACTGCAGCAGGATACTTCTCAGCACAAATATTTCTTGAATTCTACTCAGATCATATATCCAGTTTTGAGAGAGACTGTTTTTTTATTCTGCACTATTATACAACACTTCTTTTTGCCTGGCATCTGACAGGCATTCCCATCCTTTGCATTTACTTCACTTCCTCAAAGCTGAGGCTGCAAAAACTCAGCCAGCAGCCTCATAGACCTTTTCATGGAAAACTGCCATTCTAACCTGGCACCTAATTGCACTTTGTTATTCACTCAGAGAAGTTTAAAACTCTGAGATGAACTTAAATATTTATACCAACAAAGAAACTGATGAAAGAGTATCACCACAAAAGAAAACAATAACAATGTAAGCCATTACTTAAGTAGCTCCTCTTGTGAAAGCTCTGATGTTCTTTCCTTGCCAGTCACCAGCACCAGCTCATCCTTCAACTCCTGGATCTCCTTTTTCAGCTTGATAATCATCTGCAAACAGTAAGGCATAAACCAAACATCACATATAAATTAACAACTACTTTCTGATTTTTGCATTAGAAGGCTGAGTTTAGGGAAACCTTATAATTTGGCTTTTTTTTTTAAACAACCTCTCATTTTTAAAAAACAGTCCAAATGCCTTAAATACAGCAAGCACTTCTTTTCCTCTTCCATTTATAAAAACTAGAAAAGTCTTCCAAACTCAGTAAGTTCTATGTTAGAAGACGTGGCTGTACAGAAAGATTTCAAAAGACTATTTCCAAAAGAGAAGATTGCCATGAGATCAAAAGAGCTTTCTGACTCATTAGTTTTGCCTGTTAATATTGAAAACACCTTTAAAATAAAACTGATGTCTTAGAGAATGGACCACACATGAAAAGTCAGGGCTTTTTTTACCTTCTCTTTAGAAACAGAAATACCAAAACAGAATCTTAGTATTCTAATCTGATGTTTTCTTCTTTTGCATGTAACATCCACTCTTATTAGAATTGTAATTGTAGGATGTATCAGATGCTAACAACAACTGAATAGCATAAATCAAATGAAATTAAATTACATTAACAAACAGTAATGATTGGAAAATTGACTCACAGAACTGCATTAGATTTTCAAATTCTAATAGCTCATTATTGGAGCCTGTAGAGTTGGGAAAAAATGTCTGTATTAAACCTTCTTTTACAAATCCTTTGCCTCCCAGGGCCAAATTCTACAAAGCAGGGACAATATAAAAATCCCTAAGTCTATAATCCAAATGAGCAAATTCTTGGATACTTTATAATCAATCATTTTAATGATGCATGACCTTATAATGGCTCAAATGTATCAGGAGTCCAATGATATTTTTAGATGGATATGAGTACACCGATTCCACATGCAAAATAAGTTTTCAGGAGAAAAAGGTTTTCAAGGAAAAAGGAACAATTCTTGATTGCATGCACTTCATAGAAATAAGATTATTGTAACTAACGACACGTTTTCACTGGATGTTAAAATACCTTCAAAAATCTTTATTTCTTTTAATGTTTAAATTTAACCACGACTTCCTGAACTTTAAATTAGTAGTTTTACTTTAAAAATCAAAACATTCTAAACATAGATGATTATTTCTTTTAACTCTAGACTTACATTTGTTACTATAAAGCATGAAAGGTGAACTTAACAATATTTTGTTTAAGAATCTGTTAAGGTGGTGAACTGCCAGTTACAGATGTTGCAAGAGTGTTTCAAGAATATTTCAGTCCAAACATTTTACCCTGATTTTAGTTTGCTTCACCCTAGTGCCACACTCTGCTGTAGTCTCTAACAATTACTGTGTCAATAAAATAAAATATGGGATTGGAGTATAAAATAACAGAAAACTGAACTGATAGTACCATCCCTCTTCAATGTTCAACAGAAACACCATTTTCAAGACACGAATAAAAGACTGATTTTCAAGTATTATTAAGACAAACAAAAACCTACAGAAGCATAACAATTTCATTTATATTTTTAAATGAATGCCAGAGTAGACTAGATTTAATTCAGGTTCAACTGTTTGTTTTTCAGTTTAAAAAAATCTTTTGGTCATCAGTGAGAGAGGTTCAAAGCTGAATTACTTAAAAAGTACTATGGGTACAGGTTCATCTTCTTATTAAGATACACAGTCAGGTAGTCTGCATTATGAAGAATAAAGTTAACACAACAGTCAGACTTAACTCAAATCTATCAAGAGGTACTATACACTCTCTTTATAAAACAAGCATTTGATTTCCAGATGATAAATAGTGTAAATAGCATTTGATCTTAAAAAAAAAAAACAACCCACGTGTAAGTCCAGCATTTCACTGAATAATCAGGTTACACCATAAGAATATAATTTAGGTAGTTAAGATAGCAACAAGTTCCACAATGAGCAAAGAGCCAAATAAAGGCTAGGTACCTGTGTTCCCCTGCAGTTTCCACAAGAGTGGATGGTTTTCTAATTCTCACAGGTCCACTTTTGCTTTACTTGCTAAATGATCCTGCAGAGCGACACATACCATACTCATGGAGTATAGCTCCACAGGATGCAGTAAATGTTCAGGAGCCTGTACATGTTCCACCTCAATCAAAGGCTTCTGTGGCCATGGAACAAATATTTTGCATGATATGCTACTACAAAGCCTATGTAGGAAAAAAAAAAAAGGACAGATGGGAATACAGAATTTGTTACAGACAAAAATGAAGAAGTTGTTCAGTGCCTACTAGCTTTATTTTTTTTGGCCATTTTTTGTTGTTGCTGTCAATTTGGTTTTGGTTTGGATTTTGTTTTTTTTGGTGATGCTGTTACTCTTAGAAATTGCTTCAAAGAAAAAATAAATAAATAATGAGAAAGCTAAACCAGCAGAAAATCTGACAATAATCTGTTCTCTTTGAAATTCAAGGACAAGAGAAAATAAAAGCACAATCCATTACAGTAACTGAAATATGTTAATTTCCATTGAGTAACAATGAATGAAATAATCATCTAATTGTCCAAATTTTAGACAAGAAATGCTTCTTATGTTTTATAATCAAGCATTTTACAGTCTAACATTCAAGGGAAAGGCATTTCCTAGCCAGTTCAGAAGGTCATATGAGAAGAAAATAAAACTGGTGTTAACAAATTAGTAATGAGAAATTTAGAAATACAATCATAATTAAACATACAGGACCACTTAAATGAAAATATTTAATTCGGATTTTATATTCTTTAGAGGTTAAAAGCTCAGTTCAATTTTATGTTGTTAAAAACTACGTTTTAAATATTGTCTGTTTATATATAAACAGAATAATATAATAGCTTAACCAGAACTTATTTGTCATCTGATGTCTCTGTCACAGAGACAGATGTTATGCGGAAATGCATCCATAGTTCTTCATTGTATCCACATATGCAGCTTTGGCATGACCAATGTAACCTCAGTCTAACATTTCCCATATCAGAAAACATCTCCAATATACAGCATGCAACCCAGCAGCTCCAGTAGTTATCATTATCTACAACATTATGTTGAATTAATCAGTCCTTAATAGGTGTACTCAGTGTTTAGATAGGAAATCAATTTCCCAGGTAATACAGAAAATTACATTAAATAAACGAACAAAGGCCTCTTAATGTAGTACAACTTACTGAAGAGCACATCTTCAAACACATCTGGCATGCAACAAGTCAGAAATATATAAAAACTTTCAAAGGAAAGACTAACCAAATACTAAGAATTATGAATAAAATATATTTTTGTTATGACATTAAAAGAATAAAATAATTTTCTTTATTCAGCAATGCTTTATGCTTTACCAATGTGTATTATTACCTCTACCATTCTCTGCACTTCCTAAATCCCAATCCATTCTGCAGAGCTCCTCTGCTGCTCTTTGGGATGTGAACATGAGCCTAATGCTCTATGTGGAAATCTGATTTCTACATCTCATTTACCTGTCTTCCTTTTTTTCATAATGGTAACTTTATAGAGTTCTTAGCTACAATGTTCCTTGGACCAATTTCAAGGAAGGACTATATCTGTATGTCTCTTAGCTTTTAAATACACAAACTGTTTCAGTGCAGCAGTGCACCTTCATCAAGTGACTAGTAATCTTAGTAGATTTTTTAAGAGTTTTAAGGACATCCAGATATCTATGACTATGATTTAGAAACTAACACCCTAAAAGAAGCAACACAAAGACAATAATGAAAGTGATCATTGCTCCTCAGATGACTTAAGAGCTGAGAAAGCCTTTGGAAGTTTTATAAATGTCCATTTAATTATAATTATGTTTAAAAGAAAAAAGTAAAAATAGCAGTTATTTTATAGAAAAAAAGGAACTTGCATTTGAAAACAATTTAATGGGGTGATTCAGTAAAAAACCTTCCACATCCATTTTACTGCTATTGATTATTGAAGCTTAAAACAATCTCCTCCCCTCTGCCCCCAGACATCTCTCACCAGTGTGGGGTCAATTTCTTCATTAAGAACTGCTTCATTTTTAATAAGAGCAACTCGCTGTGCAAATCTGCAGGTTGATATAGATTCCTGGAAAAAAACATTAAAAGAAGAGAAAAAAGAAAAATTTCATTTAGCTTTGCACCAGGTAAGTAGAACAGAGTACTAATGAACTCATCAAACACATTTATATATATTTTTTTAAATATTCAAGGGAAATCAGGTTAGTATATTAACTACAATGACAACAAAACTGCCAAATCATAGTACATGTTTTAGTGACCCTGTCAATCCCCTGATCACTTGTGTTTGAAATGAGTTCCCAGCAGGCACTAAAGGATAAGAAAACTGCACTACTGAGAAGGTAAAACCTTCTGAATGATGAGAAAAAGAGAAAAGTAATTAAATCCAATTTTTTGGCAAATATGGAACTAGAGAAGTGTATGTAAAAGAAGCTGGGAAAAGAGCTGAAGGGAAGACAAGTGGAAGTCCATAACAAATAAGAAGCAAACCAGGAGACTTGGAAGGCACACAGAAGTATAATATCAGATAAAAAACTGTCAGATGAGCGAAGATGGGGTCCAGGAGAAAAGGAAGGCAGGGAAAAAAAAAAAACAAAAAAGATAAAAGAGGGAACTTGTGGAGGAAACTCCATGACAATCAGTGTGTACCCTCATCCAGGGCACAGAAAGAATTTGAAGATCCCTAAGTATCTATCTCTCCTTTGAGATCAGCTGATACTGACATGCTGGACCCTGGTAGAGAACTTATCTACCTGATGAATAAAAAAACCAGCAATTGTTTTCAGCTAGCTCAAAGAATAAAACATCATGCAGTAGTCTTAGAAATTCCAATTATGCTTGATAAACTGTGTGAAAAAAAAATTCTGAGATATGTCAGTCTGCATTTGAAATGCAAGAATTTACACATAACCCCTTGTTGTCATGTAATCCACAGGCAGATAAACACCACAAACAACTGATAGCTTCCCCTGCAGTGGGATGTGGGAGAGAATTGGTGGAAAAAATAAACCTCATGCATTAAAATAAAGACAGTTTAATAGGACAGAAGGGAAAATAATAATAATGACAATAACAATACATACAAAACAAGTGATGCACAATGCAACTGCTCATCACCCGACAACTGATACCCAACCAGTTCCTCAGCAGCAGTTCTCCTGGCCAGTTTCCCCAAAATATATATTGATCATGATATCATCTGCTATCAAATATCTCTTTGACCACTTAACTTGACTACTTAACAACAACTAAAAGATCACTGTGTTATCAACATTATTCTTATTCTAAATCCAAAACAGCATTACAGCAGCTACTAGGAAGAAAATCAACTATCCCAGCCAAAACAAGGACACCCCTGCATTAAGAGAACTTTACTACTGTTACAGACTCATATTTCAGAATCAAAGTAATTCTGCAGTTTTCGGTCCTCCAACATATGAAAATACCAATTTAAATATACGGTCGTTTTTCCACAGGCCATGTGTCTCTTTTAGTGCTGGGAGGGGTGGTATCTGAATTAGGGTTACATGAAGAAAAATACTAGCGTTTATTGCAGAATCAAAAAAGACTTCTCAAGGAAAAGAAAGGAAGGCCTTACAATTAATAAAGCTGCACACAGTCTTAGCTCAGTTCTATGTTTGCCTCTGTTGTATGGTTCCTATGCTATGATGATCAGCTGATGTGATTTTAATTAGGTTCTACACATATATTAAGTACTATTACATGTACAGTACACATACATATATTTCCACCAGACCTCTACCCCATTCAATGTGAAGCATATGCTAAATAAATGAGTAGCTAATTAATTCAGTCTTCAATGTTCAATATGTAAGCTTATGATCTATTTATTCTATGCCATCAAAATGGTAATCAAAGCTGACAGCTACTAATTTCCTAATCATTTTTTCTGCCATACTTATCATTATAGTACCTGAGGGCTTCACAAAAATAAATCAATTAATACTCTAGGGATTGCTTTGCTGCAGGTGTATGAAATAATTGCAAAAATGTTATGTAGGTGATGTGAGAAGTTGTGTACAAACTCTTTGATAGAAATAGGAATATAATCTAGTTCTCTAGGATAACAGTCTATCTGTCCTTTTCATGAGACTGCCCTTTCCAACTTTGAACTCTCTGCTTCATTGATTTCATTGCAAGAGACAAAGCTATGTCCTAATGGTTAACAAAGATATTGAACAGATTTTGCCCTAAGATTGAACTCTGAGGAGCACTGCTGGCAATCAGTCATGAGCCAGATGTAGCCCCATTCACTACAGCCCTTGGAGTAAACAAAGAGAAGAAAACATCACTACATATAATTCCAGTGCAGAAAACTGGTGAAGGGAGATAGAAGTATAAGAAAAATGTCCAAAAATCCCAGATTACCACACCCGATTCCCTCTCCTTCCAAGTGAACTTTCTAGTTGTCCACCATACTCAATGAAATTTCAACTCCAAAGAAGTCTACGGAAGTTCTGCCAAGGCTTTCAAGTATGATCCATAATCTACTTTTACATCTTACTGTGGAAATTTCATTGGAAATACGTTTCCCTAACTCAAAGATTTTTTCATCAGGAAAATAGTAAATTAAAAAAAAAAATTAGTTCATTACTAGGAGCAAGTCATTTCCCAATGGCTCATTGACTTGAGATTATTTACAGAAAAGCACATTTCCTAAGGGATTTGTCTACATCCTACTGCAATTTCCACTGATTAGATTATGTCTTGGAAACAAAGTTTAAAAGTTTTTTTGTAAAGATAAGAATGAAGCATACAAACTTGAATTGCAAGCTTAATAGAAGTTGTAAGATGATTTTTAAAGAAGTGAACACATTTTTGTTGAAAATAGATGAAAATAACATACATCTATGTTTCTTCTGTCTATAGAGAGCGTTGCTATCATGGTAGTCATGCAGTTTCCTCCCAGACTGTCTCTTAGCACCGAAGTCATCATAGAGTTTCGGTAAGGAATGTGGGACCGGTTTTTCTCTGCAAGAGCAATTATTACCTGAAACAACAGCAAAAACCTTAGAATTCACATGTCTATTAATGATTGACACATAAAAAGAACAAACCAAATCTTTTCAGGAACCTAAACTTCTCATACGACAAAACTATGCTTAAGGACCCAGTTAGCTGCAATCTCACCAATTTTATCGAAATAATTTTAACTTAAATTTCAGTGAGTTTATATCTCTTTGTAGGAGCTGGACCTGAAAGACCAACTAAGTTAATTTTATCATACCCTTGCCTCTCAGCAACATGGAAAGTGAACAAGATAAATTAAAACCCATAGGCTTTCCTAAGACATGGGAACTTCTTGAAAATCTTCCTCATATTTTTTCTATCATAATAATAAAGTATGAATAGTATTCAAGTAAAACTTCCTTAAAGTTTTATTTAAAAATTGCACATTCTTATAGCACATGTTTCTTAGATGGGTCAATACATTTATTTCTGAGAAAATGTATTAAAGTGTAAAACACAAATAAAAGAGCACATGATTACAATGTATTGCTGTAAAGAAATAACTCAGTTTAGAATTATATATGCCTTGGCCTAACCGGAAATGGTACACCTATTATTCTCAGTTTCCTTTCTCTGTTGTTTACATTATGGGACGTAATTATTATCAAATAAAAAGCTAGATCAACCCATGATCTGTTGTGGTATAAAAGATTTGAACTGTTATCTGGCCAAGCACTGTATTGAAAAAACAGCTATACAAGTTGTGCAAGCTATCCTAAGTTATTAGTTGTTTTTCCTTTAATAAATGTCACACACCAGAATATATTTTGTTTATGCTGCACTTAAGAAAATCATTATTTTAGAAAACTTAGTAGCAACTCTTTTGTTTGCACCAGTTTCTCTTAACAGTCTTCAGAAAGCTAAAATTTCTTATTGCTATAAATCTTACACAGGCAGCCCTGAGAGGGATAGATGCATAATATGAAAATCACTATCTTGTGAAGGAATCCAGAAACCCATTCCTGGATCAAGGTTTTCAAATCTCATGTATTACAACTTGTTAGATGGAAATATGTTATATCTCTGTTAGTTTATAATCTTGCATAAAAACCTCACGGTAGGGTAGCCTATACATTAAAAAGCACAGGCTCAGTCTCTGCCACACGGAGACTTTGATATGAATAGACAAGATGGGAAAAGATCCAGAAGGAATATATGTTATTTCCATTAAAAATGACAACTGTGTTACAGAGAAGTTCATTTTTTCTGAAGTTCATGCAGGAGGTCTGTGTCACAGGTAGAATTTGAACCCTCTCACACTGGGACTGAAAAGCTGTATGACCAGCTCTCATGATGCAGAAGTCACTGTACTGTCATATGACATAACACAAAAGACAATGGTCTTAGTCCCTTTAATAGAAACTCATATAAATCACTAACTCAGTCTTTACAATCCAATCAAGGAATCCAGAATAGAAAGAGAAGTCTGAAGGAGGGGGAAATTATGTTATTTCACAAAGTGACAGAGACCACCCATACAGAATCTCAACTTGCATCTTCTAACAGCCAACCAAATGTAATAATCAGAAAATTGTCTCATTTTGACATGGCCAAAAAGGTGTTACTATCCTTCTGTTAGGAAAAAAAAAAAAAAAAAAAAAGAGAAAAAAGAAAAAAAGTGTTGGCTTTTTTTTTTGGTTGTTTTTGTTTTGCTTTGTTTGTTTGGGTTCATTGTGTTGTGTTCTTTTGTTTTTTAATACTGGTAGGTCTAAGCTTAAAAGGCCTTAATATCATTGAACTAGGACTGTAATATGATGATTAAAATCAACATAATGTAAGGCAGAAAGTTTCATTTTGCATGGCTAAAAAAAACACTTCAAGACCTAATTAATTTTTATATGTGGAAGCTGTCAGAAATACTGTCACTTTTTATAAAATTTCATCTTATATAAAACATAATAGCATAAAGTAGGTACAATCACTCACATATAACTTCACTGAAACATATAGAAATATTGTTAAGCATAAAGGAAGGTCTGAGACTCACAAGTCAATATGATATGATTGATATGAAATGTGCCCTAGAGTCCCTGTTCTGTCCACATCCTTTGTGCAAGCAGTAACTTCATACAGGCAATAGATTTGCACTTCATGCCAACAGGTAGCCAGGACATTCTCAGGGTATTCTCAGGAGATGAGGATTTTGGGGTGCATCAGTTACAGGTACAGCATTATCAGTTACATCTATATCTTTCAGAGCGTATCACATGCTCTGAAGCCATATGCAAGCTCCAGAGGTCTCCTTTTTTCTCCTGTCCATCTGCAGTCACAAGACCTCTGACACTGCCTTTCATCCATACCCAGAATCCTTCCAGATTCCTGCTCACACCTCCCCACTCTTCAGATTTCTGTCAATTAAGCCTCTCATCCCACCTCCCATCTCTAGTAGAGTTTATCAGCTTAAACTCTGGTCCTTACAGCAAAAAAATCCAAACTCTACTGCTGGGTCTTGTACTTAATAAAAAGCATTCTTAGCTTTTGGACACGTGTTTGTCTCCAGCATATACTACAGATCTTGCTGGAAATAATTCACCCCAAAAAATCATGAATTGCTAATTGGAAACAAATGTAGATAATTCACTTTAAATTATTAAAAGGTTCCTGGTTGGTGGTTTTTTTTGTTTTGTTTGGTGTCTGTTGCGTTTGCTGTTTTGTTGTTGTTGTTATTTGGGTTTTTTTTTCTTTTTTTGTGTGTTTGTTTGTTTGTTTGTGTTTGTTTGGTTTTTGTTTTTTCTTCTGTTACTATAATATCTATGTATGTTAATTGGGAAACAATAAAGCCAGAAAATCACTTTTTCTATAGGATGTGCATAAATCTAGCTTGATGGCTGGCAGTGGTTTCAAATTTTATGGGCAAAAACTCCAGTAGGTGTGAGTAGCAATCATTCCCTAATGAATAAAAATTTTCAGCATTCCCTAAATGGAAATGTGTTAAATGACAGGTAACGTGTTAAAAGACAGTTAACAGGCATATTCATCAATGCAGAGGGAACATTGTATTCTATTGCTTTAGGGAAATACATACAGTTCTAATTCCACTATAGTGTCAAATCATGTGGCTGTTTTACTGTTAATCTGTAACTTTAAATTCTTCCCAGGATACCTTTTGTTGTGTATCAGAAGGGAATATCTACACACACATTCTAGAACATGCTACTTTGTCTTACAGACAACAAAATCTACTTGGATATGGTAGAAAGGACTTTGAAGAGCACCTTCACATCAAATCACTGTGGGCATTAAAATAGAGTTGTCCCTATTGCCACTGTAGATCAGCTGCATGACACTATCTCACCTGCATTTTGTTCTAGACATATAGGCCCCCTGGGAAAAAGTGCAGTTGATTTATTTGAAGATTTTTTTAACACATTGTGGATATTTAACAAATAGAGCAAGTGTGATAACACAGAACTGTGTTCCCACTGTCATCTTGACACACATAATTTTGCATGACTATTTCATTAATGCAAGCTTTTTAAAAATGGCGTAACCCAACACTGAAACACTAGTAGGTAACTAAGTAGTTGAGCATGTAAATAAGCTTATTTTAAGGAATCACTGCACTTTAATTTTAGTCACTGCAAAGTCAGGATTGAATGGCCCAATGAACCACTGAACAAAAAGATATTTTTTACTGTCTTCAGTGGTCTTTTATTCACTATTAGAAAACTCTTTTACTAATGATAAGCAATCCCAGACAGAACCATATGTGCTTATCTCTGTTTTTATTTTAAAAATAAGGGTTAAAAGTTGCATGACAAAATATGAATATTTTACGCTTTTACAGCACTTCAAACCTGAGTATCTCAAAACACACTACACTGATTATTAAATTCAGCCTCACAGAAGCTCATGTAATGTTGCATCATAAATACATAAAAATAATACAATAAATGAGAAGGGTACCAAGTACAATGTATATGATTCTGAAGGGGTCAGTTTTAGAATAATTTACCCTTGCCATGAAATACAGACATTTTTCTTCAAGGTAAAATTTAAGCAAATGAGTGATATGAAAAAAATACAGTATAATAGTAAATGACTAACTGCCACCTGCTGTGTCTTAAGCTGCTTCTTTTGACAGATGAAATATGTCTGACAGTAGATTAAATTAAATCTAAGAGATTTCTTTGTATTAACAGAAAAACAACATAAAAATGAAAAATATCCTTCACAGTAAGTGGAACTATCAGTTATATTTCCTAATAATAATTTTAAAGAATTTTCACATATAGATACCCAAGGAATTTTGTTTTAATGGATTTCCTCAACTGTAAATTTTACTAAATAACATATATACTGTAGCGTAATTTAAAAGGGATAAATTTTAATTTTATAGTTACACATTTTTTCTTCTCTCCCCACCCCTTATTTCTTCCCCTACATGACAGCTTCACAGACCTGCTATTGTTGTATATCAAAATATTCAAATAAGTCTTGAGAAAAAATGCCATATTATCCAGCAGAATTCAAAAAAATAACAAATTTCTGGCAAAAGGAACAGTATTTACTGTGAAAACAATATTATGTATTCAATCTCAGAAAATTTCATTTCTCTTACAAATGTGACATCTGAAATATAAAGCAGCAGTGAAAAGAGGACAGAGATTTGAGCATACCTTAAATCAACAGGCTAACCCTTTTTTGGTAACAACAGCTAAATTACGAAGGTTTGTGGAGATTTATTATTATTGCAGTTGCATCTGTTAATCTTATTGTTTAAAACCAATTATCACAGTATCACAGTGTCATAGTATGTTTGGGATTGGAAGGGACCTTGAAAGATCATCTAGTCCAATCTTTCTGCTGGAGCAGGAATGCCTAGGTGAGGTCGCACAGGAATGCGTCCAAGCGGGCTTTGAATGTCTCCAGGGAAGGAGACTCCACAACCTCCCTGGGTAGCCTGTTCCAGTGCTCTCTTACCCTCACTGAGAAGAAGTTCCTTCTCAAATTTAAGTGGAACCTCTTGTGTTCCAGCTTGATCCCATTGCCCCTTGTCCTATCATTGTTTGCCACTGAGAAGAGCCTGACTCCATCCTCGTGGCACTCACCCTTTATGTATTTATAAACATTAATAAGGTCACCCCTCAGTCTCCTCTTCTCCAAACTAAAGAGCCCCAGCTCCCTCAGCCTTTCTTCATAAGGGAGATGCTCCACTCCCTTAATCATCTTTGTTGCCCTACGCTGGACCCTCTCCAGCAGTTCCCTGTCCTTCTTGAACTGAGGGGCCCAGAACTGGACACAATATTCCAGATGGGGTCTCACCAGGGCGGAGTAGAAGGGAAGGAGGACCTCTCTCGATCTACTGACCACCCCCCTTGTAATACACCCAAGGATGCCATTGGCCTTCCTGGCCACAAGGGCACAGTGCTGGCTCATGGTCATCCTGTTGTCCACCAGGACCCCCAGGTCCCTTTCCCCTACACTGCTCTCTAATAGGTCATTCCCCAACCTATACTGGAACTTGGGATTGTTCCTGCCCAGATGCAGGACTCTACACTTTCCCTTGTTAATTTCCATCAGGTTATCCCCCGCCCAACTCTCCAGCCTGTCCAGGTTCCGCTGGATGGCAGCACAGCCTTCTGGCGTGTCAGCCACTCCTCCCAGCTTAGTGTCATCAGCAAACTTGCTGATGGTACACTCAATTCCCTCGTCTAAATCATTAATGAATATATTGAATAATATTGGCCCCAGTACTGACCCCTGAGGCACTCCACTAGATACTGGCCTCCAACTGGACTCTGCACCATTGACCACCACTCTCTGGCTTCTCTCTTTAAGCCAGTTTGCAACCCACCTCACTACTCTATTGTCTAGACCACACCTCCTCAATTTAGCTGTGAGGATGCTGTGAGGGACTGTGTCAAAGGCTTTACTGAAGTCAAGGTAGACCACATCCACCGCTCTGCCATCATCCATCCACCTTGTTACATTCTCATAAAAGGCTATGAGGTTGGTCAAGCATGACTTACTCTTGGTAAAGCCATGCTGACTGCCCCTAATGATGGATAGCGGTCTAGCAATGACTTCAGCCAGCTCCCTCAGCACCCGCGGATGCATCCCATCTGGACCCATGGATTTATGGACGTCCAGACTATTTAATTGCTCCCTAACCCAGTCCTCATCGACTAAAGCAAACTCCTCCATTAACCTGGCTTCATCCAGGGTCTCAGGGGTACAGGGTTCCCCAGGACAGCCTCCAGCGGAGTAGACAGAGACAAAGAAGGCATTCAGCAATTCTGCCTTCTCTGTGTCTTCTGCCACCAGGGCACCCACCTCATTCATCAGTGGGCCTACATTGCCTCTGGTATTAGTTTTATCTGCTATGTATTTGAAAAAGTTCTTCTTGCTGTCCTTGACCCCTCTCGCCAGCTGTAATTCTAAGGAGGCATTGGCTACCCTAGCTGCCTCCCTGCATCCTCTAACAGCAGCCTTATATTCCTCCCAAGTGGCCAGTCCCTGCTTCCATGACCTGTAAACTCGCCTCTTCTGCTTGAGCATACCCAACAGATCCCTATTCAACTACACAGGCCTCCTGGCTCCCTTCCTCGACTTTCTACGTGTGGGGATGCTCTGATCCTGAGCATGGAAGAAGCAATCTCTGAATGCAATCCAGCTCTCTTGGGCCCCTTTTCCTTCAAGCAGTCTTGCCCATGGGATTTCCCCCAGCAATTGCTTGAAAAGGCCGAAATTAGCCCTGCCAAAGTCCAGGGTTGCAATTCTACTTGCTATTCTGTTCCTGCCACACGAGATGCTGAACTCCACCATCTCGTGGTCACTGCAACCCAGGCAGCCCTCGACCTTTACTGCTTCGACCAGACCCTCTTTGTTAGTGAGGATGAGATCCAGCAGTGTACCTCTCCTGGTCGGCTCCTCCACCATCTGCATGAGGAAGTTATCATCAATGCACTGGAGGAACCTCCTGGACTGTGGCTGGCTGGCTGAATGGTCCTTCCAGCAAACATCAGGGAAGTTAAAATCACCCACAACAACCAGGGCCTGTGACTGTGAGGCCACTCTCAGCTGCGCATAGAAGGCCTCATCAACTTCCTCAGCCTGATCTGGTGGCCTGTAATAGACACCTACAACAGTATCACCCCTGCCAGCCTGTCCCTTGATCCTGACCCATACACTCTCAACTCGTTCCTCATCCGCTCCTGGGCAGAATTTAGTACATTGCAGTTGCTCTCTCACATAGAGAGCAACTCCACCACCACGCCTGGCTGGCCTGTCTTTCCTGAAAAGGGCGTAGCCATCCATGACCACATTCCAGTCATGTGAACTGTCCCACCACGTTTCTGTGATTGCCACCAGATCATAATCTCCCGACCGAACATAGGATTCTAACTCCTCCTGCTTATTCCCCATGCTGCGCGCATTGGTGTACGGGCATTTCAGGGAGCGAGCAGAGCACACCAATTTCTCCCTAGGGGCACAGGAGGCCACCCGGTCCTCATCTGTTTTAGAATGCTGCCCCACTGGGGCAAGCCCAACTACAACCCCATCCCCCTTCGAGCCTAGTTTAAAGCTCTCCAAATGAGCCCAGCTAATTCCTGCCCCAGCATCCTTTTGCCTCTGCGAGATAAGCCTTTCCTGCATAACACTGTCCGGACTGGAGTCTTATAAAACCAGCCATTATCAAAAAAACCAAAGCCCTGCCTGTAGCACCAGTCTTGGAGCCAACCATTTAGAGATTGAATTTTCCCATTCCACCCCACATCGTCACTTGAAGAGGGAAGGAGTGAAGAGAAGATCACTTGAGCCCCTGAATCTTTCACCATCCTTCCCAAGACCTTGAAGTCATTCTTCATTCCCCTCAGACTACGGGAAGCAATAAATACATTAACAAAGGTAACTCCTCTCTCAAAGAGTCTGAAGATTCACATTAGTAGAGGAATGAAACAACACATGAGAGAAAAGCCTAATATTTTACCATATTAGAATGTTTGAACCAAATAAAACCTGATCATTTTAGTTCAATGACTCTTGAGTGATACATCTTGATTCCAGCTATAGAAGAGGGAGAAGACCACAAAGAACATTTTTTTTTTCAGAAATATAACTGCAATCTTGTAAATAAATTTAGTTTTCCAAATAAACCAAGAAAACTATTTTAAAATACTACCCTGTATACATATTGTAAGTGTACTATTTAATTTTATAAGCTTTTCCTAAATTAAAATATGTTATTTTAAATGAAGAGCTATCACTCAAACATTTTTAAAAACTGCATTAAAGACTAACTGAATATTTTAATTAAGATTTCCAAAACATTGTACATTGCTAAACAGGATGTAGTAAAGGGAGAAATGTTTCACTCTATTCCAAGCTTACCTGTTCCAAATGATGTAATGAGAGGTTGATATATTTGGCTTCTGTCAATATGTGACCTCCAACTCCAGTCTTTGCAACACGCTCTGATCCAGCAAGGTCTACTAAGTGTAACTTGGAATGTCGGATAGTTGCAGATCCAGGTTCCTTGCTGGAGATGTGAATAGTGAAAATGCAGTGCGATCGGCTTGAGGCTTGGTTCATTGGTGTCTACAGTGAAAAGAAAGGAAGAGGCCTCAGTGCTCATTTAATAAATAAATGTAGCTTTTTAGCTCATTAATCTGGGAACTGAAATCATGTCTCCAATTTTTTAGCTATTGCACCTGTAACAAATATGCAAGAAGAACCCAAAAGGATCTACCTGGCACTCACATTCTGACTAAATACTTGGATAACTCTGATCTGGACAAATTGTAGTGCAAGCAAATAACCTTGTTCCAAGATTCTCTAGCATTGAGTATATCAGCAAAGCAGCTGGCCTTACTATGCTGAGGGATACTGGGAAATACTAGAAAAAGGCATCATGATCAGAGGGAAAGTTACTAATTCCTGAGCTCCATCAGGTCAATGTCCCCATTGGTAAGCCTCCCCACCGCCCCTGCCTTTTTTGGGGGTGGGCTAGATAGCTGCCAGTATAAGACTAGAAGTTTCTATAAGGCTTTAGACTTTCAAATTTCATTGCTTTTGTGAAAAAAAATTAACTTGGCAAAATCTGTATCAGAATTTTATGTGGCATGAGAATTTTCATAAAAGGTTTGGCATTAAATATATTTATTTGGAATAGCTAGTGCCATTCTTCTTTAACTATACTCATGGAAACTCTTGGTCCATTTTCAGAGATGCTCAGCTTTACTATGACTTTAGTGATGTTCCCACTATATTAGAAATGCAAAACAGAAGATTTTAAACAGCTCTCAGATATTTTAGATTTCAAATGGCCACACACCATCACACATGCACCCTTCTTTTCTTAAACAACATATAAAAGAGCTTTAAGCATCTAAAGGCCCTTTCATTTACGTATATCAAGCTGTTTATGAAAACTGAAAACTAAATGAATTCCTTATTATCCTCGTTTATAAATAGCTAAAGCTTTAGAATATCTATGGAGATTATAGGCTTACCATACAAATAGTATATTTATAAACTATAACAACTATGACTACATTGTTATCAGGCCATAAATACTTGACTTGCAGAAAAACAGGGTAGTGAAATAGATTAATAATTAGTATTATTAAGTTAGCAACAAAATCTATAATTATTTATAGTTGTTTAAAATTATGATAAAAATCCTAGTTAAATTGTATACATCAATCTCATAATATATACTTCACTCCTTTCTTATTCTCGAGTAATTATTCATCTAGGCATACCCTGGGATTCAGATTACATATACCAACATATTGCCTTTTTTTATTCCATAGTCTGCTTTGTTATGAAACATTGTAAGTGTTAATATGTTAATATAGCCTGCACGTTACAGGTGTTAACAGCGTTGTCTTGTTAATCTAGGAAGGACAGCTCTTGACAGAAAGATTGTAAACTGAACACTCTCATGCCAGGAATAATCTGAACAGCTATACATCTTGGTTGTAATATCTACCTTTCAATTTAACTTTTTTTTTTTTTTTTTTTTCCCCAGTCTTAATAGTGCCATTACAACTGAACTCCTTTTGGGAACAGCTCCAGCTCAAATGTAAAAATAATTAAAAAAAAAAAGTCTGCAAACCATAGGTATTTAACCTGGAGCAGTGTCTGGATTCAGTCACAGCACAGCTGTAGAAAACAGTCCTCCTAGAATAATTGAAAATAGCAGGATACAGCATGTGAACAACTAGGTGTTGTGCAGGAATAGCGTATGCTTGTAGCTGTTGGTGAAAATTCTGTAATGAAATTACAGCCTTAGCATTATTTATTATTTTATTTTGGGCTGTTTTACCTAATAAGGCCAAGCTCAGAGGGAAATGGAGAAGAGTTTTGATCATTATATAGATGAAGAATTTTGGAGTAATATAGGCAAGCCACTGGCTCTCTCTATCTGCCTGGTTTCTAAGGATCATTTCACAGTCCTGTGAAATGAGCATCAACATGCAGTCCCACACTGCTGAATTCAGAGGCGAAGCTGAACAAACGCAGGGCAGTTTATTGTAGCATGAGAATAAAAAATAAACAGGTTCGGGGAAAGATCTCAAGCAAGAAAATACTCCCAAACATGTTTAAAATGCAGTTCTACTCAGAAAAATTATATGCTTTTAAAATGTACTTCATTCAACAATTCTGATTCCATGAATAATCAGATCCAGCTACACTTATTTTACTAGGAGAGCTATGATTTTACTACTTACAGCTCTGTGAAGCAGGACTGCATATTTTATTTTTCCAGCTCACAATTCATAACAGAAATAATACTGATATTTGAAGATGTTTTGCATTGCAGTCATGGCATTAGTCACACTATACTGCAGACAAGTCTAAGCCAGATCTAATATAAACACAGGACTAGCTATGGAAGCACAAAAATAAAGGTTGCTCTAAAAAAAGCAGAAGAAATCATCATACCTCAGAATAAGCATTCTTAAGCAAACTTAAGTTTCACTATGCTGCAAAACATTATGCATTTCAATATTTGCTTTTAGTCACACCTGTTTAACCCCAATAGAGGTAAAATATTTTCAAGCATAAAAGGAAATAATTTTAGGACTCTGAGTTCCAAAAGGCTCAGGGCAATATTTGCCCTATTAGGTCTTTATTGCCTACAGCATTACACTAGCCACAACTTGATTTTTCATGTTTCAGGCAGATTCTGCTAGACTGGTCATTAGAAATTCCATTGCTTTTCTCTCCACAACTTCTTTTTTCATGTAAAATGAGCAATGCTGATTTGGAAGTCATTGGCTGGAATCACAAACTTATTTTTACGAAGACTATCAGAGAAGAACCATGCTTTAATAAATACACCAGTCATCTTTTTTACAATGATTCTATCTCCAGTTTGCAGTTCCCATATAAAGCAAGGAAGCACAAAGCAATAAAAATGTAAACTGTTAAATGGGATGGGATTGTGTAATGTTAATTGCAGTCATAATCCTCCACACTTTGCTGCTTTTACCACACAAGTAGGTGCAAAACACACAGTAACAGAAACGACAGCTTATCAGCATCATCAGTCCAAAAATAAGCCTTTTTTTGTTTGTTTGCTATCTTACACGTGCAACTTCTGAGTATTACCATTCAGCTATTCAGAAAGTTTGAAAACTGAAAAAAAACCCAATCTGGACAGTTTCTCAGAGCCTACTAAAAGGTTCCTTTAGTGGCTTTCAGAGTTCATTTTGGCTTTGTTAGCAGTATTCAAACCATATGTATATGAAATCATCCTCACACTAATTTGATGTGATGAAGGAAAATAAGGAAAGAGGGGAGTGGCCTGGCTTTCAGCAGATGGTTGCTATTGTCAAAGTTATATATAGAACAACTGATGAGCTGCAGTTACTTACAAAGAAATAAATTTTTCCAGGAATTCTGTGACATCATAAACCACATAAGCAGACTTCAGATGCTTTGTGATATCACATGAACGCTACAAAGGAATTAATGCCAGGTCATCTGTTGCTGCCAATTTTTGGCATGGTAAAAGAGGAATTCAGTAACATTTCTTTCTTTTGATTTGGTAAAGCATGTGTGTTTTGTTTGATCTTGGAAAATACATACAAGAGAGATTTCAAGCCATACTATCCAGTCTCCTTAATTTCAAGGACCAAGATATACTTGTGATTGCTGAAATTGAATAAACTGTATAGAAGCTTTGTGTCTTAAACCATTACATGTATTCATGCAACAGTTGCAAGAAGGTGGTTTCTACTTAAATGAGAACCTGCAGCACAGCCATATTGCAAGAAGTATCTGAGTTGGATGGTTCTATCAAGGAATGCAAGGGCACAAAATGTCCAAAAACCTGCTGGAGCCCAAGTTATCCTTCTTAATCTAATTGTAAACTATCTTAAATCAACAAAAGGCTGAAGGAGTTCCTCCATGTACACGAACTTCTGTATTTCCCAAATCCTTTATTTGTTGCAGCTGCTATTAGAAGTGTTGTTTTCACTCAGAACAGACAGAAATAGAATGCTACTGGTCTAACAGACTTCCTAATAACTGAGGACCTAAGAAAGCGATTATTTCTTAAATAGAGGAAAACATATGAAAAGCTGCTTGAAAACCACCATTAGACTAAAAGCTGCTGCTACTATCTGGAAAAATAATGTGTTGAGTACAGTTGCCAAATACACTCAGAGAAAATATCGAAAAGAGTTCAGGACAGCTGGGACAAAAAGATTTCACAGGTGATAAATGCAGTCATTCAGTCTATATTGCAAACCATCATCACTTGGCAGTTTATACAGTTCCAGTGGAATCTTTTCTTCTTTGAATCAAAATATTTATATTTATACATCAGAAGAACATGATTTTCCTGTATGAGTGAATTAGTGATTAGCCAAGGCTGAAGAAAGGCTGATTCTGAATGCTTCCATTTTTTTGAGAGAGTGTTTTAGTGAAATGGTACAACGTTTTGGTTTAAGCAGGGTTTCTTTTTCTTCCTAAGTTGCTGTTCTTTTTTTTTTTTTTGTCTGTGTGTTTGTTGCTTTTTTTGTTTGTTTGTTTTTGGGGTTTTTTTTGACCTTTTTGAAGAAGGTCAAGAGAAAAGCACTAATAGCATCCAAGGCTGATATCAAATGGGTTTTCCGCAAGTTCAAGATATAGTCAGATGGATACCTGCAGGAAGAATTTCTAACAGCTTCAGTCATTCCACATTTCAGATGGTAAGAAAAGAGCCATTGTGTCCTACAAGAATGATAGTAAAGCAATATAACACAGTTTGTTTCTCTGGGTGAAGTTCAGCATCAGAATATTCTGGTGTTCTCACATTGTTGGTTTATAGCACAGAACATCATATGGCAAGGGTGAAGGAGCAGAGATTCTTCGTTGAAAAAGAGTGGATATATCTCTTTAATCAATAGAAACTCCACCAGTTCCAACAGAACCACGCTGTATGGAAGGGTATGTAAGTTGAAGAATAGGAGGTTCCTGCCTTAATACATCTTCCTATTCCTTTCTGATTAATATGGTGCAAGCGAAAGGGCTCTTCGGGTGTACTTAGGTACACTTAACACAATTGAAGTTGGAAGTTTATTGCCATGAAAATATAAGGATCAGAATAGGTGCAATCCAACACTTCCATGATTTCAGAAAGCAATACGTGACCTTTCCATACTTACCACAAGTACAGTTTCACAGTTAGACCATGGTAACTGAGGTAACTTTTAAAGCAATTAATGTTCTCTGGTGAGAATAAAATTAAACTTTATGTTATACAGTGCCTTTTATCCATATAAATCCCAAGTCACTTTAAGAACTATTCCAAGTAGCACGTATGACCAGTGATTGTTTTAGCACACATGGAAATGAAAACACCTGTAATGACATGATGATGGTATTTGGTGATAATGATACTGTAGAACAAGTTTCTCAGAGTGGAAATAAGTTAAAAATTGACGCCAATAGGGAACCTGAGGAAGCAGAAAGTAGTAATTTGTTCTGGAATGCAGCTCTAACATGGATAACATGCCTTCTTGGCAAGAACGTCATTTAATCTCATATGTTCACACATTCAAATCCTATTTTTCATATTTCATCCAAAACAAATGCATACAAACACTACCAGAGGCTTTCTAAATATATACAAGAGAATACTAATGGACAATAAAAATAAATACAAAGGGAATGAGTCCAATTCAGAGGTCACAAGTCAGTCCCAACAACTATCTTTAAATGTTTAAACATTTAATTCTTTCTTGAAATCAACATATTTAAACATTGCCAAAAGCTTACTGCTTGCCCCCATGTGTACTTCAAGCATTTTAAATGATGAAACAAATACTATATACTATGCACTGTCTTCCAGATTTAAACAATGGAGTATTTTAGGTATAAAACCACATACTAAAACATTCTCTTCCTCATTAAATAAAGTAATTTTTCATTAGAGGAAAAACAAATGCTAACTGTATATGCAACTGCAGTGTTGAGGCATATCAATCTCACATAAAGATTTTACAGTTTTGAAACTGATGGATGCCCTTGGGAGTCTACCGAGTCCACCTTACTCTGCTATTTTCAGAAAAATATTTTAAAAGTACTAAGAATTCTCTAAAACCAGAGATTTGTGTATATTATTTCACAAGACAGAGATCACAACATATTCCCATCACAAGAATTTAGAAAAGACCACTTCAGCTGAAGACACATTAATTATGTATCTACCAAAATAAAATTATTCGTGAACACTACCTACATGGTCAGACACTTATTTCTGTACATGAGCTTTTTTCGATGCTGCTGCTACCATCTGTGTCATATGTACAAATTAGGTTTTGTTATACTTTGTTTGCATGTATTTGAGACACCTACATACCAGAGTTGGCTTAAAAAAATTTAAAAAATTTTTTTAACAAAGTGGTGCTGATATTCCTATGCATTCAAACATAAAAATAAACTGTGTTTTATGGGAAAAACAAATATACAAAAATATAGTCCTTATAGTTGGAAGACCTGACAACAAAAGAATCGGGTTTTGGAGTTTGTTCTCTGCCTATTTCTCCATGGCAAAACACAAGGGACAAAAAGTTCCTATATGCATTTTTACATTATGAAGTGTTTGTGCACGGATGTCTCTTACCATTTCCACAAGTTGTAGTACATGTCAAAACTAGAGCAAAGGATTTGTCACATACTGACCAATAAAACAATCTTGCACAAACTAGATTAGCTTCCTCTTTTTTCCTACTCATGAACTATATAGTTATGTGTGGGAAAGAAGTAATCAGCTATTAAAGTTCCCTTAAGTTCTGACATTTCATGAATGAATGGATGTCACCTCTAAAATACTTTTAATATTATGATCACTTTCTTTTTAGCACAGTCAGCAGTGAGGGCAAAATGCAGCCCTAGAATCACAAGTCAGACTCCACTAGCCAAGGCACTGCAGAAATTTAATTGTCATGCTTATTATATTTTAAAAATGGTCAAGGGTTATCTTGGGGCAAAGCACTAGATTGCAATTTTACAGGTTGCAGTTTGGCCACAGATTTTATAGCTGATCCATGAAACTTACCTTAGTTTTTCCATAGCCAAAGTCCTCATCATTAAAACAGATGAGTCAAGGATTTATTTTACTTTATTTTCCATTTAGGTTTATTCACCTTGTGTGTTTTTATTTGAAGTTCACTTAAATAGGGTCCTAATCTTTTAAACATAATTCAATTAAGGTTTAAAAATATGGATGTCTGGAGAAGCAGCTATGGTTGATATTGTAAGTCATCTTCCCTAGACCTCTACATTAATCCCTCATTTCTACAAACACTAGTTTCTCATTCTGATAACTTATCATCTAAAATTCCACATTCATCTGAAGCCAAAAGTGCTAAATGATAATGGGTGATCATTTCTGTAATGCTTAAGAGTAAGCAGCACTCAGGAAGCTCTCTGAACTGCATTGTAATATACCTGCTGCAATTGCAAAGAAACGATGTATGAGATAACTACATAAGTAAAACCTCTACAATAAAATCTACGTCATTTGAAGTTTTTGGAATTGTACTAGCATTCAGACTAAGCAAAGTAAATATTGCTGCAATGTGTGGTAGTTATGCCAAGCAAGTATTCTCTGAATTTTTTAATTTTAAGTAATCTTCATTAAAAATCAATAAAACAACTTTATAGCATTTATGTAACAAAAAATCACTGCTGTGACAAAGGCAGTAAAAGTGACAATGGCATCACATTTGCCAACCCAAGCCACTCAGACTAATGAATCCTCTAGTATTGGACCCGTACACATTCTTACGTCTATTCTTCTTTTTTTTAGCAAGTACTAGCACAGCACAAATAAATTACCAAAGTGTAGATTAAAAAATAAGTGAAAGGAGATTGCTCTTCACACTACACAGTTAAATCATGGAACTTAGTGTCACATGAGATCTCATGATAAAAATTTACCAAGGTTCCAAAAAAGCATCTGGACCAATTATGTAAGGAAAAAATACAACAAAAGTTATTAGCTATAAACAACCTGAAACACAAATGCTAATGAAGATCAGGAGATCAATAAATAAATAAATAAACAAACATTATTTACTTGGTTTATCTTTTACTTATCTCTGTATAACTACTACTGGCCATTGTTCAAAACAGGAAACAGGAGCAGACATTTTAGTTCTACTAAGCATTACTAATCTTGACCTTTAATGAGTAACCATCTTCATTAGTCCTGCTATTTGTTCATGACTTTCAGTGTTTAGGACATATTTTCTCATTAGGCAACATTTTCCAAATATGTCACACAATTGCCTTTTACAGTTGCTGACTTATGACACTGTCGGCCAGCAGCACACCACTCTTTAAATATTCTGTCCCATTTTCATACACAAGGTCTTTAAACTGATCAGATATTTCCTGAAGACTTTTCTCCATGTAATGAACTTTCTTTTTCTGTTTTCATTACAAACTATCATGGTATCTTTTCAGGCTTTTGAACTCAATAGCATATTTTTGTCTCCTCTATTACATTTTGTGAAGTTTCTTTCCTCTCAATTGTATCAATTTTTCCATTTCAGTATCATCTAAAAGTTCCATGCCTTAATATTAGTATTTACTAATAGCCCAGAAGTATAGCTTGATAATCTCTTGCCTTAACGTCTTTCTGCCTCTCAAAATGTCACTGCCAAAATAGTCTTCCTTGAGAAAGAGATAATAAATCATTCTTGTTCCCATTTACATTTTGTAATCAAACCCTTCATCCCCTGTGCCCAGGTGTACACGGTCTGCTAGCAAAACCAGAGTTACTTGACTACTTCATATACTTTAAATGTTTTGTTGGTTTTTTTTTTCCATTGAGTTATTAAACATCTTTTTTGGTCAGACAGAGGAAGAAACCCCACAAATTTCTAAAACAGAATTAGCTGTGTTGTGATAAAGACACATTGACAGTGCTCACATTATATAGATTAAAAAGAAGTCCTACAGATTTTATTACTGGATATGGAAACATTTCATTTGAATTTTCCAGAATCAGTAAAAACACTCTTGTCTTTGCATATTGGCAAGTATTTATTTTCAATGTGCTTCACACTATCATTCAATTTTTTACACATAATACCACCTGTTTATGCAATAAGAACAAAAGAGGGGGAACTGCTAACTCTTACTGTAACTGCTTCAAAGGTATACTAGGTACTTCTCTGGGAATGTTTGACAATGCTTTGTAAGGCCATGTTTTCTAATCTCTAAATGTGTATGTATGTATATAGATACATGGCACATTCAGAAGTCTGTCAATGGTTTATGAGGAGTATTTTTTTCTTACTTATTTTAATTGCAGTTAGGTACGACATCAACAACCACCAATCAGATTCACTAAGGAGAAACAGAAAGCTGTTTGCAACCTGAAAACCATAATGAAAGAAAAATTTATTTAATTTCACTGTGGAAATAGACTCAAAAAGAAGACATTTACTGATTTATCTCCAAGGACTTCCAAAATATGTATCTTATATGGAGATATTTATGTCTATTTTAACTCCAGTGATGTTAAGTAAGATTTGTAGCAGCAGTTCTCACCTCAGCAATCATTCTGTTAGTGTCTCCCAAGAAGAGCAAGTTTAAGGCTTCCTCTTCATTGGTCGCTTGCTGAAGAGACAAGTTTTTCAGATGAATGTTCTGATCAGGGTCTTCCATGATTGTTACCTTTCTACAAGGAAAAAACAAAACAAAACAAAATAAACTAGAATTTATGTAAGGTGATCTTTGTTCCATACTTTTATTTTGATTGCACTTAAAAGGTGACATTTAAAACCCAAAACCAATCATAAGAAAATAACCAAAATCCTGAAGAGTTGATGATGCACGTTAAGGAAAGTCCTGATTTTTTTTACTCTGTCACCTCCTTTTTATTCCTTTATTATAAACCTTTGCATAGAAAAGGAATATATAGACTCTATAACTATAGAGAAACCTCTGGGATTTTTTATTTTTATGAGGCATAGTAAAATCTCAAGACCAAGAATTTAGATGAATCATCTATTATAATCAATAATGGTTTGTTTGCCATTACTACAGGTATTTAAGCATAAATGATACATAAAGCATACTGTAATCTTGATGAACAAATATGCCTAGAATATTTCAGAATCAACACATCTCTACTCAACATGTTTCTAATAACTTTGCATTTGTCAAGATCATTTCCCTTTTCATTCTTCTCAAATGGTACTAACCACAAATGTAAATGACACCTTTATTTAAATTAAAAGCAAGAAAAGAGAATTATTTTAGTTATTTCCACTCACGTTAGAAATGCTTCTCATTGTATCTCTTTAAGCCCTAAAGCTCAGAAAAAGGAAGTTAGATGGAAACAGCAAGGATATGGCAAAAGCTCCAGGAGAGCTACTAAATATCACTGAAACTCCTTTTCACTTCTCTAAATACACCTTTAATATATATATTTTTTTCCTTTTGATCACGTTACTGAGAGTTGAACTTCATTTGCTTTACTGAACAGCCATTAAGGTCTCCTCAATTAGGGCATTCTATAGTATCAAACATGGAAGCCAAGCAGTTGCATCACTGGATTTGGCAAACTCCCAGAGTGAAGACTCTACTAAAAATGAAATACACTAATTCTGAGGATGAATGACATGTCCTTCAGGGTGAATTACACATTCAGAAACAACAACAAAAAGCAAATCACAACTTGTTTAAAAGAAAGACATTTAAAAAAACCAACCAAACAACAACAACAAAACAACAAAAACACAGGTGTGTCCCCCCATACATAACATTAATACTTTTTATATATATACATATGTATGTATATATATTTTTTCTCCATATTCTTCGAGGTTAACCACAAGAGGGAGTATGGGGCTTGAGTTTTTATCTCTAGATAGTTCTTGCATATTAATTACTCCAAGCTGCTTCAAAACCACACAGGTTGGTTTTTGTTTTGCTTTGCTTGTCCTTTATTTCCCTCAAAAACTGACAGAATCAAGTTGAGCAGCTACACAGCATTCCATAGAATTACTCTTAAGTATTGGGGAAGTAGTTCACCCTCTGATGGTCAAAACATTGGAATGGATATACAGAAATAATTTGAACACATTGCAATACACTCACTATTTTCAAGAGAAAAATGCATGTAACAGTACACACAATGCCTCTTTAGTAGTCATAATAATTGTTTTTCCAAGTATAATTGTCTCCCACTATATCCTTATTTTTGTGTGGTATGGTAAGGCAGCAGTAGTACAGTCACTAAACTCCACTTCCCCATTCAGAGCATAAACCCCAAAGGATAATTTTCCTCTTGCATAACAATGTTTTGATAATGTCACGTTGTATCCTGTTTGCAATTCCATCTGTCCGTGCATCACACGCTTAAGCCCAGAATGGTTCTGATTATAGCATAATGCTTTGACTAACTTTAACATTTTGAAATGCACAGTACACATCATCTACCTCTTTCCATAGTTTAGGAAAAGAATGTTGTTTTACAGTGCACACTTGGCATAGTACTTAAATTTTTAAGGATCTCTTCAGACCATATTTTGATCAATGGTTATAAACAATTTCCAGACAAGGAAGATATGTCAATGAACTAAGCATTGGATGAAAAGCTCTGGAGGATTGCTATATCAGAAAGCAGACAATGGGATGTCACAAACCAGTGACAAAGTCAAGACTGATTCAAGAGTCAAGATTACAAAGTTATTCAGCCACCAGCACAACTTTCAATAGCACACAGATTTGATTTTCCATTCAAGTATAGACCTAGTCCATAATCACTTTAGCTCGTGACACATACCAGAACTATGAGAATGGAAAGTATTAGTGCAGGTTGTTCTCCTGACATGACATATTGTGATAGGAAATCCTTCCCTCTGTCTCCAATGAACGCTACATGTGAGACAAGAAAAACACCGTTGGCTTGTTCTACGCTTTCCGGGCACAGAAGTGCATTGATACTGATTGAGAGGCTGTTGCATGTTTAGAAGTTAGCAATCCATGTAACAGTTCACCTGAGCGGGCACAGCTTGTGCTGTGGCATCCTGGACTGTGTCGTGCTGCACAGACCCCTTGGCTGCAGGATAAATTCAGCCAGGCCACTGTAACAGAAGAGCCTGCAGACAGCTCCCACCTGGTCATCACATGATCTGTGTGGCCTTGCCTTTAGCAAAAAATGTCACAAGAAATTCTCATGAGAAGACCCTTTAGAAATGGGTCTGTTTTCTTGTAAGGAAATTATATAATAGCTTGAATGACCAATAGGATGGGATCTGTGCTATTCTGCGCAGTGCACCATGGGAAATCCACCCAGGCTCTGCCCAATGCTGCACAAACCATGGGTGCCCAGCATCTGATGCAATGCAAGGTTTACTGGCCATCTACATTGCTCTTCGTATTCTGTCTTATTAAAGCAGTTACCTTATTAAGCCATTTGCTGTTGGGCTTTTTTACTGAAACTTGGCAAGACCCCTGCACCAGTTCTCTCCCCTGCTCCTCCACTGTACAGAACAAGGAGCTACAACCAGAACAATGAGATTGGTGGTTCATGTTCAAACAAAACATATAAATTTTGTTAGAATCTCTGGGCAACTGCATAATATCACAAAAAATGTTAAATAATATTTTGATATTCAAGAGTAAAGTTGCCTTGAACAGCACAGCAATAATCTTAAAACAGTTTCACTGGCTTCTTCTACTGGGTTCCAGAAAAGAAATCAACATAAAATCCGGATGGGAATAAACAATATGTAATGTATGCTGAAGACATTTTACACATTTAAAATGTAATTTGTTGGAACTATAAAGAACAAAATAATCTTTGAAGAAATGATCTGGAGCTGTTTTCAGGTCTCTCTCCATTAATGAACAGAAAAGATTAAGTTTACAAACCTAAGATTCTCCTTATCTTTCATATTCAGTAGTAACACACTGAACACACTTCATTTTGAAAGAATGCATTTCATATTGAAAGAGTGAGCTATTATAAGCTTTATAAATTTTAAAACACGAGTAATTCTCAGAACATTGAAAATATAGTTCTTGAAGATCTACGGATGGTGGTCAGTTTCTGGATTACATATCTGGTACAGCCACTGAAAAGAGGAAGGGCTGACATTAACACTCTTGAGATTGAAGATAGGCAACAGGTTTATTTGCATTTAAAAACAAAAACAAAAACAAACACCCCACCCTCAAATTAGACTGAATAAAATGTATTTCCTGTATGTTGAAAATTATTCCTTTAGTCTTTTTCTTTTTTTCTCCTTCTTCTTTGTTAAGGAGTACAGGAATTATTATACTAGTTGGTTTACAATATAAATTATTCTGAACCAATACTCAGTTCCAGATGTTTTATAAAAATGAAAATATTTTACACTAAACCCATGGAACATAACAGTTCTGCATGTCACTAATATATTGGTATAGTTGTCATTGTTGATGTTTGAAGTTAATTGACTCTTAGTTTAAAGTGTCTTCCTTTTCATGGAATTGAGTTCACTTAATCTACAGTTCAAATAAACGTCATCTTTCAGAAGCATAAGCTGTTTTGTTTTGTTTTTAAAGTCAGCCAACATCATACTAAATCTTATACATTTCCCTATCAAAGAGGACTTTAAAGAATTTTCATACAGAAATAGGGAATCAGTTAAGCTGGCTGGCCATTTAGATTACATCTTCCCCCAGCCACATGACTCCTGATTAATGGTTGTCTGAGCTCTCTGTGAAGTAGCTTCTAAACTAATGGAGTTAAAAGACTGACATTTTAAGGTAAAAAAAGCATTAATTTTATACTGCTTTCACATGCAAGAGTGTCACCTACCGTAGTTTGGACAGGTAAAGCAGTAGCTTATCGGTTGTCCTGACTTAATCTATGACTAACGGTTCTATGATCACAGTCTTTATTTTTGTGGTTTTGTTCAGTGCCAAGAAAATTCTTAGTTCTTAATAAATAATACTAGTTAGCAAGAGTTTGTACTGGTATGGTGCAACTACATTAAATTGGTATGAGTCTGTATCATGGTGTTATATAAATTACAAATACACTGTACAACAGAGAAACTGTTAGAGGAGAAAGTCTTGTACAACCTTGGAGCAAATGAAGAGCTTCAGAAAAAATTTCCTAATTTGAAAAGTCCTGCAAATCTTTTGTGAAAACAAGAGATGGCAGTAAGATTTCAAATAGTCTTCTACCAGCTGTATTTTGTAGCAATAGCTTTATACTTTTTATATGTTTTAAAATAATCATAATTTATTTGTATGAACATGTAATTCTCTATAGCTACAAGCAGAATTAGATTGTCAATATTATTTTTTTTTCATT
This sequence comes from Patagioenas fasciata, assembly GCF_037038585.1. Lineage (NCBI taxonomy): Eukaryota > Metazoa > Chordata > Aves > Columbiformes > Columbidae > Patagioenas > Patagioenas fasciata. Next base: position 36,934,936 of record NC_092522.1, on the reverse strand, counting down.
CTAATAAATAAGATTCATCAAATGTATTTGCATCTGCATATGCTATGTTTCAGCTACAGTGTCACAAAATTAAAACATGGTCAGCTTTGTATTGAAAAACAAATTACAATTGTAAACTAAGGCATATTGTACATGAAGTGTTAAGGTATATCAGACAATAACTTGCATGGGCTACATGTAATATCATTACAACTAAACATTATGAAAACTGTCTTTTTTCCTGTGAAAATAAAAATTCAATGGGATTTCAACCCCAAATTTAGTTGATGCATAAGTATCTGCACCTATTACAAACATGATACATACTGAGGTATACATGTATCAATAAATACGTATATGCATACATAGCTCTACATATATAGAGAGAAATAATTAAGTAATTCTATATATGAATCTATATACATTTACATACAGATAGACATATAGATATACAGATCTATGAATTAAATTCAGATTTGTCAGCAATTTATTTCCAGAAAAGTAGTGATTTTTTGTGAGAACCTCCTCCCTTCTTATCTGCCAGACTCTAATGAAATTATTAGGCACTATTAAGATGAAAATTTAGTAGTGTACAGAATATATGAAGGACGGCTACACACAAAACACTGACTTCAGGAGCTGGGGATTCCAAATCTAATTATGCAATGATTAGATGCAATGTGCAATTTTCAAAGTTTTTATTATTCAATTTACCTTAAATATTAAATACAATTTTAATGTCTGTTTTTTTTTTTCCAAGTACTACCAACAGGTCTCTTGCGTGTTTTTCATAACTTGTATTACTTGACTGCCATCACCCTGTGTTTATTCCTTCCATCAAACTGATAACATTAACTCATGAACACAGTCTGCTAAGCAGAAGCTCATATCTTTGATTCAAATTGCATCCCCTTCTTCTGCAGGAATATGGATAACAACACTGTTCCAAAACAATCTTCATATTTTAAGAGGCTAACTAATATTTTATTTACTCTTCTAAAATGACAAACGTTTTCAAGACTTTTCTTGTCCATCTTACACAGACTGCTAATATTTAACCAAGCATACAAAACGTGCATTTGGCTTTGTATGGTACTTAAAACCTTAATAATCCACTGCGGAGTTCAACAGGAAATTATGCTTAATATGACCCTTTTAAAGTACAAAGAACTGAAGTGCCTCTTAATATTCTCATTAAATAAGTGCTTTTAAACAAATTTGAGGAAGTTCGATTATGCTGTACTTATGTCCACTAAAATCTTAAAAGGTCTAAGCACGTAAAGGTCTCAGAAAAATTAAATGTATAGGAGGTAGTAAACACCCGGAGTATTTTAAATTATGTGATTACTATCTAATTTACATGTAACTGCTACTTATTTTGTCATTTACAAATATTAACCAAGAGACTAAAATACAGCTAATCACACAACTACCCCATCCAGCAATTTGTACTCCCTTTTTAGCTCAGAATGTCACTATATATTTTATAATTTTGAACCTGTAAAGAAGCATCTTAAACAATAAACAAAATCTTATTAAATATTTCTATATAATGCTAAATATGAGTAGTGAAGGTATAGCTTTAGTGCACAGTGTATATTTTTTGACAAATGATGTACTGGAAATAATAATGACCATCTACAGTAAAACCAGTAAGCACTTCTTAAAATTAGTTACTCTGCAGAGAAAAATTTATTATCTCAGTGAAACCCATCCTGCAACAGTACACACTACATAAGTTTACAAGTAATTATGATTATCTTGGTGTGCTTTATCCCTAATTTACCACCAAATTATATGTCAACTTTTACTTTTTCAAAATAGACTAATACAAACAAAGAAGTTATTCTTTAGCTTAATTGAATGACCTCAAGAGAGGTTCTCCTTCCCCTCTACTCTGCCTTGGTGAGAACACACCTGGAATATTGTTTCCAGTTCTGGGCCCCTCAGTTCAAGAAGGACAGGGAACTGTTGGAGAGGGTCCAGCGTAGGGCAACAAAGATGATTAAGGGAGTGGAGCATCGCCCTTATGAGGAAAGGCTGAGGGAGCTGAGTCGCTTCAGCTTGGAGGAGACTGAGGGGTGACCTTATTAATGTTTATGAATATATAAAGGATGAGTGTCATGAGGATGGAGCCAGGCTCTTCTCAGTGACAACCGACGGTAGGACAAGGGGTAATGGGTTCAAAGTGGAACACAAGAGGTTCCACTTAAATTTGAGAAGAAATTTCTTAGTGAGGGTAACAGACACTGGAACAGGCTGCCTGGGGAAGTTGTGGAGTCTCCTTTCCTGGAGACATTTAAAACCTGCCTGGACACATTCCTGTGTAGCCTCATCTGGGTGCTCCTGCTCCTGCAGGGAAATTGGACTAGATGATCTTTTTAGGTCCCTCCCAATCCCTAACATTCTGTGATTCTGTGATTCTAAAATTCATTTTATTAGTAAACACACAGAACCTAGTTTTAAAAGTTATATTTTCCAGGGTATATGACACCCAAATAACTGTTTCAAACAAAGCTGCAATTAAATTAATGAAATTCAGTTTAGCTCAATTGAAGAAAATCAGTTTAATAAAATGAATATATGAAATGAGCTCAAAAAAAAATTTGAAAAACACGTAAAAAATGCAGTTAATTATTTAATAAAATTGAATAAGCTAATAGTATTAGCTAATAAGCTGAATAAAAGTTTAAGTAACAGACTATTTTACATATGACTGTGAAAAAATCTGCATCTTTAAAAATTAACTCAAAAAGTGATATTATTACCCAGGTTAGTATCCAATTTAGAATTTTTCTCTGCATAGTACATGAAGTGGATAATAAATCAAATTTAATTCCTCAACTTTCCCATGAAAGATATCGGGAAATACACACAGTTGTTATAGCATCAATATGTGATATCAAAAGTGATAAAATCTAGTTCCATTTTACAGATGAAGTGAAGCAATGAGACCAACTTACAGAGCAGTCTCCTACTTTGAGTTTGTTGGCTGCCTTCCTTATCTCTAGAATAGCTTGTTTTACAAAAATCAGTCTTGAAGGTTTTTCGTAGATATACCACATATTGTGTGGAAAACTAAAGCTCAATTTTAAAACCAGTTGAAAGACTTTATTTTTTAAAGAAATATAATGGGTTTAATACATTAACAGTGAAATTAACTATTTTGATGAAAAATTCTATTGACTTCCGTTATTGCTCCATTGGCCGTTTTGTGTACATTTCCTGCTCTTGTATCAGCAGTGATTTAATTGCTATGAATATTTACACGTTTCTGTCACCATCATGATGAGCGGGAAAGTTTATCGTTTCCAGAATTATTTCAGGGTATTTGCAAATCCAAGCAGTGAACAACTCTCTTATTGATACTTGTTTACTGTTTGCTAAGTTATTTTAAGAATAATGCAGACTATATATTTTCAGAAGAAACTTAGAAACTAAGGTCTGAACTTCATATAAATTAAAAGATCTTTAACTTCATCAGGCTTACGTTTTCATGATCTTATAACCTTTATTTACTACTCTTCTCCAAGTATTAGTAGGTGCTAGTGTCTTATCAATGAAAACTACTATAGCAATTCTGAAGTAAATGTATTGTCCTTTGGAGTTCCTTGTGGCCTTTTCTACCTGTTACTTACCTTATTTCATAATAGCTGATTCTAGAAAAATAATAGCCCTTGAAGGAAAAGGTCCAAGTGGAAGCAGGAAGATTTTCTCCCTACCATTGCAGAGAAATACTGCCTGTTACATATGTCTCTGCCACACACAGAATGCGCATACCCATATAAAGAGAGATGCTGTCACAAGGAATACAAGAATATCTGTTTTCAGTGACCGCAATAGATGTCTTCTGCATAGTATCAATATACATTTCTAATAATTCCACTTTCAGTTACTCCTATCTAGTTTCCCTAGCCTCTATTGCATTTAAAATAAGAGAAAATTTAGACAGTGTTCATAAAATAGAGAAAATAATGGATTTTGAGTGAATTAACACTGAGATCAGTAGCACAGTTCCAAAAATTCCCCAAACAATGCAACAGGGTATCTGAAAATGATTTTTGTTGGTTTTGATGATAATCTTGTAGTAGTTTTACTCACGGTAAATCTTTCAATCTGGAGGCCTCGTGTCTTGGGTCCAGCAGATCATAACCACATTCATTGTAGATTTCTAAGTAGGAAACATGAGTTGTATACACTTTACTGCCATCCTGGATAAGAAAAAAAAAAAGAAAAAAAAAAGAAAAAAAAACAGGAAGAACTATAAAGAGAAGTCAGAGCTAGACCAGAGAACCAATTTATCACTACAGCTTTTATGATGCTTCCTTACTCCATCTCTTTTTCTTTTCCTCGGTATCAGTTATATTTTCAATTGGTGATATTCTTATGGTTTCTGTTACCATATCCATAAAGGCTCAAGAAGAAGAAAAACAAAAAGGAAAAAACCCAACACCAAAACCAAAAACCCACGACCAAAAAACAAAACCACAAAAACAACCACACATTGAAATGGTTCTACAGTATTTTATTTATGACCTAACACACACACACACATCGCCCACATCCTCTGTTTGAAAGAAGTTTTTATACCTGGAATGCCAATCACAATATCATCAGCTACTTATTGTTATTTCTCACAGTCCCCTTATATGTGGCAAAAAGTAGGATACATTACTTAAGTTTTCTTTCCAACCTGTAGGCTACAAGTCAATCAGAAAATTCATGATTAAAATTCACTTCTCTGTTCAATGAGAAATTTAGTTGCTGGCATATTATCCGAGTTCCTGAAGTATTTCAGTTGACAAGTATCATTTACTTATTAGAAAAAATTTTGTAAGGAGATGGAGATAATAAGTAATATTTCAGGTGGGGTAAGTCTTTTAAAGTTGGAGGTTTTTTACAAGTTGTATTTATTCTGTTCTATCATTGCTCTTAGACATTGAGACATTACAGTGTACACAGCTGATCCAGAAGAACTATACAATTAAATTGCAGTCAGTTTTCTCCTTCTCTCAAATTCCATGATTCTCTTTCTGCCAGGTTTGATAGCGCTTTTCCCGTCCCCTCCCCCCCCCCCGCCCCGCGCAGGAGGCATTTTTTTGATTCAAAGAGTAAAAGACTTCAAATTCAGTGAGGCACAATGATTTTTAAATCAGCTTGCTTAATTTGTAAGTTCAACAGTTACACATTGTTTCTGCAAGGTATTTCTACTTTCGTAATCACAAAACTATTTTGAGACTTGGTATTGTTTCCCTCCCTACTTCTGCAGGGCTTGAGTTTTTGAAATATACTGTTCGTTTTTACTTTACTGGATTCACATAAAAAGTAAGTTTATAGCTCTTCGGTTTAGGTCAGTCACTGCTCTGGAGTGATGTGTTTTGCCCCATAAGCTATGTCATATTCAGTATTTAAACAGCAGTTGCATTGAACTGTCAAGTGCAGGAAAATCTTTGCAGTGTTTCAAAAAAGAAAAGAATTAAGAAATAACTGGGACAGAATTGTAAAACTCAGAAATACTATAAGATGAGAGGAAAGGGAAGAGAAAGAGAAATCATATAACTATTTCAGATATTTACTACTGTTCAAGTTTTTGGTGAAACCAAATCAATATTTATATGAGTGCACTGACTATTTCTCCACAACAAGTTTCAGACACGAAGCACTTGGAAAACTGGTTTTCGAAATAAAGTTTACTCCATTGAAAGTGTTTTTCTAGACATTGTTAATTAGTGTTTAGGTACTGATACTGTTTTAAAAACAGTCCAAAAGCTTTTTTTTCATTTTTTTCTTCAATTTGGAAATAATTAATTAAAAATAATGAATAACAGCAATAAGAATAATAATAAAGAACATTCGTGACATTTTACTATTGACATCTTTATCTCTAAATATGTTGTATGTAATCATATTAAGAAATGTGCCTAACAGTTTCTATCCAACCATATTAAGTGAATCAGGCTTCAATTATTAATACCATATACACTTAAAACATTCCATATAAATGCATAATGGGACTGAAACAGAAAACAGTAGAGAAGGAAAATGAAAATGAATATGGATGTCTATTTTCTTTCAAATACTTAAAGGATTTGTATTACTGACTTTAAAAATTGCTTTACATCATAATAAGATGTATCTAGCATATAATTCTATAACATTCTAGCTAATAAGTAACATCAGATAAAATAAAGGCATTAGGTGAATTAGTCGAATAATTTAAAATGTTTAATACTCACTTTACTATTTCACTTTTTTGGGGGGGGATGGTGGGTTTTTTTTAAGCATCAGTCAAGAACAAAGAAATTAGGTAACTTATGAAAAGTGAAAATAGTGGTCCATCTTTTATACAATATTGTTGGCTTACATAGGAATCAGAGCAACTTTTGTACAAGATGTACATGATGCAAAGTATATAATACAAAACCAGAGTGGAGCTAATGTAAGTGTTAAGACAAGGAGAACCAATTATGTGATCAGAATATTTGTTGTACCAACTAAAGATAGTGTGGTTTTTAAAACCACAAAAACCCCCTCCAGTGATGTCCATTATTTTCAGTTCAGTGCAACAAAACAGGTAACCAAAACTAACAGCAATGTATTTTTGCATAACGTATACCATCAGGTTAGACATTTTCTTTAGCATTGCTTCAGTATTAATTTTAGGGCTTCCTCTAACACTTACAGGAACAGCCTTTTGCGATATAGTTAAGTATTTGTAAACCAGACACTAAAAATAAACAGAAAATAATGTCCCATACCTTCTGCAGTTGATCAAAAATATAAGACAGAGTCCTGGGAATGATGCCTCGATCACTGTAACGTTCTGCTCCTCCTGTGATGGTAAAAGTTTTGCCACTGCCTGTCTGACCATATGCAAAGATAGTACCATTATATCCCGCCAAAACACTATAGAATAAAAAAAAGGGGACATAATTAATTTACGAGGCATAACATATTTTCCATAATCAATTTTGTACAGAATCAAACCCAGTAATTTTTAATTACATAGTAGCTATCTTCAGTATTACAAGATCACGCTTCATGATAGGTATTCTAGATTCAATGGAATTCAAGACAGGTATTCTAGATTCACTGGCATTTAAACTCTCTAGACCTGAAGGACTTCTTGATGCCTTGACTTACCCCATTTTTCACACCTCCTACTTACAGAAGTGCCTAACAAAAATCTAGTTCAAATATCTTTCTCCAATTCACCACACTCTCATTGTTAACTTCCACCTGATTCCTATCAAACAGAAGATAAACTTAAGGACTATGGAGGAAACGTGGGCCTTGCCTGCAGCTGACACACTGAAGGGAATTTTCAAGTTGCGACTCAACACATTTCAAGATTTTTGGTCCTGGTTTCTTTCGAAGGGAGAGGGCTTTTAATGCAACAAACACAAAGTAGTCTCCTAAATTATGGTGATCTAGATTCCACTACTGATAAGCAGTACAATTCAAAGGAACTATTTTTACATGCAAATATAGCAATTTTTTCATATTAGTATATGGCAAACTGTCTTGCACTATTTATGAAGACAGAGTCATATTTTTCTCAAGTGAGACCCCTCTGATGGGCTGACACCTGAAAAATAACTAAAACATTTCATTTTTTCCTTGATATTAAAAGTAAAATTTACGGTATCCAATGTTTAAAATTTCTTTTGATACTCACGGTTGACTATCATACATTTCCCTTGTACAGCTCTGTCTCAAAAGAAAAAATACTAAAAGTCTAATTTCTAATTGATCTATTGTGAATTATTGTGAACCGTCCTGAACTTGAAAAGTATTTTAAGTGCTCCAAGACTTTATCATTCACACCAACCAGCTATAAATAATTAGGTAAAAATGATGGACATAATTATTCTTAATTTTCACTTGTCTGTAAAAGCAAACAAAAACTTAATAAAACTACCAGCAATTACTAAAATCAATGATAAATCAAACAAGGACTCATGAGAGTCTATAGTTGATAGGATATATAATAAAGAAATCAGATTAGACTGTCAAGCTTTTTCTATTCCCTGTCAATTATAAAACATTTCCTGGATTCATCAGTTGCAAAATTGTTCTACAACAATCCCAGCAACTCCTGACAAAATATATGCAAGCAGTCTTCGAAAACAAATAATCAAGAAAGAATTATTTTGTTGATAAAATTTATCAGAACCAAAATCTACTTTGGATTTTATTTACTACACTTAAAGTCCTACTACTTTAGCTAACGAAAAGCTAATGTTATTCTTGTGCATTTTGTTTATTGAAAAAGTGATATATAAGCTAAGATTTAAAAAAAAAAAAATAATAAAAAGGGGGCAAACAATCCTTGCATAAGAGGAAAAGAACTATGTATAGATAGCTGCTGGTCTGGCGCCACAAGTGATGCAATGGTCTCCAAGTTATTAAAGTTTATTTAAAGGCCAGAGTGGTTGCCAAATTGCTTATTTTAATCCATTACAGTAGGATGTCAGAGGCAAAACCAGAAACATGTTGAAAGGAACTACAGTGAACATCTGTTCCCAGAGACCAAAGTGCCCAAAGACAGAGTATGTAAAGATTTGAGATTCCAGATGTCAAAAATCAAAACAAGTATTATTATAAAACACCTCATTCAGCTATCTTAGGAATTTTGGGTGTCCACTGTGAGAGTATTTGAATGCTGAAGACAGTAATGAGTTGTCAGAAGGCAAAGGGTATCAAAAGAAGCTCAGAGATGGCAGGTTCAAAACAAGCAAAGGGAAATGATTCTTCATGCAAAATGTAGTTAAGCTGTGAAACTCCTTGCAATGGGATGATTTGAATGCTAAAAGTTCACACAGGCTTCAGCAGAGACTGGACTAACTAATGAAAAAATAATTCTCTCAGGACTACTAAACACAGAGAAATCAGAAAGTCCCTAAGATACAAATGGCTAGAGGGTAACAGAATACTTGGAGGATGTAGCTCTACATGCTTACACTGTTTTTGCTTGGTTGGTTTTGTTGTTTTTCCCTTGAACATTAACTTAGTCTCTGTGAGAGATAACATACTGGGATAGATGGAACTTTGGTCTGACCCAATTCGGTTGTTCTTTTGTTTTTACATATCCGCCTTCTGGCTCTTTGGCTTTTCTAGATCTAGTATTTTGGGTTGTTAAGTTTTCTTACCCTTTCTATTCTTTAAAATTGTTAAAGGTACATATTTTCAACTACTGTGACATGGCCCCTGCACAAAGGTGTGTTTTGCAATGTCTCTAAAAGAAGTGCTAAATGTGTGGCTGCAAACTACTAACTTGAGCTCCCTGTACTTCACAAAAAGCTACTGATTAGGATCACCACATATGTAAACATAGGATAAAATGTCACACACCATACACTCTCAAAATAACTACAAAAGTCAGTGAGTTTTCTTTGTGTTATTTGATTCATATATTTCTTATTGTAGCAGCACAGCTCTGAACACTTTTCAAGAAAAGATTGATTGTTCAGAAAACGTGAATATGTCAATGTCAGAGTCCAATGTAGTTATAGGTAATAATGTAGCATTACAGAGATGCCCTATGAAAGTGTTGGTTATGATTTTAAAGGTGACTTTCATCTTGGATTTTGAAGTGGAACTCAATCTTCTTTTTTATGTATGTGTGTATAATTATATATATAATTGCATCCTGTCCATATTTACAACACTCATTCCTTTCATTCAGAGTATATTAAAACTAAGAACGAAGACAATTGAAGAAAAGTTTGCTTGAGGTGTTAAGGAAGCCTACAAGGAAAAGAACTACCAATGACATAAGTGAAAATGCTGGCAAAGCCTTCTAAGAGTGAAGCCCAAGCCCGTGAAGACAGTATGGAGAATAAATCTCCTTTCTAAGTATAGTAAGAAAACCACCCTCATAAAAGACAAGGGACTAGGAGTTCAAGTAGGACTGAACAAGCTCTTTTGGCTTAGAAGCAAACTGAAGACTATGATCTAATCTTCTGAAGAGTAGATGGAAAGACAAACTGAAAAGGAAAAGTCTCTACTGTATCAGCTTGTTCACAAAGAATTACACTTATGAACTAAACAGAACCGAAGCTTATGTGTACACATCTATGTTTATGAAAGAACAAATTTAAGAACTGAAGATGTGTGACCACCGATCAGGGTTTAATATTCTGAATATCAGCCAATGTCAGTTTTGAAGGCCTGCATGTGATAAAGTCTACATGGATTAAGTCATATAAAATCCATGCCTGATACTAATTCACACTTCTTTGAAGGAACTTCTCTTGGATTCAATGGGAATACAGGATATTTTAGCAATGAGGCTTGTGGAAAAACTATTTTCATAGCAAATACTTGCTAAAGATATACTATGTTCTTTTTCCACTTCTAAGAACTACAAGTCAAAAATAAACACCAAACTTGATCAATCTAGCTTTTCCTCAAATACCAAAACTTATCAATCTAGCTTTTATTCATTGTCATAAGGAGTTTCACACTGAAATGGTAACATATGCAGGTGGACCAATACCTAATCAATCAATAAATCAATTAAACCAATGTCTATTTACTAAATACTCTGCAAGTTTAAGATACTTACAATACAGTTTTCAACCTAAGATGCAAAAACCTACTTGGAAAATAAAAATATGGAAAACTTCACAGCCCTTTAGGCACCCATAAAACATTATTTTAAAAAACAACAAATTACACTGCAGAATTACCCTTGACAAAGTGAAGGGTCTCTCGCATGCTAAGAGTTAGTATAGTGAGCAGAAAATATACATATTTTCGCTTTTACTGCAAAATGTAATCACAACAGGTGCCTAAAAAGGTTGGCACCAACTATGAGATGACAAGAAGAAAGTGTATTTTCTAAACAGCATCCACCAAAAGGATGCTTCAAGTTTCTCACTTGCAAATTAAAGCTGTCTTTAATAGTAATGGAACTGATTTTCTATTGGGAAGCGTCTCTTTATTGCCTATTCTACAGAATCTACTTTGCAAGATGTCAGTTTACCCAGGTGAATTCTGCACCTTTGCTCTACAGATTCTCTCAACAAAAATCCCAAACCTTTGTTAAATGTAGCATTTGAAAGTACACAGGTTGGTTATTGATGGTAGTCTTGTGCGGACTTTATAATATGCATACATAAAAATCACACGCTAAAAGGATATTTTCAGTCATGTTATCAGAATATCCAGAATATTGCAATCTTTTTTTCTCCGAGTAAGCTGAGTTTTGGCATGATTAAGGAGACACTTTGTTGAATAAATTGTCTCTTTACTACTTCAAACAACACACATCAAAGACACATAATCCAAGGAGAGGCTTTGCTGAAAAGATCTTTCATGAATTTATGCAAGGTTGTATAGCACTCTATTCAGAAGTTCATGGACTGCTTCCAAAGAGATTAGCTAAAATGTTGCTGGAGAAATCTGTCTCTGATATATTTTAGCAGTTATGCCTGTTATGATTGTCAGAGTTCCTGGAGGGTCTTATTTTTTTTATAATACGAATCTCAGAACTATGAAGCCTACTACAGAGAAAAATAAATTCTAACAATACTATTACTAAAACTGGTCCAAATTCATATATGCTTCACTGTGTTAGGAAATTCTAAGAGTTAATTTTCCTTACATGCTAAAACATGCGGGCATACATTTAGAACACTTTGTGATAGACTTAGCTTTTATAGAAAGAAGAGAAAGTGCTCTTCATCACATGCCACATAAAGCAATCTTTACAAGGTAAAACGCATATCAGTTTTACTTACAGAAATATTTAGGGTTAGCTTTAAACATACAGAAAAGGAGATACCAAAAAAGTCAGTTTCTAATAACTAATCTGTCGTTTCAGCTTTGTTTCTACTGCTTTACAAGCAGCTATGCCATGTTCCTATCTGGAAAATATGGGTCAACTTAAATGTGTAAAGGGAAAACCTAAGTTGTCATGTACATGAGCAGTAAGTCCAACATGTTGGACTTCATACCTGTAAATGACAAAATCTATTGAATATGGACAAGTGTCATTGGCCTGCATTGCTACATGTAAAGAAGTCTCAGAAAAATTACCCAAGACCTCAAATTCTGTGAAGACAAGATTTCCAGAAACAAAAAGATGACACTTCTGGGAAAACACAGATATATAGTAGTTCTGCAAACAATCAAACTATTTTTATCTCATTTAATATTCTGAGCTGTCTACGTACCTTGTTATCAACACATAGGAGATCTCATGACTGCCAAGAAAGGCCCAAAAAGGTCACACTCTGCAAATTCAAATGGATCAGAAGAACTAAACCAAAATGAATCTTAATATTTTAGATTGAAATCATGATGTCAGTATATTAGGATTTCCCAGATTTTGTAGCATAATTAATAATTGTGTCACCCTTGGTAAATATATATTTTTAAATTGTATATCTATTTTTGTGTTTCAGTGAAAATCCATATGGTCAAACTACATGAAGACTCATATCACAAAGCTGTATTCATGAAAAAATTGTAACATTTGCTAGATACAGTAATTTGAAATGGAAATATATGCCTATGTGACAATATATTCACATATGCATGCTGTATGTAAAGGTGTGGACAATACATTTTAGTCTTGTTGGTTTTAATCATTGTAAGAAAAGTAAATTTAAAGCAAAATATTGGTGAGGAAATATGATTACCTGCTAAGCATTCTGAATTTATCAACAAGTATTTATCTAATAAGCAGCTCTGTTTACAAAAGTTACACAACAAAAATTTCTCTTGGTGGAAGTCAGAATAAGACAGAGGGAAAAAAATCATAAACCAACATGAAAACAGTAACAACAGCTAATATCACTTTTAATGAAATACTAACATTAATTGCTTGCAAACAACTCCTAATCTATGAATAAGTATTGTTTTATTACAGTCCTAAACCTTTATCCTATTATTCTGCAGTATAATTTCTAATCTAATTATATGCCCACTTCAATACGATTTTAACACAGAAAAAGGTTAGATCAGTTCTTACATTTTATTCAAAGAACCAAATGCTTCTCTCCTGGTTAAGCACTGAAAAAATACCACCAGTTTTTAGAAACACAACAACTTGTGCTTGACACAAAGCTAAACATAAAGAAAGTATTGTGTATGTCCTCTGTGCTGCAGAATTGAAACCACACCTGAGAGATGGTACACAACTGAATAAGGTGATTAATTTGATCATAGTGCTATATAAAACTAACCATGTATTATGACAGCGACACAATTCAGCATGATGTGATGCAACAAACCAAAAAGTTTCAAGTTTTACCTCCAAGCTATGACACAGACTACAAAGAATTCTCCCACAATTATAATCTTTGAGATAGATATTACAACACTTACAGTATTTTTCTAATCAGAATACTGAAATAATGAGCAGAGGTTTAGAAAACACACTGAGAAAGAGTTCTTCACCTGCAAAGCATCACTAAGACCATGATCCGAAGCTTATTTAAGTCAATGGCCGCCTTTGCAATAATCCCACTGAATTTTAGGTGGGATCCAAAGCGTTGGACAATTTTATGTAAATTTTTTGCTAGTGTAAATTCTTAAACACACTACAGTATTTAAACATATCTGTATGTATCAAAAGTACTTCTAACACTTCATGAACTCCAAACATACTTGCTATAAATTATTTTTTTCCAATTAACTTGAAATACTCTTAATTTTAATACTCCTATTACTTGGGAGAAAGGACATAACAAAAAAGCAGCATATAATCTGAGGAAATTAAGACTAGGCTCAAGGCTTCAGTGGACTATTGCTTTTTTTGGTTACATTAGAAAAACCCTGCCTCTTCCCTTAAAATCTTGCTAAGCAAAAGCTGTGAGTAGCACTTTGTATCAAATATCAGGCACAGGACAATTCTTTCTAGTATACTCATACATTAATGTTGTTAAAGGCCATGTGCTTTTTGCCCCTCAAAGTTTCTTACTCAGTTATGGGTTAACCTGCACTTTCTAACTTAGTCATAATTAGTGGTGATTTTAAAACATGCACTGTGAGAAACTGACTTTTACTTTAAAAATTCATTTTAGATCCAGATCCCTAGTCAAATAAATAGCTGTTGTAGAGTCATGTGCTGGCATTTTCAGTCACCCAACTGACTTGCCTCAAGCCTAAAAGATGTCTAATTCCTAAATAAAGGGTGTGATACAGAAGTCTAACTCATGCAAGCAATTCCACTGAAATTGATAGATACATTATGTTTACAACTGCTTAATGTTCCTCAAGTGAGAGCCAGACAATTTATGGGTAGTCACTACAGTTTAAAATATCATTCAGTACTTTGTCCTTGAATATCTGAGACAATATAAATAGTGGTACAAAGCCCAGTGACAGCAGACAGAGATTGAAAGCAGACCGAGGTTGGTTTATTGTGGTTGGTTTTTCTGACTACATTTTGTTTTAATTTCCAGTAAAGATCATTTGTTCTATTTAAAGTTTAAGGACACAGAACTTTTCATTTGTTTCTGTGCTCACTGTTAACGAGAACTCAGAGAGGCTTGTGCCCAAGTATAAAGAACAGCTCTGCTTCCTCTGCTGCTACACTGGTTTTGCTAAACCAAACAGAATAGTTACCTCCAAAATTTGCGAAAAAATAAACTCTCCCCCTTGAGCTCCATGTCCAGTTTGGACCCCGAAGTAGAAGAAGGATATTACAAAGAAATTGGAGTAAGTCTGACAAAACCAAGTTACTTCAGGTGGGAGCACATCACATACACAGGGAAGCCAAGGGAGCTGTTTTCTGTCAACCTGGAGAAGAAAAAGCTATGTGTGTACCTAATTACCACCTGCCATTATGCAATGGATTGTTACAGAGGTGGAGTCAAACCCTTCTCAGAGGCTTACAGTGGTAGGACAAGAGACAGTGGTCACAAGTTGCAAGAGATGGGTATAAGGATAATATTCTTCACAGTGAGAAGAGCTCAGCTCTGGAACAGGTGCCCAGGTGGATTCTGGGATCCCCACCTTTGGATATCTTCAAAGCTTTGCTGGACAAGGGCCTGAGCAACCTGATCTAACCTTGGAATATTTCGCCAATGTCCCTCACTTTCCTTCTTTCTACCTCAGAAAAAAAAAATAGACTCACAGTTATTTTATTAAAAAACAACACAACCAACAACGCAGTCCCAGAAAAACCAGTCCTCAAACACGCCATTTAAGATAAAAAGAAAAAAGAATTTCATTCACAGGATGTGAAAAACAAGTTTTCAGGGAGGATTTTTCTATATAGAGACTTGGTATTCAGGTATCTTCCATCACTTAGAGCTCAGGTTAAAGTTTCTTTTAATTAAAATAAACTATCTCAATATGACATTTTTTCTTTATGCCTTTGCCAGATTTAAGGAACAAATCTAATTTGGTAATGCCTCATCTTTCAAAAACAACACCAATTTCCAAATGTGCATGTAACTGTGTTTTTGAGAGCTTAGTGTAAGTAAGTTTCCTTAGAAATTTCAAAGGGGATTTCCTAAAAAAAAATAAGGTGTAATACAATTTCTTATTTTAACTACAATCTCTGAATATATTTAGAATTCCACCATAAGGACTGCAGAAGATAAGTGACACAGAGATGGTCTGAGTCAAAGCTATCAAATTGTAAGTTATAATAAGAAGCTTTCTTCAACAATCTTAAACTGTGCAATTTAAGTAAAAATAAATATGAGCAACTAACAGTGATTTGAGATGAAACATTGATTAAACTTCTCAGTTTTTATTGCCTCATAATAGTACACACTTTCAGGAAGAACTGCTAGAATTACTGCTCCAATTTATCAATTTAAGGTAAATTTTAAACTACATTTGTTTCAAGATGACCTTCAAAAAATCCTTTACTATATACAGATTCCACAGGTCTTTTGTACCTAAATCACCCACATTAGCAATAACACAGCTGTGATGTGAGGTTGCCTGCAGGTGACCCAAGCCACTGCTTCCCACACTATGTCACCAATATAGACGGGTCAGAATGGATAATTATTCATACAATCCTATCATTTAATTAGTAAACAAGCCTGATGCTCACACCTTAACAGAATTCCAGAAAAACAAAACAAAACAAAACACTCCATTACCAGAGCATAGTTGTTTTACTAGGCATTTGCTAGGCATTTTAATGATATTAGCATGAAGATTTAACAGGTCTTTATAGAACGGCCAGCTGTGACCACAGCATCAGATATTGTATTACGTTGATGATACCAAGAGATTTTAACCTGGATGTGGAGTCACTGTGCCAGGCCTGGAAAGAGAAAGTAAGCGACTGGCATCACAAGGGTCTTACAAACAACCATTCAATCCTTTTATATCACAGCTTAAGTGACTTGACATTTATATTGACATTGCAGTACCAAAACTGTACAAGTCTTCATTGAGCTTACTGTGTTGGAAATAATTAGGGCATGCAGCAGCCAACAATCTCCACAAATACAGAGGCAACATGCTGCAGCTGCACTAAAGAAGACTAGAAAGAAAGCAGGGGCAGAGGGAAGGGAATGTGGATAAAAAGGGTGGAGAAACACCTTCCTACATGTGACACTCATATAGGAGGATACATAGATACAAGCAAGATTTTTTGAATGCTCAGGTAAGGTCAGTCCAAATAAGAATGGAAGTTTAGTGCATCTTCTAAGGAACTTAATTCAGATTACTTCCTCACTGAAACAGAGAGATACAGGTAAGGAACCTGCACCTGTTGCAGGTCTCCTCATTAAGAAGAGCTGCTTTAGTTGACCCCTCAAAAGGATGATTTTTATACACTTCTTTTGAGATCTAATTTCTTTTGAGTGGAAAATAATTCTTAAGTTTTGTTGAGATGCTAAACAACAAATAACTAGTTTAATGGTAAGTTCTGGCTTGTCCTGGTTTTCTTAAAAACCAAGTTTCTCTTTTAGTGAATTTGCCTGTCAGCTAAAGCCTTCATATTAGCTGCATTTTCTTGGAGAACCAGATACATATTTTGGTAAACATAGCAATGGAATGCGAAGTTATTGATAAGCATGGATGGACATCTCATGAGAGCGGTGATGAGAAACAGGTGACCAAGAAACTGACCAATGGAGTGTAACATTCCATTCACGTGAATACTTCATATAAAAGTGGGAGATCACAAGGTTCTCATCCCTTCCTATTTTCCCTTTTGCTTATGGCTGACATTAGGAGAGGACCTTGCTAGATGTCCCTGTGATCTGAGGCCTAGTGACAGACTGAATACAGCTCTGGTTGGCTGCAGAGTCCAACCCAGGACTTCGGGTGCTGGCTCTGCAGTTGCTGAGACTTTCAAGACTGGTTTTGTATATTTTGTATTATTTTCTCTATTCTTATTAGTAGCATTAGTAAAACATTTTTAATTTTTCCAACTCTCTTCTCTCTCTCCTTCTTTCCCTCCCGATCGCCTGTCCTTAGTGGGAAGGGGGGAGAGGGAGGGGCAAAAGGGGGAAGTGGGGAAGGAGAGGAGGTTAACAATACATCTGCCAGGGTTTTATTCTCACCCCGCAATCAAAATCCTCAACATGGCTATTACATAACGAATAAATAATCATGACTGACTTCTACTTTTTTGTTCTCCTGTCACATATGCTTCCTGCTATTGTATTTTGATTTTCCCTAAGACAGTTTGTGCTGTTACAACTAATGTTATTAAAGCCATCTTAAACATCAAACATGTTGTGTATGTAAAATTACACTGTTAAATACTCAAAAACCCACCTTGTATTCAAATTATACAAAAGTAAAAATAAAGTGAATTAAAAAATAAATGGAAATTCCAGACACATGATAATTATCTTTTCCCCCAAAGCCAAACATTTGCATGCAGCCAAATTTTGCATAATAACTTTATACAATAACTGAGATTAAGGAGGTTCTGAAAGACTCAGAGAAAGCAAAAAGAGAGATATATATATATGTCCCTATGTAAAACCAAATTATTATAGCATTTTAGATATGTGGATTTTATTTTTCTTTTTCCACAATTTAAGATCTACCTCACAAGGAAAATACAAATTTTGTCACATTTCGAAGCATGACAAACTCTGCAGATTAAGTACTATCAAAGGAATAGCCCCATTAATTCCCCATTCTTACAATAAGGTATTGTATATAAAAAGGAGTACCAAGAAAACAAAAAACTCTTCGTTCTGCTGCAAAAATATGTAAAGGTGTAACTCTTATCTGTCTCTAAAAAATAGCTTTCAAAGTAATAAAGAGGAATGAAGAGTTCAGAAATAAGAATTTACAGTTTTTAAGAATCTCTCAATTTCTTTTACTCTGTGATGTTTAAAAACAGAGGTCATAATTTATTTGAAACCTATTTGAAATTTTTTTTCATTTATTACAAAATCTTGTAAACTAAGTAAGATTTCATGTTTCAAACAATTCTTTATTCTAATGGTTCAAATTTCAGTGTGATTATTCAACCACAATCCTATTGAAGTCAGTAAAAGGTCACTCAGCATTACTCTAGCTTAGATGACCAAAAGAAGATCACGATTTTTAAAAATATTCTTCTCCTTTTACAAACTACTGAAATTTCCTTGAAGAAACTTGTAGATACAGAGTAAAACACAAATCTCTGAGTTGTGAGAAAAAAAAAGCCAAAATAAAACCAAAACAAATAGCACAAACCACAGACAACAAAACCCCGGGTCCAAATACTTATCACATTATCTTATTCATAGACTTAGACAGGAAGAAAAAAAATATAATAGCAGAAAAGCAAAGGATGGTCACTGGATATATATAAGCATATTCAATAAAGCTAGAAATGTCCTATTAGGATGTTTAGTCTGCATCCTGTGGCTTTGTATTACATGGCAATCTAATGATGTAAATATGTCTTCAAAACATTTTCAATTACTGGTGAAATATTTTCTAAAACTGGAGAGACATTATGAAACACAGTCAACATTATAATGATGCTGTTCTGTGAAATATTTTGACTAAATTTTCTGTAAGAATAAGCAGATAAGCAAACCACAGAAAAGAGTAAAGGGAAGTAGTTTGTATATTACAGATGCTAATTCCTGGGGGAAAAAAAAGAGCACATGAGAGGAAACTAAAATTTGGGGCAATAAGAGTATTATCCTGGAGGCCTTCAGCTCTTCCAAAAAAAATAGGTGTCATTAGGTTTATAAACAATAGATCTGTTTCTTATTTTGATATATCTGAAGAGAAAATGTTTTCAGTGCTATTCTTCAGTAACTCAAAAGACATTGGCCATATTAGAACTGAAAACTAATTCTAAAGCACTAATATTTTCTACTTAATTTCTAATTGCATTCACCATCATAACACTCATATTTGAAGCATTATAAGAGTAACCTTGTTCTGTTGTTAGGCTAAAGCAATGCCTAATTGTTAGCAAACTCTAAAAGAAGGACGATATTGTCTCTATTTTTTGATAGAGTAATAGAGTTAGTGCTGCTTCTTAAAGATCAAGTTTGCTCTGCACAAAAACAAAATAAATCAAGAACACATATTTTAAATGGAAAGGAAAAGAGGAAAGTACAAACAAATAATAAAAAGAAACCAAGTAAGAGATGACTGAAGCATTAGAAAAAGTAATTTTTTAAAAAATCAAGCAAATCACATGTTTATAATTGTTTGCAGGGGCTAGCACTTTTAACTGAAGAAGCAAATCAATTGAACTAATGTCTGGTGCCTCTGAAACCACAGGGAAGATGACAATGTTACTGGACTTGAAGAGAGAAAAGTAGTGGCCCAGCATCAAAGAAAACACACTTAAAAGGAAGCAAACAAATAAAAATAAAAAAGAAAGTTGCATCTAATTTCCATCCATCCAAGAACAGAATCCTGAACACTGCACTGCTGTTTCTAGTTTAAACAATGCCCAAGTCTTTTTTTTTCTGTTTTTTTTTTTGTTTGTTTTGTTTTGTTTTTTTGTTTTTTTCTGAGTATTCAAGTCTAACCGAATTTTCTCATGATTATAAGTATGCATAGCAAAGAGCCTCAAAATGTTGCTGAACTATTTCACTGATACTTTCCTGCTACTTTCTTTTCCCTGGTAATACACAGACAAAAACTGTTCCCCTAGTACAGTTACTCCATCAACAGAAATTAGTGCATTTGCAATGTTTTGCTTCCTGCAAGACAATGTTGACATCATAGAAAGAAACAAATAATGAAGAACATTTTGCTATGTAAGACTGTGGTCTTTCAGAGTAACGGGCAATTCTTATTGTCCCACAATGGAAAGGAAAATGGAGTCATTAACTATTGGGTGTGTCAGCCAATACTAACAAAAAAGGAAAACAATACCATCTCCAGTTTATTAGAGCACTGTACAGGTAAATCATTCAGGTGGAAAACCTTCCCATATCTTAGCAAAACACTGCAAAGGAAAAGCATCAGGTCTGTCTGTTGCTAGTTAGCTTTGATACTCTGAGTTTTTGTTCAGGATAATTCAACCCACAGCATGTAACAAGAGTTTAACCCTTCTCTTTCCAAGCACAGTTAAGTAAGATACAGAAATTTTTGTCTGCAGTCACTATTAAACCCAGAAATATTTAAAGTTAAGTAGATGAATTAACCTGAAGTTATATGTCATAAAGTCAGATAAGCAAAGAAATCCCTTTGGGGTGAAAGAAGAATATAACAAAAACATTTTAAAGCATATTTAACTTATCCTAGTAGTTTCAAATTCACTGGCTCTTCATTTTCACCATCCGTTACTCTCGTGCTTTATGTGCGACTTTTAAGAAGAGAATAGAGGCAAAAAACAAGAAAAATGAAATTATAGAGAGCTAGGTATATTTTTACTTCTAAGTAACAACTTGACAATGACTAAGTGTCCAACTGAGGCTGTGTGTTTTCCTGCACTGCAAAACATGTGGCAGTGCAACAGGCTGAAGAATAACTTGCAGAATCACAGCTTAAACCAACAGATGGGTCAGACAATGAATGAGAAAAGTAATACTTCCCAACTCACTACATATGAGTAGGACCAACCCCAGGTTCCAGTATAAGCTGGGGAATGACCTGTTAGAGTGCAGTGTAGGGGAAAAGGACCTTGGGATCCTGGTGGACAGCAGGATGACCATGAGCCAGCACTGTGCCCTTGTGGCCAAGAAGACCAATGGCATCCTGGAATGTATTAGAAGGGGGGTCGTCAGTAGGTTGAGAGATGTTCTCCTTCCCCTCTATCTTGCCCTGGTGAGGCCGCATCTGGAATACTGTGTCCAGTTCTGGGCCCCTCAGTTCAAGAAGGACAGGGAACTGCTGGAGAGAGTCCAGCACAGGGCAACAACGATGATTAAGGGAGTGGAGCATCTCCCTTATAAGAGGAAAGACCGAGGGAGCTGGGTCTCTTTAGTTTGGAGGAGACTGAGGGATGACCTTATTAATGTTTAAGAATATATAAAGGGTGAGTGTCATGAGGATGGAGCCAGGCTCTTCTCAGTGACAACCGACGGTAGGACAAGGGGTAATGGGTTCAAACTGGAACACAGGAGGTTCCACTTAAATTTGAGAAGAAACTTCTTCTCAGTGAGGGTAATAGAGCACTGGAACAGGCTGCCTGGGGAAGTTGTGGAGTCTCCTTCTCTGGAGACATTCAAAACCTGCCTGGACACATTCCTGTGTAGCCTCCTCTAGGTGCTCCTGCTCTGGCAGGTGGATTGAACTAGATGATCTTTTGAGGTCCCTTCCAATCCCTAACATTCTGCGATTCTGTGAGTTAATAATGGAACCTTACCATACATAAAATTCTCAGGAGGCTCTTGTATATCTCCTAGATTCAGACACATTAGTATTAAGCAGATTAAAACATCTATCCATTTCTACAACAGTGAGGCAAACACTTGTCCACTCTCCCCCAAGCAATACAATGAAAACTATTTTTGACCTTGTGTTACCCCAGTTTCTCAGAAGATCAACAACTTACCATTCTGCTACTGGTTTGGCAATGTTGTCAAAAACCACATCTTGTTTTGCCTCTTGATCAAAAATTTTCTGAAATCTGAAAATATTAAGCAAATAATAATTGCTTAGAATCTTAAAACACTACTTGATTCATACATTTTTGTTTGTGTTTGTAATAGTCAATGTTTACATCATTAGGCTTACATAACTTAGTACAATGTTTGCCCTGTAGTCTTAACCACAGCGTGCTGTTGTGCTATTGTACATAAATAGTCTGTACACAGTGCTGCTTTGACAAGATCTGTACAATAAAATCCTCTGATAAAATGATGTGGCTTAGAAAAAAATAAACCGTATTCTAAATATCTCAAGAGAATCAGTGTTTGTAACTGGCACCACACTGAAACATGGATAAATAGATTACACTATAACCAAATACAACATCCACCAGTATAGTCAGGCTCACATTTTTTTGTAAGTACTTCCTTCATTCTGCTGCACAGTTACTGTAAGTAACAAGGAGATATTAAATTCAGTCTAAGTTTTGTCACTTCCCATATAAAATATCTGCAGTTGCCTTACAGAATCAAAGAATATTGCAGGTTGGAAGGGACCATCTGCTCCAATCCCCCTGCTCAAATGAGGGTCAGCTACAGAAGAAGTCTGTATGGTCGGGTTTCGAGTATCTCCACTCACAGAGACTCCACAACCTTTCTAGGCAATCTTTTCCAGTATTTGATCACCCCACAGTAAAAAAGGTTTTTTTGCTGTATCCTCTATTTCAGTTTCTGCCCATTAACTCTTTTCCTGTCACTGGGCACCACTGAGAAGCATCTGACTCCATCTCCTTTATTCTCCTCCTCACCATCAGGTGTTCACACACATTTATAAGATCCCCTTGAGCCTTCTCTCAGGATAAACAGTCACAGCTCTGTCAGCCTCTCCTCATATGTCAGATGCTCCAGTCCTTTAGTCATCTTTGTGTCCCTTTTCTGGAGCCCAGAACTGGACACAGAACTCCAGACATGATCTCACTGGTGGTGACTAGAGGGCAAGGACCTACTGCCTTCACCTGCTGGCAGAGTTCTTCCTAACGCAGCCCAGAGGCTGTTGGCCTTCTTTGCTGCAAATGGTGTATTGCTGATTCATATTCAACTTTGTGCTTATCAGGACTCCAGGTCCTTTTCTGCAAACCTGCTTTCAGTCAACCCTGAGCTGGTCATTGTTATTTCTCACCAGGAGCAGGACTTGGCATTTCACATTGTTCAGTGTCATGAGATTCCTATTGGCCCATTTCTCCAGCCCTTTAAGGTCCCTCTGAACAGCAGCACAACTATCTGGTAGGTCAATCATTGCTCCCCGTTTCATAGGGTCTGTGAACTTGCTGAAGCTTCACTCCGTCCCATCACCCTGGTCATTAATGCTAAACAGTACTGGATTGCAGTATTGATTACACCACTGGTGACTGGCCTCCAGCTGGACTTCATACCCCTGATGACAACACTCTGAACCTAGCAGCTCAGCTCATTTTCAACAGCCCCCCATGTACTTATCTAGACTTTCCTGATCCCATTCCTCAAACAGCCTTCCTGGATCTCCTGACCCTGCTGCCACCTCTTGTACACTTCCTTTTTATATTTGCATTTAGTCAGGAGCTGCTTGCTCATTCATGCAGCCCTCCTGCTGCCTTTTCTTGATTTCCTGCTAATCAGGATGGACTGTTCTTGGACTTGGAGGACGTGATCCTTGAAAATCAGCCAGCTCTCCTGGACTTCTCTCCAGGTCTGTGTCTCAGGGGATTCTTTCAAGCAGGTCCCTGAACAGGCGCAAGTCTGCTCTCCTAAGTCCAGTGTTGTGATCCTGCTTTTTGTCTTGCTCTCTCCATGTCTCTGATCAGTTCCTCCATGTTTCCCAATAAGAGGTGTAGCAGAGCTTCTCCCCTCATCAGCTCTTTAACTGTATGTTAGGAAACTGTCATTAATATGTTCCAAAAACCTCCTGGACTGCTTATGCCCTGCTGTGTTGTCCCTCTTATTTGGAACAGTATACTCACATAGAACTTCACAGGGTATGCAGAAAGGATTATGCAGTGTGTACAGCATCAGAGACAAATGTGATACACGAAGTATAGAGGCATATATTTCCTCCTGCTAACCCTTAATTAGTCAGGTCATTGAAACAATTGTGTTTGTCTCCCATATTAAAAAGTAAGAACAAATGCAAATAATGAGGAAAGGCTGAGGGAGCTGGGTCTCTTTAGCTTGGAGGAGACTGAGGGGTGACCATATTAATGTTTACAAATATATAAAGGGTGAGTGTCACGAGGATGGACCCAGGCTCTTCTCGGTGACAACCAACAGTAGGACAAGGGGTAGTAGGTTCAAACTGGAACACAAGAGGTTCCACTTAAACTTGAGAAGAAACTTCTTCTCGGTAAGGATAACAGAACACTCGAACAGGCTGCCCAGGGGGGTTGTGGAATCTCCTACTCTGGAGACATTCAAAACCTGCCTGGATGCTTTCCTCTGTAGCCTCATCTAGGTGTTCCTGCTCCGGCAGGGGGATTGGACTAGATGATCTTTTGAGGTCCCTTCCAATCCCTAACATTCTGTGCTTCTGTAAATGCTCAAAATGACCAGGATAGACAGACTGCATTAAAGCATGAGTTTTATGGCCAAAAATATGCTTACTCCATAGTGTTATTTTTGCATTGGTTTATAAATAAGGCACAGTGCTTCTCAAAATCCAACTCTGCAGTGATAAAGTCAGAAGAAAAACCAGCATTCATCAGGGCTGGCTAGGGCATCTGCGACCTAAACTAGATTCACATGTTAATCTAGTTGGAAAAGGCAGCTCCTCTCTTCCCAAGCAGAACAGATTTCCTCAGCTGATGTAAAATGACATCACTCTGAGCTGCAGATGTTTATCTAGAGCTCTCTTTTTTAATACCAAAGAGCAACAAGTTTACTTGATTTGGTATTATAAAACATAGAGAATATTCCAATTAGAAAAAGACAATCTCAACATAGTAATTATGGATGATTATACATCTGGTTTTCTTCCTCATCAAAATTTTGCAATGTTGTCTCCAAGTTTTCTGTTGAAAAGATTAAAATATTTGATATTTCTAATACTTATTTTTAGTTTCTAAAAACTATTTACATTCTACAAGCATTTTTTTTTTCTTTCAACAATCTTTGGTTTTCTTTACTGTGTTTTGGTTATGTCTGAAACAATTTTTAAACAGAGCATTTTACATCAAGATGGCTTTAGCCAGCCTATGCCAACTCACTAGTTCACAAGAGAACACACTATTCTGCATCCAATTTTCATATGCAAATTCAAAACAAGCTGTAAAAATGAAAGAACTGCTAAATGAAGATGCATTTTTTGAGATAAGACTTAGAAATGTGTAATAACATGCAATGGACAGACAAAAACCCCACAACTTTATCAAATGCTATCAAACTCATTCAGGTGCAGAGCATAACATGCTGAAGTATTCCTCTTGTTAGTGGAGTTGTATAAAAATAAACCTAATTATACCAAAGCTTGATTTAATAATAGGTTTTTCCAGGTTCTACAGATTTGTATCACTACACAGTGACATCAGTCACTAAAGGCAGAAGATACAAAGATAAGACTTTAACTTACTTGAACTTGTAGCTCTCTTGTTTATTATTGACAAACCCATCTGCTAAGTCACGTGGCACAATAATCTCCAGACTGGACAGAGATTTCTCGTCATTGTCAACTGAATAAATCTAAAAAGCATGGATATGAATTCACAAAATAATTTTACCAATAGAACAACAGAGCCCTTGGATATAACACTTATGGAAGCTTACCACCTGTAACTGACTAAAGAAAAACTTAACGCAAATTGCATTGTGTACCCTGGCTAATCAGTGTGAGAAAACAGCATTGCAAACCAGAATAGTTCTGCTAACTTCAAAAGCCCTTGACACATGTGCAGATCCTCCTTCAGCTATTATACAACAAAACAACCACATTCTAACACCATCCTGTTTGTTACCATGTAAACACTACAACAAGATTTGAAACGTAATTAGTTTACTAAATGACTGTAATATGGGAGCTGTTATAAAAAGCAAAGCACAGCCCCCACTGCAACTCCCTCTAAAAAAAACCTGGAAGAACACATTAGGAAAGACTAACAGAATGAGTAGAGCTGTTTTAGAATGAAAAGACAATGAAGAGACCTAAATGCACAATTTCTGAGGAATGTTTTCATTATCTTTATTATGCCTTGCAAGGACAGCTAAATACTGGGAGCTACACATTCCCCTCCAAAGTTCAGAACAGTGTTGAACTGCATAAACCCAGTGACCAGCGTCAAATGTTTTTTTTCCTGTGCAGTCTTTCTCTAACGACCAGGCAGGAAAGAAGTTCCTCGTCCCCTCCCCCAATAATTACAGTCTACGCTTCTGTACTTCGTGATTTCGTCAACTTAAGGCTTCGGAGAACAGTACAGGGCTGTGGCTTTCCGCTCCGCACCCGATCACGTACAAACCTCTCAGCCCTCACAAGCCGGCCTGGCCGGCGGGCGCGGCCTTTGCACAGGGGCCACGGCCACCGCCCGCTCCCTCCCGCCTTCAGGCCCCCGGGCCGCCCTGTGCCTCGCCTCAGCCGCCCCATTCCACCCCGCGGACGCATAGCAGAGGGTTCCCCATCCTACCCCCGCCTGCTGCCGCCTGCCCAGCGGCTTCACCCGCGCGTACACCCGGATGGTTTCCTTCACCATGGCCGCTCTCCGAGCGTGGGGCGGCCGGCGGCGCCGCTCGCCTAGCAACGGTAACTACGGCACGCTACCCAGCGTGCACCTGGCGCCCTCGGGATCCCCTCACGCCCGCTGGGGCTCTGGCGGGGCTTGAGGGAGGGAACGAGCGAGCGAGCAGCTGGGTGCCACCTGCGCCGGTGGGTGACCGCCTGATTGGTCCTCAGTGGTAATTCCCCGCCGGCTGTTCTGCCCGAGGCCAAAGTGTAGTGGCTGTGAGAAAAGGGAACTTACGAGCACTGCCCGGCCTGCCTGAAACCACCCGTGTGAGGACACTTGGTTCCAGGGAAGTGTCTGTTAACCAGCTGAAACATCAGCAAGGGAAATTGGGGGAAAATACCGAGATCACATGCAATGATGACATCAATTTTTTAAAATTCAAATATAAAAAAGGTTCTGAAAAAAAGTGCTAGTGGGAAATACTTGGTGTTTTCTTGTTATGAGTGCTAAACTTGCACAGAAGTAATAGTGGGAGCCTCTTTTTTTGTGACGTGGTTACCAAAGAGTCACACAAACAACATGATGGTGTTTTGGCCTTAGTTTTGGTGAGATACAGTGGTAAAGATCAAATTACAGTAATTACAACTCACTAATTTAAAGTATGTGGAAAACTAGGGATTTTATTACGTAGGATTGTAAAAGTCCCTTTAACTCAGATATGGTAAAAGTATGTTGAACTTGTATTCCAAACAAGAAACACAGTAGGGGAAAGGTTTTATGTCCCAACTGAACACATGACTGTCTCGGAAAGCGTATGAGGCATAAGTAGTGAGGCTTCAGGGAATTAAATGGAAAAGGACTAAAGTCAAGTGCAAAAGTCAAAAGGGTAAAAATGAAAACAAATGGAAAATATTACTCAGCAATTAAATAGAGAAGGACATTGGAATGCAATAATGGAATAAATAGTGAATATCTTCTCAGTATTGCTCCAAAACTACAAAAAAAAAAAAAAAAATTGTCCATTGTCAGTAGGGATGGGGATGCTGAAAGTGATGGCAGAGGCAGAAGTGACTAACAGGAAGGAAGTGTGAGAGGGAAATAATTGCAACCAAGAGGGAAGCAGAGCTCACAGGGTTCATTGAATGGGAGATGGGGATTTGGGAGGGAAGAGTAGTCGATTTCAGTTCCAGAATTCTGAAGTAGTTGAGGTAGTTAATTAAAGGTCCAGGAACCATGCGGTTTTTGTTGTTTTGTTTTGTGTTGAAAGAGACGCAGGAGAGCACAACATTTTTGGAAAACTGCAAATGTAAGTAACCCTTGTTATGTAACAGCTTAGGTAGATTTTGAATTAACTGGGCAGGGGACATTGAAACACTGCTACTGACTGGTGTTCAGTAGCTGGCATATGGAGTTGAGTAATGAGACTGTATTACTTTCGGAACTGTCGGGGGTTAAGATTGCGGGGTGACAATCAAACCCTGGCAGATGTATTGTTAACCACCTCTCCCCCCAACTTCCCCCATTTGCCCCTCCCTCTCCCCCCCTTCCCACTCAGGACAGGTGATCAGGAGGGAAAGAAGGACAGAGAGAAGAGAGTTGGAAAAGTTAAAGATGTTTTACTAATGCTACTAATAAGAATAGAGAAAATAATACAAAATGTACAAAACCAATCTTGTAAGTCTCAGCAACTGCAGACCCAGCACCCAAAGTCCTGGATTAGACTCTGTAGCCAACCGGAGCTGGATTCAGTCTCTCACTAGGCCTCAGTTCGCAGGGACGACCAGCGAGGTCCTCTCCTAATGTTGGCCATAAGCAGAAGGGAAGGAAAAAGGCAAAAAAGGGCCGAGATCCTCGTGATCTCCCACTTTTATATGAAGTATTCACGTGAATGGGATGTTATACACCATTGGTCAGTCTCTCGGTCATCAGTTTCTCGTTCCCCCTCTCGCGAGATGTCCATCCGTGCTTATCAATAAGTTTGCATTCCATTGCTAGGTTTAACCAAAACACGTGTCGGGTTCTCCAGGAAAATGCAGCTAATATGAAGGCTTTAGCTGACAGGCAAATTCACTAAAAGAGAAACTTGTTTTTAACAAAACCAGGACAGGGACCAAGTCTGATCTGCAAAGGCTTTAGGTGTCCTTCAACAAGAAGTCTGAGTGGTGAACTCTGAACTATTGGCATAGTGAAGAGACACCCAACTGGGTTTGCATAGAACTAGTCTGAATGTGATATGGCCTGCACAGGTAAGTCAGTGAGCTGTCTCAGACTCAGGCTGCTTCCAGCATAAAAACATAGTCTGAATTTCTGGATTGTGAGAAGGAATCCTGGGCCACCTGCAGAATGGTCACTTGTGCAATAAAACAAGAACAGAGATAACAGAAAGGACCCTCAGATATTTTAAAATACCCTTTTTATTGCACAGCCATCCTTGCAGAAATGCTGGAATGCTTCTGTGTTGTGTTCCACAATACCTTGCCTTCAAGAAGAGCATGTTAGCCCAGTGGCAGCCAGCTCAGAGCTAGCACTCTAGACTTGCTGGTCCTTCTGCAAAACAAAACCTATATCATTAATTTGAGCATCAGAATTACCCAGATTTTCCTCTTGAGTGGGTTATGTGGTATGTTGACTGCAGAAGATTGGAGATCAGTGGAAAAATTGTAATATGGGTGAGAACCTAGTTAAAGGTGATCTAATATAGTTTGTTAAGAAAAACAGTATTCTTGGTCTCTAAGGAAATTTTTTGTAGACTTTTGTGAGGAGGCAGATCTTATGTAATATTTTAATTAATAACTTTGTGCCAAAAATGGGAGTGTATATAAATTAAACTCTGATGACGTGGCCTGAGATTCATACGTGCTGAAAAGGATCAAGATATCTAGGAGAAGATGAATGACTGTAAGGATTAGAGGAATAGGTATAGATAACCATTAAACGTGGTGTGAGTTGCAAAATCAGGCAGGCATGTAGGACTGAGAACTAATGACAGCATATTCTGCTACAATCTGGAACCCATTCAGCTAGAAGTGTCAGAAGATTTTCTGGTTGTGGAAGTCCACATGACAGCTGCCAATGAAAAAAGGCAGCTGTGGTTCGTTCTTCAATGAATTGAGAATGTATTCTACAAAGGAAATAAAGCATTCACACTGTGTACAGGGTCCTGGTGAGACCTCCAGGATACTTATTGTGTGTGTGTTTATGGTCAGGTCTTTTTATTTCTTTGAGCTTTTTATACGAGGGCTACTAGAATGATTAGGCTGATGGAGGTTTTGCTGTAAGAGAACAGACCAGTAGGACTTGATTCATTTAGCAAAGACTAAATGAGAGGCTATTTGCATGTGTATAAATACATTACTGGGAACTGAAGTAAACTGGAAGTAAAAGAATCTTCTAAGATAGACATATGAAAAAATTGAAAAAATTGAAATAATTTAATGTGAATAAATGCACACTGGAAAGTAGAAGAAAATTTAAGGTATGAGGTGCTCAATTGGTCCCTTTGGATACTGGAGAAAACATGATAAAGTTCTGAAAGAGTATTATGTGATCACTTCTCTTAGCAGAGGCTTGACGTAGAAGATGAAATAAAGAACCTCTATTCCAAAAGGTTTTTTTTAAAAGATCACCGAAACATTGTTCTAAAACCATACTAGGAATGAGAAGGCAAAAACAGTGTGAGTACTTTCTCTTCCCCCAAGTCACTTGATGGAACTTACCTTCACCTTATTTTGTGGACTTAACCATGCTAATATTTCCCTGCCTGGATGTAATGTATGCCTGTCTTCTGTATAAGATCACTATCAATGGATAATCTGGAATTTATTAGAAAAAACATGCTCTCATTTGTAATTTTTAGTCTGCAGGGAAACTTCATAACTTGAAAAGCTACAGGGCATTCACTGTTCCCAATTAGATCGGTCAACAGTTGCACATTTCTGAGAAAATATAAAATAAAAATCTCCTAATCAAAGAACTTCTGCATCTTCATTATTTATCTTATTGTGCATCTTTAGGTCTTCATTTTGTCTGTAAGAAATCAACCTTTCTCATTTTACTGATTCTCATTTTCCTAGTCTCTAATGTCTTTGTCTACTTCAGCTTGTCCAGTACAGAAGAGAGTAAGAAGCTGAATATGGTTCTTCTAACTGTCATTACCATGGTTTTAATTTTCATGTAGAGCTTCTGAGGCATTTAAACCTGAATTTCAAAATAATGTAGCAGTGGCAGCAAAGAAAGTTGTTTGCTGCTTCAAATTGAACAATAGCACTATTGCCTACCAGAAGGCTGAGATGCTTGGAGGTAGAGCATTTTATCTCATCCTCTTAAGGCGAACTCATACACTCAAGTATGGTCAAGAAAGCAAAAAAACCAGACAAGTTCCTCACTTGATTCGGTCATCCCAGCAACTTAAAATCAAAGTCAGGTGTTGTCTGCACTTGTTTCAGTAGGTTGAATACAACTTCTGCTTAGGAGGAAGAAATGCTGATAAGTACTGTATGAGGTTCAAAGCAGTTTCAGAAGGAGTTAATTCTGTCCCTGAGAGAGATTCAATAAGAAATAATCAATTTGGAGTTTTAGGAATTAGTGGACAACGTTTTATGTTGTCTGTTATACAAAAGGTCAGATTTCATAGCTTTAAAGACACTTCCAATTTCAAAATAGATAACCTCCAGTTTTTTCTGTCCTTGAGTTATAACTTGCTTCCATGTGAGTAATTTTGTGTAGGATTTGAAAAGTGTCAAGCAGGGGAAAATTTGTGGGAGCTAAAATGTGTAGCAGGCTCCCATATTTGCAACTGTTGAGAGACAGACATTTCACAATGAAGACATAAGGAGACCTTTTAAAAAACCTGGTCTCCTAATATCTTGTAATAATACTACTTTGTAGTATCTTATTTGCTGAAGTGCTGTAGGTATTAATATGACTGCTACCTTTTCACAGACATTAGTCCCAGGGAAATTTTTCTAAACTAACATTCTTTTTCTGGAAAAATGGTGTAAATGATCAAAGTAGTATGTACAGGTATATATGAAGACAGAAACTATTCGGAACATTAAAAGCTAATTAAAAGATTAATTAAACTAATTATTTTCTTTGAAGCTGTAAAAATAACACAACTAGCACAATAATTACAAAAAAAAAAAAAAAAAACAAATAACACAAAACTTTCATTAGCCAAGAGAGATTAAGACATCTGTCTCAATCTCTTCACTATTCCGTGATACAACTTAATTTTCATATGAACAGGGACTTGATTAGAGTCCCTACTGTGATGAATCTACACACCATGTCCAGTGCTTGCTAGAACCTATAAGAGAAAATAAGTTAGAAAGATACGAAAGAAATACAATGGACAAAGGCCATTTTTTAAATCCACAATTACAGAGTTGCTGATTAAAAAAATCTTTTCTCGAAGCCTAGCTGAAGTACTAAACTGGTTTTTAAATTTTTTGTAAGATTTGGAAAAGAGGTCTCTCATTAGAGGTAAAGAGCTGATTACAGAGATGCAAGAATTGTAGGATGTCTTTCTGGTTTTACCATACAATAAAAACTGTTTTCGGCATTTGTATTTCTCAGACCTTTGAAGAAAGTCTTAGAAAATGGAGCCTGAAAGTGTCAGCGGACTATTCTGGCTAATGTACTGGTCTAGAGATGGATTGCATCCTATACTGGAGACCTGAAAAGTTTTCATTTGCTTTGAATTTACTATGTTTAAGGTCTTCTTTTTGTCTTCTCTGGGAAGAATTTTTGGCAATTGCATTTACTAAGCCTCAGAAATAAGTGTCAAGCCTTTTTCAGCTCCAGTACTTGAAAGTGCCCCACAGAACACAAGCAACCTATAGGCTTGAAACAACTATGTGACTTTATGAGTTACAGGATCTGGCAATTACATGTTTTAAAAAGGTCAGCCATTGCATTCTGATTTAAGAATTACAACATCACAACTAACCATCTGCCTTTACTGTTGTAGTTTTCTCCCGATTAAAAAATATAATATGGGTCACCTTATATACTGGAGCTGGCATTCGAAGAACTTTCCAATCCCTAACATTCTGTGATTCTGTGATTCTGTGAACTTCTACTCCATTATGTCACCTAGCAACTTCATATGCTTCCAAGTAAACAGCCTTGTAAGTTTTATAATAGCTCAAACTTTCAAGTCTCCTCTTTTTCTGAAGTTTTACTTTTCATAGACCTTACTTATTTTTGGCAAATATCATGCCATTTGGCTGAGATAATGATTAGAAGTTAGAACATTAAAATCTTTCCACAGATCAACTGGACAGGATGAAGGGCCAAAGCTCTTGCCAAAGTTTGAGTTTGTCTCATCATCCAACTCCTGGAAACATTTGTGCCAAATGTGTTTCTTCTACATGACCAGAAACTCTTCCTAAATGACCAGAACTTAAGATCTGAAACTTGGCCTAAATATATGTATAGTATCTGTTGAGTATGTTATATGAGCTCTGCCAGAAAGAGTACAACCTTTATTTGTAAAAGGCATGGTAGTATGGAAACTTATGTTTCTATACTTGAATGTGAAAAAGTTGTGGCAATATTTTTTAATATATTAGGCATCATCCCAAAGACCTATAACCTTTGTATTTTCTGCGTATGTGTTCAGTATTAAAATGGTTACTCCTGTCATATAAACTGTCTTATTCAGCTTTTACTAGTCCAGCCCCATGAGAAGAGCAGGTATGTTTCTGTCTTTTATGCTACTGTTACGATCTGTTTCTCAGGAAACTGTGCTACAGCTTCATGTGTGTCAGAGTCTCAATTTGGAAAGGACCCTAAAATTTTGCTGCTGTTCTGACATTCATACCAGACACACTTATGTGTTTCCTGAAAATGTATGTCTTGGTAGCCTCATTCAAGACAGAAAACCTTAAAATAACCTCCCAAGGGTTTATGTATATGCATACATGTATACATATATGTTTGTATTTTTTTGTCTGCTTTAGAGTAAGCTGAAATTCCATAGGGTCCTTAGGACTCTGACTGCAACAGGCAACAAATATTTTTTCTAACTTTGTTTCATTTTGTTTTGTTTGTTGTGTTGGTTTGTTGGGGTTATTTTTGGCCTTCTGAATGGTAAACTGCATCCTTTGTTGCAAACTACAATGTAAGAAGTGTTAGCAGGAGACTTCTAATGCAATGCTGACGTTATCTGCACAATTTTCTCTACCTCCCTCCCACATTTATCTCTAGCATTATAGTTTTTCCTATTTGTTATTTTGTCATGAAACCTTCCAAAGTCCATTATTGATTTGTCTCTGACCTGGGGATAGATGAAATTCTAGGTGACCACGAGCAGAAAAGACTGTAGGGTTTAGGGTTTTTTTAATCTGAAAACTGGTGAAAAATTTAGATTCTTGTGATCAGTTCTGCTCAACAAATAATTCCTTTTATAGTAAATGTATAATTAGTTTGGGTATGCTCTTGTTTGAACAGGATTACAGTCCCCTCAGTTTCAACAGACCATTATGAAACATAATTATTAGTTATCATTGATTTGTAATAAATCTTAGAAATTGAAGCTGTGGACTAGAAGTTTTGTTGGGCACTGTGTAGGTTTAGAGATAAAAAAAAGAAAAAAAAAAAAAGAGAAACATCCCTGTACCAAACAGCTCTTGCTATCCAAGTTTAGCACAGGGGGCAATAAATAAAAGGAAATTAAAAGGAAATAGCCTGGATAATACTAGCACAATAGTCAGAGGCTAGGATTCTCCTATCAAGCTGTTAGACAGACATTACCATAAAGAGGATTTAAAGGACAGTTATGTAACTTTACAGATTTTTGTAAAGAGGTCTTTTTGGGAATGAAGACTAACACAGTAGAAAGCAGGGAAAATTTGTTTGAAGGTGTAACATGAAGCTGATACTATCAATTCATGATAGACGGTAACCTATCTGCAACTTTGCCATGCATCAGGTGTTACAGAATGGACAAGGGCCTTAAAGACAAAGTAATGCAGCAAAGGAGAGTTACTGGAAGAGGCACAATTATGTGCAGCGTAATTGAGGTGATAACCAAAAGAATTATATTAGCAATAGAATTCTTAGAGTCTGTGTGTTGGATTCAGAGTAGAAAGAGGATTTCTTTCATTGGGGCCAGGTAGGAGTAAAATGCAAATATGTGATGAAAGGTGGTTACAGCCATGGAGTAGAATTAAGTTTTGTAGTTCAAAAGTGTAGAGATAAAGGCCTGGGTCTCAGTTTTACAATTATCATTAAGTGCAAATAGAGGGCATGATGCAGGGAGGTATATTGAAGGAAGCTCTAGGGTATAAGTGTTAAGAACTCCAGACAATAAAAATAAGCTGTGTGTTTTAGTTAATGTAAAAATTAAAAGAAAAGGGGGAAGTTAAGTATTGCTTTGGAGGCAAAGGGAAACAAAGGTAGCAGACCACTTGAGGGCTTTTTGTTCTGCCTGTTATTTGGATGGAAAATAATGAAGTACAGTGTTAGTATGGGGAAAGTGGAGAGACATAGGAGGGTGACTGATTAACAAAAATACAGAAGGATAATAGCTGATCTCATTAGAAGATGGATTAGGATGGGACAACTAGTACTTGAGTAGGCGACTAGATGAGAATCTTGTATCTACAATGCGATGAAGGCTCTCTGTAAGGAAACAAAATTTTGCATCATAATCTAAGCAGCACAGCATAGCTAAAACTAAGGGAATTCCTACTTCCTGGGTACACTGATCTCAAGAAGCTGCCATAATGAGCACACATAAGTACTCACACAGGCTCACAGGTGCTTCAGTGTGGATATAATAACACTCTCCAGCCAGGCGTGCCAGACATTAACAGATTTAGCTGCAGAGTTGGTAGATGACCTTTTCTTAGACGAGAAAATTAAGACATGGAGAAATTGGGTAATGTGTCCAGTTGTGCAAGCACAGCCTGCAGTGTAGCCAGAGAAGATTGTGTCTTCAGTAACAAGCCTCCAAATACCTTAAGAGACCAAGACCAATCTTCCCACTAAACTTGCCATGTATTTGCGTATTGTTGTAAACAAGGGACAAACAGGTCAATGCACAAATCGGTGCAAATGTATTCATGTGCTACCATTTGCAAAGCAGCTGGTTTGCCCAGTTTGATTTTGAATGTTGTTTCCCCCCAATACAATTCTGTGAATAGGTGGGATATATGCATGATATTATTGAAGTATACAGCATCACAATAGCTACAGAAAACAGTATTCTAAAAGTAAACAAACAAACAAACAAACTTGTATCAAAGCAATGTAAAATTAAGAAGTATTCTGGAAGTGTTTGAGATCAAATAGAATAGCCTTTATTTAAGCACATGGCAACAGTATTTACAATCTTTTTTCCTTTTTACAAGTTTACACATTTTCAAGTAATGAAGGGCAAAAAATGGTTTTAGTTTGGTTGGCTTGTTTGTTTTTGTTTGTTTGTTTGTTTGGTGGGTTTTTGTGTGGTTTTTGTGGGTTTTTTTTGTGGGGTTGGTTTTTTTGTTGTTGGTGATGGGTCTTTTCTGTTTTTGTTTCCCCACCCCAACCCCAACGTCCAACTACTGTTGCTTATTCAAGTCTCATTCAAGTCTCAAATGCCTGATACATTTAAGGCTGGGTGATTTTGTCACATGTTGATGTTGTCCATCTACAGTTGAGAAATCTTATAAATGGGTAAGGGTTGGTATCCAGGGACTACAGACATCAGTTGTTTGCCAATGTGAAGAAGGAGACTTCCTGTCTGAGTCACTATATTAAAATACAAAATGTTTATTTACCCAAAGTTGTTCTTATATCTCTGTCTTGGCCATGGATTATCTATTTAGTTGTTTAGACTTTCTTAGTATCTTTCACTTACAAATACCCAAGCATGTAACAAATTAGTGATTTTCAATTCTCTTGCATTTGGAATTAAATCTTCTTCAAATTAAGGCTGAATCTAAGAGTCTGAGATTACAAGCACAAGCAACAATGTGTATTTCACCTGGTTTTCATATTTGACTGAAGAACACAGAGGTAAATTGAACAAATTTGAAAATAGAATAAACCCTCTTTTCTAAGTTAATAACTGTGCTGCACTTTAACTCCATGATTTCTTTAGTGAAGCAAAGTATTATTGTAAGCACTGTCAAGAATCTTGATCTTTCACCTGTTGTTTGTAATCAAGATGGTGAGTTATAAATTTGACACTTTATATGCCATGAATCCTTGTTTCAGAAAGTTAGCTTCCTAGAGACCTTGAGGGTAATTTGCCAGGCAAATACATACCAGCAGCATTTGTTCATGTTGTTATTATTAATCTAAAGTACATCTTTTACTGGAGATACTGTTCACAAAATCAGGACCTCTGTAGTTTTTCTTCAAGTTTGCGTTGTTCTGTGGCCCCCAGGAGAGGGCAATGGTTTGTGTACACTCCAGACAAATTTTTCAAAAGCTAATGAATATCAAGTACTAGATATGGTATTTGAAAATGTAGGTCAGTACATCTATCAGATTGCCTCCACAAATAACTATTTTCAGCAGTACATAAATTCATTTTTTGAGATCTTCTATAGAACATAGTTTTTCTTGCAAATGACTAGCACATAGATAGTCACTTTAACACAACAGATAAGATTTTCAACAGTTACTGTCATTGAAGCTATAATTTTGTGAACTAAGGAAAAAACCACTTTTCCAGATGTATAAATATAGTAAAATGTGTGAAGAGGACTCCCTATAAAAGTTTTTGTCTTTACAGATGTCAAGTCTGATCCACTGAGATGCATGAACATGAAATGTTACTTGAAAAAAAAGGAAACAAAACCAAATCCCTGTCTCCTGTCTACTTTAAGGTAAACAATACCTTTTTCATTAAAGAACTGAAATCTTCATGTATGGAGTAGGACTGATCATTGTCAAAAGGGATACTCCAATAATTTCACTGAAGAGAATGATTTGCGTGATCTTTAGATCACTTTAGAGAAAGAAATTGTCCTTCTAGGTGAGCTGCATGCCTAGTCTAACAAACTAAATTTTTACTAATAACATGTACCTTTCAATGGATCTCATGTTATTTGCAGTGTCTATTGAATGGTTTATCAAAAAAAGTTGCATAAGTAAAACATGGAGTTGGTGCAAATCATAAGCCACAAAAGGAATTAAACATCTTACCTTGGAAGGGGGTAATGTTATTTTGGCTCAGTAGAAATAGTTTAGGAACGGATATGAAATTAATCCAAAAGGACAGTTCAAGTACACTGTTTTTAAAACTACCTTTATTATTAGTTATTGAACGTCTTAAATTCTATTTTACAATTGTGATGTTTTTGCATGCCCTTGTAGGCCTTACCTGGGTCTTAGTGCACATTAAAGCATCTCCAGAAGTTTAATCTCACGTTATTGAAGTGGATGTGATTTGAATGTAGTCCAAATGATGGCTGCTAGAGGAAAAATGGTAGGCAAGATTGTATAACATCTCAGAAAACAGCTAGACTGTCTGATAAGCAATTCTTTAGAATACTTATTGGAGTTTGAGAATAACATCAAGTAAAACTGAATCATGTTGGCATAAGACATCTTAGAAATAATTGTTTTGTATCACAATTGTTAACCAATTTGTACAGTTATTGAAATACTTTTTGTAACATTTTAAAGTCTCCAGGTGCCAAGTGTGTATCATAATTTTCTTCCATTGCACATGAAATTACTTAATGAATATTGGCTTGAAGGATTATTATCCTTCCAGCTGATTCCCAGTCCAACTCAACTTGCCTTTTCCTGGGCTTCTTGCCACATTCCATTTTTCCCTATGCTGTTGATGTTATGTAGGACTGAAATGTGGAATTATCTACAGTTCATAAAAGAATTAAGTACCTTAGGCTGTTGTGTTCATCTATTATTAATAGACAGTAAATGCAAACATAAGCTAACAAAAGGAAAAGGATAAACACATTTAAGCCAGACCAGTTCGCAGGGAAATAATTTTAAAACTTGTCAAACAATTCTTGAAACATGGAAGAATGATGATTTCCCATAGATTCATTGTATATATTCTGGCACTGTAACTTTTCCTTTATATAATATTTTTTTTAAAGCTTGAATAGTAAATTCCATTGGAAGGTCTCAAAGAGATTTACAGATACTAACAAAATCAAACTTGTAACAGCAGTGTGAAGAAAAGAAGCTGGTCAAGCTATTTGTTTTCAAAAAAATATCCTTGCCCCAGTTAGCTGCTTTGTGCTCTTCTGCCAGCACAAACTGTTACAGAATACCTCATTCACCACTTCCTAATTATTCCCCTGCATTTGGATTGCTTTTACGTTCCCTAGTTTCTGAGGATGCTCATGGCTAGTCTCTCAGATAAATTGATTATCCTCAGAGGGCTTGATTCTACATGAAGGAAGCCACTCACTTCTGATCCCCTCGACTGTTTCCAAACTTTACAGTACTCCCGTGGTCCTGTGTTTCTGGAATGATTTCAGAGGGCTACTGTGACTGAGTGTGATATAGACCAGTTTTCATCAGGTTTCACAGGTGGGGAGGAAGGAAAAGTGTTTTCATTCAGTTTTTTCAAGTAAGCCAGACATCCATGCCAGTACTTAATTGGTACTTTGTTAGTTGTGATTCACTGTTCAGCTGTCCTGTAGCCAGTGAAGCCTCTAGCCTTAACCCTCTTCAATCCTGAATGTTGTACCCTTACAAGTCTATTTGTATCTGTCCTTTACTCAAGCCTGGCCCTGATCACTGTTGATACTGCTTATGTCTCAATCTCTGACATCCTTCCATTTTAGCATCTTAATTCTTCAATAAAATATCAATCAAACAAGATATGTCTATCCATACAGTTTGCCAGTTCTAAATTATTAATGTTTGATGATGAAACATTTGCTTTTTTATTGTTAGTAATATCTGGTAGCTTGCTTCCTGTTAAAAACAGTCCTGAACCAGACAGTACTCCTTCATCCAGGATAGCAAAGTTCTTATCCATAGAACTCTCCATGTTGACATAAAAATACTTATGAGAATGGAAATAAGTTTTGCTTGCTTGTTTGTTTGTTTTTCCAGAAGTAAGACTAAATTCAATGTTCTCTGTCATCTTTTTTTGAGAATACTAGTACAAGGTATCTGTGCTGCAGGGTTTCAGCTTGTCCATCTGCATGTGAACTTGTACCAGTAGGTCCAGAAATTTTCCATATTCAGTGACTCTGAACCAACATTTCATTCTCACTGTATAGAAGTCCTGCAGGAAGAACTTCATAACAGCTGCTGTGGAATGTGCAGAGAAGTGTAGAGAACTTGACTAAGCTGTTCACAACCAGGCAGCCCTTTCATTCTCAAAGCAAGAATAAGGACTTCTGAATTTTGGAAATTAAGAGAGATGAGTGGGATTCTCTGTTACTGCCTTTTCCACTTGTATATTTGAGACATGTTTCAACAAATGTAATCTCTGGAAAACTACATCTTGTATTTTATGCATCCATCTGACTGCTTTGGTCTTTATGACCCTTGCCTTGTATATGCATGTTTCCTGTCCTAAGAAAAAGCACATTTGGCATCCCAGATCAGAAAAGTGTACAAAGACTTATTTATTTACATCCCTACCAGTGATTTTCTCTCTTCTGTAAGCTAGGTCCATCTGACTTATGTTAGTTTAACATGACATGATATGCACACAGAAAAGTATTTTCCTACTATTAAGGTATCTGAGAAGACAAGCACAATCATCGGTAATATGAATAATTGCTTGGTTGTTGTCTTTAGCCCAGGTACAACAAATTATCTGAAACCACATCAAATGAGGTACTCCCAAGAACAGAGAAAGGTAAAACAAGTGGCACCTTCACGTAAGATTGTTCTTCAACATCTCATCCACACTTGTGTATCAGATACACAAACAGTGACTAAATTTGTTGTTCATCAGTTTTTCCAGTCTGAGGAGCTCACAGATCTTTACTAAGAGGAATGACATTAACCTCACAGGATCCATGTCAAGCACTCAATTCTGTAATTCCCATTTTGCAGATGAAAAAACAGGTCCAGAGAAATGAAGAATTCTGTCAAAGAGACTAAAACATATGTATGTGTTTTACACACACTGCGACTTTCATGTCTTTAATAAGTTGATCCAAAAGTAATGAAATTGTTATACCTTGCTAGAACTGCCATATTAATTTGGAACAACAACAACAAAAGTTCAGGAATAAAACTTTCCATTTTTAGACAATTCCTGTACCTCATCAGGACAAGAATCTTCTAGTAACGTTTTTTTATGGCATGAATTTTATGAAATGACACAAAAAGTTAAAAAATTATTTGTTTAAGCTGGTCACCTCTCTGTCTATACTTGGAATAATCAAAGGAAATGACAAATCAAAGATTTTCTTGGGAAACTGGTTAATGAAGTTTGAACTGAACTGGTTCACCACTGCTAATTTTAATCAGTGGTCCATCTTCTTCTGTAAATGGGTATATCACAATAAAATGGAGTGATTTAAAGCACTTTTAACAATGTGTTGTATCTTGGTCTTAGTATATGCTAAGCATCCCAACTTTGTTCATTTCAAACTGCTTTGGGATCCTAAGGAACACATTCTGGAATTCAGGAGATCAGTGGGTTTAGACATATGAGAACTGTTATTCTGTTTTTTGTTTTTTTTTTTTTTTTTTTAGGATTTCCAGCTCATCAGGTTTTAGTGAAGTTTTGGATGGATTTTTGTTAAGTGAAACACAATAACCATCCTATTACATAATGTGACTCCACCCTTACCCTACTAAGGTGCCCTAGAGGTGCATCTTTTTCTTCTTGTGCTACAGGGGCAATTTTAAATCCTGTCCCAGCCCCATTTTCTTTTCTACAGTTCAAGTTCTTTTAAGCTTTCCTTCCTTAGTTCTGGTCTCTGTACCTGCTGCAGTTTAAGACAGTGAGACAAGAGAGTCCAAACTCAGATCAATCCACTCAGCTGTGACCCATTTCCTTGACACACTCTCACTCTCAGTTGTCTTCAGTAAAGTCAGTATTTGTAGCTGCCTGCAAGATACTTCTTCACAGATGTCTCCTCTCCTAAAGAGGCTGCAAAACTCCTATGTCAATCTTGGTATTCATGGGACTTGAGTCCCAATTCTGTGTAGTGTTTGGGAAAATAATATGGAAGCAGCACTGGTCTCCTCTTCTAAGGACAGTCATAGCTGTTCAGTATCTCATTGTTTTGTTTGCTCTACTCTGGACACAAAAATGTGGTGCTGTGGGATATTGAATATCTTGAACTAAATCAACAGTGACTAAGACCCTGGAGAGTCAGTATACTCTTAGCATAAGTTTGCAAAGCTGTTGTTCTTGCCTGCCTTCACCAGAATTCTGATTATATTGCTGTCATACAGCACTGTTCCCCAAGCCCTGTCCAAAACTGGATACTTCAAATGAGTTTTCTATCTTTAAACTTTTGTTCATTTATAAGACCAGGTTTTATTCTATCTGGAAAGAAAAAAGATCTTGAGTTCAGTGTCTTTCTGTTTCATCCTGTGGGCTGACCCATTTGTATAGACTGTTGGGCAGTTGATAGAAATATATGTTCACAATAAATATATGTGTCACATGAGAATTATTTCTTCATTTTTTGGTATTTAATAAGTACAAAGGAAACAGAACACCCAAATGTTATGGTTCCATTTTGTTCTGTTTGCTTGTTTAATTTCTTATG
Source organism: Patagioenas fasciata (assembly GCF_037038585.1). Taxonomy (NCBI): domain Eukaryota; kingdom Metazoa; phylum Chordata; class Aves; order Columbiformes; family Columbidae; genus Patagioenas; species Patagioenas fasciata. Next base: position 36,892,669 of record NC_092522.1, on the reverse strand, counting down.
TTATAAAAGATTATTAAATGCTTTTTGATACTACCAGCCAAGATCCTGTGTTATCATATAGGAAGGCTGACTTAATTCCTTCATCTGCAGGTGAGGTAACCAAGGATACACAAGGTCACTTTTGTCTGGTCTGGTCATGGAACTTGGGGCTCAAGTCTCTACAGTTCATATGTCTTCCAAGAATAATTGTACTAAGTGTTTGTGCCTATGTCCATAATACTGTACTATGAATCAGAATCAGAATTCAAGAACTTAATTATGTTTTCCTGCCTGAGAAGGCACTTGTATATTTAATGGTCAAGCTGCATTTCATCTTGAAATGGCAGCTTCACAAGAGGAGGATAGTATGACAGTAAAGCAGTAGAGTAAAATTCCTGTATTCAGGAGAGTTAAGGGATTATGCATTTAAATTCAGTAGGTTTATGCATATGAATTCAGTAGGTTTTCATGTGCAAAAATTTTGGAAGTAGTACCTTTTTTTTTTCCTTAATTAGCAAATAATACAGAAAGAACAACAGTAAAGAGCATAAGCATTGGTACATCAAAGCACATGAAAGTGTGGAAGTGCCATAATTCCAGCACCAGTTCTGACTATATGCTCACATTTTATAGATATTTGCTTCATCCTATGCATCAGGCTCACATCAACTGTGGCAAAAGTTTCAAGGAGAGAGTTGTCTTCAGCTGAATGTCTTGAACTAAAATGCAGTCAGCTGGGTTCCATCCCATGTTCTGCCACAGCTGTTTTGCATGGGTAGTGGATAAACATATGCATATCATAATGTGTTTGATATCTGTAATTTTCCAACACTTGATTTTCCAACCTTGGCATTCTTTCAATATTATTAAAAATGTAATGTTGTTAACTGTGGATCATTACTGCTTTCATGTTTACTGGTTCAACTCTGTGGGCTACTGATGTACTTGCATCCATGCCCACAGAAGAGATTTTCTGAAACTTTGTTTTAAACCGTTGTTGGCAGTGACTTGGGATAATTGCTTGTCTAATACACTCTCCTGGCTTCCTGGAGTCTTTTAAAAATAAATCCTTCACAAGGAGCAAGAATATCTAAGAAAAGAAAAAAATAACGCAAATCAAGACACTTAAATTTGATACAGTCCACATAATTTAACTTTCCTTCCATCCCAGGTTCCCCTGCTGTTTTGTAATACATGAGGATTACTGTTAATATGGTATATTGCTGGTGACATTTCTGTCTGCATGGTTGTCTGCTGTGTGCATATGCTTTTTTCCCCAAAGTTGCATCTCTGGCTTCTTTGAAGCATCTCTACTTTAACAGTCAACAGTCCAGTATGTGTGTAAAAGAAGTCAATGAGCTGTTGTCCCACAAAGCTCTCTAAACACTCTGATTAACCTGAATTCGCTATATATAGATTTTGGTGGAAAAAAAGAGTGAATCTAAGTTAGCTCTGGCAATAGGTGGTTGGGCTGTGATACATTACAAAAATGTTGTTTAATACTGATATATATCTGCAGAACAATTTTGGTTTACAACTGTCTAAATAGTCTGGCCTACTCAATTCTCTTTGGTCTGATTGACTGCTGCGAAGGAGTCAAAGCTGAGCCTCAACTCCCTGGGTGGGACAGAGCTTGTTCTTTCCTGTCTTCTCTTCTGCCAGCAGTGGAGGCAGGCTGTACTCAACCCATTCTGCCTTCTGTCTGCACCAATGTACTGTTCATAAAGTCTAAGCCTGCTGCTAAATTTAGTTTGGGGAATTCAGTCTATCCTTCAGTATCTGAGTTCGGTCATGGTGTGCTGCAGAGGTGCTGGCTTTGTAAGTCTTACTCTAACACTGCACCACTTGGAAGCACTCCTTCAGTTGTGTGAGCCTCATTCTTTCCTGATTCTCACTTTTTGTTGACTTTGATAATAGAGAAAACTGAGTCTAAAATGCTGTTATCCACTGTCTATCTATAAACACCGATTTATCCAGTGCCATGCGTTGATTATGATATTCAGACACCATTTTCTGCATGATCCTGTGTGGCTGAAGAGATATCTCAGGTACACTATGATACAACACCAGGAAGTGTTTCCTTCACCCTTTCCTGATATGCAGAATAAAATCCCTTGCACAGGACAAAGTTAGCTTTGGCAGTGTATTAGACTGGTCCTTCTTGCTGGCACATGTCTATCTGTAGCACATCACCAGCTTCCCTTCCCATCACTTAAACTGTTTACCAGCACCTGGTAAGCCCTGATAGTGATTGAGGCCTTGGAAATTATGACATCTTGGAGATCTGTCAGTGTTTTCACTCTGGTCAGTGCAGTGGAGAGTTATATCTGGAGGCCAAAAGTACACAGACAGTAGGATTCTGTCATGCAAAATGAAAAGAAAATCAGTGCATGGATTAAAAAAGTGTGGCTAAAGCTGTGTGCTTTCGTGTGTGCCATTCTTTTGAATGTATGCCATAACTTTGCATTTCCTGACTTCAGTGGATTGGAAAAAAAACCTGGCAGGTTCTCAGAACTGAAATATATGCAGAAATAACCTTCATAGTAATACCAGTGCAAAGGAAAAAACCCAGCGTCTGAAACAACCTCATGCTTCTGGTTGTAAACTGATCAACTGTGAGGTTCCTTACCCCCCAGTTCTTATGTAGTATTCCTGCCCACGACTGGCTGGATATAGTGTGTTTTCCATTCTTCATGCTCTGAATCATCAGGTATCTAACCACTGCTTGAGGCAGTGTACTAAGCTAGAGAGCTGAATGCTCTGTTCCACTATGGCAGCAAGAATAGTATTTTAATATGGTTTCATTTCCTTTGGTTTATTGTTTTGTTATGTAGCACTAAGGGAGTGACAACCGGACTGCTAGAGCTGCCCATGTGAACATGTATTGAGACTGTCTTGGATCTGAGGAACACATACCGTCTGGTTTCGTCAGTCACGTGCTGGTAAAGCAAAGGATCTCATTCTGTTACCTGTTTTTTAGGGCTGAGTAATGCCTACGCTTGTGTTGGTCCAGCGCACAAAGTTGATTTTCACCCTCCAAAATGCCTGCTTCTAGTATCTTTTGGGATCTTCATGGTCTTCATCTTGCAGTGTTATGTTCTAAAAAAGGCTCCCTTTGTACCTTGTAGAAGTAAATCTTATGTGGTTCGTTACAGAGGCTATGAATATACAGCCATACAGCTGGCTATTCTTCCTTTCATTTCCACAAAGAAATGCAACAGGTTCATAGAGATACTGTCTTAATCCTCAGTAACTGGAATGTGGTAGCACTTCTGACAGCATGGATGTTCTACCTTAACAACTACATGTTAAGAGGCAGATCCCTTCAGGACAGAAGGGAAATGTGCTGCTGGACATCAGTTAATAGCAGCTTTCGCTATCATTGGCCATATCATGTATGGGTAAACAGAGAATTTCAGTCTCTTGGCATTTCAATCTTGCTGCAAAGGCTTTTGAAATAAAGAAATCCCATTTGTGCTTGGGTCAAACTGTAGGACAGGCTGTAGTTATTAGTGCTTTACTTCTGTGCGATAGTCAGAATTTCCTCATTCTTCCTTTTCCACTCTCTAGGGAGAAGATGTAATACAATCCTATAAATTAAACAGAGAAAGCAGGAGTCATGGATAGCCATCTCATCTTCAGCAAACACCAGGCAAATGCCTTTACTGTTCTTTAGAGGAACTGAGTCAATGAAAGCTGATGTGAGGTGGAACTACCCCTAAGGAACAGCTCTGATATCCTACAGAGAAGCCCTGAGTCACTCTGCCCTTTAGAGTTGCCTGCAGATATCTGTGGGACAAGCTGCCAAAAGGCAGCAACGTAACTCCAGGGGTGATCTTCAGTAAGAGTAGTATGCAGCATGGCAGGGAGGGGACTCATGCCCTGAATTATCCTTGCTGATCTTACATAGACAAGTAGACAAATCTGGTAGCCAGAGGGGACAGTTACACTGCTTGTTCAGTGATTGTATTATGTTGTCGAAACTGGGTTCTTTTTACTATTTTTCATTATATATTAAAACATTTTCCTTCCTTTGCTTGACAGAATACCGCTTTGAGGCTGGGGATATTTTCTTGTTCCTGCATCTGCCAGGTTCTTAGACCCATCTTTTAAGTACAGGGTGGAAATCTTTTCAAAGAGACACGATTTTCTTCTGGAATTTATCTCAAGGCTTTTGGTCATAGTGATGATATGGCAATGTCAGAGTAAGCTTGATTTTAATCCTTTTGAGGTTAATCAGATGAATTTTATTGATTTCAAATGACCCTGACTCATGTTCAGATTTGATGATGAGCAGAAAAGAGAAAGCATATGCATATGAAAGAAACTATTCTGTTCTGACAGCTGCACAGAAAGGAACCTTGGCTTTACATTTGAAACAGCACTCAAGTCTCCAAAAGTGATACCAAAACACATACTTCTTATAACTGTTTACAAATGCAAATGATGGGGTATAAAAAAAATAACAGTTGCTTATAATTGCAGCACATTTGTAGACTCCTCCAGAAATGTTGAATAAGTTTTTAACTTCTTAAAAAGGTCTGCCTGTGATCAGGTAAGACTCACTCAAGGTCTTTCAACTTCTGCTTCAGACCTCATTTTCCTTGTCTCTTAGATAGGACTACTGATACTTACAGGCTTATATCCTAAATGCAAAACAAAGAGGTCTTATTGGTGCAAATTTATGATCACTTGCCTCAGCAGGATTATGCCCTGAGAGCACCTTACTCTTCACCTACTGCTTAACATGAATGCTAAAAAACTGCTTCAGTTTTTGCTCTGACACCTTGTCTCTTCTATGTAACACTCTAAGTGGCTTTACCAGCAGGTGAAATATGTCATACTGTACAGTACCAAAGAAATGATAGAAATAGAGATCAAAGATCAGATTAATTTTCTGAACTGGTATTCATCTGAGATGAGACACTTCTAGAAGGTATTTTGCAGTTAGGAGGGAAGCTGGCCCACATGCCTGGGGAAACATTCCAGTTGGAAGGGGTTAGAGCAAAACTGAAAGAGGATGTGGACAAGATGTTTGGAAGGGCCATTTCACTCCTGTTTTAGTTAAATCCAGTCAAAGCCTGGACACAGCAGAGAGCTGTGGGCTAGGAGGGTGTTGGGGGGGAGAGACCTCCTTGCCAGGCTTGATTCAAAGACTATTTAGGCACAGCTGAGACTGGAAAATGCCGCTTTCCAAATGGGGACTTTGATGACAGATAGTTACATCCTGGGTGTGGATATAATATACCATGGGCAGAAAAGTACAGGGACTGTCTTTTGCCAGGGACTTATACAACCACATCTGTAGTTACCCACCATTTCCTCCCTGCCCCCCCTTGGAGGGGTTTTCTGTCCAAAAGTGTAAAAATTACAAATCCCAAAGAACTGCAGTCTGGGCTCTACCTAGAGAAACTTTTATATTGTTCATTCCATAAATAGCTCTTAGAGGCTGTCTGACGTCAGAGGATTTGGAGAGAGAGGCTGGTCTGAAAGTGAAAACAGCAGCAGTTCCAGTCTCACTACAAGAGCACAGTCAGTGAGAGGAGCAGCACAGGCATTTCTCTATGTGGATTACAGGACTGCAGAACAGGGAGGAACTGCGCAGAGACACGGGCACTACAGTGTAAGTGCAGCTGCTGGAGCAAATCTTCTCATGTTTTTGCTTGTTTTCAAGAACAAATCCCTGCAAGTATCACTTGTCTTTCTTTCCTTTCCTTTTTTTTTCCTTTTTTTTTTTTTTTCTTTTAAATCCTCTGAAATATCCTGAAGCCAGCTTGGCAGCAAACAGGATTCAGGTTTAGCTTGATTGCTTCTCCTAAAGCTATGCAGAGAGGCTAATAGTTCAGTCTTTTCTTTGCACTCTTCTATATGTGGATGGGGGTCACAGGGTATGAGGGAGTTTGAAGGAGGGAGAGAAAGAGAAGGACAGATCTTAGGAAGACTACAAAATTAACTGAAATTCAGCTCCTTCAGTGTTCTGGTAGCAGGACAGCAAAATTCCAAATAAGCCCTAGGCAAAATCCAGGTTCCTTAGACAACTTCACAATGCAGGATTTCTTTTTTAACTCTTTAATCTGTTGTCATGTTGTGCAGAAGGCATGTTCTTCTTTCCTTATGAGGACGACAGGCAATTTCTTGGCTCCCTGATAATGAAGTGCTGTCCCACTCTGTTTGCCAGGCTGCTGACAATAACTGATCCTGACATGAATATGCTGTGTCGCTCACTAAATCTAAGAAATTTAGCACCTTGAGCCTGTACTAGCTTGATACTAAGAGCTCACCAAATAACCCACTGCTTCTGTCGAGGAAAGAGGCATATCTCACACCCAAAACCTAACTGTAACAGGGTCATACATGAAAGAGGCAGCTACTACAAATAGAATCTCCCTGTGAAAAACTTGCAGAGGTACTGCTACAGAGATATGGTGCTAGTCCTAAAGACAGTAGTGATTCCTAATACCTTTTATATATTTATTTATCTATTTTACCTCAATGGTCCAGAGATTACCAAGCATACTGCATAAGAAGGTGGCATTTTCTGTGGTGTACTGAGTTGTATTTATTTAAAATTAAAATTCAGTGCAGCATTCATGCAATTAACCTCATCTCCCCCACCTCACATCTGGATGTCCCTTCTTCATTCCCAGAGCAGAGGTGGGAGCAGTTCTGCAGACAGCTGTGGAGGCAACTGCCCTCTTTGCTGGCATCTTCCTGAATGAGACCCATGACAGAAGCATTGCCCCACACGGGTGAAAGGGTTTGATGCCTCCTGTGTGAAGCTGACGTACTTAGCTAGCATTTGTAACTTTAGAAAACTCTTTGCTAGTGAGAGGGTGGTCGGTCTGTGCAGTTGCTGGAAGGAGACATGACACCCTTGAACATAAACACAAAGCTGGGCTAAGAAGCAAGAGCTATGCAAATTACACAATATAATGCACTGTGCTGCTAGGAATTGGCTTCAGCCAACAAGCAGTCACAAGAGAGGCTGATGCGAGTCAGCACTCCCTGGGCTGAGCTGTTTTGGTAATGGAATAAATCTGCAAATACTTTTCCTCTTGAGGGCAGCAGAATGGGTTGCTGGGGCAGGGAAAAGGAAGTAAAGTAGGAAAGGTGAGGACTGGGAGGAGGGAGTTTTGCAGAGATCTCCCCTGAAAAATGCAACTGAGCAAGCGCAGTTTGCGCTGAAAGCAACTGCAGGTTGATGTAACCACTGTACTGGCTAATGCACTGGGCAGATGTTCAAGGTCTAATCCCCACTAAAGGATACCATGCCATGCCATACCATGTAAAGCAAGCTAGGCTGAGCTGGAGAAAAAGCAACTGTATTGACTGCATGTGTAAGGAGGCATGTGTTCTCAGAGCCAGATCCTGCAGGGATGTACTTTTAAGTGAAGTCCCCAGACTTGGAAGGAATCAGTTTGGAATCTGGGTTGCCTTACCAGGAGATATCAGGATCCTTTTCCTATTTATTTCTTGCTAGATTTTGTTTCCAGTAGCCTAGCAGCTCCTTTTCCAATAAGCTGCTTTATTTTCTTAGCAACACCCTAATCACATTGACTGGCAATGTGAAAGAAACAAAAATCTTTAAGAAATATAGTAAATTGTTAGACACCTATACACCCCAATAAAAGCTTGAGAGCTGTCACATCCAACAAAAGTGCTTGACAGCCACAGATATGTTTACCTGGTTCAACAGTTAACCTGTCTGACATGCACTGGGCAATACAGAACTAATATATACAGAACTGCTGAAAGCTGAGAAGGTGAGAAGAGGAACTGAGAAGGAGATAGTTCCAGATTTGGGGTGTTTTAAGATGACTGCTTCCTCTCTGTCTCACAATTCCTCTCTATGTTCTCCAGCTCAGCATCCCACTAGTGAGTGACACTACCTGCAGGGGTCTGCAAGTCTGGAAGTTCTTTGTGGGCTGTTTGTTGTGGTTCAGAAGGAAAACTGCACACTGAGTGGAAGGGTGGGAGGAGAAATGGGAAAGGACATACTGATCTGGTAGGAGACAAGTCTAGTGTCTCGTGAGAATGCGTGGGACATCATTCAGCATCCATGAATTTGCATGAGGTTATACCAGCCAGGAAACTGCCATTTCTTCTACTGGTAGACACTGACCCTGGAAGCAAGAGAAACACAATATGGACAGGAAAGACATCTTTTCAGTTTTGCTTTGTAAAACACAAAGCTATTCCCTGTTGGAGTTTATGACAGTCACAGTACAGCCCTGAGGTTTTAAAAGTCTATATTATGTGTTGTGAAGTGCAGTCTCATGGTTTTACAGAGCTGAGTAAGCAAATTCTTTGGATATCCTAGTGGCCTTACCACACTGTGTCACTTGTCTGTTGCTATCGCTGTTGTTTATGTTAGTTGTGCTCCTTATATGTAACGGAGATCATTCTGTTCATCTTGAAATCAGTTGCAAAATTTTTCCTTACCAAATCCAGACATAGCATGTACTGACTGTATTTTGTTGGCGGGGAGGCATGGCAAGAGTTGAACAGCATCTTGAAGGCATCTTCCAGATAACTTGGGTTTGCGCCATCTGCCTTAGCTAACATGAAATTCCCCCAAGGTCCAATGGAATCCCAGAAACCCATCTAGTCCCTTCAGGCCAGCCATCTGACCTAGCGATTGAGCAATCAGGGGACACCATTTCCTGACACTTAGGGGAAGGATGTGTGGGAGGTTTGGCTTTCAGTGCTTTAATTGCTGTGAATTTTCAAACTTGGGTCAATCCTATGGAGATCTGACCTCCTCTCTCTTCCCTGCCCCTGCAGCCCCTAGGCAAGCACAGCGTGTTCCTAAATTAAAGTTGACTGCTCTGACTTTCTTTGGATGAAAGAGTTTACGTGTAGTTTTCCGTGCTCTTTGTTGTGTTGATGATTGACAGTGATGTCTCTTGTGGCTTTTCTATTTTACCAGTTGTGTTCCCTAATATCAAACTCAATTTAACTGCGGCATTTGCAGAAAACTGGTAGTAGTAGGAGTCAGTATATATACTAACATGCAGTGTATCTGATTAATTTCTCATTTTTCTGCAGTTCCATTTAACAGTGGAGTGACTTCTGTTTGGCAGTACTCTGAGTCATTATCAGGCTGAGGATTTGTTATCTTCCAAACTCTGTGTAGGCATTATCTTTCATAACGCTATGTAAATTAGTTAAATGAGATTTATTTGGTTGGATTCTTAGCCAGTGCAAATAGGTATGGGGGCCTCAGTGTAGCTATGACAAATGCATTCCAGCTGAGGATTTGGCCCAGTGTCTTCAGACTGGTAATGAGTAACCTGAGGCAAAGACAGTGCAAGTCTGCTCTCATCTGTACCAGTGAAAGTTTTCTGTAGCTCTGTGTTGTTCAAGAAACTTAATCCAGGCTTCAAATACAAGTAAGTTCAAGTAGCATCAGGATTGGTCCAGAGAAACTGAGGCCCAAGTTGTGCAAAGTAACCTGTAATTTTGGCTCTTTATTTTTAGTGTCTCGTTAAGGCACCAAGACACTCAAAAATTGAGACAGCCAAAATTATAAGCTGCTTTTGGAATGCTGGCCAACTGACTTGGGCAAATCTACACAGTGGATTTGATTCTTCTCACATACTACTTTTTAAAGTAGTGTAACTCTCGGAAGGTTAGTGGAGTTGTTGCTGTTTTACAGCAGTGGAAGTCACAGAGGAATATGTCACATTGCAGGAAGCTCCCTTGAGATTTGATGTGTCAGTCCTGAACTCACATTCAGTTTTTCTTGACTCATCCATGTTGTGTGCTACTTCGATTTGCTGAGAACCACATAGCCATGAGCCCATGAACACACCACATGCTGAACAGCACTATTGGTAATGCAGCCTCAAGCTTTCTTAGTGCTTTGTGTTAAATTTGTACCTGATGATGGTCAAACAGGCTTTTCCTTCCCTTAGGCTTTCTGTCCGGTTTGTAAGTTGCTCAAAGTTCATGTTCTATGTTAGATTTATTTTTTTCAATTTGTGTTCCATATGGTATTTCAATACCTAAGATTTTGGCTTCTTTGGTGACCCCTATGGTATCAGATAATGTCTCCTAGTAGTAGGAGTTTTCTAGACTTGGGACAACATGGAAGAGCAAAACTGACTAGGAGAAGCTCATGGGTTTTGGATTCAATAGGAGAGTTATTCTGAGAGTATTACAGACTTATACCAGTGATAAGGTTTCTCTGGAGCTAGGAATTAGAGAGATTTAAGGTGGAAAGAAGGACATAAATAAGAAAGGGAGGATATCAGAAGGCTTGCTGGAATTCAAGGAGTGGGAGTTGGCGATCAGAAGGATGTGTTTAGACTGTGTGTAAATGGAAATAGAGGTAGCCTCGATGAATTAAGAAAAAGTTTGGCATCAAGAGAGGAATGGGCTCCCTCCCTGAATAACAAGTGCTTGCTCATTTCCCAGTTTTGCTTGCTTCAAAATAATAATCACTGAAGTTGATATTTCTGCTCATGGGCTTTGAAGTTCTCATTTGTTTTTGTTGAAGTGTATTTTTCTCTTCACTGCGTCCCAGGATGACTTAAATTCAGGAAAGGCATGTGCCAACCCAGCTCTTCTTTGAATTGAGGACAAAGCTGATTTGTGAGACCTAACAACTCCCTTCTATCTCCTTGGTATATTACATTTTTGAGGAGGCATAAACAAAGACTGATTTTTACTGTTATGGCTTTTAGTATTCAAGGCAGTGAACAAGGCTGATTTGGGAGGCTTTGTATTGTGTTTGCTCTTCAAAGAGGCAATGTTTTTAGCTGCTTAAACAATTGAATTAAGGAGCCATGAAGCTTTAAGAGATGGAAATTTACACAGTACCCTGTTCATCCTTGAAGAAAGTGGTCAGGTCCAATTTAACTTTTTAAGATCAAATCTGAAGATGTATTGCCAGGACATTTTCATAAATTAAGTACACAAACACACAGACACACAAAAGGTGGAAAGAACTTTTCTGCCAAGGAGCACAATCCAGGTTGAATTTCATTATGAAGATGGCATGCAAGGATACATTTCAAGGGTTTACTGTCACATGGCAAGATGCCCTTCTCTCAAGATAAACCTGTGGGAAGAGATGAAAAATCTTGGAGGATGGGTCCACTGGTAGCTATAAAACATGGTCATCTGGCCGTATTCTCATCTCCAAATCCTAAACAACTAAAAGGATTGAGCAAGGGCAGGATCAGCCTATATATGCTATTTCTATATGCTTTCCCTAACCATCTGCAGCTGACCATTGCTTTGAGATATGGTACTGGTTTACATGGATTTCTGATCTGACTCTATGTACTAATTTTTATATTCTTGTAGTCTTCAAGAAAGGAAACACTGTGAAGATCCTCTGATGTTTTCGCTATTCTACAAGGGAGAAGCAGTCATATCTATAAGATGTGGATTGAGAAATCTGACCAGACACATCACAAACGACCAGAAACTTATTAGCATTTTAGAGTCCTTTAAATGTCAAGAATACACATGAATAAACTACACCTTCATTTCTAGCAGTGTCTGTGTCATCTTGTCAGTGAAAAAAAGTGACCAGCATCTCTCCTTGTTCCCCAATTCAAAGTATATTCCAAAAAGGGACAGTTTTTTGCAGAGAGAATTTCATTTGCCAGCCACCCTTCAGTTATTTTTAGAACTGTTTTGCATTTTCTTTTGCATTTAAATTTTTCTCTAAATTTGAACATTTCAAACAGGCTTACTCATCAATAGTAAGATTATGGCTAATATTTTCATAAATAACAAATATATTGTGTATTTCCTTTTTCCAGGAAAGTTCAGTGCTTAAAAAACTAAGAAGGCTATTTTTAGGTGTTTCAGGCTGGTCTTGGAAAATCATTAATCTCTTTGCACGCTCTTGGTCCTGCACTGTCATCTGTTTTCTTTCAAATCTCCAGAAGGCTGTGAAGACATACGTGGGAATTCCACGTTGTTCTGCATCAGCCTGCCAGTTCTGCTTCTCTCCTTGTCAGGTCAAAGGGAACAACTTTTTCAAGAAAGAATGAAACTACTGTGGACCTGTATAAGCATCCTTGTCTCTGCTGATCTGTGCGTAGAATTTTCCTGGACTCTTGTAGAAGTGTAACATTATTTCCCTCTATTTTATTCCCCAAGAATATTACAACACTTAGTTCCTCTGAAAACATATAGTCAATAAATCATCACCCTACAATACAATATGTTCTGTACTTTCCACTGGTTTAAGATCAAACCCCGAATGCTGTGGGTATTGTATACTCATTAGCCAGATTGTTGCTGATGGAGCTGGGACAATCTCAATGGACTGGTCCTATTTAACCAGTAGGAATTAATGATAAGGATTTTTTCTTGTCTGCAATCCTACAGAATACAAATGTGTGAGGATAAGTCGCATATTTATAGGAATATAAAATTAGCAATTTATTCTTTGCATTCAGCACTTTCCTTTGGAAAATTTCCAAGCACTTTACAAATATTAACGGATTTATCATTTTAGGAAATTGAGATACACCTTTCTCAGATGCCTGAAACCTGATTGGAGTCTATACTATCATATAAATACTCTCACTACAGGTAGATTAGAGACCCATTTTCTTTCAGCTGTCTTTATGTCCCCTGAAATGTTAGTTTAACAAAGCTATAGCAATTAAACTGAAATAACAACATCTTTATCATTATGTTGCATTTAGATTTCTGCCTGGCAAACAAGCCGTATATTTACCAAACTCAAACTTCTCCCAGAATGCAAGTATACCATCCTTCTACTGAGTAGGTACTTCTCACCTTTCTTTCTTTTCCCTTCCTCCCTCTCCTCCCTTCCCAGACCCTCATGCTACAATCCCCAGTTTTCCCGTTCCTCACTCTTCATTTAGGTTTTCGTCTACACTGAGAATATGAAATTTAGGTGCTGCTGCTAATGACTGCAAGAGATCTGCCCTGACTAGGTGGAATGGTTTTATTTGTTAGGTTAAACAGCATACATCTGCAGAGAGCGTTTTTCAGGTGTTGTGGTTTAACCCCAGCCAGCAACTAAGCACCATTCAGCTGCTCACTCACTCTCCCCATCACCCGCCACTGGATGGGGGTGAGAATTTGAATGATAAAAGTGAGAAAATTCATGGGTTGAGATAAAGGCAGTTTAATAGGTAAACCAAAAGCCATGTGCACAAACAAAGCAAAACAAGGGATTAATTCACCACTTCCCATCAGCCGGCAGGTGTTCAGCCATCTCCAGGAAAGCCAGGCTCCATCTCATGTAATGGTTACTTGGGAAAACAAATGCCATCAAATGCCAACATTCCTCCTTTCTTCTTCTTCCTCCAGCTTTGTATAGTGACCATGATGTCATATGGTGTGGAATATCCCCTTGGTCAGTTGGGATCAACTGTCTTGGCTGTGTCTCCTCCCAACCTTTTGTACACTCCCCTCCTTCTCACTGGCAGACCAGTATGAGAAGCTGAAAAGCCCTTGACTGCTTAGCAACAACTAAAACATAGGTGTATTATCAACATTCTTCTCATACTAAATGAGCAGCACTATACTAACTACTAGGAAGAAAATTAACTCTATCTTAGCTGAAACCAGGACACCAAGGCATCATTCTTCCTTACAAAGGTTATCACGAATGAGGCCATACACTGGTGCAGACAGTCTTTGTTTTCTCACTGAGTCACTGACCATTAAGCTAGGATGTCTGGACTATGAGTACCCTGCTTAAATCCATTTGGCAGAATCCTGACCCCCTCCAGGCAGGCGACCCCATCAGCATCTGCACAACAGATGAAAGAAAGCAAGATCTTGACCAAACATGAGGGGACTTTAGTCTTTGCTACTTTTGCAGCCATGTGTACAGCAGGAACCAATTAAAGTGTTTCTAACAGCTGAATGCACAGAGAGACAGATGCTCTGATCTGTCAGCATCCTCCTGCACTGTTATGCAGGGATAGAGTAATAACCGTGCGAGGGCCCTGCCAATATGAACTGTCTTCCAACTGTGCCCTACTGAGATATGAACTTGCCCTCATTGCTTGTTTCATACTTCTACTGCCCTGTGGGTCAGGTATCCCAATGTGTGAATCTCTCTGGCTCTGTTGTAGAGACCCTGAAATGTGTTGCCAATGACAGCAGTACAAAGCTTGACCTTAGTCTTTCATCTTCAGCAGGACTCAGGCAGTCTGTGTGAATGTTACAAAGTCTTCGACACTCACTGTTACTAAGTTATAGGGAGAAAAACAGATGCATTTTCTGACTACGTGAAATTTTCCTTGGGGGACCCATGAATTGTTTTCCAGCTGTGTTTGGGCTTATCTAGAATAGCTTCATGTACCTGCTGGGGAACATGTGTTAAGTTATAAATGTCCTACTGTGCCCTTCTTGACACATTTTATGTTTAAACAGAGGCAAAATTTAGCAAGCAACTCCTCACTGCCTCATTCCCTCCTTACTTACAGTGAGGATGTTTAGTATGTTCACATCTATCAGGACATCTTCAGATGCCCATACTCTTTCTGATTTATGCATCTGTAAGTGTAGCTAAGCTACTGTGAAATGGGAGCCTTATCCAAGAAAATACTTCCTGTAAATACAAGCTAGAGTTGACCTAACATAATATATTAATATTTTCATATGGTATCACTGTACTTTTTAATAAAAAGCAGTTTAAGAATTACACTTCAACAGTCTTGAGAATGAATTTTTCAATTACCAGCCTCAATTTTTTGCAGAAGATATCAATAGACAATTCAGATTACATACATATAAATATTTTGGTTTTACTCACTTTGACATAGAAGTATTATCTGTAGCTGTACATATTTGTATCCACTGGGCATGAATATTCAAATAAGAGTGAACTGATTTATGATAACTAGAATCAGATATCAGAAGTCAGGGAGATGATCTTATATCTCTGTTCAATGAAATACCTCATTTGTCATTGTCAGCTGCTTTAAACTAAGACTGAAATGGCTGCCTCACTTTACACTGGAAAACTTATCTAATTCTGCTTCCCACTGGTCACTTGAAAAGTCTCATGTTCTTGTGTGACTGTATTGGAATAAATGTGCTGTGGAGTCAACTGGACTCCATGTCTGTCATGCAGTTGTCTGTGATTGTAGGAAACAGAACATGATGACCTCGTAGTCCTGTACTCCCATGAATGCACATGACACAGAATCTAACTGACCACCCTACAGGCTCTGGTGACATGTGGGAGTGCAGCAAGTTAAAATGGAAGCAGATGGCGAAAAGTCCCCTCTGTGTTTTGCCTTGTCTTTTCTTTCAGGGATGTTGCCTTACGTCTTTGATCCAAATAGCCTGCTGAGGAAATATGTCTCCAAGCTATGATGAAACAACAGTAGGAAAGCTGTATTCAATTCTGGGTACTCAATACTAAGTGCTTACACAGTGATGGGGAGAGATAAGCAACCTTCATTTTTTCTTTGAGCACTTATTAGTCATGGTCTCTTGGGATTCTTTAGCTCTTTCAGGAGTAAACTTAATTCACAAAGAAGCTAGAGGGAGCTGGCCCATTTGGTGCCAGACTGGGGAGCAACGCCTCCAGAGAAATGGGAAATACTCTGACATCCGTTAGACTTTCTCCCATTGTTAATCTTGGGCTTGTTTCTGCTGGCTGGCCACTGCCTTTGACTGCCATTAATTGTTTGCATGACTCAGGGTATGTGCTTTCCAGTGTGCTAGCTATCTATCTATCTATCTATCTATCTATCTATCTATCTATCTATCTATCTGTCTATCTATCTACACACCTACCTACCTGTTTGTTTGTTTGCTGTAATAGAACAATCCAGGCTGCATGGATGTGTAAACTTTATTTTCTAGGTTTCCCATTTAGACTGTGTGACCCTAAGTCCATGAGCTTTCTATGTTCCTATATTTGTGGTGTTTGGACTTTTAAAGGTGAAGTCCCCACCAGCATTTTGGAGGCTTGTTTCTAGGGCCTGATATTGCCATTTGTTGTGGATCATACACACTGCATCTTGTGATGCTAATAGGGTGGGGAATAATGGGCTCTGTACCCACAGGGAAACTCCCTGACAAATTCACTCATGGGTGTCACAAAAGCCATTTTCCCAGTTCTGTGATGCTTGAAAGCAGTCTAAAAATTCTCCATGTAGAATAAGATGCCTTGCTAGATTTGTTTAATATCTCTGGACTTCACTTATGTTCTGAGTGTCCCATGAAACCATGAGGTCACAGTGAATGTTTTACTGCTCCTAGGCAAACGCACCCAGACTTGAGTTTGTTCAGAGTTCACTGTGGATGGCTTTTAAAACACCAGGGATGACTTTTACATATTCACTGAGCAGAGACATACTAATCACTGCATTATATTGGCATCTGCATATCTGACACACCCAGTGATTTGTTTGCAGACTTTCCCACACCCTCAGAGTTGCCACCTCTTAGTTTAGGTCATTTCTACCATGGCTGTGTCAGATGTCATTTTCCCTCCAGACCTTTTTGGGTGTAGCTAATTGCAGCAGGGAGAGAGGACAACATGAGGCTGCCTTTTGCAACTCACCTGAGTTGCATCATTAGACAGCATTAAAACATTCAGGGTGTTGGACTAGGTGATCGTTGGAGGTCCCTTCCAACTGAACGATTCTATTCTATTCTATTCTATTCTATTCTATTCTATTCTATTCTATTCTATTCTATTCTATTCTATTCTATTCTATTCTATTCTATTCTATTCTATTCTATTCTATTCTATGCTATGCTATGCTATGCTATGCTATTCTATGCTATGCTATGCTATGCTATGCTATGCTATGCTATGCTATGCTATTCTATGCTATTCTATGCTATTCTGTTCTGTTTAGGGGTGTTTGTCTGGTTTGCTTTGCCTTTTTTTTTTTCCTATGTACTGCTATCCATATCATTACAGTTGTTCTTCCTTTTCGCCTTCCTTTCTTTATGAAGCAGAGGAACATGGTAGTCATAAGAATCTAATATGGGCCTAACTATACCTCACCACACTGAACCACTGGGCCAACACAGGGCTTTCATTTTCTTACTACCATTTGGTATCAGTAGGAATATTTTGTTATATTTCTGTTCCATGGGGCCTGTCTGACGTATCAAAAAGTCTGTGTGCTTATGTTTAGTAGTATTTTATGATTTTTTTGTCTTGCTTGAACTGTGTCAGCTGTTGGAGGTCCTCTGCTGTAAAATGTGTCAGAGCTGACTAAGTGGCCCCTTATCCTGCCTGCTTTGCTAATTGTGCTGAGTCAAGTAGTATCTACTAGATATGCCAGCATGGAAGGTAAAGAAGGGTTTTGTTAACTCAGGGAAATGAGTGAATTATAGATGCGAGCTATGCTGCTGGTTTGGCCAATAATTATAGGCTGCAAACTTCACAAGTTCCAAAAGCCAAGCAACTTCCACCTTGCTTAATATTTTGGCAAGATATGAAGCAGCATTTATCCTTTAGAGGCATGTGTCAATTTTGATTTGGGTTAGAGACAGAAATCTGAAGAATTTGATGTTCTAGGATATTAGAGCTTCTTGCCTGTGTTCCACAGTGCATTTAGCACCAAGCGAGTCCTCCCTTAGGAAAAGATTCAAGAGTTTAGACTATTAGGAAGCATAACTTACAGAATAATGATTTTGGTCAATACTTCACCTGATTCAGTAAAATGTATCATTCTCAGAAATTTATCATTAGGTGCACTACAAACCGGACACAGCCTAATATAGCTGCCTTTGATTTCTGGTTTCTCTTTCTTTGTAGCTGCTTGAGACCTAGTTCTGGCAGCAACTTTTCACAAAACCAGTTATTTGTTTCTGACTACCCACAGACCTTAATAAACTGTCCTCTTCCGAAAAGTGTTAATATAGATGGCCCCTTACATGCCACCACTCTGTGTCTGAGAGTTGTGTTACAGTGGGCCAATTACAGGACCAAATTTATAGATTTGGGTTAGGTGTGGGTTTTTCAGTTTTTGTATTCAAAATTTATACAATTTGTGCTGTGACCCAAAGAGCCAAAACACCTTAGTTATAGCAGACATTGGCTTTGACCTGTAGGGCTTTTTTTTTTTTTTTTTTTTTTTCCAGAAATGTTGAGCATCCAAATCACCAGTTGACTTCAAAGGGAATTGTGGGTGTGAAAGCATTCAGTCTCTTGCCCAAGGTCACTGTGACAGTCAAAATCAGAGCTCCACAGAGCAGTTCCTGGATCCAAGTAAATAAACTTGAATGAAAAACTGGTAGAAATCTCTGAGATATGCAGAGAACCTGTGTAGCTGCACCACGAGCAATGCATCTTGTATTTCTTAATATGACTTAAACAACTGCACTTTCATAATAATAACAGCTATTGCCACCTATGCAGCGACTGTAACTACCAACTGAGTAGGAACTATTGTCCACTACTGAAGTAATCTCTTCCATTGTAGCAATTGTTTTTAAAATACCACATCTTGGGAATTGTTTGGAATGCCCCTTCTATGTTGGCTTGGCACTGACCTACCTGCTTGCAGAGTGTGAAGCAGTGCTTCTTGGTTTTCTTTCCTGAGAACTTACCACGGTTGGCTTTGTGCCAAAGAGGTGGGTGACCAATGCAGAAAGCCCTGCTTTTTCATATCCACTTCAGTAAGTTTAAGGTTGCCTTGAAAATCCAACAGCTGTGGAAAGCAGCATGCTGGAGTGGTGCCACGACCTCATCTTTCCTTATAATGTCAGCTGAATCAGCTAGGGAATTCTGGCTGCACCTTTTCACAAAAACAGTCATTTGCCTGAGCTCTCATTAGCACACTCCAGTGATCAGGGTGCACCATGCTGTGCAAAAACTCCACATACTTCAGGAATAATGTAATCTACGTTTTTGTCTGAGGTCTAAGGCATGATTTGACTCATGGTGATTTAGAGCTGAAATAGAAGAAAGCCTGGAGAAGTGGGCTAAACATTTTTCTCATTTAGCTGAGTTGTCTAAACACTGGGGACTAAGATGAGCTTATGCAGAGCCTTCTAACATTGACTCTGAGTCAGGCATTATTATATCTCTTTTAGAGAGTACAAAGTTGGAAACATGAATTGGCTTGCCCATGCCCGCACAGAAATGCACACCTAGTGTCAGCATTACAAGTTGGTTACTCAGAAGCACACAGATATGCAACATGTATCACACTTCTTCCCACCCCTACTTGCTGTAAAGATTTCTTGCAAGGGATCAGATGCATACTCCTTGTTCTCTTGCTGTCTTCTGTGAGTATGATTGTTCTCTTTTGGTGTAATTTGCTTTTTAATATAAAAGTCTTCATTACTAAATTAATGCTTTTCAATGCGTACAGTTTCATGATCACTGTAAAAATGCAGTTCCTTGAGTCTGAGAAAGTCTGTACCTATAGAGCTTTCTGTTGTTCACTCTCTGGGTAAACCAGTAGACACTGGTGAAAAGTGAGAGAAGACATATGAAGATTTGCAGAAGTGGCCAAAGGAAATTTTCCTGGCCATTGCAAAGCACAACACTAAAAATGAGAGGCAAATCAATTTAAATGAAATCAAGAGGTTGAGAAACTAAGAGGTTTAGAAAACTTCAGGTTGATGCTGAGGTTGAGACTTAGGTTTCCTGTCTCTTGACAATTTATGAATCCCTTAGCCTCTCCCTAGATGTTGAGCATAACTGTTCGTGTCAACTTCCCTACAGCCTGGAGCAGAATCTGCAGCCCCTTTCCTTTCAAGCCTTTGGAATTTACATAACCCTGCAATTGTAGAAATGCAAAATGTGGCTCTGGTTACAATAACAAGGGGTTAGGGAACGTAGGGAGAGATTGTAGCGGCAAAGGCATAAAAGCAAAACAAAACAAAACCCTACATGCTGTTTTAATTTCCAGCAGCCACGTGAGAACTGTCCTGCAGTTCCTGGCTATAAATAAATCTCTGCCGTCATAGGAAGACAAAAAAAAAAAAAACTGAAAAACCAAAACTGTTCACATTCCTCCTAAATTTTGTTAAGGTTATAAAAAATAAAGGAAAGATAAATATTTCAAAAGCGGAGTGTGTCTTTGCTGAGGAATGTCAAATTATGACTCAAGGGGGTTGATATTTGCATCAAGTGAAGAAATATGGCATTAAACCTATCTTCCCTTGTTCCATCTCCACCAGCTCTTTTGAGAAAACCACTTAGGACTGAACATGGATGATGTGCCAGGCAATGCTGCTTAAAGCCCCAGGGGTTCACTGCCCTAATGTCAGCTGAGGCAGGAACTTTTTTTGAGATGAATGAGGACTACACAGAAGTATGCCTGTTGCTTCTTGTCAGATGTTACATCTTAGTGCTCTTACATGGTGTACTAGGAAGACGGGGACTTGGTGCCAGGGTTTTTCCACTTCCTGGTAACTTGGGGTTAGGACTGTAACTTGTTTCTTTGAAGAGATGCAGAAGTAATGGGAATGCTCTTCATGTATTTTTCCAGCTTTGAGCTTTCATTTATCAGACACAACTTGAAGAATGGGCTGGATAGAAGCCCGTGAAAGGTATTAAACACATGGGGTAGAATCGTGAGAATTTTCATTGCATTTGCTCTCCTACAGAAAACAACAAAACCAAAACCAAACACAAACAAGCAAACAAAAACCACACACAAAACCAAACCAAAACAAACAAAAAAATCACATGCAATCCAAGTGGTGAAATAGACATGGTAAAATCCTCCAACATTCTTAATTTAAGGTTTTTATGTTCTTATGACTGCTCTTGTATGTGAAAAAATGTCGAAGTTAATAAAGACTACTCAAAGAGGCAGCCCTTGAGAAAAAAACTAGGTTTAATGAGGGCAGAAGATCAAGTCCATAGCAATAGCTTTTCTCTGAACTGTTTCTTTTTTGTTGTTGTTGTTTTCCCTAATTCCAAAAGATAAGTTTTGTGAAATAGACTTATCTTGCAAATTTTTGCACATTCTTAAGGTTGGAAGCTGCTAGCAAGGGTGTCAAACTGATTTTCAACAGGGGCCACATCAACCAGCTCAGCAAGAATAGTTACATTTATACAGTCCTAGAATTACATTTGGCCCTTTGAAGGAAACTGAGGCTGATGTGGCCTCAGTGAAAATGAGTTTGGCACTCCTGTTCTAAAGGTTATTCACTGTCGCTTTTTTTTCTATCATGTGCTGCTTTCATGCAAGACTCAGATGCCAGGCCTCCAAAACTCTTGGTATGTGTGAGATTTAGGCATTTTGGAGAGTGACGTCTCCAGTCAGATTGGAGGTGTTATTTCATTTCTTTTATGAGCAAACCTTGCTGTAGCTATTGCCTAACCTGAACTGACCTGAACAGTACCAGTATCTTCTCCCTCTGCCATCAGGAAGACAGGATGCTGTGGCAGTTACAGTGCTGGGAGCAATAGAGGATTCTGACTTCAAGAACAAACAGATAGAAGTCAGTTTCAATAAGAAAGAAAAACCAAGCCAAAGAAACACAGAAAATATAGTACAAGAGTACTACTATGTACACAGGTAGTGTGTGTTCCTGTCTAAACATTAAGGCCTACCCAAAGCATTCATTATTGGACCCATTTGACTCACTGGGAAATTAGGCAAGAGAAAGAACTAGGCTGCAACATGGCAAGTCCAGGGACTAGGTTTCCTTACTTTTGGGGAGTACAGTCAACATGAATTCATGTACTGTTGATAAAAGGTACTGTGCAAAGCAGTACCTTCACTGCTCCATTTTACTGCAGTTTTCCCTCTCAATGTCACTTCTAGAATCATAACTTCTCAAATTAACTACACAGTTCAGCTGAGGACAGACAAATAATAACACACTTTCCCAAGGCAAACTCTTCCTGCCCTTTTGAAAAATCAGCCCCATACAATTTTTTCAGCAACATCAAAGACTTAAGAGAAGTTGATAGAGAATCTTGACATCAGGCTCCCTCTTTCATGCATTAAATCTAGCCTGCTCCTACAGAGTTTCAGTCTCAAATGAAATGTCTCATTACGGACTGAGTGGCTAAAAAAAATACATATATATAGGTGTGTTATTCCAACTATACAGATTAATTACTAGAAATAGCAGTGGCTGTACTGCTGAAAATGTGAACAGTGTTTTGATTCTCTCTGTTAAAGTGAGGAATAGGTTTTATAGACCTGTGAAACAGAGTGATTGAATGAATCAACACAGATTAAAGGTCCTATAAAGTTTTTACTTCTGTATATTTCAGATGACCACATTTTTCATAAGTGATTAAGCCATGAGTGAATGACTCAACTCCTCCCACTAAAAAAGCCAAATGCTTACTTGTTATCATCAAAGTGTTTTTTGTTTTTTTTTTTCTTTTAATTTCTGCCCATTTACTCTGTTATTTCATGTATTTATTAAATTTTGCCTTGCTTTTCCCTTTTTTAGAAGACATAAGCTATTGTGGGAACCCTCTCACTAGTCAGGAGAGGTTTAGTTATGTGACAACACAATGACATGGCTAAAATGTGCACAGAAGGCTTTTGAAAAATGTACGAGGATCACTTCATTGCAGAGTGAGATGCTGCAGCACTGACATATGCAGACATGAATGCAGAATCAAACAGTGAGTGCTCCATACCAAAAATAGTGCTATAGAAATAAGCAGGCCTGCTTGGTAAGGAAGCTTAGAGTTACCACACGTGGCTAAACACAGGTATGATCATCGATTCAAGTCGAGTTTCAGCTGATTAGAATGAAAAACTGTGAAAACTGCAAGTGTCATAGGGAAGAGAAAATGTAATGCCATGTGAATTGTATGACTAATGATAGATCCTTAGGGAATATAACCTTTAGCAGACAGCCTTAGGGTAACCAGGGCCATGGGAGGTTTTCTCTACATAAATGAGATGGAAAACTTTAGTTGAAGCTTCTTTCTAGGAAAGTAAAGCTCCAAATCTTAAAATGTGGTCTAACATTTCAGTGTGGTGAAGGGTACCAGGCAACAAGACTGGAGACTGGGAAAGAAATATTAACACCAGCAAACTGGGAAGGAACTGTGATTTGCAGGGAAACTGATTTGAGTTGAACCTGAACTGTGGTGTTGCTTTGAATGGACATGAGGCCTCCAAGAATGCACTATCTTTGAATTTGCAAGTGTTCCCTGGAAAGCACAGGAAGGACAAACTGCAGCAGAGAAGGATCCTGATGTTGCTGTGAAGTGAATGTCATCCAGTGGATGATAACCTCTGCTTGAGACTACGTCATCATAGGGATGGATGATGAGCCATTTGAGAGCTTATGGGTCAAGATTAGTGGGGAATACCCAGAGACTTGATGATCTTAGAGGTCTTTTCCAACCTAAATGATTTTATGATTCTACTCAAGTCTTCTTCACTGTGGTCTTGTCTTGAAGTGCTCACCTTCAGAAATCCCAGGCCTCTGAGACCGGCAGCAAATTATGTAGCAAGGAAGACTTAACCTTGATGGATGAGGACAGGGTTAGGGAATATTTAAATAAACTGGACAAATAAACAATTAAGTCCCTGGGATACATGCACAAATGCTGAGAGAGCTGTCTGATGTCATTGTGAAGCTACTCTTGATTAGCTTTGAAGGTCATGGCCACTGAAGGAGGTTCCTGAGGACAGGAAAGAATCAACTTTCATTTTTATCTTCAAGGGGGACAAGAAGGAGGATCTGGAGCACTACAGGGTGGATAGCTTCATTTCAAATGCCTGGGAAGGTGATGGAGCAAACAACCACAGAAACCATTTCCAAACATATGAAGGACAAGAAGATGACTGGGAGTAGTCAGCACAGATGTATCAGGAGAAATCATGTGTGAAAATCCTGATAGCCTTTTATGATGAGATGGTTGGCTTTGTAGATGTTGTTTATTTTAATTTTAGTAAGGCTTTTGACACTTTCACATAATATCCTCTTTGACAAACCAATGAAGTGATGGCTAGATAAGCAAGCAGTAACATGGCTTAGTAGCTGGCTGAGTTGCTGGGATCAAAAGGTTGTGGTCAACAGCAAAGAGATCAGTTGCAGGCACATGAATGTTGTATCCTAGAGTCAGTACTGGGATCCAAATCTGTTTAACATCATTAATGGCATGGATGTTGGGACCGAGTGCACCCTCAGCAAGTTTGCAGACAACATAAAACTAGGAAGAATAATTGATAGAATTGTACTGCTACGTGGAGTGACCTCAACAGGAACCTCATAAAATTCAACAAAGAGAAATTCCAAGTCCTGTTCCTGGGGAGGAATAGTCTTATGCACCAGTACAGGCTAGGACCAACCAGCTGGAAAGCAGCTTTTCAAAAAAGGACTGGGAGTCCTGGTAGGCAACAAGTTGAACAGGAGTCTGAAATGTAGCCTCATGGCAAAGAAGGCTGAAAGCCTCTGGGCTGTATTAGGAAAAGTATTGCCAGCAAGTCAAGTTCAACATCGGTGGGACACATCTGGGGTGCTGTGTCCAGTTCTGTGGTTCACTAGGGCAGGGGAGAGATGTATGTATTGAAGAGAGTGCAATAAAAGGCCACAAAAATGATTATGAGTTACTTTGCCCATGACAGAGTAACCTGCACCATTAACATGGGCTGAGTTGTAGACATTGTCTACATGGATTTCTCCAAGGTTTTCAATACAGTTTCCCATAGCCTCCTTCTAGAGAAAGTGATGCATTACAGTCCAGACAAGTGGTCTTTGTGGTGGGTGGGGAACTGGCTGACAGGGAGACCTCATCACCATGTTTCAGTATTTAAGTGTGGCTACAAAAAAGATGGAGACTCCCTTTTTACCATGAGTCACATGGAAAAGATGGGGAGTAAAGTGTATAAGAGGAAAATTTTTCACTATGAGAACAATCAGCCATTGGAATAATCTCCCTAGGAAAGTGGTGGATTCACCAGCATTGAACACTTTTAAGATTCAGCTGGACAGTGTACTGGGCCATCTTTCTAGACTGTGCTTTTGCCAAGAAAGGCTGGATCAAATGATCCTTGAGGTCTCTTCCAGCCTAGCATTCTAGGATTCTGTGGTACATCTGATGTATGAAGAGGGACTGAGAGACCTTGGACTGTCTATTCTGCAGAAGAGAAGGTGTGAAAGGATATTATCAATATGTATAAATAACTGATGGTGGGGGGAGTAAAGAGAATAGAGCCAGATGTTTCACAGTGGTGCTCAGTGGCAGGACAAGACCTTATGGGCACAAACTGAAATACAGGAAATTCCATTTAAACATAAGAAAAACTTTAAAAATATGGGCTTGAACAAGTACTGGAAAAGGTTGCTCAGAGAGGTGGAAGCTCCATGCATATAGACACTCAAAACCTGACTGGATCAGGCTACAGGCAACCATCTTCAGCTGATGCTCTTTTGAGCAGTGGGTTTGGAGCAGATGATTGCCAGAGGTATCTTCCAACCTCAACTGTTCTGTGCTCTGCAATACCTTAATCTGTTCTTTTTTCATGACTGAGTCAATACAGCTCAAGAACTGTGATCACAGCTGACACTTACTATTTTGAGCCAAGTACTATTTGGAATGCATTGTCCAACATCCTCTTAAAATAAGTTATGCCAGGACAAAAATCAGAAATTGTGGTGAAAGGTTTTGAGGGGAGCAGTAGAATTGCTTCTTGTGCTATATGTAGTTTGAGGCTGGGTGGAGGACTTCACTCTCTAATGTTTCTAATGTGATATCTTTCACTGGTATCAAATTCCTACGAAGGGGAAAAAAAAAAAAGGCTCGGATTTGCCCAGTGTTAATAGACCTCTGTTAAAGTTAATATTGTTACTTCAGTGGAAAATGGGGTTAATGAAGGGCAACAAGGCCCTGTGTTTCTGTTATCTCCAAAAGACTACAGTTTCTATGAATATTCTTAAGGCACCCACGGAGGAACTGACAATTTTAATGATGTTTCTCTTAAAACAGCTTAGTTAAATACCATGGGAAGCAAACAAGGAAAAGGTCGCTTTAATGGTATTTCCTAAGACGACAGTACAGCAGCATTTGTGGAATGTCCTGAAGCACAATCGTTTGGCTTTAATAAAAAATAACCAAAAATCCCCAACAAAAAGAAAATTAGCTGAATGATAAAACTAAATAATTCATAACAGATTTCCTCCTAAATCCTGGAAGTCATCTGTCTAGAGCAGCTGATACAAAAGAAGCCAAGAACCATCTTTGTGTATGTTAATCACAGTCTGTGCAAACAAATTCGTTTCTTTTTCTCTATCAATGATCTCTTATGATCCCTATACTCAAAGTTAATGTGTAAAGTAATCAGCCATTGATTTGTCTATAACACAGATGCAATTAGAGTTGAAGATATAATGGCACATGAGAGATACTCATGCTGGATTGGATTTTAGAGTGTATTAAGACCACTGTTGAGTGCTGCAACGAAGAAGCCTTTAAGAGTTTTCTTGTCTTTACATACCCAAATAGTACCTACTACCTGCATCTTCTCTTGATTAGTGTCAAGCATGTGCTTCAAATCATTCTGGTTCAAGACAAAGTAATTTAACCAAAACACTGGAAAACCAGTCTTGCACTGAAGTTAACAGAGACCATACAGGAACCTCTGTATTTATTTAATCTGTAATTTCTTTTGAAAGTCACGAAACATTGGGGAGGCCCTTTATATTGATAGAAAGCTAAAATGAACTATTTATTTGCAATTTTTTCTCCAGAAGACCATCTCTACAGTCAAAATAGCTGTATTAACTCATCTGAAGGTGGGCCCTTGCTATGCAGTGAGGACCTGAACTGAGGACAGAGACCTACAAAGAGAGAGAAGATCAAATCAGAAACTACACAGATCTTCCAGGTTAGTTCCGATTTGCGTGTGTGGACTGGGAGAGGAGCAGAATACCTGGGAACTCTATCTTAACTTGTGTGATGTTACCTATGTTCACCAGCCAAGAGGAATTGTCCACCTGCAAAGTGGTTTTCAACTTCAGAGCAAGATTAAAGTAAACAGGGCCTCACTGCCCCCAGTTACGGACAAACCAGGTGTGTTTAGAAGCAGCATATATCCTAATAAAAATTGTAACCTCGTACCCTGTCCTCTTTACCACATCACCATTTCAACAGAACTTGTATCCAGGCTGTGCTACAAGTGTTAGTCACATTGTTACTCAGTCTGAGGGCCAGCATATTAACTTGGTCTTGGTTGTAGTTATAGACTAAACTGGAAGCATTTCTTGCAAATTAGTAAAGACTCTTATTGGATATGATAATATAGCAATATTCCTGATTTTATACTCTTTTTTTTTTACCCTTTTCTTTATTCTGTCCTTCATTCTTCCAAAGCAGCCACCAATTAGATGAAGACTTAGTGTCACCATCTTCCTCCTTGATGCAATTTAGAATCCTTCAGGGCTTTAGTGTATTAAGAAGAGCTTGTGCATTCAGCTTGTGCTTGAAGCCTAATCACATCTAATATCTCATCGTTTTCAGTGTCCTTTCTATTTCTCTTATAGTGCCTGCAGCAATCACTTACAGAGACAAAATAGTGTGAAACCTTTTCTTCCTGTGGTATTCCCACTTTATGGGATCCGAAATGCCATGAAGTTATGTCACCCAGTTCCCTACTGCCACGCACTGTGCAGCAGTATTTAACATGCATGCAATGTGGGTGTAAACTATGGCTGAGTAAGATGGTGCATGCTTCGCAGTGATGTAAATGAGTACACCAAGCAGCAGGACCATGGTGAATCAATTGTCAGGGCTCAAGCTCAGTCATACTTCTGCTGAACTGTATTCATCTCCATAGGCATGATCCTGCCCCTCTATCAATGTCCTGAACAGTTCCCACAGCTGTTAGAGCCTTACAGACAGCCAATACAAGAAAACCACAAATGCAAAACTTTTGATTCTGTTATGTGAAATAAAGTATGCTGTTTGTTCACAGCTCCAGTTCTCTAGCAGTGTATGAATATGTATTCAAAAGGAACACTTTCACTCCCCATAATTTTAAAACATTACCATTTTACATCTTAGAAGCATTCTGGAAAACTAATTCATTCTTGATTAGCTGTGTCGCTTAAGGTGACCAGTTTCTTCTCTGGCATGTACAGTGGTTCAGGAGCAAACAATGATTTTAGGAGCCCAGGCTCTGTGCATGAACATCTTGTATAGAATCAGGGGCACTACCTAGTTAAATATGTGTTGCTCTCTTGGCATATGCCAAGTCTCCTTTTGGCTCAGACTACCATAATGGAATCAAACCTTCCAGAATCTGGGTGTGTCCCTCTTAACACCCCAGTCAACTGCTTCATGAAGAGACCAATTTATTTTTTGTCTCCAGAGCAACTCAGTCTTTCTGGTAATCACACATGTACTACTTAGCAGCCCACTGAAACACGGGTGCGCTGCATTCCTAGTGAACTGAACTGTCTTGCCAAGTACAACAAAGATGGCTTATACCTTTCTACCTCCCAGTCCTCACCCTCACATTCAAGCAGATTTCCAAGAAAGCAATTCAGCACCCTTTGTCTGAAAGCAGGGAGCCACCTCTCCATAGGAACTTCATCTAATTTCCAGGACTCCTAAGCATATAAGAATTCCTGTAAATAAAGCCAAGTATTCTCTAGGAAAGTATGTGTCACAAAATACGACAGATTCTATGTGATGGAAGTTATGTTTAAGACAAATCAGGGTGGGTTAACTGTAGTGTAACGGAGGTGGGGAGGGGGGGAATAACACAACAACAAAACACTGAAGCCCCAAAAGCCAGAATAAAGAGCTTGGTCATCAAGTACTGAAATAAAATGTCATTTGCAATTAATTGCTAAAGTGAGGTCAGCTGCCTTCCTAATTGATTTCAGCTCCTTTCTAAGGGATCAGTGCTGCTAATTAGTTTTCATGTAAACTTCAGAGGATGTGAATAATCAGAGTTTAGCAAGCCACACCAACCGTAACTAATCCTTCTAGCTCCTCTGCAAAGAATACACAGTAAACAAATGTTGTCTCTTGCCCAACACCACAGATGAAGCCAGGAGTTGGTGCTCTAGCTAGTTTTTTCCACTGATATGCTACAAAGTGCTCAAGAGTGCACCGAACTGACAGCTTTGAAGTCACTTTTGAAGGAGGTGCGTTTCCTAGGTAGAATAGGAACAGAGTGATAGCTCTGTCACCAATACTGTAAGGAAGAGGATATTTAGCTTGACCTCTCTGAGTGCAAAGCAGCTTTCAGGATCCATGAGTGGCCAGGTATCATTTACAAAACCCCAAGGCTGTTCTAAGTTGATATCGAAGTCTTAACATACTTTGATCAGCTTATAGGCCACGGAGTCACAAGGGCAGTTTAAAAGTTACCATTACTTTTTCACTCTGGTTTTGTGCTAACCAGAAGTCAATCAAAGTAAAAAATCTGGCCTAGACCCCGTGTCAGAATAAGAAGTGGAAATAGCCTTTCCTTTTCCCTTTCCCTATTCCTTTGTATAGACATTGCCTTTATTTTCCTGGAAGTCACTGAGGTCTGTGTGTTCATAGCTAGAGACTGACTTTATTTGTAACTGTATTAATGCCCTATTCTTTGTTGGAACAAGAAGTGTTCATCTAGATCATTGCTAATTAAATGATGGTCAATACAACATCAGGCATTCCCTAAACACTTTCAAATCTTAAAAAAGTCCATGTGCCCCTCTCAACCTTGCAGCTGAACAAAACCTTGCACATAAATCAGAGGAATAAAAGGAAAAAAAAACACAGACGATTCAGAGCCCAAACTAATTTAAAAAGTATTATTAGTAAAAGCCTAAGTTACAGTGCAGCCCAAGGTGGTTTTTGGATTTTTTTTTTTTTCAAAAAGGCAAAAAAATCCTTGAAAATAAAAATGCTGTGAAATGTCATATATAAACTTCTGTTGGAATAGGTGCCTAGGGACAAGCTCACTCCAGCCCTCCTTAGTTCAGATGTTTAGAATGTCTAGCTAACAACATTTGGTTACTAATGTTTGTGATACAGAGCACCTGTCTGCATATTGCACCTTTCTGTAAGGTGGCCATTTGCTAGAACATAGATTTTTATTATTATTTCTCTGAAACATGAGAAAATATATGCAGAGTAGAAGGAAGCATTAAAAAATTATGGGGAAAACAGAGGAAGATTTTACAAATTGGTGCTCTCTGTTTTGCTATGTGAAGAGCAGAAAGAAACTGAAAGAATCTGAAGTTCGGCTGAATTTTATTTTTTTTTTTCCTGACACTGGCCTGTTATCCCTGAGAAAGTATTATGAATATGTTCAAAACAGTCATAAGGTGGTAGGTGTGAAGACAACCCAGGTTCTTTCAGGCCAGGCAAATGAAGTCAGGGTGAAGTTGCTGGCTACAAATGCTTACAGTAGTCAGGGGCTGCTAACTACCTTTTATTACTGGCAGATGATCAGTGTTTTGGTGGCAGAAAATTTAGTCTAATTTTGTCTGATTCTGTCTCCTTAGTTTTGTGGGATCTGAGTTTGAGTTGGGCTGTTATCTGAAAACAGAGTTGTACTTACAAAACATTTCAGAAATACCAAGGAAACTAAAGGAAGAAATGAGACAATTCCTGTCAAATTTCCACTTTTTTCCTTTTTTTTTTTTTTCCCCTTCCATTAGAGTAATCTCTGAACTTTGCTTTCTAAGCTTGTAAACCTTTTCTCCTTTCTGAAGGGCAATTATCTCTTTCCTCTCTCCATATCTGTTATCTAAGTTGCAGCAAATATTGATGGCTTTTCTTTGGTGTTTGCATGTTCCCTTGTCAGTAAAAAACTTATGCAGATCACTCAATCTAAACCAGGAGAGAGTGTGATAATGGGCTTGAGAAGACAATGAAAGAGAAGGAGCTGATGGGGAAAAAGGTGAAATTGAAATGTGCCATCTCCAGAAAAGTCCAAACCAACATCTTACATTTTATTATGATGGATAAAGATTCAAATGCAGTTGTACTTGTAGTTGACCTAAATTCCATGTTGTGGGCCATTTTTTAATATGGAAAACGAACATTTTTGTTTAAGAAAAATTGGTGGAAGTAGTTTGATAGCTAATACATTGATTTAAGGCAATGTCAAGGATCATTATCTTCATGTTGAAGGCCATAACTTTCATTATCTGTACAACTCTTACAGATCTGATAAGGCTTAGGTTCTAGGAACCAAGTTATTTGCTTTTAACTATTTTTTTAACTGAGAAAATAAGCCCACCAAAAATAAATGTTTGGGCTGAGTTTGTAGTGGCAGCTATCTATAACATTTTTTCCATGATGGCAGGAATGCTGCAGAAAAAGAAGTACAACAATACATCAGATGCAAGCTAGCCTTAACAGCAAGAAGTTCTCTCACAGTTTTACTCAAATATTTGGATGCATACACATGTGTAAATGCAAGCATGCACACACACATATATACATGCATTATGATTCATCAAGCAGAAAACAACCGTGTGGCATTAATAGCTTTAATTTTTAATTAATAATGAACTTTAATTCAGGTGAGCATTGTCCTGATCCCTACATTTTTGAAGTTCAAAGCAAGTTGTCAAACTGCTGTATTAACACACTAAAGATGTGGAGTAGGATTGAAAAGCTTTAATCTGAAACTTATATCCCTGAATTGGAGCATGGTTTGATCCTTCTTCATCAGAAAGTCAGCGGAAGTGGAATCCAGCCCATAGATCTGATGGTGTGGTTTGAACCCAAAGATCAAAATAATTTTTGAAGAGATATAGTAACTAAAAGAACCTACCTATATGCATGTCTGTATTGTATTTACTATATATGCCT
Source organism: Patagioenas fasciata (assembly GCF_037038585.1). NCBI lineage: Eukaryota > Metazoa > Chordata > Aves > Columbiformes > Columbidae > Patagioenas > Patagioenas fasciata. The sequence continues at coordinate 36,861,003 of NC_092522.1, read as the reverse complement.
CATTTCAGCCTCTCAGTGACAGGGGACAGAATTTCTTGTGACTCTTTGGTAAGTAAGGATTGTGATGGTTCCATCACCATGTTACATCCAATGTCAGTGTATAGTATAATAGCAATACAGCTCTGCATGTCACACTCAAGAGATGCTCAAAACATTGTGTGGTATTTCAGAGACTGGGAGACACGCAGAGATGATCTCTGTAGGAAGGATATGAGAGTCGTGCCAGTTCTGTAGTCCGTGGTGACTGCACAGGAGTCTTTGGCCCAGTAGCTGCACCGCGTGGTGGTGTCAGGCAAGGCACACAGCTGAGCTCACAGATGCCTGGTGTTTAATCTCATCAGATGGAGCAGGCAGCCTGGCACTAGTATCCTCTCACAATGAGCACTTTTGTTGCTAGACTAATATACTCGTGTTCTTTTGTTTTGACAAAGGATCTAACAAACAGTTGGTGTCTCCAGAGGTGGAGCAACATCTAATGAAAGCTTTTGCTTCTGCATTCTATAAGGAATCTGTTTTCGAGAAACAAATAATCTGTTTCTTTTTTTGTGTTCCTTTTCCCTTGTGTTTTCACTCATTACTGTTACAAGCCCTTATATGTAGATGACACTAGAGCTTTGTGGTTTTGATCTTGGTCATCAGAGCCTAAAAATGCTTATAGAAATAGGCAGGTGATTTATTTAATGGCCTTATTCCTGTATTCAGAAGGAGCTGCCTTCATAAGTATTTTAGTGCTGTCTTGGGATGTAAATGTTATGTGATACACTGTTCAGAAAGAGAAACATACCTTTTTTCTTTTGTGGTAACTTAGGCATTACTTCTGGTTTTGCTGTCCCCTATAAGCTTAGATACCAAAATAGCTCCTATTAAATGTCACTTATTGTGCGAGGGGATTGTTCTGCAGAGTCAAACATTTTTGAAAACTGCAACACTCTTCAGTTTTCACTGAGGTATCTGTAGTTCAACATTTAATAATAAAAAGCTGGCTTCTTTGTCATCTTTTATCCCAGGCTGTTACTAATACAAGTATTGAATTATATAACAGAGTTTGATGTACTGTTTTTTTGTTGGTGGTGAAACAGAGTCACAGAAAAAAAATTGGTGATTTATCTAGTTTCATTTACTACTGATTAAATATGAAAGCATGCAGCAGAATTTGAATTCTACATTCTTTATTGTATTTAATGTACCACACATTTCTCCTATAGCCAGTAATAGAAACCAGGAGTTGTGCTGTAACCATTAGACAATGCTCTGTCAATTGAACATCCAGATGCTGCAGTGAGGGGTTGGGGCAGCTTTCACATGGGATTATGAGGAGTGTAAGGAGCAACATACGTAAGGAGCAGCAGATATTCTTTGTTATCTTAACATTTATGGTGGTTAGATCATTTTGGTGCACTGGCACAAGCCTGTTACCTGCTGGACACTTTCTGGTGTTTTGCATGTTCTCGTTAGGCATGTGCCAAGCACTGGAGCATTGCTTTAGCTGCCCCCAAGCCTCAGTTTCTCTCCATTATTGATGCCTTTGCCATTCAAATCCCCATCCACTGCAGCACCTTACCCTGTTGTCTTGTAGGCAGACTCTGCCTGCTTTATACATATCAGCATAACCTTAGCTGAGGCATCAAATGGATGACCAACTTTGTCTTAAAGATAAGCATTTTGTTAACTTTTAACTAACGAACCAGACAAGGACCATTTATTTTGGTTATACTGTATCATGATAAATGGTACAGTGTGCTAAGGTGAGAGGGGTGATGGTGTTGGTAATGTGAACCTACCTAACCCTTGTCCCTTGGCCTGCTGCTGCGGGTTAGTTCTAGAACTGAATACAAGTCTTGATCTCCAGAACCTTGGCTGGAGGAAGGAGAGGGCAGTGGGAAAGCCAGAGTATGAATCAGTTAATCATTCCTACCTCTCCTTTCAGATCTTCTTTCCTCTTGCAATAAGAAGCTGAGAGGATAGAGGGGAGAAAGGGAGACCAAGACAGTAAGATGGAGCTTGCAAGGTGGAGATCAGTAGCAGAAGTACCCAGCATGCAGAAGGAGGAAACAGGGAATAAATGGGCAGGGACTTGGAGGATCCAATGAAAAGAAGTAGCAGGCAGAGACATGAGTGGAAAATGAGAATTAACAGACCAATAGAGCATGTGAACAGAGGGGAGGACTCATGGAATTATAAAGTCTTTCCCAGGTTTTCCGCTGAGAAAGGCAGTAGCATAGTACAGCTCATGCTAGAGGAACGCCGATGTCTCCCTGTGGTGTAATACAAAGCTAATAATGCTGAAGATTATAATTTAGTAGTGTGGCTAAATGGCTACTTTGCTCAGAGGGTACAAGGTATACATGCCAATACTTAGCAGATACCTACTGAGCCTGTTTGTGAAGGACCTTTAACATCAAAAGGGCCAGATTCACCTTTTGGGTTGTACCCATGTCCTTTTACAATAGGAGCAAAGAAACAGAAAGATATCACATCGGCTTGCTCGCAGTTTGTACGCAATCTGCACTTGCAGTGCATTGGTGTATGTTAAGGCAGAGAGGACAGGACAGTGGTGACTTGGTCTCATCTTGTTTGGTTTGGCCTGCTGGTTTGAAAGTGATATTTTTCCTCTGTAACTTGCTTTCTCTGGTTGTGTCATTAAATATATACATGCTTGTATATATGACTTTGCTTTGTGATATGTGTTGATTGGTGGTGTCATCATGGGAGTTCAGTTATTCTAATGAAAACAAATGACTTACACATACAGAGAGCAAACTGTATATTTTCATGAGTTTAAAAAAAAAAAAAAAAAAGCGAGAGAGAGATTTTGAAGATGATATCTCTATCTCCAAATTTCAGTATTACTGTGTAACAGAGAATGCAGTTTCTTTCACTGCAGACAGCAACACACATGAAGCAGGCAGCTCCCTCATATCAATCTAACTATTAATATCAGATATGGTTGAAAGTGGTCAGAAAATGGAAAATATGCTAGAAGCAGTGGTTTACCTAGGATTAAAACTATCTTGAGAATGGGTGAGGAGGAAAAACTGGGAAATGAGGGCTTTTTACTTAGTTACATCATACCCTCTCCATTATAGGGAATAAAATCTCTGAAGGTCAAAATGATCCGAGGTGCAAGGGAATACTCCCAGTCATAGTGCCACTGCAAACCGTGGGCTGGGCACAGCGTGCTGCCGGGCCTGCAGTGCATGGGGTGGAGGCGGACTTGTTGCACCCCACTGGGGTCCCTGCCACAGATGGGAACCTGCCCCCGCGGTCCCGGGAAATGGTCGGACCCGTCCCCTTCGCCGTGTAATTATTCCCACCTGTGTTGCAGAGGGCGCGAGTGCAGCAAAAATAAAGAACGGCAACACCTGAAACCCTTGAATGAAAAGCTGTGTAGAAGAGCGTTGTTCTTGTTTCCAAGGCACGTAGGGAACTGTCTCGCATTGCGATGGTTATCGCCCGGGTTGGAAGCGACGAGCCCACCCCTCCCGCCGCCCCGGCTCCAGACACCGCCCCGGGCAGCCCCGGTAGCTCCCGGCTGGCGTGGGCTCCTGCCAGGCCGGAGCTTGTGCCTTTAAGAAAGTGCAGCACAGTAGCAGGGGCCGGCCCAGCCTCTCGAAGCCCGCAGCGCTGGAGCAGGGCTGGGAATGGGAAGCAGTTCCTGAGCTGCTGGGTCCGAGCGAGCTCACGAAACAGCAGCAGCCCCCGGCACCCCCGCTCGGCAGCATCCAGCGTGGGGACCAGCGCCCTGCCTGACTCCCTGACACGGGCTGGACGTTCCTGAGCACTGAGCTCAGCCTCTGTAAAAAGCAAGTAGGAAAATATACAGCTGGATAAAATCGGTAAGTCAAACTAAAGTCACATCCTCCTTCGTGGGCTGCAGTTTTCCAGTCTTTTAATTTGTAATGTTTTTTGCAGGCCGCGCTTTTTTTTTTTTTTTTTTGGATTGTCTTCTGGGCAGAGCAACTGGGAAAACATGGAGGCAAAATAAAAGTGTAAAAAAAGCTTTGAGGATTTGTCACTGTTCGTGCTCTTATTTTAAAATCCTCTTTCCACAGTGACGCTTTGCTGCAGGAGTGGGGAACGGGAAACCAGCAAGTGCTTTTGTATGTGGGGGGGAAAGAAAGCTGGTAAGAGTTGTAATTGGCTTTTCTTGCAGAGATGATTAAAGAGGGAGACTTGAAAAATAGACTTTCAAGAAGCTTGAAGTGACTTGTCATTTACTTTTCCAGAGTAAAAACAAATTTCGCTTTAAACAGTTTTAAAAGTCGCTGGGATGTGTGCAGGAGGAATAAGAATCTTTTAAAAACTGCGTTATCAGTGGAAATCTGGATGCCGAATTATTGCCAAGCGGATGTTGTACATGTTTGTTTAAATTTAATTAAATAGACTGGCAGTTCTGGAAAAGCAGAGGCATTAAATGCCATTTTTTCTGCATCAGAGAGAGGGCGCTGTTGCCGCATTTGGCATAATCCTCCCTGAAACAGGGAGTTGGTAAAAGTTAAAGTGAAAAATCGAGTAGAGATAAGATGTTTTAAACAATTAAACCAGAAACTACTCACACACGCAGAAAGCTACAGTATATAGCATCCACTTAGAGAAGTCAAGGTTCTTCATTTCTCTTCCCTTAGGTTGCGGAGGTCGTTCGTTTGTTTTTGAAGTGACGATCTGAATTATAAAGAAAAATATAAATTCTGTTGTTCAGCTCTAGAAATTAGAGCCTGGTCATGATCCTGTTATCTTTTCTGGCATGTGCTGTGGAGTCAGCCTGGACAAAGAAGGAGGGGGAAATTGTGGAATCTCCTGACAGAAATGTTACTTCAGTAATGGTGTGTGAGATGAGAAAGAACTCTGACCCAGTGTTGATCAAGTTGAAGACTGGAGTTAAACATCTGATATGGGAATGTATCCTTGGCATCCAGCACAGATGTTGCAGAGTTTGGAGACCTATAAGCTGAATAATAAGATCTGTAAACCCTAATGACTGAGCCACATATTTTCAAGTAGTTTGGAGAGAGGGATGTGTTCAGTCAGATGTACAGCTTTCTTCATAGAAATCTCAATACCACTACTGGCACAGGAGGCTGATAGTTGTGCCATATTCCATTGATGTGTAATGAAGAGTTAGCAAATACAGTAATAGACTGTCCTAACCTCTCTGTGTGTATACTCTGTGTATACTTGCTTATGTGTACCCTGATGTGTAAAATAATGCTCTGCTACTTTGTGGAATAGGAATTGGGTTTCCTTGAATCAAAGGCTTCAAAAGGAATGAAGGTATTGTTTTAACTAGTGCAGTTCTATTGTGAGTAGAGAAGGATCAGACCTGTCAACTTCCCATCTGATACAATATCTATTAGAATTTGATGTTTCTGTTGTGACCTGGGCTTTAGTTGTGCCTAAAACAAGATGATGTTTCTGTCTGACTTTATTCCTGTTACTTACGATTTGTTTGCAGTGGAGTGGAAAGATCTGCAGGTTTTGAGTCCTTAATGTGAGATATGCTGGGCAAAGTAGATTAAAAGAGCTGAATGACCATATAGAATGCAGTAATTCAGACTCTTGATTATTATACCTGATTGAAGACTTTAGACTGCTACTACATCTGCTGAATGAGTGGAGAACGTGAGCAGAAGCCAACTTTCCTACCTGCAAGAGACAACTGTTGTTGTGAGGCAGTGCATCCTCGGGATATTAGTAGTTTTTCAGGAAAACAACAACAAAAACCACAAAACCAAAACATGTTTCTTTTATACTCCTTGTGATTCAGTAGACATCCAGGTATAAATGGCCCTTTGAAATGATTTACTGGGTCTCAGGAAAGATTTCCCTCTTTAGTTTATCTCTGAACTAGCAGGTACTAGTTGGATGTCTGACTGATGCTTTGTTAACTTTTTGAAGAATCATTTTCATTTTCCTTCAAGCAGACTTACCTGATGGGATTACTCAGCTGTGCCCCTGGTGTTGTGCAGGACAGGCTGGACCCCTGGGCAGTGGAGCAAGATCTTGAGAATGCTAGAACTATCAGACATCCTGAGACACATTTGACCCTAGCAGATGCTTGTCTTGCTAGGAGGCTAATTTATTCACCGCAAGTGTATGTCCTCCACAGTCACTGAGGTTCAGCTAAGCTCCTGTCAGTTACATCTCCCAATGTATTTCATTTGTCTGCATGACACTTTTAATATAGTAGTTGAACTGAATTCAGTTCTCCTACTTGCCCATATCTCAAATTAAAATATTTGCTTCACAAATGAGAGAGTTTGTGCCTGATCCGATTTTTACTGTGTTGCTTGGAAATCTGCTTTAGTATGCATTTTATTTTGCTCCTGAGTGTTTTTCTTTGGGTTATCTTGTGTCTGAGAGTCCACACTCTCAGTCTGTCTGTGGCTCATACTGAGGTCGTGCAGTTAAATCCTGTCAAGTCTCCAAAGCATTAGCTTAATATGACATGTGTGATATTTAAAATGTGAAGAAATCCTTCACCTATATTTATGCCAAATTAAAGAAATGGAGCTTCCTTGAGTAGCTCTTTTCATTAGAAACTACTCTTTTTACCTATCAGTAGATACTTTGTTGGTGGTGCTATAAATTCTGTGCCTGCCATTGGAGTACTTGTGTACTACTTTCTTACACTGACAGTAACTGCTGAGTGAGTCTCACCAGAACAACACTTAACAGATTACTGACAGTTTGGTTTCTAGCATTATTAGTTTTGGTCATTGTTTTTCAGAGCTTCAGCTTGTTGTGGTTAATTAATCTTTGAGCATCTTATCATAGTCTGCTTAACAAAGCCTACTACAAAATGCTTTCTCTAAGAATGTTTCTAGCTTCATGTAGTGCAGAATGTTACCACCGGTTATGAAGGCTTGTGGTGCTCACATAGCTGAGATGAATCTGGCTTTATTCTCTGTTGTAGGTAAAGCCTCTTTTTGCTTTATATAACAAGCAGGATACAAACTTATCCTCACTTTCGTATAAAAAAACCCACAGTGCTGATAACATAGTAACCTGACTTGTTCTTTGATAAAGGATTTCATAGTCAATTTTTTACACTGAAATGTGGTTTTACATCTGATTTATTTGCCTGTCTCTACTTTTGCAAGCACTTGGAATCCCACATTTTCCATCATACAAGGGATAAGTTTATCAGTATAAGTGGAGACCTCTCAAGTTGCCCTGTGCAACATCAAAAAATGTTGACTTGCAGAGAAGGTGAAGGAAAGTAAATAAGATTTAATAGCTGTTGTGGTTTAACCCAAGCTAGCAATACAACCACAATAGCTGCTTACTCACCCTCCTAAATAGGGGAGAGAATTGAAAGGGGAGAAACTTGGATTGAGATAAGTACAGTTTAATAAAATAACAAAATACTAATACACTACCAGTTAATAGGTATAAAAATTGAAATAGACTATAAAAGTTACTCAACACAATTCCTCACGAACTTTGTCCACTTCAAGCAGCCAGTCCCAGGAAGCAGCAGCTGGTCTTGAACAGCTGATCCTGAAGAGAAAAAAAACAGAAAAAAGGCAGAAAGGCCGAGAGGCCTCTGCAAAACAACAAAAGGCTGAACTAAATATCCCAAACAGAATTCCCCTGGCTCTGACAAAAAGAGTGAAGAAGTAAGAGAGAGAGTGGAAGATCCCTATTCTCCTTAAATATGAAGTGTGATGCTAATGGGATGGATTACTCATATTGATCAGTCTGGATGTCAGTCAAGGTCTGCTCCGTCCATGCCCCACTTTCTCGATGCTGCACACCTGCAGGCAGAGTGCTCAGAATGTCCTTGGCTCTCAGATCAGAGCAATTAAAAACATTAAGTCTATCCAGGGGTGTTATGTCTTGTTCTCGAAGTCCAAATAATGGCTGTGCTAGCTATGAAAAGTTTCTAACTGCATGAACAAAATTAACTCATTTTCAGTCAAACCAGCACAATAGCTCTGAAGGTGTAGATGGAAAGGAATTATTGCAGGAATGTGTTCCTCAAAGAATAATTTCAGTGGAATAGATACCCATATGCAGCTAGTCCCAACTTTCCAGACAATGTTAGATCTACCAATGCTCATGTGCATGAGCATCTTTCAAGGCATCAACTTATTTCCATCTTCACACATGTACAACTGTCATCTTGTGTCTGAGGCAGCTGATGACTGGCATGTGTTCATTTGTCCTATTTCTAGTTCCAAAATTATTTTTTCTTAACCAGATTCATCAGAATCTTTGGAAATCTTGAAGCTCTCTTTAGTCTCAATAAATTATTGAGAGTATTACTTCTTAAATGTAAGAAAAAATGAACAAGATGTCTTTAAAAAACTCCTAGACACTCTATCAGTTTAACTATACTTACAAAAGCATGGTAATGACCTAATATATCATTAAATAATTACATTTAAATGCTGCACTGACCTTGCCAGCCAGTAAATCAAAACAATGGTGAAATTCCTTTTGTTGTCTTTGCTACACCCCAAAACCTGTGAAATAATCTTCTGAGCACTTAGCAAAAGTATGTATCAAGTTGATGTATTTTGGAGCATGAGATGGGGAAAGGAGGTAGGAATTTGTAGATTCCTGCGGACCAAAAAAGGCTCTGCTGAGATCCTCCCTTCCTTTTTTAGAATCGGGTAAATTCAAGAGACCATGGGTTGTGAAGGTTCCATATAAGAAAAAAAGACAAAGTGGCAGTGGGCAGTGCTGTTATTCAGTATAGGCTGCACTTCTTAGTGCCTTCATTGGAAAGGATAAGTTTTATACTAAGATGTGTTGCTTACCATCTTGCCAAATTGTCCTTTTTTTTTGGGGCCGGGGGGTGGGCGGGGCTGGGCAGTGCAACTGATTCAGAGTGCAACAGCTGGCTTTTAAAGTGGAGCATAGAGCAAAAGTGGTTCTGAAGTATTTGTCTGCATATTTCTTAATTTCCTACTCTGATGCATTGTTCTATTTGAGAAGCCTGACAGGCTGAGAAATGTGGATGAGCAGAAGGAACATCAAATAATGAGCTGTCGTTTATGTCATGTGGTTTATAACACCATAACCAGCTGTAGCAGGCAGGCTGAGGGCACCATTCCCAAGTGCCCCTCCCAGTTCTTTTCACTTGTGCTTCATGTGGGCTATTTTTTTGTTGGTTTTAACTGGGCATTGTGTTGTTTAGCCGATATGATGTGTTAGCCAGATTGTGTGTCTAGCTCTGCAGCCTCTTTCTAGATGAATCAAGACCTGTAACTTTACCTACATCTATTAACTGGCATAATCACATAACTGTATTTATTTTGAAATCCACAGTAAGTACATGGAGAAACACTGTAAATTCATTTCTCCAAGAGAATCTTTTGCAGCAGCTGATGAAACCCAAGCTTATACCAGATGAAAAGCTCTTGTGTTATCATTTTCAGTTAATTAAAAAAATAAACCCCAAATCCCTTACAGCGGCAGTTTTATAAACATCGTGTGTGTATGAACGTGTATGTACATGCCCATACAAGTGCTTCACTCTTGTGTTGACAGCTTGTGCCTTTGACAGCAGGCTGGGCATTACCATATGCTTTCAGGTACAAGACTTGATGCAGGGGATAGATGGGGGATTTTTTTTTCTTTGTACTGCAGCTGGAACAAACCAAAAATAAAAGTTTCAGTGTTTGCATCAAAATTATCTTTTTTTTTCTTTTTAAGAAAATATGCCAGTGGTTCTATTTTATCTCCTGGTAGGCAAACAAAACATTTTTCTGGCAATTGGATACCTTAGTAAAATGAACAGTAACTTCATTAAATGTGCCAAATTTGTGTGTGTTCTAAAAGTCAGGAAGCCGGGTTTGCTTGAATAGAAAGGTGTACTGGCAGCTGGGGCTGAACTGCCTCTTGGCACCCACATCTATCTATTAAGCACAGATCCCAGTAAGCTGAAGGATTATTATCTTTCAAAAGTCTTAAACAGCTTCACCGGTGAGTTGGATTTCTTCTGTTTTTGTTTTAAAAAGGCAAAATTAGTTTATTTTGGGTGAAAACTGTTAATAGTGGCAGCCCTGGAAAACTGCAGTCCCTTCGTTCAGCCACAGAACAAGTGATGCCTTGGACCATGGCTGAGACAGCTTCCCCAGTGCTGCTCTCTAGCTTCGCCTTATGGTCCAGTCAGAGGCTTAAACCAGAAGTTCAACATCATTCTGTTCAACTTCATTTTTTCAGCCAGCACTGTTAGATTGCCAGCAAGGAGCTGACTAGTCAGATTTGGGATGGCTGCTTCTGTGATCTGTTGAAGTTATGCCAACAGAAGTCCTTGTGATCTTTCTGTTTCAAGTGAGAAATAATACTGTGGTAAACTCACTCATTTATCAGGACAGCCTTGCTCATTTCATATGAGTAGCCATCAGCTGGGAATGTTTTTCATTCATTTTCCAAAATGGATCCAGCCTAGTGACCTAGTGGAAGGACACAGTGTGTTCCATTACCAGTCCTCTGAATTGTTCAATTGCCTGATGCGGTTTTTCAGTATGCCACTTGCATTACACAAGTCCTGTGTTTGTAGTCTCTCTATTCTTTGCTCAATTCAAAGACCTTTTGGAAAGTTGCTTGTGGGTTTTTGCGTTAATCTTATCCAGAAGTCCGAGTCTGTGAGCTGTAGACTTTCCTGTCAGGCTGGAAGGTGGGGCAGGGTGACTACTTATGAGAGTGGCTGTGATAGTACCTGCAAGGATGCGAAATAACTTTAGCACAAACTAAACTTTGTGGCAAGGTGTTGCATTTTAAAAAAGAGATACTGTTTTTAATAATTCTGCAAGCTTTGTGTTTAAATCTCAGGAAAAAAGGAAGAAGACATAGAATTGTTTAAACAATAACTGTCTTTTAATCATGTTCTCTAGCAACAAAAAACCCAACAACTTATACACAAACCAAAACCCCTTTGATTTCTGTCTATAGAGCACTTGTCATAAAAGTATATATTTTTACTGGAAGCTGTTTTTCGCTCTGTGTTGGTTATTTTTTAATTACACGGGAAAAAGAGTGAAACTTGGCCAGGTAGTTCCAACTTCCTGTTTCTTATTCACTTCGCTAACAGTTCTTTCATCATCTAATACTGTACAGCATTTCAGCTGGAAGCCCTTCAGGGATTTCTTTATATTGAACAACCTTTTTTTCTTCGCTTAAGAAAATACTTGAGAACAAATAACGAGTTCTAGTGACACTAGGTTTTAGTCAATAATGTTATGCTTTTGCCAGCCATCCTATGCCATGCTTAAGGTGGCTGACTTGTAGGTGAAATTGAAGTGGAAAAATAAAAATGTACTTCAGCCAAGTTGTTTTTCCTGTTTCATTTATCTTTTCAGGGTGCCTTAACTAGCTGTAAAGAAGGCAGCCACTGCAGAGCTTTGACTTGGAGCACCATAGAGAAAGAATAAGAAAGTGACTGTCAGGATTTGGAGACTTATGCTCATGTTTCCTACTTTGACTTCTTTCATGTCCCAAGGCCCAGGCAGTCAAAATAGCTCAGAGTTACATTTTCAGTTTCTCAGTCTGAGAACCAAATTACATTAGTAGTCAGGCATCTAATGTGCAAAATTCTTTAGCAAAATATAGCATCTCATACCTCAGCAATATTTGACCTCTCTGGGAAGTCTGGTCTCTCAACTTGGTGGTTAACAGGAGTCTTTCCATATTTCGGAAAGACTTGCTAATCTACAGAGAGTGTTGTGAGATGCTTTATAAAGGTAAACTTTTTTTTTTTTTTTTAATTGATGCCCTTGCATCTTTCAACCTTATTCCTTAGGGAACCAGAGCAAAGGTCAGCAGGACTGGAGTTCCAGTATAGGATAGCTGCAATATGGCTGGTTTTCCAATTCAACCTTTAATTTGCGATTAAAAAAAAATAACATTACCGTCCTTCTAAAAGTTTACAAACTTCTTTGACTATAAAGATGTGCTAGACCAGCAGGGTACCAGTGCATAATTCTCAGCACTCAGAATTTCTTGTAGGACAGAAGTCACAGGGAGATATTGGGTTGCCAAATAGGTCTAGTGACTCTGCTTCTGAGGACCACTTTGTATGGAGCGCAGCTATAAAACTACTGGAACAAACCAGCAGCACCAAAAGAACTTTTTGCATTAAAAACTTACGTTCTCTTCTGTTTCCTCAAATGTGGGAAATCAGATCTTGTAAACAGTCTGTGTGTGGGTGGACAGGGTTAGAAAGCTACTGCTATACAACAGCACGTATTAAATAAATAATGGTATATGGATACATGTACGTATGAGAGCGATCGTCGCTTAGTAGTTGCACAGTTTGAAGGACCTTAGGTGGATTTGATTCTATACATGGCTGCATGTGTGGAAGGGATATACATGAAGTTATCATGCTACTTGGTTTATTGAGCCCCTTATCCCATTGTCTGAAACTGTGATTTGTTATGCTGTGATATGATCCAAAATAGAACCACAACTCACTGTAGCGGGTTCTTTCAATCCTCTGGGAATGTTATTCTGGCTTAAATGCACAAAACTGCAATGTGTAATACAGAACTGCAGCTTATAGATCAACACTGACTCTATTTGTGGGAATGAATGAATACCTCATGTTTGATGTGCTATGGGAGCGTTCACAGATGATTTCTTAAGTTGCAGTACTATATTTTTTCATGCTTTTTCAATGTCATATGTTTTGCTTTTTCTTCTATGTGTAGAATAGGGTGGTATTATACAGGGTTTTTCGCTATAAAAATAGAACGTGAAAAGATTTCTCCCTGGTGACTCTTTTTAATGGTTTCAGAGACTTCTTTCCAGCAAAATTTCAGTCAAGTCTGAAATATACAGGTGAATGCTTCTACACCCATCCACACGTTCCACAGCTATAAAACTTCTTTAACTTGTTCTTCCTGAATGCTTTGCTGGTGTTTTTGTTTCACTTATCTACTCTTATCTATGGTTCCTTCTGACAGCTTTAACCCTTGGACTCAGGTCTGTGAAGATAACTTCTCACAGTCTAGTCTAATAATTACGTGATAGGTGGGAGGCTTCACTTCCATGCTGTTCTTTGCAGTTGTTCATAAATATATAGAATTTTATCACTGATTCAGCCTTTTCTTATGATCCAAATTTTTACCTGAAAATACTGAAATCCCTACAAGTAGATAAATTCCATTCAAAACAAAACAAACAAAAACCCACCACCACCAGCAATAAAACTACAACAAACAAACAAAACCACCACCACCAAGATAAATGTGCATAATAAAGAAATCAGACTCATGCTTATGCTAGCTGCCCTGCTAATACTCTAGTTCTGCTGCACCTTGTCTATGGATTTTATTTATTTATTTACCATGTCTTGATTCAGCAGAGGATGAGGTGCGCAAGGCTGAAAAGAGACCTCCTGAGTCATGGAGTACAGCATTTCTGCAATTGGAGGAAATAAAGTTGCAGGCTTCCCTTTGTAAATTTATCAGTCTTTGTCTCAAATTTAAACAGCTTTTGCTCCTGTAGTTTCCCATTGGGAAGCCATTTAAGAATCTTACTCCTCTGTTTGGGTATCTGCTTCCAATTTCTGAACTAAATTTGTTCATAGCCAGTTCATGCCCATGTGGTTTTGTGCCAACACTGGTCTTTAATAGTTCTTTCCTTTTCTTATAGTCCTCCTATCATCTGACAGGATTCTTGACTTTATCACCTGTTTTTCACCTAAGAAGTGAAGGTAATTAAAACTGTGTTTCTCTTTGCAATGTTCTTCATTACCAGTGTCATTGTGCTTTGTTTTGATAAATTCTTCAGTTTTGAGAACTTTTTAGTCTTTCCAGTCAGTTCTCAGACAGACGCAAGAGAAGGTGGGTGTTTGCATTTTACTAGAGAGTCAGAGAATATGTATAACTTTTTTGTAACTCTAGGGTCAGGAAGGTGAGATGGGAAGGAGGAGAAGGTGATCTTCATGTTTTTGTATCTGTAAAAAGCTTTCACTGGGGACTTTGTGAAGAGTTATGTGGGTCTGAGCATCTGGTGCCCAGGATAAACAGAGGTATTGATCCTGTGGTTTCATCCAGTCCAATTCTCCCATCACTCTGTAAAAACCTGCTTGAAATGAGCCAGCTGATAAAACTATTGGAGGGAGTGCAGCTTGCAAATGAGTTTTTGAGGGCAACTTTCCAGCTCTTTCCTCAGAAGGAATGATGCAAGCGGCTCCCAGAGCCCCAGACAAACGCCTGGGATCTTTCTTCTTTAGAGCATGTGGAGAGTCCCTGAGAAGAGCCGAGTCCGGGGGCTGACAGAAAGATGAAGCCAAAGGCCTATAGTGGGAACCTCCTGCTGTCAGGATCCCACGCTAAGCTGCAGTTGAGGGCAGGCATAGAGGGGAGAGAGAGCTGAGTAAGGTTTGCTGTGACCTTGATATGTTCCCAAGCATCTTCCCTTGCTGGGCAGTGCTCAGTGGCATCATTTACAAGATTCCTCAAATGCTCTTAAACTCAGCAGAAAAAAAAAATATATAGTCTATTCACCATGCTACTGTATGTTATATTACACATATCAGCATTCTACTGATCTTAAAATTATACAATTATGGTTGAGTGTCTCTTATAAGACAGTTTGTTTTGTTTAACCGAGTACATCAAAACCAGGACTTTTTGCACTGAAGTACTGGACTCAGTCAAACTGTGTGAGGTTCAAGATAGAATTTTGGGACAGGAGGCAGAGCCAAAGCAAAAGACCTGGTTCCCGGATTAGAGCAGATGGTAGGTAGTAAGTAGGTAGAGCAGATGGTGTGAGAATAGTCAGCCTTCTGTTTGGATCTATCAGGTGAATACTGTGGTTCTGAGCTCTTCTGAAGTCACTGTCTGTATTTTTCTGTGGATGTTGAGTTATATTTTTTTTTTTTTATTAACAAAGAAATTTAAACACTTTTAACACTTTTCTTTCTTAAATTCCTCCCTGCACACACACACACCCTGTGATGCAAAGACAAAAAAAACCAAACATTTCTCACCCTGTTCTAAGTAGAGCAGCTACATTCTAGGAAGAAGTTGTTTCAATATATTTTTAGAATTCAGCTGGACTTGTAGCTAGGGATAGCTCTACCCAAGCAGTTTTTCCTCTATACCCTGTTTTATTGTCTCCACTGCTTCTGTGGCTAAGAGGTATGCACACACAGATATGGCAGCTTGCTGCATTGAGCACTGCTTGTATTCCCTCTCTGCTGGGAGTTTCCCAAGTCAGATAGTTCTGGAATCCTCCAGAAATGAATTGTGGGGGACTGGTGCAAAAGAACATTTGGTGCTGATTTGCTGATCAGTAATTCAAAGTAACTGTTGTTTCTCTCCTCCAACAGATCAATTTAAATGGTCTTAATCATTAATTGCATGAGGTGCTGATGCTTTCATGACCATAAGTAAATAAATTTTAAATTGCCTTTGTTCGACTGTATGTAAAGGACCAGAACCAGGCTTTTTCTGTTCTCTTCAATCCTGATGATCTCCAAGCAGGAATAATCTAAGCTTATAGGTAAACTGCCCTGCACTTAGTAGATTTTCAGAGCCCAGCATACTCTTCTGTTTTCTGATGAGCTCTGTAGTTACTTATTCATTCTTTGTTTGTTTATAAAATATGAATGGTAATGATTGGCCCAACTTATGGCCCTTACAAAATAGGCTGGTTGAAAATCTTTCCATTTTTGGACTTGGAGTATATCCTTATGCTCTGATTGCCTTTTGTGATGGTCTCCCAAGATGAAGGAAGTGTGATGTTAATTGTATTATACTCATACTGAGGAAAAGGTTCATACAGGACAGGCTGAACTGGAAATAAATGTTGTTTTAAAAAACAACATAGTACCTTCCAACCCCCTCCTCTGGCAAATGTGATACTGAATACATTTAACAGGTTCAAACTTTGAGGGCCTGATGCTAAGCATTCCTTGTGTGTTTTCTTTCATTTCTTAATATATATACACATTTGTGATACACTGAGCATTCTGTGCATGATACTGTAAGTCTCCCTTGCAAATGCAGCTCAGTTATTTGTCTGCAGCCCACAGTTGCCATTAATTCAGAAGGCTGAGGCAAATGACCAAAATTATCCTTTTCCAATGGGGCAACATTTCCCAGAAGGCATACCTGAGAGCTCCTGGGTATATGGCAGCATTAAATCTGGGGAAAAGGGAGTCTCTTTTCAGAAGTAACACAATAGGTGGTTTAAGCAATTAAATGAGGAAGAAGGGTAGGCTGGTCTGAGCAGAAAACAAATACTTTTTAAATCAAAGAGGTCTACATATAATGGATAAGAACCCGATGGTTTCTTTTAAAAGAACAACATCTCCTTTCACAAAATCAAGATGTAGTGTTTTAAATCAAAAGGCTAGTTAAATAGTCAAAAGAATATTATGAAAGTTTTGTTGTTGAAGATGCTTTTGGCTACAATGATATTTTTAGACTGAGTTGTGGTGTGGTGTGATTTTTTTTGGAGGGGGGAGAGGGCAGCAGGTGGTTTCTGATATTAGCAACCTGAAATTTAGATTCCAGGTGATTTTTGACCTTCTATTTATTGGGATCTCTTTCTGGTCTGAATAAGCGCCTTTTGCTAAAAGATCTTTGCTTCTTATCTTTCCTCATTGTGTGTTTGAGCTATATTCATGGGAGCTTTGTACACAACTGACTGCTTTGTCACTTCTGACGTGCTTCCTGGTAACAACACCAAAGGCATTTCATGTTTGTAATGTAAAAGGCAGGATTGCCCTTGACTTATTGACAGTGGTCAATGCCAAGTCTAGAGTCAGAATGGCCACAGCTGTTACCAGGTGCGGAGGTAGGAAAAAATCTCGTGGTGGATCTTATGCAGGACTTTATTTAATGTGTGCTATATGAATCTTACTCCTCTGAAACACAACTGAATTTCACAGTTAGATGAGAAATGGACTGGATCTTTTCATAGTGGCGAAGGAAGGAGTTGGCAGTCAAACAAAGCTGGTGAAAATCTGTTTCTGCTGATATGCTTTAGAACTTTGCTCTATTTGTTATGCAAGATTGAAGTTGAGCTGTTTCAAGATGATTATCTTATTGATCAGTTATGTATGTCTGACATTCAGACTTGCTGTTGCTTGAAAATATTTCTACAAGGAGCACTGAGCTTGCTGTGTGTGCTTAATACATAAGACAGAGATGCAGAATATACATAGACAGCACTGTTAGGTTAGGAAAATGGCTTTAGCCTGGGCATTATTGTGATTTTTTTTTTTTTTTTTTTTTTTTTGATTTTTTTTTCCCCTCTCTTGTGAAGTAGAAATATTGGTAATCCTGAAAATGAACATGTTGCAATTTCAAAATTGTGCAGATGGGTACAATTTCCTTAATTAAGTTCTTTTATAATCAGCATGCAGTTCTGCCTCTGATCTTTTTCTACTCATTACCAAGTCTTAATTTGTAGAGAGTTTCCTTTTTAAGTGGTTTTAAATGAAGTTCAGCTTTCCTGAGTCAGGCTGCAGTGCCGCTTTCTGGGAATTATTTACTGGGTCTTTATCAGCATGAACTATACCCTGCCCAACCTGTTTGAATATAGTCCAGCTCCAGGTGTGTTGTCTAACTAGAGAAGTGAAAATTGATGGTACTTTACACTTTCTTACAAAGGGGTAAATATCTCTTCGTGGCATCTCTGGGCCCAAGCTGTCAGGGAGAGAGATCTGTCTTATCCTAGTGCCTTTGAACAGCCCAAAAGCAGCTCTTCTTCCCTCCCTCTTGTTTTAAATACAAACATAATTATAATTTAATTATGAACACATTCTCTTATGCAGACAGAAATCATGATGAGTAACAGCTGGTACTCCAGTCTTACCTTTCCAATGCAACTTGCAGAAGAAACTATGTATTACTGCACTCTAGTAATTCTTCAAGAGAATAGCAGAGGGACTTGGGAATCCTGACTCCTGGCTGTATTCTTGGCTTTGGGATAAAGTAGAAGGGAATATAGTTTACCAGTTAAAGCAGAGGGTGGGTGACTTGGATTTCTGGTTCATTAGGTATATCCTCTGTGTGGTATGGAAGAGCAGTGTGTGATTCTGAAGACTGACTTGCTACCTAACTTTGAATCACCTAACTCTTGTGGGAGGGATCCAGAACTCAGAGTTGGGGCCAGTACCCTTATTTTGGCTTCTCTGAAAGTCTATTATTTCTCAGTCAGTGAGATTGATTTCTATGTAATCATCTTTTTGGGCGCTGGATTTTTATCAGCCTGTCATCCTGGCCCTATGTATCACAGATGCATAGGGTATTTTCCAAAACTTGACAGTCTTAACTTCCCTGTCTTCTCTTTCTTTCCCTGCAAGAATGGGTAGGCTTAAATTGGTGGACTCAATCCATTGCATTAGGCAGAGTCCCTAGGATGAAAGAAAGATAATACAGTAGTAGGAACAGTGAATGGGTTTGAAAGCTCCCTTCTTAATTAAAAGGGATGAAATCTGTCTCTCACATTATTTTATGTGACAATAAGATTGTGTGTATAGGTTAGGAAATTTTAATAGTTCCATGGAAAACTTTCACTCTTCACTTTTATCTTAGATGGATGTGCTTGTGTACATGCATATACACATACAGATACACAAGCTCTCCTGACTTACAGTTTGTGTACAATTACTGACCTCATCAAATCATGCTGTACAGGAATGTGTTTCTCCTACCTTTCCCTTTCTACCTTAGCTAGAACTTAAGCAGCTGAGTAACCGAAAATAGAACTTTAAGGGTACTTAAAATGCACTCCTTAGTTTTTGAGGTAAAAAAAAAAAAACACCCTAAAAAAACCACAACAACAAACCAAACCAACAAAACCAAACAAACATTAAAAAAAAAAACCAAACCAAACAAAACCACAAAAACAAACTACCACAAAACAAACAGAAAAGCTTCCATAAATCCTGGTGTCTCAGTGTTACTTTTGCTCCCTCACTTGTTTACTTTTGATCTGTCAGGTTGGTGGAATTGGTGCATGAAGCATGTAGAAGGTGACCTGGACAGACCTTTCACTTCTCCATTGGCTTCATATATTCCCATTTCTGTGGACTTATGTTTCATTTTAAGTGTCCTCGCCTCCTCTGTTGCTTTCAAGAATCTTGAACTAGTTTTTTTTCTAGGGGCATCATCTTGCCCCTATGGCATTTTTGTCTTGATCTACCCTCTGCTGAGGTTTTACAAGCATCAGATTCCCTGCCAAGTAGTGGGAAAAGGCTCTTTGAGAGCTCTACCTATGAGCAGTACCACAGCATTTTCAGATGCCTGTACTTGTCTGAAATTTATAGCCTTAACATTTATATTCATCTCATGCATTTTTTTCATCCCTAGACTGTTGTTTCTTGAGTTCCATATTTATCTGGTCCTGACTGACTTTGCCTTTCATTACCTTATGATTTGTCTTTTGTCTTTGGTCTCATTCTCTACTTTCACCTGTCTGTTCTTTTCTAGGGGTTCTCTTTCATCTGAACTTGAATAGGTACTGAGTAACTTGTCCACATTTAACCTTCTGATTGGGCCCTCTTGAAATATTTGTCCTCCCCAAATTTTTGACACTGGTTAGTCTTTAATTATCACCTTTCTTCCTTTTCTTCCCCATTTGACATTTTCCCCAGCTTATGCTTATCTGTTTGTTCATTCAGGCCTCCTTTCTCAACCTGCCATGCAGATGAATAGTATAGATTTTCCAGAAGTTCATACTTCCACTGGAAGAAAATACCCCTTCACGTCACCTTTTGAGACAGTCTTTTCTTAATGCGAGCTCTTAATTCTAAGGCAATCTGTGATACAATAGCTGAGAAATACTGCTTCTTTGATGTCCCACCAGAATGAGTTTGAATAACGAAGAGCTTCTGGGAGCTTGAGTGGATGAATTTACAAAGCTGGATGAATTAAACAGGCACTTGCTCTAGTGAACATCCCTGTAATATAAACAGTAATCTTATTTTTGGCCATTAATTTCTCATCCTGAAATACTTTACAATCAATTAATTTGGTCACATAAGACTTCTCTATGAAATGACATTACTACCACTGTACATAGGCAACACAAGTTGATTCTGTGCCATGACGTGTTCAGTGCTAAATATCTTATAGTCTCCTTTTCTAGCTCTTAGTATGCATGTTAGCTCATGGTGAAATGAAGTTATGGAAAGGAACAGCAACTTACTAGTGTAGTGTATTTGTACTGCTGTTTAGGATGGGAAATACATGATGAACATACAGAGACCTGAGCTAACTTTAATCTGAGGAGCTTAGAAATCAGTTGCAGTAAATCTGTGGTGTCTTGAACTTGAGAACGTTAGCCACCTGTGTAAGTAACCTGACTTCTAAGCAGGCTTAGATGGCCTCTACAAAAAGCTCTGCTGTGATCCCTCTGTGCTGTTTTAGCCAAGAAACTCAAGTTAAAGTTATAATAGAAGGCTGTGGCTTCATGTGCCACAGTCAGACCTCTCATTAAAGCTAGAAATAGCCATAATTTCTCATATAGCAAGTGTGTTTATAAATATCTTTCTGTCCTTTTTTGGGTACATATTTTGTATCTTCATATTTCCTTGTGTTTACTCTGCATGAAGAGTCTCTTGTTCTTCCTGTACCTCAGTTCCTCTGTGTACTTGCATCTGTGCACCTCTTTGTACCTTGAGGCTTCAGAGATGTGATGGGCTATGGTCAATTGTGGCATAACTCCTTTTTATTAGCCTAGTTAGCATTCACCAACACTGATCCCTTCATCTAATGATTCCAGCTGTCTCAGCTTCTTTGTTGACATAGCAGGAAATGTATGGAGGAGGGTTAGATGTAAGTCACTAGAGGTCAGCAGAACAAAGGGGTGTTCTGCAGAAACTTCAGTGATCTAAAGACTGGCAATTGGAAAGCAAAAGATGAAATAACCAGTCTGCTTGTTTGGCTCCAGCTGTACAATTAAAAAGTACAGTAATACAGGCACTATTGTCCTGCAAGTAGAGACTCCAAAACCGATAGTGATAAAGCTGAACTAGCATGGACATAAGAACAGATGTAAATGCCCAACCAGTCCTATGGTCACTATGAAGTAACTTAGAATTTACTACTGGAAAAATGTCATATTGAAATACCGACAATTAGTAAAAACAAACAAACAAACGCCAAACAAACAAACCAACACCAAAACAAACAAACAAAACCCCCTGCATTTATTTTTGGCACTCTTGGTCCATATAGGTGGTTCTTCAGGAAGCAGAATTCAGGATGCACTCAGATGGAGATTAAACCGCTATCAATTTAACCAAATCTTCAGTTGAATGGTTATAGACTAATAAAGCAGCCCATGTTGGAAGGGACCTTGAAAAATCATCTGATCCAGCTTTTATAGGAAAGGGAAGCTAGATGAGGCTATCTAGCACCCTGTCCAATTGCATCCTGAAAACCTCTAGTGGTTGTGACTCTACCACATCCCCAGGGAGGTTGTTCCAGGTTGTTCTCACTATAAAAAACAAACAAACAATCAAAAACAAAACAAACAAGAAACAAAACATAAAAACCCTTCTTTCTTGCATCAGGATGAATAGGCCTTTCCTTTGTATTTAGTGTCTGATTCTGGTAAACTCTAAGGATTACTAATGGGTCTCTAGATGTGTTCTTCTATTCTTCTGGATACCTGTATTCCTGTGCAATTTTTTTTTCTTCACTTTTCATCTCCCTGTGCTAAGAAATCCTTCAAAAGACAAAAACGTCCGTAAGTCTTTACCAAACTCCTGGATGGTCAGAAGCTGCATTTCCCCCTCCCTGTACCACCCCACCTCTGCCTTGCTGTGTTTTTTTTTGGTTTGTTTTTAATGTCTTTCATATCTTCTCCACTGAAGCTGTTCCAAAGCTGCCATCCTCTGTAGAAGCGACATGGAAGTGATGACATGGCAGGGAGAGAGGCATTAAAAATAGCATGACCCAGGGATCATTCCCCTTTTGCTGTGGCATCTGAGCTTGAAAAATGGTCTGGATTCCTTGCAGTCCATAGGCTTCAGAATAAAAAGGAGTTTAGAGGACAAAGCAAATCAAAGTGCTGCTTGTGTGACAGAGATCAATGCAGCAAGCTGGAAAAATGTGGTAAAACTATACTTGTATTTGGAGTTACTCTCAATCCCTTGATAATTTGTTCTTTTTCTCTCTGTACATGTGACTATATGTGTTTAGGAAAGAATATCTGTCATCAGTTTACACTTTTATCTGAACATTTTAGTGGCACTTTAACCCTGATAATGAAGCAGGAGTTTGCAACAGCAGACCTGCAAAATTCATTTAGGTATTTTTTGGTGCATGTTGTTCCTCAGTGTTTGACGCAAGACATAGTATTTTTTTTTTTCTGCTTTCAGTCTAAGCCCAAAAAACCCACCAGAAAATTAAGTCACTAAAGCTGTGTGGCTGGAAACAGTGTTGATTGATAAATAACTGTCATCCTTTAGTTGGTTTGAAAATGAGGAGCTGTAGCTTCAGAGGCCTTTCCTTCCCAGCTTCCTCAGGGTGTGCCAGTCTAATGTTAGAGTTGCTAGCACAGGGCTTAAAACATATCAGCATTTTTTAGTGGTAAGGTTCCATGACGTTTGATTTTTTTTTTTTTTTTTTTTTTTTACTGGGAGTTTATTCCTTGTTCAGAGTTGATAAAAAACATCATTGTCTCTTCTTGCTGCAGAGCATTTGTTAGATGCAATAATTTCTTGTCACTAAAAAGCAAAACCAGCTTTTAATTCTCTGCCTGGAATTCTAGTGGTGCCTGCTGAATGCTGCTGCACTGCCTGAGGCTCCTGTTGTTCAGCTGGTGGGTTAGAAGTTGGAGGGACAGGATGTGGATCCTGTGGCACAGCTTTGTGAAACTGGAGAAGATAGGTTCTGTGTTTTTTTGGGTCATCGAAAATCTTGGATTGGTAGCAAGCAGAGTAGCTGTTCATGTTTCCAGTCTTTTGTTTCATTAGATGGCCTAGAATGCTCTAGAATATAATTGATGTCTGTCAAGGAAGACACATCACAGAAAAGCACTGTTTGTGTTCCAACTGAAGCAGCCAGTGGCTTAGAAGCATAGAGAAGCCGTCCAAGACCCACAGCATTGCTTCAAAGTCTCGGTTGATGCTGTCACATACAGTGAAACGTACATAATCCTCCCTTGTTTTTATCAGAAATGACTGGATTGCATTATGAATGTCAGAAGTCCCAGGTTATTAATACAGATCAGCCAAACTGGATAAGAGCCTGCAGAAGCCTCTTCCATAGTCATCAAATGACCTCACTGTGGTTTTGACTCTGTTGGTGTTCACAAGAACACAGATTCCCAAGATTTCTCTTGGAGGATGGTTGTCCTGCGATAAAAGCATCTGCATATCTTTCAGGGTCTCAGTCTTCATGGTTTAAGCCAATTTTGGTAAACTTACCACTTTTCCTACTTAAAAAAAAAAAAAAAAAAAAAGCTAGAGCTGTTCCTGGAATAATCTATGACTTCATATCAGTGTGACGTGCCAGCATGCACATGCAACGGAAGAGCAGCAAGAAAAATGGCTTTTGCAGCTTGGGTGGTATTTTCTACATGAGAAACATCACTTTCTTCTGACTGCCAAGTTATTGCACTCAGGCTCTAAATCTGTGTTTCATATACAGATAAAAGGTAAGAACTGCATGTGTGCAAACTTGTGTTTCTGCCTTCATCCTGCCCAACCGCCATGTGTATGTCTGAGGATGCCAGTAGGCATGCAATCACATGCTTTTGTCCTGGGATACATGAACACATGCTCATGCCATTCATCACAGATCTGCAAGCTTCCTAGCATGATCCTGTGCATGCACGTCACTGTACAAACCCACAACCACATCCAGCTTGCTCTTCTAAGCAGTGGGAACAGACACTTTTTGTTTTGAACTAATATCATGTATCTGGGACCTTAAACACACTTTGATGTTTTTGCTGGTTCTAAAAATCCTTACTCAGCTGCTGTGCTGTGAAATGTGGCTGTGTGAGAATCTCCTGACTGTGAAATATGAGGATTTTTTTTTTTTTCTCATCAGCAGTGGGATTTTGTGACCTCCAGTTGATATCTGTACAGTACATCTTGTATGTGTGTGCTAGTGAGACAGCACAGTGCCTCCAGGAAATGCATTCTTTTGCAGTGGGCCATATGGGTAGTTTTGCATTTTTATGATGAAGATGGGAAGATAAGATTTGTTACTTGCTTTTTTTCCCATTCTTAAAACTCCTTTATTGCATTCTGTACCTGTACATAGTTGAGGCATCCTAAAAGCATGCCTGAGATAAAGCAGAGCTTAGCCCCTTAACTGGCATTTGCAACAGACTGCTAGATATCTTTTGAGGTGTCTTCCCTGTTTAGAAAGACTAGCTTTACAGTCTTGGCTATTGTTAAAAAAATTAATAGCAAACATACAAGCCTAACCTCAACAGGCAGGGATTTGGAGGCTAAAGTAGTTTTCAACTGTATCAAGATGGGGCTGAAGCAAATATATTAAAAAAAAAAAAAAAAAAACAAAACCCAAACCAAACAAGTAGTCTTCTATACAAGCACATGCAGGCACTAGTCCTGTGTTTCTGGCATGCAGAGATACTGGGATATCAAAAAGAAAATGATAGGCTTCTATTGCTTTAGATAAAGGAATAACTTGGTGAGTTATTTCTTCCTACTCAAACGAATCCAGGTGCTGAAGGGAGAGAAATGTTCACATGGTAAGCCACTATGTTTCAGTAGGAACTGGGCAGGTTATGTGGAAACTTGGACAGTCTTCCTCAAACTCAGGGGAAGTAATTAGTACTGTAATAGTGCAGAAGGCTGTTTCTGGCCTGTGTCTTACAGATATTACCAACTATCACTTAAAGAGATATGGAAAAGGACTGCTGCATAGCAGATGATATAGAGAGGATTGTGCTATACTAACTTTGAGAGGAAAACATGTGAGATCTTTGCTACTTCTGAAGTCTTCTTGCCTGACAGCCAGCTGCCCACCTTAAGCATACACCTGTGTAATTTGAGGGCTATTTTGTTCTTTGATCATTATTTAAGCCCCATTTCATCCTCCTTTTTTTCAAGTACATTCTTCACAGAGGAACTGCTGCTCCAAACTGACAATCAGGCTCTCAATCTCCCACTTAAATTTGACTGTGAATGAGAACTAAACAAAAACCTTTATTTTGGTGTCCTTGCTCTCCTATCCATGTCCCAGATGGTATTTTGCTGTCGTTATGCTTACAGGAGCAGTGCTTAAATCTGTCTCTAGCTACCTGGAAAAATGAGCTTTCTGTGGCTGCATTTTTTTTTCTTCAACTTTGTAAAGGGAATCTTTTCAAAGTGGGCATGAAGTGAACACAGAAAACCAGAACTCCTAGTTCTCTAGGACATCCCTGTTTTCCTCATTGAGAGATTTTTATTACAGTTGATAATCCAGGACATTTCTCGAGACATTCACAAGTTATTTGTACAGCCAAGTACAATGTTCTTCTCTGTGTTTTCTTTAACCCCTCCCTGGTTTCACTGTACCTTCTTTTCCTTCTGACTGTGGTGGGGCCCCTTATTTCAAGACCTTGCTTTGGCACCAACTTCAACAGAAATCAATATTAAATTGGTACAGAAACAGCAAGGTTAGAAAGTCCTGTTACAGTAGCAGAATGTAGCAGTTTAACAACTTTTGTGCCAAGAGGGACAAAATAATCATTTCAGCTGGAATCTCCTCTCTAATGGAAGCCAATGCATACTCCCCTGCATTCCTTGCACAAGTAACCTGCCAGTTCCAAGGGTAACTGTCCCTGCTTTCAACTTCTGATCAACTTACATCTTGAAGAATAATGACTTTGGCAAGGAAAATAGAAAAGCATTATGCTAAGGATGAGCTAAACTTCATGGTGTTACATCCTCTTCATCCTGTACAAATCACACAGTTTAAGATTCCCATATTTCATACTTATTGGTAGAGATAATGTTTCTTACCCTGTGTTCTGGAGCCATTCAACATAATTCCAGTCTAAGGGAAACATCTTCTATTTTGACACTTCTTTTTTTTTTTTTTTTTGCTTTCCAAGATGATGGAGAGGACATATTCTTCCTGATTCCTATCACAGGTTATCTTACACCCTGAAGACTACAAATATAGTGGGTGGTTTGTGTTGTTGTTTTGTGTTTGTTTTTTGTTTTTGTTTTTGTTTTTTTTTTGCTAGGTACAGTGTCTATCTCATGGCTATAGATAGTTGTCTTTTCCACTTTATACCAGTAGTGCATAAAAGACGTCTTTGGCCCTGGAAATACTTGTGTGTGTGTGGAGATCACGAAGAGTTTGTACCAGGCACAATGGAGGAGCCTACTTGCTGTTTCGGAGAGAAGAAACTGCATCATTACTAAGTGAAACTTAATGGGATTCACAAGACTAGAAGTACCAGAGTGCTTAGATTTGTTCAAAAGCAAAGTAGAGGAAGAGACCATATAATTCTCAGAACATTGAATAGGGCTTATGACCAGCCTGGAAAATGAAAAGAATCACCTGAACAAGACAAAAAGAAAGCTACTGGGTTCAAGTGCTATTAAGGTGAACAAAATAATTACATCATAAAAATTAGTGGGAGCAGTACCTGGTAGTTGCGTCTTAATGACTACAGGCAATTTTGAGTCAAGTTCTTGGCTTGTGTGCTGCTTGCATCCCTTTGGAGGCCAAGAGCACCTTTGAAATACTAAGAAAATCCTGCTGAAGGGAAACATTGCTATGACTGAACAAAGAGTTTGGACAAAGGCATCAAACTTGTAGCTATTTCTTAGCTTTGTGGTAGTGTAGATGTTTTCTGGTTGCCTCAGCCACAAGTACTTACTAGGCTGGAAAGAAAATTATGTTTGAGCAGAATTCTTAAGTGTTTTCCTTGCAATGTTTGAGAGTCACAGCTATATAGACCATGTGAACTCCAATTTGGTTAATCCACCAGTGGATGTTTGTTGAGATATAGAAAGAAGTCTTGTGGTGAAGCCTGTATCCTACATATTCAAGGCTGGTTTGCATTTATACAAAGGCTGGAAACATTTTAGAAGCACTCGAGTAAAATGAAATTGGTAGTCTGATCCATTTTTGTCTTTGGTGTGTTGTGGTTTTTTTTTTTTTTTTTTAAGCTCACTGCTTCATCCCAATCTCCTGCCTCTCACAGGAAAGGGAAAAAACAAACAAACAAACAAAAAACTAACACCACACACAAAAACCCTAAACAACCCTGTCTTGACTACTTGGATCTGGTTTCTCCTTTCACATTCAGAAGCTGTAGTGCCCCATACTAGAAGACTTGCTGCAGTCACTATAACTGAGCAGTCCTACCACACCATTATACATATTACTGGGTGAAATTCTACAACCTCTTTCAGTGATGGACAAGTTCTGAGTTTTGGGGTAGCACTTGCAGAGGCAAACTTTCATTGCTGCTGTTCAGTATGGTGGAGATCACAGGATGTTTTTATTGTTGTGGCCTTTGGACGCTTCTGTGAAAACCAATGAAACAATGAAGAACGAGGAATAAACAAACAAACAAACAAAAACAAGAAGTATTCTGCATTACACAGTTAATGTAAAGGAAACTGCTTTTCCAAAAATGGAGCTGATCTTGAAAGCAGGAAACTTAGATTCTATTTGTAGCTCTACAAATCCTGCTCTGTATAGTTGTATTTTTTTTTTTTTTTTCATCTGTGAAACAGGGGAAAGAACTTTAAGCCCTGACCTGAGACTAAATTCACTGATGCTAATAAAGCACTGATCATTGGGTGAGGAGGGTTCAGGTGGAAAGCTTGATTCAGAATTTGAGTGGCTATCAAACATGATTTGAGGAAGTGTCTTTGGCTATTAAAACACATCTCATGGCCTTTTGTAGATAAGAGTCAGGAAAAAAAATCAAAACAAAACAAAATGAAAACCAAACACAATTATACCATACAGTTGACAGTTGTTTCCACCTCTATGAGAGACAGTGAATGAGGAGTTATTAGGTGAGATTCTGCAGTTTACATTCTGCAAGAGGTCAGGTTTGATGATTGTAATGGTCCAGTTTGACCTATGTCTTACAGGAATATCTTTCCATGGGGTGCTGGGGAATGTGTGCGGTGCATTTATCTTAAAGCATGAAGCTTAGGGCTGAGCTAATGTATGAAAAAAGTCATTTCCTGAACATTAATGAGAACAGCACTTGCAGGGGACCTTTAGATTAGGCTTGAGGAGGGAGAATGGGCTTTTGCAAGGGGGACTGATCCATAGGGAGGAAGTATAACCTTTTTTTATGTGCCTGGCTTTTCTCTGCCATCTGTATTAGTGTTTAGATTTTTTTGAATGGAGGACCAACTTGTGGCATAAATCCTTGTGTATGTCAAAATTGTAACCAATAACTGGCAGTGCTAGTCTTGTTTGGTGAACTTGGTGCCTAGTACTTCGTATGAACTGGATGGGTTCTTCCCATTATCTGTGTATTCACCATGATACCATTCTGGGTGATCTGATTAGCAGTGTTTTGGGAAGGTGTTGCTATGACTATGTGATCACAATCAATGGCAAACTCATCCCTCTAAGGTGAATGATGGCTGTAACTGAGAATGCACAGCAAGGATAGGAAAATATATTCAAGGTCAGATGATTTCTGACACTTTCTCTGGGCTTGATGCCTGGCCATAGAAGATGTTGCCAATGCAGATTTGACTGTTATTCTTTGTACCTAAGCTCTAAAGAGGACCAAAAGGAGAAGCTGCCACTTATCCAAGGGACTTTCAGTATAAACAAGCTGTGGATCTGATACAGGAGAATTTGTAGGAACAGTAGTAGTTTAAGAAGAAAAAGCAGGACTGGGGTTGTCTTTTATGCAAGAGATGTTAACACTGTTTTACTGCTTGGAGAGGGAAAGGTCCAGGGTTTCATGAGCCTTATCCAAGGCTGGACAAGGCATTATTGTGTTTTCCCCAAACACTTTCTATCTAAGATGACTGTCCTGGCACATGATTGTTCCAACACATTGCTTTGGTGGAATAGAGGGTTTAGCTCCAAGGTAAACACTTTCTGGCTTCCAGTTTCCTGGAGAAAATGTTTTCCATTCAGTACTGAATTGCAGCTTACCCCTAAGTTCTTTAGGAAGGTGGAAGTGAATATTGTGCCAGTCTCATTTCCCAGGACTGAAGGCAGACATGCCACAAATGAATCCCTACCCCATCTTTTCAAACATACAGCCCTCTGACTGTAGAAGTCAGGGACAAATTAAGCCTGAGTAGCTTCATTCTGGAATGTGCAACAGGGCAAGGCATGCAAACATAAGCATAACTTCATCCACGGACAGACTCAAGATATAATGTTGTGCCTCTGCTCTCTCTGCAAGGTCTTTTGAAAGACTAATGTCCTTGCGTCAGAGAAAGATGGTGGTCAGGGATGATGTGATACAGGAAAGCAGTGAGGCTTTCTGCTTGTTTTTGAACCTGTACCTGTTCCTCTAGTGACATTATGTACTTGCTCTGTGCTTGCCCAGTAGTTTTAGGATGTCTGCAGCAGTGAGCTTTTGAATTGTCTTAGTATCTGCCAGTGGTGGACAATCCAGAATTTCAGTGGTTACCATGAAAACATACGACGTGAAAGGCAATGAATTACTGTAATACTTGAAGGTGCACTCCTGTAGGAGAATCCACCAGAAGTGTGTGCAGGATGCCTTGTGTAGGGTTGTTAGAAAGTGATTAAATAAAGAATATTTCCATTTGAAAAATTAGAGAAATACAAGTAAGGGAGCCAGATGTTGTTTCTGCTGACACTTGCTGAACAACAATGAATCCAACAGTGGTTTTCTTAACACCATCTGCCACTGCATTTTCAGAAATGAAATGGTCCTGGGCTACTGTAACTGTTCCAGCATATATAATCTAACTGAGGCGAATAAATGTCCTGGTTTCCTCAGTCACTGTATGGATCTCCCTTGTACTTATCTTTGCCTGGGTCTCTACTTGTGTACCATCATATAGTGCTGGTGTTGGACAGCTTATTCTATTCACTTTTCTCCTCTGCAAAATCTCACTTCATAAAACCGGTCGAAGAATGTTAACAAGGGATGCTTCTGTGACAGCTGTGTGATATGCTGCTATCTTGCATGTGAGGAGTATATATGAAGTCCTCCAAAGTTTATGTAGAAACAGTCCATGCGCCTTGTGAAGACACAGGGGAATTGTGTTATAAGCTTCACTTTGCAGGAAAAGCAGGATCTAAGTCCAGGCTTCACTTGTGCCTTGCTGACTTTCTGTTCCTCTCAAAGCTTTCATCATCATAATAGCTAAAGGATGTTTTAACTGGAAATTTTGGTCTGTCATTACTAAGCAATTCCTGGGTAGAGCTATAGGAGCTATAGCCTGAGAAGAGATGAAGGAAAATAGCGTCTAGCAAGAATAGCAGAACACATTTTCATTATAACACAATGTGTTTCTTTTGTAATTGGACCAGAATACAAACAGATGTGTTCTTGGATGTCTGCTGTTCAGACCCAGAAAAACGTGGCACTAATCAGAAAACACTGATAAGTGCCTCTATGCTATCTAAAAATGCTTTTGAGTCACTCTTGTATTTACTTTGAGTGAATCTAGGTATTGTAAAATCTTTCAGTGCAATCTTACAGAAAGTTGGGGTTGGATAGTCCAGGGTTAGTTGTTTAGGGAGATGGTGAGAAGTGCGCGTGGCTTTGACACAGGCACGTAAGATGTATCTTATAAGCCTGCTGGCCACAGGAGAATTTCTGTGGGTAAATAAGATTTCTGTCTTAAGGGCTGTCCGTGTGGCCCCTTTCACCAGCACTAATTCCACTTAGATTAACTGAACAGCATGAATATGGGTCAAAGCTTGGATTGTTGGGAGAATGAGTTCCTGCTCACAAACTGCTTCCCACAGAAGTACTTTTTGGCAGCTGAGACCATAATGCTCACGCTCTTCACAATAACCCACTTTGAAATGTATTTAGAGAGGGGTCTTGGCAGTCTACTTGCTGCTTTTTCATACAAAGCGCAGACTCTGGTCTGTAATCCCACTCAGCATGTCAAGGCATTTGCTGCTGGCCCATCATCTTCTCTGACTTTATGTAGCACAAGGCAAGGCATCTGAATTTGGATTACAACAGTAACCACTTGGGGTAGTATTTTCCTCCTCCCTCCTAGCAAGAGTAGAGAAACTATTCTTTGAAGTGCTACATTATTTCTTACAGAAAAAGCTGCTGGCTTGTTTCTGTAAACACTGTGACTTAAGTGTGAGTGGTGAAGGGAGATACAGAGACAGAAGGGAAGAAACTAATTTCATGGTGTCCCTGGGTCACATGTGACCATGGTTCTAGTGGAAATAGCTTTTTGTTTTTCTTTCTGCTTTGCCTGCTCTGCTGGTGTAGAAGCTCAGCATTGCACTCAGTCATTCCTGAATCTGCAACTAGTTTGGCTGCCTCCTATTATGTCAGGATTCCTTATTGGAGAAATATAAAACAGCCATAAATGGCCTGCTTCATTAAGTGGTTCTAAGGTACCATGTGAATTAAAACACACACCACCCCCACCACCCCCCCCCCCAACAAAAACAACCTACCAACCCCAAAAACCAAACCACTAAAAATGTTTGCCTGAAGTGATATTGAGAGCCCAATTTCTTCTGATATGTTCACAGACTCACAGAATGTTAGGGATCGGAAGGGACCTTAAAAGATCGTCTAGTCCAATCCCCTTGCCAGAGCAGGAACACCCAGATGAGGTTACACAGGAATGTGTCCAGGCAGGTTTTGAATGTCTCTGCAGGAGGAGACTCCACAACCTCCCTGGGCAGCCTGTTCCAGTGTCTGTTACCCTCACTGAGAAGAAGTTTCTTCTCAAATTTGAGTGGAATCTCTTGTGTTGCAGTTCCTAAGTTTTTCCCAAATTCACTTATACTATCAACAAAGAGAAATGTCTTTGAACCAGACCTGGGGGTGTTTTAAGCACAGACTACCCTAAGCAGACTAGAAGTATGGGTTAGAGGCTAGAACCTGCCCACCCTGCAGTAAGAACAGAGTTAAGATTGTTTCAGTGTCACTGGTTGCTCCATTGTCTGCCAATTGTCTCTTTCCTTTCCCTCTGGATAGACAATTTTTGACAATTGACTAGGAAATGAGTATAAGTCTTCACAACACCAAAAACTGCCAGTTTAGATTGTGATGGTAGACTACGAGGACACAGTAATGTAGGCATAGTTTTGATGAGAAGATGGAGGTTTACATATATATTTCTGGGGTTAGTACTGCAGTACAGAAATAGGGGAGACAATGGAACAATTTGCTGGAGCTAAGGGCCTCGTGAACAAAGAATGCAAGGCAAGTGTTCGCTGCTTGCCTCTGCTACTGACTTGAGTTTGGACAACTCTCCCAATCACATTCTGCTTGCATGTACATTTCTCCCCTGCCACACACACTTTTGTAGTTTAAAAACATTGAGTCTTTATCAAGCAGCTTAATATTGAACTGGACAGAGCAAAAGAAGATGGATGCACTTTTGACTAAATGGTGAACGCCTCACTTTTTTTCCTGGTCTCATGATAGCGAGAAGCGTCCTCCCATCCTCTGCCCCCTTTAATTCAGTGATACAAAGCAGGGTGCCTACGATGGAAGTGCACAGGCTCCAATGTGCTTTAGAATCCTGCCTTCTAAGCAGTGCAAACACAGAAGTCCTACATACCTGAAGAAGTTTTGTTTGCTTGTTTAAGTATATGCAGAAATGCTGACAGTTGATTGGGCTGCACACAGTAACACTTGCAAAGGGATTCCTGACAGTTATAAGAAATTGGGTATGGAGAGTTGTTCTAAAAGTCTGAATGGTCTGCGTGCCCAGAAGATGAGCAATCTTATAAAATCATGTATTTCCTATGCATGGCTGTAAAACACTTTGGGATCATTAAAGGACAAATATTTTGGGACTAATTTTGTTTTGCTTTCTTTATGAGAGTAGACTCTTTTCTCTTTTGAAGACTTCTCCTGCTTTTTCGAGACCACCGTACTAGCAACTTGCTTCAGTATTTTCACATCTTTCTCCTTATGAATGCAGGAAGCACAAAATATTCTCCTGGCATTTGAGCTGCAGTTATTTTGAGTGGCTCCAAACAGAGGGAAATGTGTTTCTGCGGTAGTTGCTGCAGAGAAAGAATTTTGCTGAAATGTCTCTCCCCCACCGCCCTTTGGTGGCTGCAGAAAAGAAGCCAGTGTTTGAGGCCCCAGCTCTGTGCATCTGCTGGATCAGTTTAGGCCAATTTGCCTCCCCTCCCCTTCCCCTCTTTCCATTAGCAAACTAGATATAAAACAGAAGCCATTGGATAAATAGGAAAAATGTGTAGCAGAGGAAGCCCTTGTGATTAGGGAGCTGTTAACCAGTTATTTCATGTCCGGCTTTCAGTGTATTTATAAAAATGATGCTATTCAGTGACACGTCGAATTACTATAAATGGCATTGGCTCAGTTGCTTTCTCATGGAAGCCAACTTGCACTGTATTTTTAACTTGGGCCCACTGATTATTTTTAAAGCTAGTGTACTATTTGTTAAAGTGGCTATAAAATGGTTGGCAAAGTGTGGGCAATATACATCAAATTTTCTCACACCCTGTCTTGCCAGTGCACTCCAGAGTCCTGCAAAAGCACGCTGGGAAAGAGCAGCTCAATCAGTGTCTGTCCATTCACTGCTTGGCTGTTCTGAGGAGATGGCTGATTGATGTAATTAGTGGCAGCTGCAGTGTTTAGTTTTGTGATGTGGAAGCTTGTCCATTAGAAGCTGGCCCAAAACCCAGTTAACTCCTCCTCCCCCCCTTTTTTCCATTGATTGCCAGTGGCTGTCACATCATTACATGTATTTATAATGTCCTTGTTGAGACTTCACTGTGTGCACATGGTTTAAATCAATGGCTTCTCAAACAGAGGGACCAAAAGCACCAGTACCCTCTACCTACTTCCAACAATGTGCTTGTAAACTTCAGGGACAGGGAAAAAGAAAAATACAGCTCATGGAAAAGAGCCAGGGTGTTCTGAGTCTACAGTTCGTACTATGCTTTGGATAAGAGGTAAGTCTTGCATCATGGTCTAAATATGGTGAGTCTTAGGCTTCCACACATTTCTTCTGAAATGAACTTCACAGAACAGAAAATGTTCTGCGTGGCATTGCGGTACCTGAGGCAGGTTCTCAAAGCTGTCCTTGTCATACTGAGGCATTTGGCAGGTCTAGTCCACTTGATGAAGAGTGGCTAGTAACTAACACCTAGAAGTAGGGAAGAAGACCATTGCAAGCCTGGGACACAGGTCTTAACTCCCTTGCTTTAATTAAGGGGTAGATTACATCTGTCATTGCACTTGCTGAGGTTTCCAGATAGTCTGCAGGGCTTTCACTGTAAGTAAATGAGATGCCTGTGGGATATTGTACCCAATTGTATTAAAGACAACTCTAGCCTGGGTTGCAGCTTGGAGAAGAGAATCTTATGCAAGTGCTGGGGACCCATTTATATGCTAATTAAATCCCAAATGGCAAGTGTTCATTCAGTGGCACAATATTCTGGCTTCCTGTTATATTCCCTCAAGGATCAATGCCTGCAAGGTAGCTCTACTGTGCAAAAAATGGCAACACTTGATATCTAGGTTGAACTGGCCAGACAACAAAATATTGTCCAGCACAGTGATTTTAGGAGTGGGACAAATACCCTATATGAGATCGGTATAGCTTTCCCTTCTTTGCTTTCTCTGATTCTGAGAGATCCATTGCATCAAAGAAAATGTCACTTTTAAAGCATTCAGCCTGTCTCTGGTAGCCATCCAGTTTGTGTATCTCAAGAGATCCTTCTTCATAATATTTACATTTAATATTCTGATTGGAATGGAGAAGACAGCATTTGTTCGTACATTGCTGGGGTAAGAAATAGAGAGTTTTTAGTCATACCAGAGGATAGCATATTTGCTAGTAGGCTGTTTGCTAGCCTGGAAGTGTTGGAACCTACTTAAATGAAAAGAAGTCTCTCTTGGCTGAGATTTGATAGCAGATGCATTTGTGATGTCACCTATGATTATTCAAGTATTGTCATTTAAGTGATTGAAATATAATTAAGAATAATTGAAATGAATTAATTTTGACCTATCTCTAGTTTTATTGCTACTGTAGTTGACAGCAGAATTTAGTCCTTACAACCATCTAATGAGGAAATGGCTTTGCCTTGTCCATATCTCAATTTCATCATCTGCATGATGAAGGGATAATTACATTGTTTCGAAATTTTGTTTACTAAAGAAATGAAATTATTTTTGTGATTTTGTGATTTTTTTTCCTTGCTTATTGTGTTTATTTGTTTAGTTGCTAATTCCCTGGATTTAGTAACTTTATGACTGTAAGATCCTCCAGTATTTCTCTTAG
The DNA here is from genome assembly GCF_037038585.1 of Patagioenas fasciata. Classification (NCBI taxonomy): domain Eukaryota; kingdom Metazoa; phylum Chordata; class Aves; order Columbiformes; family Columbidae; genus Patagioenas; species Patagioenas fasciata. The sequence goes on along the minus strand of NC_092522.1, from coordinate 36,825,665 downwards.
GTAACAGAAGTATAACGAAGAGAAAAGAAGATAAAATAAAGTCAAACCATACTTGGTTCAGCATCCTGTTTGCAGCCCAGCATGATTGCACTGGGATCCTGCTGATGGAATGTCCTGACATTATGGTGTTTATTTCCACCACAACCCTGAAATGTAAACAGGACGTCATTGGATGCTAATCCAAAGGACAGGAAACGACTGAGAATCCTGGACTCTTGGACTATTGGTAGGGCACAAGGAAAGGAATTTTATGGGAGGATTGGCATATGGTACCAACTGTACACTGGATCACGCGTCAGAGGGAGTGTTTTCAGGAAAGGTATCTGATGTATGTTTATAGGGAGAAACAAAACATAGCACTAGTGTCAGAGGAAGTGCATGGATATATGCAGCAACTTGCACATTTGACAAATTAGGATGCTCTAAGCATCCCATCCTAACAGGATGAAAGACAGAGTTTGCCTTGAGCTTGAAATGTATACAGAATAAATGGCAGCTTATCACTGTGGTATTTATTTTCCCTTGTGCCTTATAATGCAAGAGTGAATTCAGCTGAGAAACATGAAAGTAGCAGAGAGGGGGCCACGAAGCAAATTGTGCTCCAGCCGTAAGGCCCAGAGGGCATGAATGGGGTGTGGCACAGTCAGGAAAATGTTGGTTTAAGTGGTTTGATGCACTAGAAAGCCAGCTGTGTTTCTCTTAGGCAGGCCTATCTGGGGAAGAGGGAGATGAACCACAATAAAGCTATTGCCACATGCTATGAGATACCTGAGACTTGTGTTGCTGGAAAGAGGGTTGCACCCCACTTTTATCCTACTAGAAAATTTTGACTCTTCCAAGGAGCAGCTGCTAATGCCTCCTCTGTCATACCCCTTGTAGCAACAAAGACTGAGCTGTGTTTTAATGAATATAAAGGGGGTCCTTTATTGAAGTTGCTAAATGCATACAGACCCTGTAATTCACACTGGCTCTCTAGCTTCCAGACTGGCTGACTGCTGCCTGATGTTGCCACACAAGGTCTCCCTAAGTCTTGGTCTGGCGTCTGTAGCAAGAAAAGAACCAGCTAAGGAGAAAATGAATCAAGCATTCTGTTTTGTGAGTGTGCACTGCTTTTTCTAGTAACTTGCCACACACTCTGCTGGATGCATTTTACAGAAAGGTATAATTTTATGGTCAGCATCTTCTGACTGTTTTTGTGAGCATCTTGCTGACACGGTTGTCAGTTTTGATACTTTTGAACAAAGTGCTCTGAATTGTGCCTCTGCTATGCTGCTTGGGCTGGGTTTCCATCCAGGTCTGAAAATGGAAATTTATTACTTGGAACTGGTTTTTAAAGGTGAATCTGACACCGGTTTCTTATTACTTACCAAGTCCTGAGGGCAGAGTCACATTCCTGATGCTGCTGTAGGTGTTAATGATTTCATCAACTCAAAAAGCACAGAGCCCTGAACTCTGCTCTTGGCAACTGGTAAAGAAGGGAAACTGACTTTCAAATATTTTGTTTTTAAAGTTGTTTTTCTTTTATGGTGCTTACGTTAGCAAACTGGAATTTGTGGGACAGACTTACAATTGGAACTAAGAGAATTTGTTGACTACTTAGTTCTTAGAAATCAAATTGATAGTAAAGCCTCAGTAGGCCGCTGAAACTGGTCTTGCCAAGCACCTCTTGAGTTGCAAAAGAACAAGAATCTATGAGTGGGCCTGCTGTGGGTGCAGGCCTAAGAGTTTCATTTGCTTGGTATGTTTTCTATGCCTCAAAATAATCAGAAAGGATACTATTAGGCAGAGCCCAAGATTTTTTTCTATATTGCTTTCAATTGCATGGAAATAGCTCAAAAACCTTGCTCTAAATCTGGAGAGATTCCAGGATATGGTTTTGGTTTGTTTTTAGAATAGCTTCTGTCTTGTTTTGTGCAGGAAAATGGCATTGTGAACAATGACCAGGATTTAAAATCAAAATTAACTGGCATTATGCTGGACTCTGCAGCGTACTTGCTGTACGATCTGAAGCATACCATCATTCTCTTCATACCTGTATTGTGATATCTTTGTGCGTTGCCACGAAATGTAACTTCTTCTGTTTTATACTTGAATAACTCCTTCAATCCTAGAGCTAGTTGCTTTTCAAGTGACCATTGTACACATGACAGACTGCTGCAGAGGTAGTAAATGGAAGGTTGTGGAACTTAACATTGGTTAATCCCAGGTATTGATGGATGAGACTCAAAAGCTTATCCTGTAATTATTTATAGAAGTGCTTAAAAGGTGACTTGTTGACCACCATTTATAATTAGCTATAAAGAGAAGATTTGACGATAGCATTCTTCAACCTAGGAAAAGTAATTCGGGGCCCAGGCTCTGGGAGTTGAAACTTGGCAGATGAAGCACAAATTTCTAAAGTGAGAGACAGTTTACTTAGGGCTGTAGTAAGTTTTCTACTGCTGGAAGTCTTTAAATCAAATGAGATGTCTACTGAAAAGTTACATTCTACTTCAGGCAGGAATTAATTTATGGCAATCCTGTGGCTCGTGCTATGCATGAGGTCAGAGTAGCTGATTGGTACGACCTTTTCAGCTTTGTAGTTCATAAGACTGGCTATCAGATTAGTGAGTGTAAGTCTCACTGAGGCCAGAAGCCAAATAAACCCAAGGCCAGAGTTTTACTCTGCCATCTTTTGCATCCTTCATACTTCCAGCCTGTATTCACTTGTTGCCCAACTAACACAGGGAAATATCCTCCTGAATTGCTTTTATCTTCTAATTGCTGCATGATACCACTTAGCTTGCTATGTTCAGTACCTTCCACATATGCCTTAAAATTGTGGGATGTTTCCTTTTTGTTTTGCTTAGTTTTCTTGAGATGAAAATTGAGCAGTGAGAAGGTTTGAGTAGATCTAAAAGGCTACCAAGTTGTGGACACAGTTGGATAGTCCTGTTCTACTGTCTCTTTGGCAGTGATTGATACAGGGTATTCAGATGTATTCGTATTTATGATTTTTTTTTTTTCTCCTAAGCATGGTACCATTCAAAATTGCTCAGCACAAGATGAGATCCTTCACTGCTGAGTTGCTGTCTTATCTTTGCACACTTGTCCAGCAAGTCAGATGGAGATCCAATGTTAGTTTTCCTCCCTGTACATTATGGCACAAGGCAACTGGCCCAGTGGGTCTTGTTCATTCCATTTCCTACTGATGTACTGTACTACCTGTTCAGAAGCGATGAAGCAGCTCAGGAGTAAAGTAGAACTCCATGTTTCTGACCAAAGTAGCAGCTAAATGGTTGTTGTTGCTGAAGGACTGCAGCTGGTAGTAGCCTACAGGTGTGGAAGTTGGAGAGGATAATCTCTTGGCTCTTTGAATGACTGTTCTGAGAAGACTAGATCTTGGAAAATGTTCATCTCCCTTACTGCCACTGGTGGTTAGACTTTCGAAAGAGCTCAGTAGGTCTCATGCAGACTTTTCCACTAAGATGTTCTCATGAAAAGGCCTGTTCTCAGAATTGCCAAAATTTGTAGAAAACACAGTTTCCCAAATGTTTCCACATTCTTATGAGAGCTCGATATTTCAAAATTTGTGATAAATCACACCAGAAACATGTATTTATTTGAAAGTATTTCCTTCTGCCTTTTTTTTTTTTTCATGCTGCTGGATGCTATGTAATCAATGGTGATAGATTTTTCTAAACTATTTTCTTTATTCAATTTATTTCTATTGGATTCAATAAAAGGGGAAAATATACTGGTGAAAGTGGAAATGTGTTTTCTTTTTCTATTCCTTAAAAAAACATCTCTACAGGCATATATAGAATTTCTAATACTAAAGTAGCTTGCTTCTTTTCCAAATGACCTTTTTCTTTTTCAAGGCAGTTATTTTCCCTTTTGATGAGCTCTGCTCAATAAGCTGCAGTTTTTGGAAATTTGTCTCCTGTTTTGAACTGAAATGAAAGCTGGATCATTTTTTAAAAATCTGATCTTGATGCCAAGGGCCAAACTATTTAAAATTGAATTCTAATTATTGAAATTCAAGTGTGTAGTGAATTTGTCATGTCCACATGGCAAATGAAGTCTGCAGGTTGTGTATAATCATCTTCTTGCAAATGGCAGTGGTGAAGCGTGCTAGGCTGCAGAGCAGACTGATAAGATCAGTGCATTTAGAGAGAGGATTTCCTGCATTTCCCCTCAATAGTAAAATTTTCCTTTTATGGCATGTAGTTGAATGGAAAAACCATCAACTAATTGAGATGTTCTCTTCAATTAATTCCTCTTTTCAATGAATGCCATGAAGGACCACATACAACTTGGAGAGGCCAGGCTAGCTGTCTTTGCAGGCATCATTTCAGGTATGCCTTTAGAACTGTGTTGTACCAAATCTTTCTTACTCTTCAGGGACTAATTCCATGAGGATACAACTTGGACATGATTAGATAAGCTCAGCTATTGCATGTGATAGGCCTGGCCCTAAGGGACGTTGAACAATTTTGCTGGAAGGAATCTTACGCTCAGCATCTCTCAAGTGTAGTGTAGCAGGTGAGTGTACTGAAGAGACCAAGCAGCTGCACAGCAAAGGATTGCCTGACGAGAGACAACACACAGCTAGTAGTCCTTGGGGCTACATTGTTTTTCTGGCATAGAGATGCATGCAGCCCTATTTTAGGATAAACTCTCATGTAAGGGTTACTGTTTTTTTCCTTTGTTTCCTCCTGTCTTTTACATTTTCGGAGATAGAAATCAAACTGTCTTAATGGAAAACCCTTCTGATTTTGAAATGGTTATGAAAAAGACATCACCTGAGGGCTCTATCAGAGTCTTATCTGATAGATCATGTATGCAGTGCAGGAGGGTTACAAGTCAGGGCCAAGTGTATGCTTGGCACATGGTGTTTTGGTGAATGGGAGCATGTGTTTGATTTCAGGATTCCATGGGGAGCACTGGTGCATTGATGTGGGAGTTAATACTCTTTCTTTCAGACCTGTTGGGAAAAGGTGTGTAGTACCTGGTGTGCTTTGGGCACAGGGCAAGAGAATAAAGTTAGAAAATAGACGGAGAATGTGAGGGAGTGAAGATGACCTGCTTGCTACTGGGAAGCTGTCATTTTCAGCATGATGGTCTGTCTAGCCAAGTTTCTGTGGAGGCAGTCCCTAGCACATGAACTGTCAGATGTTTGGGGAACTACATGCTGCTGAGCAGGAAATCATTCAGATTTCATATCTTCCACACAACAGGCTCAGGAGAAGTCCTGACATAAAACTTGCACCCAGCCTCAGGGAACAGGGCTTGACCTCTTGGAGAAGGGTTTTTCTGGGATTTTTGTTATAAAAACTAAATTCAACTACTTTCCAAGCATTTGCCCTGAAAAGCTTCTGAAGGGCAAATAGTAGATGGTAGTAGTTGGCAGTCCTACTGTGGCTAAAATTCCATCCTGTTCCCACAGAAATCAGTGATCAAACATGCACTGACTTCAGTGCAGGCAGCTGAGGCATACAAAGGGAACAGTTCTGTAAAGCCCTAAACTTCTGGGGAGTTCAACTTCAGACCCAAGGGGATTTTTAGTTTGCATCATCTCCAGTTACAAAGACTTATTCCCAAGCAGTGAAGTAATGAGACTGTCTTGGGGCAAGCCAGTGCAATAGCAATGGTGTTACCTCATACCTACTATGGGAACCAGTAGACATGGAAATCCATTGTGTTTGTCACTGTATTAGTGCAGGGACAGTGTCTATGCTGTGGATGGTACTAGAACTGTGAAACAGTAGTGTGATAAGCATTAGCAGTTAAGAGCTTTTCTTTAAGCCTACTTCTATTTGTTAAATCGTCAGGGGAACCTCAGCTTTTATTGTTAATTGCAGTTTTGTCATTAACAAAACTTGATTACCATTGCCAGACAAGAGCTGTTCTTTAAGACTGCTTCTATTGGTATTAAAGTGTGTGGGTAGTCACAACTTTTAATATTAATGACAAAATTGTGTTTTCATTAACATTTAGTTTTGAGAAAGGATGGGGCAGATGCCTAGTGCAGTGGAGTAACAATCTATAAAGACTTGCCTTCTACAAATATGAGGAATCTTTTGTAGCTGATTTAATTTTTGTGGTGTGAGAATCATACTGGTGATTTTATTTCTATCATAGCTCTTCAGTGCATGAATCTTTGTTTTGCAGCTTGTTTTTGTCTGTCCTTAGCAGACATTGACTCAAGAGAGAATTTATGCAATATTCTCTCGTAATGAAACCAGTATAGATCTGTATACAGAAGTCCCCTAAATGCTTGCATAGGGCAGGGGCTTTCCTGGTAAGAGACTTTTGATAAATTTGACTCTTTGCTTAAGAGGTGCACTCTCTTCAGTAACAGGACAAGGGGTAGTGAGTACAAATTGAAGCACAGGGAATTCCATGTGAACACAAGGAACCTTTTCACTGTGAGGGGGTTTGAACACTGGCACAGTTTGCCCAGACAAGTTGTGATTCCCTCATTGGAAATACTTGAAGCCCAAACTGACACAGTTCTGGGCAGCTTGCCCTAGCTGACCCTCCTTGAGCAAGCGGGTTGGACTAGACGCTCTCAAGAGGCCCTTTCCAATCTCAACTGCTGAGATCAATATTGCAGCATTTTCTTAAGAGCTGCCTACCTGCCTGTCTCAGCCTTATCTCAAAAGCAACAGTAGGGGTTATGAGGATTTGTTGTCACATCCAACCTGTGAATCAGTACCAAGCACTTTCCCTTTCCTCAGCTCTACAAGGTGTGTGGTGTGTGTCTTTTGGCTTTTGACCATGAAAAATTTTTTTGTGTGTGGCTTCTGGAGCCAGGAAGTTGGGCTGTCCCTGGAAAAGATTCTTGGTAGTACATAGTGCTTCTGAATGTCCTCTTTAATGCCCCTTGCAGATCAAAACTATACCTTTTTCTTAAAGGGGAAATTTTGACTTATCATTTCACACTTTCCTTTTCTTTCTCTTTCTTCTATCAGTTGTTCAGAACTTGTTTATCAACTTCTGAATCAAAGGTGTGTTGTGGCTTATTCCACCACTACCCACTCCAAGAGGCGTTTGTTCTGTCTTTCACAGAAAACCTGTCTGTCTTGTTAATCTGGAGATTGTTTGGGGTTTTTTTTGCTGCACTGTTTGCAAAGAAAGAAAACTGTATAAGTGCATGAAAGACACATTGTTCCTGGAGAAAAATATGTATCTTGATCAGTGAGGCTGAAGGCAATATTTTCTCTTTTTTTTTTTTTCTTCCCTTCAACCATTTTTTTTCCTCTTCTTCCATATATTTCATGCAGTCTAGCCTCTGCTGCCTGGTAAGATAATGAGGACGCATAATTTTTCTGCCTTTCAGAGATGGATAGAATAAAATGTGTGGTTTGGGATTCTAATGACCTTTTAATGGAAAAACATGGATTAAAACACAAAATGGGGCATTGGAGATGGGGTGCTTTGTCTGTAAAGCCATTGTGGGATGAGGTACTTGAGGGAACCTTGACTTTTTTCTCATCCCACAATGGGGCTTTGAGGGGACCAAGATGCTCTGGCTATTCTGCTGATCTTATTTCAAAACTGTCAAGTTGCATTCCCACCAATTTTTTGATCTAATGAGCCTAAGTGGTTACTCACCTTTGCAGCTTTGTACAGATCATCTCCCCACATAGTGCCTGGCAAACTGCAATGATGAAGGAAGGTGTGGTGTGACACAGCCAGGCTAGGAGAAAACTCAGTACAGAAGGACATACATACGTATCATGATTCTTTCCTACACTGGGGAAATTCCATTTTGTTCAGGAGTGCTGGGATGCAGGTGGTATGGAGAGAGAAAAAGAGGCCTGAACTTCTGAGTTGGACTTGTTTAAGGAAAATTTTAGTGCTGTGACCCTAGTGGGGTTGTGCATCCAGCGTGCTGGAGGAGAGCCATAAAACAAGCCGGCATAAAATAAACTTGCTGTACATGTTTTCGTACTTACGTCCACAGCTACTTTTGGTGTGTTTATCAAAACATTATGGGCTTTTGTGCCTGTCTGGTGATGCGAATGAGAACAAGGAAAAGAGACTGATATATACATACACATATGTGGACCACAGTAAAGCTTTGGTTTAAACCCTCTATCTTTAAATGTCCTTACTGAAATGTTTTGTTGGCTGGAAGAAGATAGGAAAGAGGTATTGCAAAAACATGGACTCTCAATATTCTAATTAAGCCAGTGAAAGTGAATTCCATCAAGCAGACTGTTTCTGAGATGGGTTGCAAATCCTTTTGCTTTACCTAGAAGGGAGAGCTTGAACTAAGGTGGAATATTTGCTACAGTGGTAGTCAGTGGAGTTTGAAAGAAGGGGCAGAATTCAGGACTGAGGCTGTTTCATTATTTTTAGATAAGGACGGAAGACATACATGTAAGTTATCTGGTTTTCTCTTTTAGAACTGCATTGGTGTGTGTCTTTGGTTTTGTGGGCCTGGAAACGTTTACTATGTAGAAAGACCTTGCACTGAAAACCAGGGATATATGACCAAAGCAGTGAAAGAAGCTTAGCATTTTGACTCTTATTTCAGTGGTTGAGCTTAAAGTATGTTCTGCCAGCCAACCCTGCTATCCACTTGTAACATGCTTATTTATGACTTACTTTTGGGAGCTTAACTGATGAGCAGAACAGGACACTGTTTTACTATTCACCAACTGTCTGATAGTGCCTTGGGTTGTGAATGCATGTATGTTATTTGTGCATGGCTGATGCTGAACAGCTTATGTGGTTTTTGAGCAGCTCCTGAATGTCAGTGTGCTGGCATTAGCTTATTTCCATGGAGTTGTCTCAGTAGTGGTAGGTAGGTGAGAACTATTTTGTTTGGGCTCCAAAGCTATAGCTGGTGAAGGGGATCTGTAAATAGAAGTAAGAAAATATAAAATGTTCCTTTGAAACCAACTAAGAGACATGCAGAACACTGGCATATCCCAATCTGTTCTTCAAACAGTGGTGGAAAAAAAAAATCTGCATCTAAAGTCACTTTCCCTTGTACAAGTTCTGTTAGTTACCTTTTCCAGAGTGAGTGCTGCTCATCTACTGCCACTCTGTGATGCATTGGAAATATATGGGTGAGGAGGAACAGTGAGAAAACTACATCTAGGTCTTTACTGGCAGTGATGATGGGGTTGCAAGATGGAGAGAGCTGAAGGTTGCTGCAGTGCAGTCCATGAAGCACAACTCTGGCACTGGCTGGTAAAGGTGCAGACATTCTGCTTGGGGCCCTGTGTGAAAGGGGAGCTTTGACTTTCTGCACAGCTTAAGAGCAGCTCCTGCTTAGTGATGTCAGAAGCAATGATGACTCTGATGTCACTTTCTACTTTGGGGCAAGCTGGTTGAAGAGCTGCATTGAAGGTTACTCATGAGAAAAGAAGGTTTAAAGGCAAGTGTGGAAGAGTAGCTGAAGCATAAAACTACTACTGACATACAGTGTAAGTTGTTTTTCTGGATCTTTAGTCAGATACTTTCACAGATGAAGGTGGAAAACTAAACATTTTTTGAGTACATTAAGCCTGTCAAGAGGTCTGTGCAGCACTAACCAAGTACATGTACATTTTTTTGTTCTGGTGTAAGGTACTTTCTCCTATTTAGCTTTCTGCCTCACTGTTGCTCACTACTTGAAGAAAACAGCTTTACAGCCCAAATGAAAGGCATTTTATCTTCAATTTAAGCATTCATTTTAAATCTCTATTAAAAAAAAAGTTTCTCTTTCAACTCTGATCCTAGCACCATCAGATTTCCTTTCCCTTTTTTAATGATAGAAATTGTGTGAGTGAAGAGGCATTCATACTGGCACCTGCTGAAGTTTGTGTATGACTTGGAATACATTCCAAAGGAGTCAGAAAATGATGGTTTGCATGGTCTACTTTGTCTTTGCTATATTGAGCTCAAAAGGCCTTTGGAGAAAATGAAATATTTGGGGGACTAAAAAAAAAATATAAAAAATAATCTCAGGTGTCCACTTGGCACAAGTCCAGTGAGGGACATGTCATAAGAAATGAACTGAGTCTGAGTTGTGTTTGGAAGAGTTGGTCTCTTGTTCTACAAGGTTACGTGTTTCCGTTGAAATTAATAGGAGTCTGTTATAGCTATAGAGAGGAAACTGTATAGGGAATGTATGTTTTTCACTCATCTGAGGAATGAAAGGCTCTTGTAAAGTCTCTCTAGCCTAATTCCAATAATATGTTCCCTCTGAAGTAACTGCCTTGATAAAATGGACAGAATAGAATGGTTCTTTTTTTTTTTTTTTTTTTTTGTATTTTTCTTTTCGGTTGGTGATGTTGGTGTTCATTTAGTTTTCACCTGCTGACTTTGCCTACATAAATATGATTTTTTGGGGGATTCCCTGGCAAAGTTCTGAAATAATTCTCTATAGAATGTAAGACCCTTATTATCTGATAAGAAAGAGATTTTCCTCTGGAGTAACCTCAGCCTAAATATTTAAAGAAACATAGGGCATATACAAAGGCATAAGTTTATTTGCTTGACTGAACTATTAGCTATTGACCCACTGGCATTACCTCCACACCAAGGTCCTTCCACAGCACGAGACTTGTTACAATACTCCCACACAGCACAGTATCCTTTCAGCGAGAAACCTGATCTTTCCTCTTGCCCTTTACCCTCCCTGTGATAAGTGTTTTCTCTCTATCCAGTTATTTAGTAACTCAAGCTCAAATTTTGGTCCTTAGAGACTCTTCTTCCAACTTGGAGAAATGCTTTCTTTGATCCAGAGTGGTTGGTTAGAAGGAGCAGAGAGATCTTCTCATTCCTAAGATACTGTCGATGTTGGTTTCTTCCTACTAAAATAATGAGACAAAACTGCTTCTCAAGGTGGATCCAGTTCCAGTACAAAAGTGTGGGGCTGTGGTTTGTTTGGGTTTTTTTTTTGTTTGGTTGGGTTTGTTTGTTTTTTTCCATCTGGGCAATGTTATGTTTCATCCTCTTTTGTGTGGAGGTTTCTGAGGTGCTGTGAAAAGTTACTTCCTTGGAGGGAACTTCTATTATGAGCAGCTTTCTGGGAAATAGGTGTCTTGGTGGTCATTATGGTGGGACTTGACGATTGAGGATTGTTTGCCATGTAGTTGTACTATTGCAATTTAAATGGAGAGAAACTGTCACTGTAGGAGTACTGGGGTACACATTTCCAGCATCTACTGGAATATTGATATGGATATAAAATATGCTCAGGGAATTAAGGAGAGTTAGTGCTGCTTAGTAGCAGACTAATTGTTTCCTTATCATGCATGACCTCTTAAAAATGTAGAAAATTTTTGCCTGTATTTGAAATCTCAGCATGAACAGGATATTCTAAGTCCTTGTGGACTTGTTCCTGTCTAAAGAACTTTTTTTTTTTTTCTTGGAAACAAACTAACATTCCTTAAAACTGCTTCCCACACTGACTCCCCTCTCTAGACTTGTTTTGCTTAATTTGTTTAATTCTGAGGTTATCCCAGTGGAACTTTTTCTGATTAATAGCTGATAATGCTCTAAACCCAGCACTAAGAACATTTCCTGGGCAGTAGCCATGCTTCTTACAGGCTGCATTTGACTGATATTAGGGTATGGACTGAACAAGCACTAGGAAAACGGTCACCCTGAAGTGTTTCAGTGGTGTGAGCTCAGTGTTTGCATTAGACATCTGCTAGTTTATCTTGTTTTCAGAGATTTACAGATGGAGCCATTTCTCTGTACAATTTTCTCAGTTTTAAGCATTGCCAGGAGGCACTGCTGTAGTGTGATGGACTTTTTACTTGTGATATGAATGACTATGGGGGGAGCGGAGAAGTAGTTGGTCTCAATGTTTCAAGGCTTCTGAAGTTTTTGCAGTCCCAATTATTTTGCTGGGAGATAAATACAAAGTGTTGTGTGCAGATCAAGTGCTTACTTGTTCAGATGTGTTTCTGGGTAGTGGGAGGGTCAAATGCTGCTGCTATTTCTTGTTACTGGAAAGATTTTAGAACTGGTGTGCTCTGTCTTCTCTAGATCAAATAGAAAATGGGGATAAGCACAATTTCAGTCCTTGCAGTATGAGACATTATTACATAATATGTATTTATCTTACAAAAGTCCCTGCCTGACCAGAGCAACAGACCTGAGACCTGAACTTGTAGGAGACAATGTATGACTACTTACTGTATTTCTACGTTTTCCATCCATAAATTTAAGATATAAGGTGCAAGAAAAAATAATGATTAATGTAACTTTTGCATATGCTTCCGAAGAGTGAGGCAAACCAAACTGCAGCAGGTGAAGATTTGGATAAAACCCTGTACAGTCTATCAAATAAACCTGTGCTGTGCAGAGCTAGAGACAAGAAGCAGTGATATTGGAACCCGTTCTGCAAAGACACACATCGCTGGATATAATGTTTGCAGCCCTAAGAAGATAAAGATATTCCTTCTCTAACAAAGAGTAGACTTCTGTTCTATTGTTATATAATGGACCTTCTTTTTGAATCATGTCTAAGGACTATGTACCTAGATTAAATGGCTGTTTAGAAGCAGGGTTTGGTTTCTTCAGTGTGTTTTTTGGTGTGTGGGGCTTTTTTATTGTTTTTGTGGTGGTGTTTGTGTTTTTCTTTTGTTGGGGTTTTGTTTGTTTGATTATTTTTCCCTCCTCCCCTCCTCATAGTGTGTAGCTGTGGTAGGGAGCAGGGGGAATTTTATACTGCAGTCTTGTTTCCTGTGGAGTGTACTCAAATCTTTGTCAACAAGATGCAAATAGATTGGGCTGAGAACCTGAAAGAACTTACTATATCTTCAGGCAGGGTATTGACTTGCTGTAGATACTTAGAAATCTGGACATGACTACCCACACATCTGCTGTATGCAGTTTCTCCACGATTTTCTTTGGGTATTTGAGTATACATTTAAGCAAATGACCTATCCTTGGGGAAGAACAGTCTAGTCGTCACTTACAGTTCTAAGAAATCTTCCCTAGACATACTTCAGTACTTAAACATTTCTTAATCATGAAGAGTTAAGGGACTTGATGTGGACATGACCTGTTGCTGTGAGAACCTGGGAGACTAGAACTAGCTACCGGCAGCCTGTAGAAGGCAGTAGAGTTGGTAGTGATTGGCACGTGCACTGCACCCTTGTGTACCACGTGCTTTAGACCACATGGATATGCATTGCTTTGTACAGAAGATCCTCATGTTTGGGTATTTTAGGGGAATTCTCTTCTCCTTTTACTGCATTCCTTGCCACATACTGCTGTTGGCCAAAAGCATGCACTGACTATGAAAGGAAGGTGGCTGATTTTAGGTAGCACTTTCTTTTCAGATCCTTATAATTGACTGCTACCTGTGTCACTCAGAGCATCAGCTCTGTGGAGTTTGACCTAAATATAGGTGAGGCCCTATTCATCTAATGCCGTGAAACACTTAACAGCTTCAAAACCTGAAGCAGTAAGTCACGGCTCTGAAATCAGCTTTCAGTGTTGGTGTAAAGTCTCGTCATGTAAATACTACAGCAGCCAGAAAATATATTTTATCTGGATGCCACTTAAAAATACACACAGAAAACAACCCAAAATCCTTGAGCAGAATTCTTTCCAAATATCCATTCTTCATGAAGACACGTTAGGTTAAAAGTTCAACAGTTTCACCAAGCTGCTGGCTTGGAGTTCAAACCTACTTGCGTAATGTTGAGGTTTCAGGGCATTGAACCCAGAGTATCCTTTTTCAGAATGCTGAACAAAAATAAAAATGCTGGAATAAGTTGCTGTATATGACCTCTTCTTAACCTCATTTCTAGAGTGAATTTGTTTTTGGTGCCAAATTGACAACTCTGGAATCTGAGTAGCTTAAATAGGTATATACAAATCAATGACGCTTCGACCCTGTCTGTGCCTTGACCTACTGAAACCATTTCTAGGATGGCGAGAGCATCAAATTCCCAAGACCTGTTCCCTTTGTGATACATCTGCTGACTATTTCTTCCATTTAGTGAATCACTATAGAAGCCTTTTAATTGTCATTGCCATCAGTGTCTTTTCAGTATATGGAAATGAACTGAGAGCCACCATCTCTATTATTTACGGGTTTGCAGTGACATAGAATCATAGAATCATTTTGATTGGAAAAGACACTCAAGATTACTGAATCCATCCATCAGCCTAAGACTGTCACCAAACAATGTCCCTAAGAACCTCATCTGCGCATCGTTTAAACTCCTCCAATGTGCCAATGCCTGACAACCATTTCTGTGAAGAAATCTTTCCTAATATCCAATCTAAACCTGCTCTGGTGCAGCTTGAGACTATTTTCTCTTCTCCTATTGCTTGCTACTTGAGATAAGAGATCAATACCCTCCATGCTACAACCTCCTTTCAGGTAGTTGTAGAGTAGAAATATACTGTACTTGTGCTGGGACACTAAGTAGGAAAGTGGCACATCTGCAGCTTGGAACCCAGCTTTCCCAGGTGACATTGATGAGCATGCATTTTGAAGATAATTCAGTGCCACGAAAAATGTGTAGAAGTACAAATGTTGTCGGTGTTGTTGTGGATTTTTTTGTGTGTATGTGTTTGGTTTTTTTCTTTAATTTTTTGTTTGTTTGTTTTTTTGTTTTTTCTGGTTATACCTATTTACTATAAAGACTGAGTTGCCTTTTCCAATGAAAGATCTTCAGGAAAATTCTACCAGTGCAGGTAGTTGATTTGCCTGTCAATAGTGAAGACAGCACTTGCACACCTACATCTGTGACTGCTCTTCAATGATTACAACCAAGGCATATTTCCAGTCAAGCTGATCTGTGATGTCCTGTGGTGGCCATGAACACAATGTTAAAAAGGAAATGAGGACATGACAAAACAGATGAAACATTCTTCTACTAATTGTCTGAATAAGAAAACAACATTTCATATGGAAATGAACTGGAGTTTGGGAAGATGTAATTGGACCTTTACCATTTGTTTGTTTTTCTTGGGCCACACTGGCAGTTCTTACAGATTATTTATCTCTCAGTAGAGGCACTCTAATGCCCTCAGCTGCTTAGTTTGTCTGGAAAATTCAGGCACCCAGGATAATGATGACAACAACAGCAACATTTTGACTCCCAAATCCCCTGGCAAAATAGTTACATCATGTCTGGAAATAATTGGGCAATGACAGAATGGAAAAATTACGATGACTGAAACAAGACAGGGGTGCTCTTAGTAATGGGATTTTGTGTGTTCATTCTTCTGAAGGTGGCAATTCTTAGTGCTACTGGGTGACTCTCGTCGACATCCTTTGTCACTAAACCCTACTCTTCACAATGGAAATATTGCAGAGATTAAGTCCCTAGACCAAGCTTTAGTACTCATCTGCCCTACTAGTACTCCCGATCTTTTGGTGTAGAAGGTTGAGTGGCACCGCTTGT
The DNA here is from genome assembly GCF_037038585.1 of Patagioenas fasciata. Lineage (NCBI taxonomy): Eukaryota > Metazoa > Chordata > Aves > Columbiformes > Columbidae > Patagioenas > Patagioenas fasciata. Next base: position 36,810,303 of record NC_092522.1, on the reverse strand, counting down.
TACCAAGGTCACTCTGTCCTTGGCTTCTTTCTTGATGTGATCAAAGACTTGGATGTGGATGTCTCATGCGTGGGAGCTGGTTTTATGATAGAACTGACAGACCTTGCTCATTAGGGCCAGTTTCAAACCAATGATGTTAAAGGTATTTTATACCACGAGACCTATAAAAGGCTAGGGACTTCATCTTCCTGTAGAGAAGAATAATCACCTGCATTGGAACTGAAGGAGCAATGCGCTGGTTCTGGCTGTCAATGTGTATGTCTGCTTGACTGATGTCATCATGATCTATTTCATCTTCAGTCTGTGAATTCTTCTCTTGAATAAAGACTTCATCTCACACTCCAGCTTCCACAGCATTCTCCCATGGAATTGCATCTAAGCACTGTACCAAACACCAAAAGAAAGCTAAGAGTCTAAACTGGACTCCACTGTGTAGATCCATAGCTTGCAGAAAAGGCAGGTCAGACCCACTCTGTTGGGTTGTACAGATGCAACCTGGATTGTAGTCTTGTCCTGAATTCATGGCACTGAGATTACAGAATATTCTTTTGAACACCCGAATTATTTCAAGAGTAAAATTTGAGGATTATAAAGAGTGTTTGAAAAGATATACTGCAGGATGGTCTTAGTCTCAGTTATAATTGGGTCCTGGGATGGCATCTGTGGGGCTTGTTTGATTCTTTTGCCATTTTTGCTTTTATGTAACATATTTCCCACAGGCTGTTATGATCACAGTGATTTGAAGGAAAAGCAAAGACGTGACAAACCAGCCCATCTAGTGAAGCTAACGCTGTGGTAGGGAAAATCATTGCATAAATTCTGTTACTTCATAAAGCATACATTTATCCACACTGGATTTTTGAACATTGCTAAATGCTTCCTCTATAGCAGTATTATTCCTGGGATGTGAACTGTCATGTGCTGGCCAGATTCCAGCCAGGTGATCATTTTTTGCTGACCTATTGTTTTTGTTACTATTTGTATAGTACCTTAAGTCTACTTGGCACTGTATCATAGCTGATTTAAGTAGACCCTACATTGGAGAACCTACAACCTGAGTGCCACAGCTAGAACAATGGGGTACAATACAATAAAAATAAAACATACTGATGGAGTATAATACAAAAAAATAAAATGCACACGAAGTATGGTCCAGCATTTACAAATTGTGTTATGTAGTAGGTGTCTCTTCAGAAGGTTTTTGGGTTTTTTTTCCTCTTTAATATCTACTTTAAAAAGAGAGAGGAGTTTTGCAGTTCGAGGTGTAGGAAGTGACTACTAGGAGCCATTCCAAGTCTAATAGTTGTTATGAAATAAAGTGAGGATATTGTGACGGAACAGTAGAGAGAAAAAAAAAAAAAGTTAGGTAATAAAACTAAACTGGATAGAAAAGAAGGAAGGAGACAACTAAGGCTAGAACTGGAAAGTGTCATTCTTCCCTGCCTAAATGAGAATTGTATATGTGGTTTTGGTGTTTGGTGGTGTTTGGTGTGGTTTTTGTTTGTTTTGTTTTGTTTTGTTTATAGAAGAAAATCTTTAGTAAGGTGTATGAATAGAACCAATGTGCCTCGTGGTAAGGAAGATAGAAAATTGGTCTTGGTAAGAGACCAGACTTTCTGCTTGAGAAGGAAGTAGAGGGTATCTGTAGGTGTAATTGAAACAGCAGTGCTGCAACACTAGGAAACTTGGAATTAATAACAGAGGGAGCAAGGAAAGACAGGACTCCAGACTACTGCACTCAAACCAGAAAGTTTACTTATATTTAGAAGATATACAATTCCATTCAATCTACCACCACGGTAGTTTGAATTGCTGGCAACCTTGCTTAAGTGTGGAATTGATAAATGAGGACAGGAACCTGTGTTATGATAAGCACTAAGCAAAATGTATTCCTGCCTCCAAAACTGTTGTTCACTTCTGCCTCCCTTCCTAGCCAAATGTTTAGACAATTAGTAGATCAAGGATGTGTATTCTGGATAAAAACTTAAGTTGTGAATTTCACTTGTTTCATTTGTGGTTTAGGATGCGGTGGTCACATCACCATTCGGAAATGTTAAAGATGTGTAGATTTACTTGGATTTAAATGAGATGCAAGATTACAATTAAGAGTTAACTTTCTGTGTCTAGGAGTACAGTCTAGTTTTTACCTTGCAAATTTTTCTGTGGAGTCAGAGATATAGCAAACTAGTACGTTTAAGAAAAGAAAATAACTTTTATACAGGTAAAATAATAAATGGATTGTTCAGTCAGCTCAGTCAGGTATAGAAAATTATTAATCTGAACTTGATTAAAAGATAGAAAAAAAGTTGTAAAGAAATCACAAATGATTACTAGCCTGATTTATGATACTGACTCTAACTGTTTTGTTGCTCTCTTACTATGCTTTTTGAATCTTGATTTGACTGTTCTTTTAAAATTGCTTTTCTAGGAAAACAATTTGGATAGATAAATTATTGGAGTGATCATGAGGAACCTGCTGACATCTTTTTTCTCTTTTGTCGTTTGGGGTTTCTGGTTTGTTTTGGTAGGGCTTTCCCCTCATTCCCAGGGAAGGCAGAGAAAGTGTTGCAAATTAATCTTTCAGAAGCAAAAGACCTCTTACAGTTGTGTAGCTTTTTGTGTGCTTATAAGCTAACATGGTATCAAGTGAGAGGTGTGGGATTTGTCAACATTATCAGACTAACATTGGTCATCCAGGCCATCCTGAGTATCCGTAAAGTATTACAAATAAAAAGATTTTTGGCAGATATGTTCCATTAAGTAGGTTCATGGGTGTAGTTACACCTGATAGTCTTCAAATAGCTCTTGCATTTTCTCTTGTCTCAGGACATATTTCCTAGGCAAATAAATGAATAAAAATTTAAAATTGAATAAAGTATTAATAATATTTAATACTATAGCAGGAGACAATCTTTAGGTCTGTAGAATGCTTTGAAATTCTCAACCATCCCAGTTTTGATGGGATGGTGTGTGAAAGAATCACAGAATGTTAGGGATTGGAAGGGACCTCGAAAGATCATTTAGTCCAATCCCACCACTGGAGCAGGAACACCTACATGAGTCTATACAGAAATGTGTCCAGGCAGGTTTTGAATGTCTCCAGAGTAGGAGACTCCACAACCTCCCTGAGCAGCCTGTTCCAGTGTTCTGTCACCCTCACTGAGAAGAAGTTTCTTCTCAAATTTAAGTGGAACCTCTTGTGTTCCAGTTTGAACTCGTTACCCTTTGTCCTACCGTTGGTTGTCACTGAGAAGAGCCTGGCTCCATCCTCGTGACACTCACTTTTTATATATTTGTAAACATTAATAAGGTCACCCCTCAGTCTCCTCTTCTCCAAGCTAAAGAGATCCAGCTCCCTCAGCCTTTCCTCATAAGGGAGATGCTCCACTCCCTTAATCATCTTCATGACTCTGCACTGGACTCTGTCCAGAAGTTCCCTGTCCTAAAAAAAAAAAAAAAAAAAAAAAAAAAAAAAAGAGAGAGAGAGAGAGACCAGAGCTGGGCTGGCTTCCACCTTTTCCACCTTGAGACCTGCACCCTTGTTTTGATATGTTGTGGGAGGGAAAAATCTTTGAAGTGGCTTCAAAATGCACTGCGCGTTTCAAGCTGACCTCCCTCCTCTGGTGGAACCATCAAGTGTTGGCCATGGCTCGCTGGGACCGAGTGGCCATCATTGCACAAATCCGCACTAATTTTTCAGAGTTTTCTTTCTTGTGATCTGTCGATCCATTTTGGATCTGATGCCTTCCTGTCCAGCACAGTAGGCAAGTGCACTCTTCAGGAAGGACTGCCCACTTTCCTAAAATAAGGGTTTTTAACTCTGTGGATATTAAATAGTCACTTATTTTGTTGCTGTTTTTTACCCTGGAGACCAGGAAACTCTTTAGTATGATGAAAAATCCAAACCAAGGGTGTTGGGTTACTACTGCAGATGCAACAAATGGATTGCTTGCCTGTTCACCTTCCCCATCCCCAATGCTGAAATTGCATCTGACATCTGTCATGTTACATGTGACATACGTGGAAAATTCCCATGGTTATTGGAACATGTCTTGAAGCTCATAGTTTCACCATCTGTGTACTGGAGAGGCAACATGGTCCAACGAACTGAGCATAGGATCACTGCAGAGCTCTTTAGCATTACCCAATGGTGACAATTTTGAACATGGTGATTATTTTATCCCTTTCATTATCAGTAAGTGATGATGAAAGCAGCTACTATAATACCATGAAGTTCTGGTAATTTATTATTTAATAGTTGAATAGCATAGAGATTTAACTTGTGGTGGAAGGTGTCTTGGCTTCTGTTCAAAGCCAGCCCAGATTCAGGTTTCTTTCTACTTCTGTGATAATACACCACATTTATATGTTTTATCCTTTCATAGAGTTACAGATTTATGGGGAAATGGAAGTGATTTACTTCATTTCCTCTTCTGTTAGGATAAACCAGTGTGAACAGTGATGCTGTATTGTGCATTTAGTCCCATGCACCCAGCTTAGGTGAGAGCTGTGGCTGCATCTGCTGACATTGTGTGTTTGTTGATGATCAGTGGAGATTCCTCTCTGGAAGTGAGCACATCAGTGTTTTCCATTAATGCTTCCTCATGTTGCAAACTGGTTTTGCAGGACTGCAGGTGTTAACTCACAGAGTTCTCATTCTTACTTCTGTTTTTCCAAAGATGACCATACAAAAGTAATTTTCTCTATTTTAGTTACAGACGTGCTCTGGCTGTTCATTGTGGTGAATGACAGGACAGTGAGGTAAAAACTATGATAATCAGTTCTTGCACAGGAGAGCTGCTGGGATAGCAGTTGTTCCAGGTGTCTTACCGTTTGTGGAACATGGTTTATTCAGGATATGTTTGCATGAAAAATATAATTTCTAAGTTGAGAATGAAGAACAGAGTAGGATTGAAGAAATTATTTAGAACCTGCAACTGAAAGAGGATCCTCGTGTGCAGTCAGCATGGGTCTCATCCCATGTGGTTAAGCCTTCTGATAAGACTTGGAAAAATTGCCTTAGCTTAATTATGTTTGGTCACTGGGCCAAATGGTTTAGAAATGAACACGTACGCACTGTCAGAGGAAGAGGACGTTGTTATAATTAGACCTTGGGCAAAGTTCCAGCCTGTGACTCCTGACCTGAGCTGAACCACAGATGAGACTGGGAAGCAGGAGGGGGATCACTGCACAGAATGTGTCTGCAGTTGGCTGTCAAAATGACAACAACTTGTTTGTGTTGTGCAAAAGGGTAAAACCGTACAAATAACAAGATCTGTGGGAGTGAGTTATGTGTAATAGTGGGATTCTCTCCAGAGAGAGATTTCCCTTTGATTCTCACTGGAGTTATATATAGAAATAGATAATTGTATGTTTCATTTTTACAGTCACCTTACTTTTTACACAAGAAGCTGAAAGGTAATAGAGCTTTTATTAGAATTTAAAAGTAACATCTTTTGTTCATAAATTTTTATGACAGTTTTGTTATCAATTATCACTTGGAAAAATGAAATATGTTACTTCTTTTTCTTTGTTGCTTTGCTTCTCTGCCCTGTCCTTTGGAAGCAATTTCCCCTCATGTTTGGTTCTTGACAAAGAAAAGGCAAAAGAGAAAGAAAAGGAAAAGGTTATTAACTTGGAGGCTATTAGAAAACATTTATTTTTTAAAAAAAACCTATATCCACCTGGAAAAATCAAGGAGTTGTAATTAGTTCTTAAATAGAATAAACAGTGCAACTTAAGTAAATGCCCCTCAGCATCCTGTGACTGGCAAGCTTAATATTTGGAAAGATAGTGCTCCCACTTAAAAACACCATTCATTCATTCAGTGATCCAATTCTAAAATACCCATCCTCTCTAGTAGTCCTCAGTAGGTCATATTTTAAAAGCATCTGGACACCCTCACCTATCTACAGTTACAGTATTATAGCAATTCAAAAGTGCCATTTCATCCCTTTCTGTCAGTATGAGTTACTTGCGTGTTTCTTCTAGACAGACTTGGAAAATGCCAGTGTTAAGAGTAGGAGTTACGTAATGGAATGATGCTTTGTGGAAGTGAGGCAATGCAAGGTTATTGTTCATGTGAGCTCTGCAGAGTAGTAAAAACCGAATAGCTTTGCTGGGTTTATCAAGTATGGATCCCAAGAAACAGATGCTGATTTTATAAAAACACCACAGGAACTAGCTTGTGTATTTCTCAGCAGTATGGATGAAGAAGGCCTGTCTCAGCCAATTTTTCCAAGGACGATTCATTATTCATATCCTAGAGAATGCTGGTCCTTTGAATGGCTAGTGAGGAGGTCTCTAGACAATGGGCCAAAACTTGGCTATAACTGAATTGATGCAAATATAGTTGTATCATATGTAAATCACGTTTGTCTCCTTGATTTGGCTTCCTTCCAAAACAAAGTTTTGTCAAAATAATGGGTTCTGTCCTCCTTCATGACCAGATTACCATAAAGGATATTGCACTCAGAGTAGTCCCTGAGAAGGTGGTCTGTGGTGGACAAGCTCAGCTTCTTCTGAGGCTCTCTTGTGAAATCTTTGAAGAACTGAACCTCTTAAGTCTACCACTGAGAAACAGCAGAAGTTGCCATGCACATCATTGTGCTAGATTTGAGGGCATTTTGATTTTGTTGACTGAACCAGTGTCAGAGATCAGTTCCAGGGCTAAGTTGACCTGTGGCTTTTCCCAGTGAGAATCCAGTGTTCTTATGAATGTGCTTTTGAAGCCATCATCACTCTGCTTAGTGATGTCCTGCTGAGACATACCACCCCTTGCAGAGTTGGCATGGAGAGCAAAGGAAAGTGGGCATGCCAGAAGCCAGCACTTGGTGCCAGCTCATTTTCCTTTCAGCTGCATTATAATTGTAGCTGATGCCACTCCAGTGCATAAGAGAAGGTGCTAGATAAATTTATCCCAGCACAAAGTAGGGCAGGTGACTCTGGCCAAGCACATAGTGCCACAAGGGTTGAGATTTGGGTGGTTTGGGTTTTTTTGTTGTTGTTATTTATTGCTTAGTTTATTTCTTAGGTTTTTGTTTGTTTGTTTCTACACAAAAAATCCCCAGAGAGCTTCTGGCTGTGTGCAGTATATTAAGTCCCACTATGTACTGCTGACCTAAAGGTGTTTTTCCTAGCACAGATACTTAGTCTCTATGAGAGCTCAAAGCAGCCTTGTTCTGGCAAGCAAACAGACCAAAGCGTTGTAGGGCAGGTTAGGGCAGCAGCTGCTCTGATGACAAAGCTCAGCTGTGTTGCTGTTGATATAGCATCCAGCATCCTGTGGTTGGGTTCACCTGTCACCTCCCTCCCTTCTCCCCTGCCCAAAGGGCTGGGCTTCCCAACAGGCTTTAATTATTTGCTCGCTAAGGATAGGGCTTATTCTGCAGATTAAGTGAAAAAGTGAAGTCCTTAAAAAATATGACACAAATAAGCCCCTGAGCTGTCAAACAACAAGTCCCTTAAAAGGGCAAAATATGCAGCTCTCTGTGGACTGCACAGATCCCTCCTTTCAAACTGCTGGCAGGAGGCTTCCTGTTTGGATGGGCTCTCACAAACAGTGTTATGTGGGGAAATCAGTCACTGCCCAGCCCCTCCTTCAGGCCTCCCTTTGCCTCCCTTTACAGTCCTGATACCAAATCTCCTCAAGCCTGGGTCCTGTCAAGATGGGATCTGGCAGCTCAAATGTAAATCTGAACACATGCATTAGCACTGTGCAGTTCCTCCCCTGGATACATAGAGCAGCCCAAGCTAGTTATGCGTGTTTGAAAATGGGATAGACAAAATGGTCCTCCTGCCATAGTCCTGGCCATAAAGGGATATAAGTGAGTGTTTGGTCATCTAGATCCAGAGCAGTGGAAAATTGGTGTCTACTTTGTTGATCCATTGTTTGTTTCATTTTGACCAAATGGGATACCTTTGGAGGATTCTTCAATTTTTTTTCTGGGCAAATTCTCCAGTATAGGGTTTTTTTGCTATTGATACTTTGGTTCCTTTACTGTAATAGTGAGAGAAAGGCCAGTACTGGCATTTAATGGTGCACTCAACCTTGTCTACTGAGCATTACTGATACATCTACCTTGTGTAGCTTGAGTGTTTATTTTCCTCCTTTGTGTCTCAGAGCCTTCTGTCCTCTTTCAGCTGTTATATCAGTGATAACCACTGTACCTTCAGAGAGTTGCACAGATCTAGAGTCTTGTTTATAATTTAATGTCTGGATTGTTAACTTTTTCTTTTTCTTGCAGAACATGATCAGAAGATAGCATCATACACCATGATCATGGCCCCCCGGAAGAGGAATCGTCATGCGTTGGGGTTTCTTTGTTGCTTTGGGGGAAGCGACCTCCCTGAAATCAACCTCAAGGACAATAACCCCCTCCAGTTCCTTGAGTTTTCTGTTCCAATCCCACCAGCAGAAGAGCTCAATGCCAGATTTTCTGAACTCGTGGTAAGTTTCTGCTGAAAAATTTATGGTGGGTGGATGAACTCTTCCCATCAAAGGGAGAGTCTTGAAGGACTTCTTAGGGAAAGGAAAAAAACTTTCTGTTGAAGTTTTTGTTTGTTTGTTTGTTTGTTTTTTTCCATTCTTCTATGACCAATTATTTGGTGGGAGAAAGGTGGTAAATGACAGGACGGATGACAGTGGCCCTGGATATAAGTACAACACAATGCCTAAATGTGCTTACTTATTTTGGCAGTGCTATGCAGTCCTCTAGGTATAGGATTGGGTATATTAGAAGGAATCTTATAAGTTCTCTAGAGAATGAATCCCTGACAGTCAATTTCTTATTAACAACTTTGGGATAAAATTTGCTGTATGGTATAGTACAGTGGAAAACCTTTGAGTTTGTGGGTATATAAAATAACGACTATATTGTTCTGTTGATCAGTAATACACTGTGGACGAGGTATAAGAATCAGGTGACCATTCTAATTATGTCTCATCAGCCAGCTGCCTTTGAACCATGAAAAGGTGCTTTTGCAGCAACAGACATAAACAGGAAGGGAAGCAGTTATTCCAGATGAACTTTGTTGTTTGTTTTTGTGGTAAATGTGGATTTCAGTAGCAGGCACTTGCTATTCATGCCTGGCATCAAATGATTTTGCTGCCTTTGCCCTCTTGTTCAGCTTGCGTGCAGAACTCAGGCAGAGGTCATAGGGCTGTGATGTTTTGCAATCTGCATTGTAAAGGTGATGCCCATTTGATGGAGCTGATTAGCTGTCTCATTACCACTCTGAGACTGGAGGTTATGTAAAGTGAGGTGTCTTTAAGTGTATATATGCCTGAGTGGGGTTACTGAAATGATGAATAGAATAGAAAATATTTGATCTCAGAATCATGGGAATTTACCGGTAATCTTTCTATATTACACTTATAACATTAGCTCAGTAAGTTCTTGTCTGTTGCTGATGCTTCAAAATACTGCAGCAATGAAAATGACTACATAATTTGGGTATGCAAATGGAAATTAACAAATAGGCAACTACAGTATGTCACACCAAACATATGGCCAGCTATAGTTTGTCAGATCAGTGTGGTCTGACAACCTAACCCAGGCTCCTACTTCAAGATGGGGGTCCAAAGCAGATGCCTAGAGAAGAATATAAGATATGGCCATAGGTGATCCTTTCCAGGATACTCTCCAACCCTCTAACAATCTTTAGCTCAAGGACTTCCTCTGCCAAAATTGGTTTTTGTGTACACAGCAAATTGGTATTTTCCTTTAACTGTTTCCATCTTCCCTAGCACTACGACAATTTTTTAGTATTTGCAGTATTCTGTGGCAGTGGTGCAAGAAGGAGTCAGTAGGATTTGTAGCTCTTTCAGGAAGAATAAAGTGTGCAGCAGAAGAGAATCTACTTGCTTCTGACTAAGTTGAGGAATCTCCTCTTACACAGATATCTCTCAAAATCTTGTTCTGTATTTGAGTCATTTTTCCTTTTATGTGAGACTACTTGAACTCTTTGGAAAGTGCAACTGACTGACTGAGTATTCTGCTTGGTGACAGGTATCTCTCATGAGTAAGAGTGTGACCTGTAATCTGCTGTCAAAGTATTTCTGGATGCTGTTCAAGTATTGTTTTTCACATGCGAAGGTTTAATTCCTGTGTCAAAGTTCACCTCTCTCCAGTACCAAGATCTGTTGAAGCATTAAATCCAGCCTTCCTAAAGATGTCGCCAACAGATGTGCTTTGCTTCGTAGCTTGGCTTGCTAAAACTTGAACTTGTTTACATTTGTGTCATAGTGAAATACCTGCTTTAGTTGCTACTGGGCTTTTGCTTACTGAGAAAAGTGTCAATTTCTGTGAGGAGTTTGAGAGCTTATGGTGGTATGTAAGGGTGCTTTTAGCTTTTTGCTTTGTACCTGGCCAGTACTGGTGTTCCATGTGCTTGTGGTAAAACAGCTCACAGATGTCTTATGGAAGTCTGTTAAACAGTATGATTTATAGTGCTTTCAGTGCAAAACTTAATGACAAATATACATGATGATCTGTAAAAAAATTTTTGGTTCCAGAAGTTTGAGAGTTGTTGGTCTGTGCTATAACTTATTAAATGTGTTGACAGCCTTTAACTGGTATATACATTTCAAACAAATGAAGCCATTGAACTTTGAATAGATCATGTTCACGTTCTTGTATTTAAGGATAGTACCCTAGCCATCATTACATGAGAAGTGAGCTGGGAAAGAAAAGTGCTACTTTTCAGAAGGTTAGCATTTTTATAAAGCACTCAGATAGGATTGTGATGCATGTCCATAGGAGTTTCTGGGTAGACAGGTAACATGAGAGCAGTAAGGGCTTTAGGAGTGGGAGAACCTGGGCTAGAAACCTGGCTGTCAGAATGCAGAATTTGCCTAGAAGGGCTAGTTTGTCCACACGTCCGGATTAATGCATGTTCTATGAGACACTAAAATAAAACAGGCTACATCTGTATTGACAGCTCAGTTGAGATTTTAATTGGATTAGAAAGATTCAGTCTGTAAATGCACTAGTGTAAATCAGCGACCTGGAAGTGCCTGGGAATGCTCTGTGCTGTGTACTTGCCTCCCTGCTGCTTATCTGTTGGGGTCCAGTCTGGGTGCACTTATACTATGTAAAAAACAGATTTGAGTGTAAAGCCTTTTGACCCAAATCTGCAAGTGAAATGATGACACCAACATCATCTGAGATCTGTAGTGAGAAAAGCATTTGTGGTAGCTCCCTGAAGCAGGCCCAGGGGGGTATAGCCTCATCTTGCCATCTGCTCTACAAAGGGTGTAATGAAACATTGGTGTGCTTGAATTAATTTTTAAAAGCCTTATTTTTCCCTTTGTTGCAGCTAAAATCTGGGGCATTTTCCCATGTAAGAGTTAATGACAAGAAGAACTAAGCCTAGCTGTGCTGGAAAAGCCTCCCTTGTGATGATTTTTCCAGTCCAATAAATATTCAGTATATTTCTACCTGCCTTTCTGAGGAAAACGGACACTTTGAGAGTTAGAACCATGTCTTCTCTTGTTCTTATGGTTCTTAAATTAATATAATGAAAAGTAAATTTGGAGATTTCCAGTTTTCAACAGGAGGGATTAGGAACATGTTGGAATCCTTTATTTGTGATGGAGTTGCAGTACCACTCCAGAGCTTGCAAACTTGCTGAGGCAGACTTTGAGCTGAGGCAAATATACATGTATGGGCTGTTCTGTTTGGGGGATGCATCCAGACCAACCAACGGAGTAATGGCAGCTGCCTAACTGGACTCTGACCAAGTCAGTGGTTGTCAAATGACAAGCTGATGCTGATTTGACAAGCTGAAACATCTGCTCTCAGTGCTGGTCAACCAGAAAAACAGTTTTAGGATGGATCCCAGGCTTTGTGTTACTTGAAGCTGAATGCTGTGTTTAGGCCTTGTTTCCTCGATTAGTAAATTAAAAGATATAGGATTACTTGATGTGGGCCAAATTCAGTCTTATTTCATTGGGAATACGTGCAGAGAGTAGGTCTGAAGGACGTCTACTGCTCAGGGTGATTTGATCTGACTTTGTTTGGGCTAAAACAGATGTGCTAATTCTCAGGCTGTCTGGTGGCAGTGATTGCCTTGGGACTAATGTAGTAGTAACAGTACAGGTAAGTCCTTATCAGAAGTATAGATGCATAAGACACAAAGCAAACAAAAACACTTGTGACCATAGGCTTTGCCCTTAAAAGGTCCACTTTCATGCACGCAACTGAAAGGGGGCAGAACAGCCAGATTTAGTGTCTCCCCTTCCATGAACAGGCAAGGAAGAGAAGCTCGAAAGAGCAGGGTGCGTGAAGTGGTCCTGTACCTCATAAATTGTAAAACTGGCCCTACCTGACCATCAAAGCTTTTCTAGCCAGCATCACTTCTGCTTTTTTTCTCAGTCTCTCTTCTCAGCTGGCACTGTGTACACTACCATGTAGTGAAGTGCTGCTGCAGTTGGTGGTCTGTTGGCAGGTGCCAAGCTGTTTTTGTGCCTGCTGGCAAAAATGGCTGTGCTAAGTACATGTGTTTTTCCTTGTACAGATTTATTGACTGAACAGGAACTGCAGAAGAATCTGGAAGAACTATTGCAAGGAAAGGGGAAATCTTTTTTTTTTTTTTTTTTGTTTTTTCATGAAACAGTTTCTCCGTGTCCTCATTCATATTTGTTAGCAGCAGTGTGTTCTTGTCACAGTGGATTCTGATTCCTTTTGCCCAATATTAGAGTCCTGGACTCTTCTTGTTGGTTAAGGGTAGTGTGCTACTTGACACTAAAGATTTTGCCATCTAGATATCTCTTACACCAGCAACCTGATCCCAGATATTAATTAAAATTGTTGCAAGTAAAGTAACTTAAATGCTGGCAATTCAGGGAAAGCAGAAAAAATGTGAAAACTGCTAGCAAAGAGGAAAGAGCTTATGCTTTTGTCATTCCTCTTTTTTTTTTTTTAATTTTTAAATTTATTTTGTTAGTGGCTCTGTTGAGATAGTCATGTTATTTGAGAAGGTAGAGTTCAGGGTTGTCTATTTTAAGGATGGAAGGCCCATGGAGAAGAAGTGGAGTTGTCTTTTGAGCTGCTGTTTTCTAACTTGAGCATATTATTACAGCCTCCAATCTTGTATGATGTTATTCTTGTCTGAGTTACTTGCAACACCTTAGATTCTTAGACTGGGAAAAAATTAAGAAATGCTTACTGTTATCCCACTTAGTCTTGGCTGCTTTTGAAGCATTCTGGTATTTATCTGAGGTGGGATGTTGACTGGATTCTTCCATCATGGTTGGTTTCTCTTACATTGCATTTGAACCTGTTTCTTTTTTAGCCTTTTCTTTTGTTGACTTTATAGATTCACGAAACCTTTTTATCCATATTACTCTTTACCACCCTCCCAGGCTTTCTCAGAACAAAACTTCAGACTTTATGCCACCAAAAGCACCTATTAAGTCACATTAATTACAATTGAGGAGCAGCATAAATATTTATGAAATGTCTGTATTTGAAAACTTAAGAATTATCCAACATTTCTTGTGGCTTGCCTTTATGCTTCTGCTTGTCCACTGAAATGACAGCTCCAAATGAGTTCCCACCATTCTTAAGCAGCTGAAAGGAGGTAGACTGCTGTTTGGGTGAGACAACTTACACTCTTCTTTCTCTCTCTCTCTCTCTGAAGAGATCTAGTTTTCTGACCCTACTTCAAAACCCCAATGTTTGTTGTAGAGAAGATACACATGTAACTACTATGTGTTTCTGAACTATGAGGCCACTGGAAATTAAAAACATATTTTCTCTTGTGGTAGTGCCTGAGTGCAATTAAATGAAGATGGAAGCAAGTGCCTAATCAAGGGCTCTGTCCTTCCCTTAGGATCAAGCATCTTCAGTGTGTTCAACATATGCTGGGAACCACGATTGAGACCTTAACCTTGGTTTCTCTCCGTGGTGCCCTGTAACACCAACCACAAGAACATGGAACTATGTCCCTTCCTGACATAACCCTACATTCTACTCTTAATCTCTCACCTTGTAAACTCTGATCCCATAATATTTAGTAATGGCTTCCACAGCATCACAGGTGGCTCAGTTTCTGAGTTAAAGGTGGGCTAGGCCAGGAACCTAGCTGGAAGGAATGGCAGTGACCATGACAGTAAATTGAAGAGACCAACTGGGGATTGTGTTAATACCTTTTTCTTCAGCCTCCTTGGAATAAGAGCTGTACAGAAGAACATCCATGAAGGTGAAAAATATGAGGAGATGTGACAGGGGAGTCCAAGCAGCAGAGGCAGCAGCTTGGTAACTCAGTATACTCTGATAATTTCTGTAACTGTGACTAGAACTTTGAATATCTCATGCCACCTGAGCAAGGAACATATCTAGAGTAAGATGTCTGTTGCTTTACTGTACCTTCTGCTCTTGCTCTTTTCTCTCTGTCCTCACCCACCACATGGAGCTCACTTGTTTTTTCTGCTAATTTAGCCGATCCCTTTCTACCCTCACAGAGAATAAAATTCAGTGATTATAGTCTCTCTTCCTAGAGGAGAGAAAGTTGAGGAGAAAAGAAGGAAAAAGGAGTTTTATGTTGTAAGAGGTTAAGACATTGCATGGGATTATCTGAGAATTAATTTATTTATTTCATCAGAGGAAGCAAAACAGTTTCTAAGGAAGGCATCAATTTTGCACGCCCTGGATAACGTACCCTCATTAAGAGCCACAGGGACATGAGATCCAAACTTAAATAACTGTAGTAGCAATTCTCACTGCAAACAGCTGACTTGGAAGTAACAAGTTTCCTTCACGCTTAGTTCTCCCTTGCAGGCCATTTAATGTAATGGATACAACATAAACCTCAGATGAAAACTAGGCTTCACCACATTGAATAAGCACACCTATATATCATCAGTCTCACCGAAGCTTGCCAAGTCCTAACTGTGGCAGTGTTCGTGAGGCCCCTCTTTGGCTCTGCAACCTGCAAGAATATTTATGGGGTAAAAAGTAGAAGAAACGCCTCCATTGTGGGCTTTCATGTGAACAGAGACAATATATGTCAATGTATGTAGGCACAAGAGGGCATCAGCTGTGTTTCTCTTGTTTGTTGATGGGCCTGGAGAATGAAGTTGTCTGTTTCTTCCCCAGCTCCCTTATAACACTTCTGAAAAGATACACAGAGTTGCCTGTTCTGTCTCACAGCTCCCAGTGCAGAGCACCACCTTCCCGGAAAAGTATCCTCCATGTCTGAAACTCATTTAGTCCTTAGTTTTTCACTGAAAGCTTGTGGCTTAGAAAGATAAGCATTTTAGGTTGTCACTTCAAACCCTAAATGTGTGTATTGATTAGAGTATTTAATAACATTTAAATATACGCATGTTACCAAGATTTTTAGTGTTTTTGTTTCAAATTGTCAGTCTTCTGAGTCATTCTATCCTCTTGTTGGATTCTTTTGAATAAAGAGATTTAATTTCTCTGTCACTTGCACTACATGAAAATCATAGCTTCAGACTACATCTCTGACAGGCCTGTGACTTTGAGTTGTCGATCGATGCAAATTTCACCACAACCATAATTTAAAAGTGCCTCTCTGCTGTTTTACCCATAAGAGGAGGTTCTTTTATTCCTTGTGCCCATCCCCTCTGTGCTTTTCTGTAATGAATGACTGTACCTAATCAGCCAGAAAGGTTGTGTAGTGCCAAATGCAATCAAGATCTGGAGAGGTCCTTCATTTTTATTTGCATATGATGAGCTCTAGGAGGCTTTGCTGGCCTTGGCACAGTGGAGGGTCCCCAGTTATTGCTTCCTTTCTTGCAATTAATGAGAATGCACTGGTGGAGGCCGTAAGAAATTACTGATGATGAAACCAAGCTGGATTTTTCATGACACAGAGGCTCATATCCAAAAAGAAGGCTTAGCATCACCATCTGAGTAGAAGGCACTGTCTCTCAAGGCAGAAAAAAAGCAAAGCTTTGAGGCAGCAGATTGCTTTCTTCACTGATGGGGGCCAGACCACAATAACTTTCTCTTGGGTTAGTTAATAGTTGTCAGACTAACATTTTTCCCAGACTCAGATGCACTTGTCTTCTATTATAATAATGGCAAAAGTACTGGGTGATATAAGATTTCTGAGGCAATTAAGGGACTGAGGCTTGGGAGGCAAGAGCTCTTCATGGTATCATGGTCTGTCTAGTTATGCACCAATGCTCCCTCATGTCCATAATGGTTCTTCAGTCTAAAATTGTACATACCCAGGATACCTTTTTTCTTTTTAATTGTCCGTATCCAGGATACCTTTTTTCTTTTTCTGCCTCCTCTTCAAAGAGAGATTTTTCATAATGTCAATTCTGCTTTACTTTTGTCCCTTGTGCAATACGTGTGTACATATCGCTGATTTTACTGCACATATCACTACGAACAGTTTTCTATAGTTACTCAAGTCCCAAAACATAAGAGGTATTACATTTTAGGCATTGTGGCAGACATGGCTTCCCCCTTCAGACACCTATCTATGGAGTCCAGTGGTAGGGACAGGCTTGTGGTACTGAGTGCAGCACCAGAGCTTTCTCTCTCTTGGCTCCCTTCCAGTAGGTGCAGCTGGTTGGCAGTTCCCAGCTCCCTGACCAGCTGTGTAAGAAGCAGCAGTCACTGTGCTGCAAATGTGTGAGACCCAGATGCTGTGAGAGGAACAGGAGATATGAGCCAGGTCTCACACTCTATGTCTGAGAATTAATAAGACTGTGTAAACAACTGTAAATCCAGATTCAGGCTTACATGCCAGATTTTGGGTGTGAAGAAGCTGGGGGTGTTACCAAAGTACCTGTGTAGTTAAAAAGCTTTTGTGCAGGGTGACACTGTTTTGTAGATCTTCTTGTTTTATTATAAAAGTTATGGACAAATAGTTCTGATGTAAAGTAGGTCAGTTCCACTGAAGACAGCAGCGGAATTATATCATTCTGCATTGCCTGAAGTTTGGCCTGTGTACTATTTTGTGTCTGTAGTGATTGTTGGCTTCTGAATATCCCAAACAGAGCATTCTGACTGCCCTTCTGAAAGGTGGGGAAGGTTGTGGCTGTGGTTGGAATATCTGATGGAAATGTCTGAGTGTATTGTCAGTATGATTTACTTGCAGTATACATGAAACACATTAGAAAGACCCAATTACTGTACTACATGTTTTTAACAGAGTAATCATGATGTTCCCTGACTGAGGAAATGTGTATAGTCCCTCTAGGGCATAAGAGGAAAATTAGTGGAGTTTGGAAGCACAGTAGCTTGGGATGCAAAAAGAGGGGAAGGAACAGATCCCGCCACTAGACAATGGATGTGCTAAGATGTCAGTCTTGGGTCTTCTGTCTACTTGAATGCTTGGAAGCTGTCATGATATCCTCTCTCCTAAGCCACAGATAGGGAGGATATGCTTACTGTTCAGAGATCTTGTGTCCACATTTTTCTAATATGTGATCAGTTGATTTAATAATACTGTATTGTTTTGGCATAGCTGAAAGTGTTATACAGCATTACATAAAAAGAAAAAAAAGGTAAAGCTCTATTCTATCTTTTTCCCTTAGTAAGACATCATTAGTATTTGAATTTCATGTTCCATTATGGCTATAATGAATTGACAAAACACTAAGATGATACTGACACTACAAGTCATAGTTGCTAGTTGGAGGGATCAAATTAATTTATTTTAACTTTCTGGGTCTTTTCCACTTAGATGGATACCAAGTAGAACTTTTCCTATTTTCATCCTACAGCTGAATCAGCCTTCTCATATAGTTTCTGCCTCCTTGATGCCTGCTGACTTAGAGTAACAGACTCTGCCCTCTCCACTAGAAACAAAGCCAGCAGCAGCAGTATGGGGATGTCCTGTTGCCTCACAAGTTTGAAGTGGCTTCTCTGAGTATAATTCTTCCCCTTCTGCAGTTTCTGTCCTTTCTTTACTCCTCTTTATTAATGTCTTATGTTATTCAGAGCTGTGTTAGATGACTTACAAATCTATTAAGAACTTATTCCTCACCTTCTAGAGAGGACATTTGAACCTTGATTTGGTCTGCTGAGGGAAGAGGCTATGAATCGGGTCAGAAAGGTCATTTGAGATGGGAAGGTGACACCTGGCGATGCATCTGAGAGAAATAGCAGAGGAAAGTACTACATTGTGCAAAAAGCATGATGGCCAGACCATAACTGGATGGGAGATTGTGATAAGGGGGACAATATTTTCCAAAGCATTGAAGAAAAATTCACAACAAATGAAGTAACTGTGCTGCTGAAGGGAGGGCAAAGGCAGGTTTCAAAGATGAGGCTGACACAGGATGAATTCTAGGCCAAGATGATCTTTTGACTGTGCCTTTGGAGAGAAAGAGTTTGCACACTGATGAAGGAAGGTTGAATGACAAATGTCTGTTTCTTCTACAGCTCATAGAAAAAGGGCCAGATCTGAGATGATGTATGAGGTATGGTTTGTCATTTAGCCTGATTTAAGCAAGAAAGGGGGAGCCAGATCCCTGTGATGAAGACGACCTTATAAAATTTATAACAAAATAGCAATGTAAAAGTAGCTACCTGAAGCTGGGGGAGCAGTGAAATTTTCCAGTGAGGAAGAAAGGCTGTGAAAGCGGATGGAATGCAAGTGTTTTCCAGGATAAGAGTTACCCTATGGAGACAGAGTGTAGTTGGGGCTTAGGAGGAACTATTAACAAAACAAGATAACTGAATGGAGAAGTAGGTAATAATCATGAAGGATCAGCTGTTAAATATGTTGACTCAAATTAGTTTCTGTATTTGCTCATCTAGTAGCAATTTAGATCAGATATAATCATTGCTCAGATAGTGTATCCTGTAACCTGAAAAAGAGTGGGGGGAAAAGGATTTATAATTATGTTGTGCCTCTGTGACCTTCTATAGGTGGGTTGTGTCTTCCAATAGTGCTCAAGTTTGTTTATCATTCAGAAGACTTAAGGTAATCTGGGATGGCTCTTCCAGTATTGGATAGAAGTGCCCTCTTTTTGTCATTTGTCTGGTCTACAAGACTCCAAAGTGGGGAACACAAGGTGCCCCAGGTGAGGCTGGGTGGATGGAGTAGCACCTTTTGAGGGTACAAGGTTTTCAGTTCAGCTGTTTCCTGGCATTTTACTTCGCACTGCGTAAAGGGGAGATTTTGGTGTCACTATATACAGGAGTGGTAGCCCTTCTGCACTGGATGGGCACAGCACATGGAAGGCAAGTGTCAGAAGATGCTTGTTCTGTCACTCATCACACTGGGCTGCGTCCACAGCTGCTCTTTGATGTGTTTTGTCTGGAGGAAGTACAGACAGATGCCTTCCACATGGCAATGGAACACTGCTGACCAAGAACTTTCAATGTTAGGTACCTAATTTTCAGTAAATGAAAAAGTCCGTAAGAAAAACATTTGAAGAACATTAGGTCTTTTTCCTAGGTACCTCTGTAAGCTTATACAACTTGTTTCACACTAGGGAAACAAACTCACAAATGTGTGAAATAAGGAATAATGATGCTCCTTAAACAAGTTTTAATACAGAATTGTAGTCAGACTTAAAAGGTGCTGCAAAGATGTAGCACACATAGGTTTTAGGTAGTACAGGAGTCTCTCAGTGACTAAATGTATTGTATTTGAAAATCTTGGGAGGAAATCTCTACTACTGCCCACTGTCATAATCATTGCTCTGCTCTTATCTGCTTGTTCTTTTTTTCAGGGAGAATCTGATATAAGGCTCCATAACCTTCCTGTGCAGACTCTCTTTCACATGTGGACCCAGTGCTGTATGCAAAAGAGCCCTGGTCAACATCTCTACATTCTAGGCACTTCTATATTAAAAACACTGAAGGGCATCTTTTCACTTCACAGTTTCCCATCATTTGTTGACCACATAAAGGGAAAGGCTGCCCAGAATAATAACACAAACACCTTTTGAAAAGAGTTTAGCAGTGTGCACAACAAGGTTTTGCAATGGTTTACTAGGTGGTGGAGGTTTGAAGGATAACTTCTCCAAAGGAAATTACAAGGGGAAAACATTGCAGTTTCCCAGTTTGGAAGGTGTCCAGGGAGATCCCTGAGTCATGGAAAATCCATTGGGATTGCTTTAGTGACTGTGTTTCAGGATTACGTCTTGTATAGAAAGCAACAGCTGGATGAATTTGTCAGTTGGTGTAAAGTTGCTGGCTTTTGCATTACAAATACTTAACAAGATAGTAAATGCAATTGTGATTTGTTGTTAGGAGAGAAGTTCGTTCTGCAAGGCAAGTGCTCATCCTTCTCTTATTCCTTTTTTTTTTCTGTATTTTATGAAAGTTTCTGATAATTGCGTTTTTAGAAATATTTAGAGAAAAACAGCTTGACTGGTGTTTTCTTAAGACCAGTGATGTCAGTGCAGTAGTTGCTGTTCTGATTATCAGAATAGTTGAGCAATGAGACAGAATAGGGTGTGAGTGAATAACCAAATATACTGTCCTGCCTTCAATTAAGTGTTTGACTATGAAAATAGTTGGTTTGTGTGAGTGAAGAGTATTGTGGAATTGCCCTCCACCTCACCCCAGAGGAGATGACAGAAGCCTCACATGTGGGTGTTCTTCTAGCTGGTCTGGACCGATGAGTAGTAATTACAGCTCATCTCCATAGTATTGAAGTCAACAAGTAGTGAAAAGGAGACCAATAGACTGTTCAGTCTATTCTGCATCTGAAATCTGTGCTGTAGACTGTAGAGCAAGCCTGTGTTATAGGATGCTTAGCAGAGAGGTTTAGTCTGTGTTACAATTTTAAACAACTGATTTGATTAATATTTTACACTGGTGTAAACTCAGAGTAAGTCCATTCAGTTTAATGGAGTTAGAGACATTCTGGTCTCTGGTTTGCATGTCTAAGTCTGGAGTAATAATACAGAGTGCAAGAGAAAAAATAAAGCCAGCTTTTGTTTCACTTCTACCTGTGTAAACCTGAACTCATGCCAGAAGTGATTATTTATTTGAGTTCCTTTGAGGTTTACCC
This sequence comes from Patagioenas fasciata, assembly GCF_037038585.1. NCBI lineage: Eukaryota > Metazoa > Chordata > Aves > Columbiformes > Columbidae > Patagioenas > Patagioenas fasciata. Next base: position 36,789,342 of record NC_092522.1, on the reverse strand, counting down.
TGCACATAAGTTTGAGCATATGTGTCTGAGCTGCACAACCAGAGCTCAGTAAGAAGTTAACTTTGGTCATTAAATTCTCAACTGACTTCGCAGTTCCTCCTGGCCCTTTACGGAATGTTTTATCAGAGATTTAAAGGTCAGCCAAGCTCTGACTTAGTCTTGTTTTCCTCCGTAGGGGCATATGGCAAATAGGACGCACACAAGAGGATAAACTGGGAGGAGAGGAGTAGGTAGCACCAATACCCCTGGCAATTCAACCTGCCTTTGGCACAGGGCTGCAGCAGCAATTCCCAGCCCAGGTTTTGAGGGTTGAGCCAGCAGGACTGTGTTTGGGCAGGAAGCGATCAGAGAGGTGTGTGCCTGTGTGCTTTGGCACAGTCCAAGCTGAGAATTGCTCCAGCTTAGGAACCTCCTCTGAACTCATTAGTATTAAAACAGAACAGAGGAGGCTTTGTAGGGAGGGAGAGGGTGGGGAAGCAGGAAAGGTAGCAGTTTAGATGGCAGTTTCCTAATAACCTTTCCCAGGCCTACCTTCCTATGCAGGGTCTCATCTAAAGGGCCTTGGCATGAAAAACAAACCCTGGCACAGGGAGGGGGAAGGGAGGGGGAAATGAGGGGAGGAGAAGGAAAGGATATCAGTGGTGGGAAATGCGCAGATTTTATTCTTATTTAGTATTATATATTGTGATGATAGAAGCCTTGTTTGAGAGAGGTATCTGATGTGCTGTGTATAATCAGAAAGTGCAGGTACATGTGGTACTTGCCCTAGAAGACCTGAAACTTGTCACAGTGAAAAGATGTACCAAGCAGAGTTTTAATGGCTTCAGTTCTGTTAGGTGTTTCCATTTAATTGACTGGATAATGGAACAGAGAGCATACCTATTAACTTTGTTACTAGACTGTAAACACTGAATATGTTAAAAGATAAGCTTAAAAGAAGGTGGGGAAATTGTGTGAAAAATGATGGAATTCAATGGGGACAGTTAAAACATGCTCCTTTTAGGAGCAAGTCTGGTCATTCAGGATGGGCAGTAGACAGACAGGTACACGTCTTCAGAGAAGAAACAAGGGATTATAGTGAAGCATGTGCAAACATAAGTTATGCAGGTTTTGAGGATTTTTTCAATTTAAAAAGAAGTCGTCATGGAATATGTAACCAGGAATGCGGTCTGGAAGATCCATGAAGAAATCTTTACAATCAGCGTTGGTAAAGTCTCAGCTGAAATAATGTCCCCACTTTTGAACAGTGCACTTCAAGAAAGATGTACCTTGAGTGGGGAGAGCCTGGAGGTCAATGAGAAGAGGAATTAGAGGTTTAGAGGATTTGACCTCTAAGTAAGACTGAAAGAGCTGGGCTTGTTTAGCCTCAAGAAAGATGACTGAAGAGGGACATTGCAACAGCCTTTAATAGCCTTGAAAACTGTTATCAAGAGGAAGGAAAAAAATCTACTCACCATGTCTGTGGTTGATAGGGCCGGAAGTAATAGGCTTAAATTGCAGCAGCAGGGATTTAGATTAGACATGAGCCTGACTATTCAGTTTTCATCCCCATCCCTCTCACTGGGCTCATTCCAACTCACTGACAGGGACATGCAGCCCACCTTAACAGAAAAAGCAGTGATGATAGTCAGCTGTTTGCATTATTGTCCTCATATGCCCACCCATATTCATATAACATCCCTCTTGCTCTACCGGTATTGTATCCCTGCATATGAGAATGCATATCTAGGTCTCGGTATCGCTCTCTTTCTCTCTCTCTCTTTCTCTCTCAACATCTGTGTGTATTATTCCATGAACAGGTACTGTTTTTCCTCATCCTTTCTCTTTTTATTTGGCCCAGTAGATTGTTGTCTAATGCACAGTTTGCCTGGGAAGGGCATAAAATGAACAGCAGATGCTGCTTTTAGTGGCCTGTGAAAGGGCACTGCCACAAAAGGCCTTGCTGATTCTATGTACTTGTGTGCTGTCAAATCACAGAGAGCTTTGAGGAGCAGGAGAGAGATGGGATTTAGTTCTTCTCCAGGAAGCAATTAGCTAATGATTAAGGAGAAAAAAAGGAAGCAGTATAGTGGGGGGTATGTTTGAGGGTGAGGGGAGGGGATGTTAACTGACTTTCTGTGAGATAAATGTCTCAGCCAAAAAGCAGTGACCTTGATGGATGAAAGGCTTACTCTGTTACTGAGCATTAAGAATTAGTAACTTCTGTGTTGGCAGGGTAGGAGAGAAACACATCTTCCAGTACGTAATCATCAGGTGCTTTCTGTCTTGTACTGTTATGACCGAGAATCAAGAGATTTGGGCTCCTGGTACTGAAGGGGTTTTTAAAGCTGCAAGTTTTTGAAAAGGCAAGAAGGAGAATGGGAATCACAACCTTTTCTTTGTCTGCTTTTCCTGCTTTACAGTCAGATCTGTGGCAGTAGCTGAAATGTGAACATTGCTTCATATGCCAGCAAGTGGTATGATTAGTTCATGCGTGCACAGTGGTTTCACTATACACAGGTTTAATGATAAAACACTGTAGATATGAGCAGATGTTATGTGATGTTATGTATATAGTTCTTGTGTATGTAAGGTGTGAGTGGCCTACATATCTGCACATATGCATGCTATATGCATGCAAATGCCTCGTGACCCACCTAATTCTTATCAATTGGGAAACTGATCAAAATGTTACTCCCCAGCCTCATCTGGTGTGTTGTTTTGCGTGCTTTTACAAAGACTGCTTGTAATTCCAAGGGTTAGGATGAGGTGGAAGAACTTGAAGGGAGGGAAGGGTTTGTTTTGTTTTTTCTTCAAGTGTTATCAATGGGCTCAGGATATATATATCAGGTGCCCAAGTGGGAACTTTTAACCAGTGTGCTGCACCTGCAGATGTATTAACTGTGTCAGTGGTAGTGCTGCTGCCTGTTGAAAGAGCATCTGCCATGATGTTCTGTTGTGAATATAGCCTTGCAGTTGTGCCAGGCACAGCCCTGAGAAGGCAAGGATGGGAACTGGTCATTTTCTAGAGAAGGAGGCTCTGTTTCACTCTTCTCAATGCCTGCCTCAATCATACTCCAGTGTTTGCAGTTGAATATTAGGTAAAGCCTGTGAAATGTTTCACTTTTTTTAGGGACCTTTGCTTAGTGGTACTTCTTTTTCACTGCTTGTTGCTTCAGTTTTTACATGACTGTAGGCAGTTTGTGCAGTCAAATGAACCTAGTTTGCTGACAGTTCAGGCAGTCTTTCAGAATGCCTTATCGACCTTCTCAGTGTTGGAAATGTGCACTCTTCCAGCAGGCTGCCTCTTACATGTCAGCCTGGTGAGCTGGACTGAACAAAGTAATGGAAGGAAAACTGTAGGGGAACAATCCTATACTGTCCCCTGGAGGTGGACACAGTGATTAAATAGGGAAAGTTATCTCTTTTACTTGAAGGATTAGTAAACTCTTTGCAAAGAGATTAAGATCAGAAGAAGACTGGTGATATATTATTATTATTTATTGTTTAATTTGCTCGCTGAAGTTACCTCTGAAGCAGCTTTTTGAACAGCTGCCTCTGGACCTGTGATAAGTGTGTCTCTGGCCCTCCCTGACTGGTGGGGAAAGGTATAGCTCAAAAGTGAGCCACCAGAGTAACGTGTTTGTTATTTACCAACAAAACCTGGCATAGGCAGCTTAAACTGAAAAATAAAGGTTCCTGAGACTATTAATGTAAAAGTGTAGCTTTCAGGCAACATAAGTCACATGTTAGCAATGTGCTCCTACTCAATTCACTTGTTAAAGCTTTAGTAGTTATGCTAAATTGGATTCTCTATTGCAAAGGCTTTTGTAGTGTGATGCTGACCACCTCCTCCCCAATCTCTTTCTACTGCTTCCTCTTTCTCTGCAGTCCCAGACGTGTCAGTGCTATTCATCTTATGTCAACTTGAGCTGTACTTCAACATTAATCAACCCACCATCAACTATTCCCTCAAAGTGATTGAACATGAACCCTGCCTGGGGCCTGCCAGTGAATACTTGATGTGATCCCATGGTGTGTCATAATTACTGTTTACTTTGTACAAGATTTAAATAAATTTATCCAGGGCATAAGGTTGTCAGCTGTGCTATGCCACTTGGGAGCATAAGTGGAACTAGAATGTGGCCCTTTTGAGGACATGGTGACAGACAGCTACATGAATGACCTTGGGGAACCTGAGGCAACAGGTATCATACTGTACAGGGAATTCATTATACTGGCAACAGTGTATTATACTTCATTTTGTAGCTTGGGTGGGTTTGATGCTGCTAAGAGACCAAGAGAATGATTAATGAGGTGGATAAGGGAGAGTGCATTTGTGCATGAGAGGAAAAGAAGGGTCAAGGGGAATGAGAAGAAGATTAGAGAGGGGGAAAAAAGTAGGTGTATGTAAGAGAAAGGAAAAAAGAAGGAATGGGGATGTGAACAGGAATCAAGATAAGAGCAATGCATTTAACTAAAATTCGTACAGTGCAGGGTTATAGTTCGGAAATGGATACACCCTTGGAACCTAAATTTTTGAGGTGAGTATGCAAGCAAGTTATTCAAATAAAAAGTCTTCAAATCATGGAGGTTTTATAGAATGTGTAAAGGCATCCTCATATAATTTCTACTTGGTCAGTTTCGTTCATTATTGGATGACTCACAGAGAACCATTAAGGGTAATTCTGGTGTGAATGAACAAAAGGAAAACTTTATGGCTGCACAAAAAAACCAATTTGCAAATATCAGTGCTATTACAGTCTTGAAAGGGACATCAACACACCTGCATCACAGAATCAGCCAGTTTTTTGAGGGAGTTTGGAAGTGTTTGACCATCTACAGAGTTTACCCCTGTAGCTGTGTACTTGCACGGCTTTTGAACAGACCTCTGAAGCTTTTGGTCCTGGTCGTGGGTCAGATAACTGCCAATCTCGTCTGTTCTGGAAGTTCTTAAATTTCCATTTTGAGTTGAACAAGGGAGATTAAACCTTAACATTTCTAGGGAGCTTTGTCAGTTTACCATCTGAAGATTTGGTTCCCCTGGTGCCTGTTGATGCCAAGACCTGATTGTCCTTTTGCTTGAATACTGATCTGCTCCTAAAGAACCGAAGAGTGTGATAGAGGTGTAACCAGACAGTCAAAATAGGCATCTCTGAACTCCAGAAGTGAAGAAGCATTTTTGCCGATGTCTTGTATCTTAATGTTGGATTGTGTGATGTACAATAAAGATTTATTTCATGACAAAGCTATTCGCTCTGGGGATCTTAAAAGGATTTTATTCTTTAATCATTCTTTAATAATTTGCCTGAATATGTTTGTAAGCAGTAATAAACAACTAAATGAGAATATGCTTTTCGGTGTCATTAACATCATAAAAAAAAAAGCTGTTAGATGTGAAATACAGGCCTGGGATGGATGCTTATAGAAAGGATGTGCTTTCAAGAGCACTATGACTAAGAGAGACTGTGACCTACAGAGAAAAATTCCAAGTGTAACTCAACTGTTACTGAAATTATAAGAAATTGATGAAACAAGACAAATATCCAACTAAACATAAGAAAATAAGCAAAATCTCCTCTCTCTCCTGGTAAAGTGTTTTATGTCCACATTAATTAAACAAAACATATGTCAGGATTCTGTACTTCATCATTCTTGAAATACTATTCACAATTCATTTAATTTCTATGAAGACAAATAATCCCACAAAAAAATAAAGAAACAAAGCCAACAAACAAAGACAACAACAAAAAAACCCAAACAAACAAAAAACCCACACAAAAATACCCACCAACATCACACCTGGAAAACTAACCTCACCAACCTCTGACAGCTGGATGGTTGGTTTGGGTTGTTATTTTTTGTCTTTTACAAAATGAAGCAGCTGTCTGATCTTAAGTCAGTGGGAAGCTTCCTGGTGATCAGGAAGTCTGGCAGCCAGTGGAACTGGGACAAGTTGAATAAGAAACTGGAGCAGAGGAAATCTCCCATCAGTGTCCAGATATCCCTAGAGAACTAAGTTTGGGGCCCTTGGTCTCCAGCATTCTGACTTGAAATCAAGAGGTGCTGGAGCTCTAAAGCCCTGATGCTCTGTGTACATATGATCTTGAGGTTACCGTCCTACCCCTGCTGTGGCTTCAGTGTTGATATGTTGAGACTGAGAAGTCTCATTGTGTCTTTGAGTGTCTTCCTAAGTTTGCCTTTTAAACTATTTCAGTTTTCCCCATTTAAATTCCAAAATTCCTGCGGACTGTATAAGTGTTCTTGCGAAGCCAGGTGAAGGAGCTTACTGAAGAAGCAATTATCCTGTGACTGTCCCACCTTTTCACAGATGACTGAATGGTGGAGATGCAGTACACATTTCAGTACAGAGACATTCGTAGGCATTAAAGGTTCTTCTTTAGAAGGGCAGGCATATTGAAAGGTGTTAAAACTTCTCCTTTAGTAGCTCTCTCTCCAAGTGAGCTGCTTTTCTACATTCCCAAAATATTACTTTTTCTCTATATAAATTTCATTTCACCACTAAGAAAAGTGCTGCCTAGTCTAGGTGATAAGTGCTTTTCTATTCAGCTCATAGGGGCCTTTGAGTGATATCATTATTGAGCTGATGGCTACTCAACGTCAAATCCAGCTTTCACAGTTTGATGAATGTTCCTAAAAATAAGGCACATAATGTGGTTTTAAAGCCCACAAAATACTGGGTTGATGTTTCCTACCCATTCTTCCTTCTTGTTCCCTTTCTTTCTGTCTGTCTTTTATTTCCTTGGGTTGTAGCCATTTTGAATGAAGGCCATCTTCTCTTTTGGCCTGAGAACTGGACTGGAAATATTTGAAACTCCAATTCAGCTCCAATAAATTGTAAATGTTCTATCATTGAAATTAAATCTTAGTAAGAAAAAAAAAAAAAACACACACAAAAAAACCAGGCCACATGAAAGTGAATTGAATATTTTGGTCTTTCAGAAAGAGGAAAAAAATAAAAGGAGAGAAATGTAAAGTACCACCAGTTAATATTCCTTATATCTCCCTTAGACCAGCCTGGCAAATGTCTTTTTAATCTGTGTTTCATGAGAACACTTGCAATTTCAACTATTTTCAGGAGCCAGGAAGCCGAGTTCCATTGTGCAGGGTCATGCTGGCAAGCCACTCATCCAAAGCACAGAAGTTACTACATTGCTGTTGGGAAACTGCCATAGGTGACGAAGGAGAGTGTTTCTCCCCTTTTGTTCTGACCGACACTTTTCTTGCCCTTCACATTTGCTCCCTGGGCATTTGGTCACATTCGCTTCTTTAGCCTGGCTGCAACCCCAGTCTTGATGACTGCATTCAGAGTTTGTAGTTCTTCCCCTTTCCTGCCAACCTTTGCAAGTCCTTTCTCCTTCAATAGCTGCTTGCTGTCACTAAGCTAACTCTAGGGTCTGAAGTTCCATGCACTGACAGATCTGTGTTTGTCATTGGGTCAGAATGACCTATTCATAGGCCAAATTGCCCTTCTGAAATTTGTTCTTTCTGTTGTTCCTCCTGCTTCACTCCAAGGCAGCAAGTTTCTGTATGTGCTTTCTGTTAGGATCGCTGGTCAGTATAGGAAAAACATCTGCCTGATCTAGGATCATGGAGTCATAGAATCATTTCAGTTGGAAAAGACCATCAATATCATTGAGTCCAACTGTAACCTAAGTCTAGCACTAAACCATGTCCCTAAGAACCTCATCTCTATGCCTTTTAAAGGCACCAGGGATGATGACTCTACCACTTCCCTGGGCAGCCTGTTCCAGTGCTTCACAACCCTCTCTGTGAAGAATTTTTTCCTAATATCCAATCTGAACCTTCCCTGGTGCAACCTGAGGCTGTTTCCTCTTGTCCTATCACTTGCTACTTGGGAGAAGAGACCAACACCCTCCATGCTACAACCTCCTTTCAGGTAGTTGTACAGAACCATAAGGTCTCCCCTCAGCCTCCTTTTCTCCAGGCTAAACAGCCCCAGCTCTCTCAACCACTCATCATCAGACGTGCTCCAGACCCTTCACCAGCTTCATCGCCCTTCTCTGAACTCTCTACAGTACCAAATGTCTTTCTTGCCATGAACACAGTATTCAAGGCGTGGCCTCACCAGTGCTGAGTACAGGGGCACCATCACTTCTGGTCACACTATTCTTGATACAAGCCAGGATGTTGTTGGCCTTTTTTGCCACCTGGGCATCTTCTTTCTTAGCTAGATACAGGAGGTTCTTGTGCAGTCATGGTGATCTTCTGGTCCTCTTCTGTAGAAAGGGGATGAGGATGAGAGAGGTAATATGATTTGGAGGATTCGAGAACATTCATGCCTTTTGTATTTTGCAGGGATTTCTTGGTTCTTTATAGGGGAGGATTTGATCAGATCAATGGTATAGGTAGAGGGGGCCATGTAGGCCTCTTCAGTTCCTCCCAGTGAAGGAGCACACTTACAGCAGTCTAACTTCGGGAAAGGGTGTTGAAGAGCTCAACTGCTGCTTTGTATTCTGGAGAAGATTCTCTTTCCCTACTGAATATTCATGCCTGTTACCTGCCCATATGACACGGAGGTTAGAACCTAGCATTTTGCCTCTGAACAAAGGCAAACACTAGCTGTTTAAAAAGGAAAGGTAATCCATCCTTCATCTGCTATTTTCCAGTCAGGTGTGTTTGGATCTGCCTCTGGTGATCGCATCGTGCCCGAAACCCTGAAGCAGTTTCCTTGTTACTATGTTACCTGAGTTTATGTAATGATTTCTAACGTTCTTCTGGCTTAATCTACCCTTCTGAGTAACAATAAAGCAGGGTGTGGATGTGCTTTGTTCCCACTGGATCTTCCATGTTTTCAAACTACCTTTCTAGGCTTCTGCCCTGAAAAGAATGTCATGTTACCAGGATGCAAAATTACGTGACTGGAGGTTGCATATTGCTATGGCCCCATTGAAGGCAGAGTGCTCTTTATGTCCCTGATGCTGCCAGTGTCCAGGGCAGTGACTAGAAGCTGTTAAGTGTCAGCATCCTGCCCTCTGGGTGGTTTTAGTCAATAGGAGCATTATTTTGATGAAATGGTCGTCTTGAACTATATTGGTTGAGATCATCGTTCAGTTTTGTGCACAGTTTCTGTGAAGAGCTTTTGCTGCTTGTCTGATCTGCAACCAGAGTCCAGAAAGAGCAGTATGGATTGGAAAACCAAGTTAGTTGCTATTTATTAAAAGAAAAAAGGAAGGGGGGTGGGGACAGGAAAGGACGGGGGCTAAGATCATTAAGCAGTTCAATAAAATAATAATAATTTTTCTAATAATTTAGCTGAGCCCAGGCAGCTCATTTCAGATGTGTATTTTGACCTCTTTGGTGATTCTTCCAAACCTGACATTTCTGATTCCCTGTCTCCCCTTCCTTTCCCTCCCACATGCTTGACCTCCAATAGCATTCCTTCACTTGTCTTAAGACCTTACATGTAGATTCCCTCTCCCTCTTTCCCCAAGAATGTGATCCTGGCCTGAGCTTTCAAATTCTGTGTAGCAAGAATAAAACTCTTTCCCTCACTTGTCTGCCCCCTTGGTTGAAAACTCATGCTAAACATTTCCACATGGTTTGAGCTCTTTTTGCACAGCTAAAATTTTGGTTTTTTTTTTTCTGCCTTTAAACCTTTTCTTGTTTAAGAAAACCCTCCAGCTTCTTCTACCTTGGGCTGCTTAGCACTGACCTCACCTTGTTACTGTTTGCATTTCTTTTGTACCTTTTTGCAGCTGAAATCTCTGTGGGCTTTTAAATCTGTCAGCAGCCGCTACCAGGCTCAGTGTGCAATTTAGCTCACTGTTTTCACAAGTTTCCCAGCCCTGAACGCTTTCCAAATGAGCCATTGTTGGGCTGAGTTAAAGAGGTATTGTCTCTGCTTGGGCTAGATTAGTGTGGGTGCCAGAATCTGCATGTGCAGCATTCTTAATGCTGCAATGTCATCTTGTTATTGGACCCCTGGACACTTACTTCTCCAAACACTTTCAAATATATAGGAAAAAGAAAACTGTCAAAAGTGATTTATTGAAACATTATTGGAAGCTTGTCTTTATATTTCTGAAACTCTCATTTAGACATCTTCATCTGCCCCTGCTCAGGCAAGCTGCTTTCTGTGAAAATCATTCTTATTTGTTTAATTCCTGTTAGCACCTGAAACTGGCAGCTGTGATTGGAGCCTTGTTCTGGTCAGTGCTGAATAAACACTGAGCAAGTAGCAGTTTCTGCTTTGATTTTAGGGACATGTTGTATAGGAAGAGAGTCTGTTGTTATTTACTTTTTAGAGAACAGAAACCAAAGCTTGGGTATTCCGTGGTGTATCCAGAAGGAGCCTGTGACAGAGTTCGGAGTCAGTTCCAGATCACAGCATTACCCTTAATTTTACAAATGTTAGGTTGACTGGGCTCTAATGGGAAGTGTTCCACTGAACTCACTTTTCTTAACAGAGACTGAATTTGCTGGTCTGTTCAACCTGATGTGACACTGTGTGGAGATATGTCCTATACATTTCAAACACTTGTTGTCTTTTGCTGGGGACTATATGATTCAGAGGACAAATACATGGACAAACATTTCAACCTGTAAGTTGCTGTTGGCATTACTGCCACTAGACAACTGTCTTGTGACTTTGTTTGAAGGATACAGTGATTCTGTGGAAGACCAAGCTGGTACTGCAGGCCAGGAAAAAAGTGTATTGAATTTTTAGCATTTCTCTAAAAGTCTTAAGGAGTGTCTGTGTCATGTAAGCCAGCGCTTTAAATTTTTCAGTTCATACCTTTCATGTGGTCTTTCCCAGCCTTGGCTAATCGTTAGTAATGGAAGTTTGACATGGGAGTTGTTCAGGCTGACCCTCTTCATAGGTTCTGCTGTGACAGGGAGAACTTGTAGTAGCAAGGTAAAAAATATGAAACCAATAATTTTTGGAGTCTTTGGGAGCCACAAAGTTCTCTACCTCTTGATTGAAGGCTGGTCAACATTCCTAGTGCAGATTCTTCTCAACTTACTAGAAGTTACCAATGCAACTGTTGACTGTTTATTTTTCTGTTTTTCTTTTTGACAATCTCCAGGATGAATTGGATCTCACAGACAAGAACAGAGAGGCTATGTTTGCACTCCCTCCAGAGAAGAAATGGCAGATTTATTGCAGCAAAAAGAAGGTACTACTGTTGTCCTGATTGAAGTAGTTCACCAATAAATTCTGTGTGCATGTACCTAATTAGTGATTTACATCTAGGTTTGAACTACATGTTATCTACTGTTTACTCAAGAACACGATGAAGTGGTGTAAGGATCTTTGTCAGCATGAATATGGCACAACATTCTTATAAGTACTGTATGCATGTGTGATTTCTGAAGAGAATGTTAACAGGTTAAAACCATATATTGTCCCATTTTGAAACTTATTTAGATCTCATGGAAATCCTTTAAAGAATTTTTTTAAAGTTTTGTAGGTTGCTTAGAATAGAAAATGTTTTACTGAAATCTTTCAGGATTTTTTCAGATATCTGTAAAATACATAATGATATCTTAAAATCTGGTAGTTCAAAGTCTTCCAGAGCTTATAGGAAATGTTCTGTATTACACTGGAAAGTGAAGAAGATCTGCTTCTATTAATTTCTGTGTATTCAAGGGCTTCACATTTCTGACAAACTGGTGAGAGAGAGGCAGTAAATTACAGGCTGATATATCACACTGGGTATTTTGTCACTGCCAGAATGGTAGCCAAGTGAATTAACAAGAGTTATCACTGTTGTGAAGCTTGTAAAAGAGGAATTCCTGCAGGAGTGGTGTAGTGGAAAAGTTTTTCTGCTCTAGGAAGGAAACAGACAGACAGAAACAATGATAGCTCCAATTGCATGTATTCATTAACAATAAAGGTTAGGGGGAAAAGGTGTGGTGAGTTCATTAGTTTTATTTCCCAAATGTGCAAGTCATATTATGAGGGCATCAGTTTTTGTATGTAAGTGTGCATAACAGAAGCTGACAGGGGACGTTTAGATTTCAATACTGAAGATGGCAGATTGAAACCCGGTAATGGTCCTTCTGAAGTTATGTTTGCTGCTTTTATTTCCTCAGGGGGTGGGGGAAAAATTAGCTTCCATACCATACAATTAAAGAAAACATCAGTCAAAACAATCAGATGAGTGCTTTGTATGTGTGTTGCTTTTGTCTGAAAAGCATCACATAGGAAAGTAAATAGGGACAAATTAGTTACAGTGCCTCTGAGCCAGCACTAATACAGGAACTCTGTAAGAGCAGTCCAGGCTCAGTTGTCTTTGGTGCTCCCTGCATTCTTCCTCCTGCTGGTACTTGCAAGTGGAGAGAAGGTGCAAGCTGCTGTGATTAATGTCTGCTTTACATTTTTGCTGGCCAGTTCAGCTGACTTTTTCAGGTCTAGTGAGAGAAGTTCTATTTGTAGACATCTTAGAGAACCATGCATTCTGCTTCCTGGACCAGGAAGGCTTGGCAGGAAAATTCAGGCTTTAATGTATTTAATATGTTGGTTGGATTCACTACATTACACTTTTTTTTTCCTTTTCTTTCAAAGCAGTGGATTTAATATAAGAATCTCAAAGGCCTCCAGGGTTAAAGAAGCTGCACCCTGGAAAATCTGTGTAATGCATTTATAGTGCAACCTCAGTCAACTGAACTCCAGCTATCCAAAATGATGTGATAACTGGAACAGGATACTGTTGCCAGATGTCTATTTGTTACATTATAGATACTTTCAATTACTTGAAACCTTAACTGTCCAATATTATTCATTGTTTTCCTCACAGGCAGTCGGATGATGGGTGATGATATATCTCTCTCTCTAGCCTCTTACCTAATCCACCTCTCATCATTGTTTTAGAGTAGCAGAGAAGCTTGTTGCAGTCTCTCCTTTAGAGGAAACCTGTCTTTTCCCTGAAGAATTTGTAATCTAATTTTATCTCCAAAGGCCCAATTCCTCACTTGACAGAATGTTATCAGCCACCTAGGACAAGTTCCCAGAGTGCTCTGATGGTGGGTTCTTGGAGTTCCCCAGGAAGCAAGGTCTCTATGTTTCGTAACATGGCAAGTGAAAACACTATGAACTATAGAAAGTCAGGAAGTGCAGGTTCAGTCAACTGTTTGCAATCACTAATCTCAGATGCCTTTTCTAGTCTAAATATAATGAAAGGTTAGGGTTTCCTGATTTGCTCCAAAGGTGGCGAGATTAATGGACTATCTTAAGTAATCAAAGGGACTTGCAAAACTCAAGATTGATCATTGTTGTAGGCACACTGTCTGTTTCTCTTGGCAGTTAGATTTCGGATACAATCTTCTGTGGTACTTGTTCCCAATGCAGTGGCAGAAAGTCAGTTTTGTATCAAAAAACTCATTCCACCTGTTTCTGATACCAAGCCCTTCTGAAGAAAAGGGGAAAGACCTATGCCTGTTCATTTAAAATTATTCCAGGGGCACAGCTTGCTAGTCAACATTCCACAGTACTCAAAAGAGATTCAGTGTCGGATTGAAATTTCATGAATGTGAGTGGTATATACAGAGGAACATTCCCACTGTATTATACAGTCATGCTTGCTTTGGTGACTTTTGGCCATTCTATAATGGGTTCATATCTGAAACCATTAGTTATAAAAACAAATCACCAATGATTTTATCTAAAGGAGTAGCTTCAACTAGCAGCTCTAGTGAAAGTTTCACCCTCATTTGTGGCGTAGCTATTTGCAAGGAACAAAGGCTGCTCTGTTGGAAAACGTTGATGTGTTCTCAGTCTCAGCTGTCCTCTACCTTGCCATTAATCAGTGCAGTGGACAATGAGAGATGCAGTTGTCCTAATCTGCACCAGAAGAATTACTAATCTGTCACCACTGATGGCACCCTGACCCTCCACCCCAAATGCCAGTACAACATGTTTTAGATTGCCTCTTTCTCTATAGTATGAACTCCTCCTGATATCATATTGAGTTATTATATAAGTGAAGCCATATGTAGACAGAAGGCAAATGATGGCATCGTCCCCCAGTTCAGGTACTTCATTCAGGTTTTGTTTGGAATAATCTTCATGTTTCATTATCAGCTGAAATTTAGATTTACATAAATATATACAATCCATTTCTGTAATTCCTTCCTGTAAAATTTTCTCGAGTTCCTACTAGTTATATGTTTTGCAGGAATTAGATCAAAAACTAGACCATGCTTTCAGATGTGTTTGTTTGTAAGCTTCTGATGTCAAGGTTTACAAAACTGCTGTTATTCAGCGCTCTTTTACTGGGAGCTGGTACTGAAGTACATAATCTCATTAAATACTGATCAAATAATGATACGGAAATAAAAAATTGTGAGCTCAATTATGTCATCCCCCAAAGGGTAGAAAATGCAAGTATTTAACTGCTTCAGCATGCATTGCTTTGGATGCAACCTGTATTTCTAAGAATGAGGCCTCATTGTGCAGGCAATAGCTTATTGCCTTCCATACAATCCTACAGGTTCTTAGACTTATTGCTATTGGAAAATAAGTCAAGTTGTTTTTATGGCCTTTCCTGCCTCCAGAGACTAATTTGTAAGCCTTCAGTTGAGCAGATTTTAGTAGGAAGCACACACATTTTGCAAAGTTAAAGAAGTTAAGGGTGTTTGTGTTTGGTTGATTTGTTGTTGTTTGGTTTGTTTTTTGGTTTGGTTTGGTTTGGTTTTTACTTCTGTGTCTTTCTTTGAGGGAAAAATTAGTAGCAAATTTCTTTCCAAAGTACAGTCAAACTGAACTAGCTGTATCATACAGTTTCTCTGCAAACAAACAAACAAAAGCAACAAAAAGCTCAATCCTAATAACTATGTTGATCTCTCCCAGGTATTTTGGGGTTATTTTGTACTTGTCTGCTTTTAGTTGTACCCTAGAATGGCTGCTTTGAGTTAATTGTGCTTTGCCTACTCAAGGGAGATTATTCAGACTCGAGAAGTGAAGCAATAATCAGGGCACTACAACTTTTTGGAAAGAGGCATTTATGGCATCTGAAAAAAAAAAGAGTACGTTCTTATAATCCTTAAATTGATTATAGGTTGTCTGTTATGGAAAACAGATCTAGAGAAAGGCTTCTCCACAATAACAAAATAGGCTTTAGAAATTCTGAGGAAAATTTTCTGAACCATGCCCTGTAATAGTCAATATGGAGAAAAGAGAATTTTTGTATGATTCCATCCTCTGCAATTTTTTTTATTATCTGCCCATTATATTTTTCATCTGCCTGATGAATAAAAAGAACTACTAAACAATATGAGAATAGAGTCAGGAAACTCCTTGGTTCAAAGTCTTTGATTTAAATTGTTGTATAATTTCAAAAACCTGTCATTATTGTGTTTATATATAAATGCATTTCTCTCTACCTGAAAGAAAGAGTAGCAAAGTTAGGAAGCTTTGTGGCAATGTTCTGGCCATGCCATCCTCTCCCACTTTTTACTCGCAGTATATACACACATGCTTTGGCCGCATTCAACTTTTCCCTTTTCCTTTAAGACAGTATCTTAAAAATCTGAATATATTTTCACTTTAAGCACTGTTCATCCTTTTTCCTTGCTGCACCTATCTGTCTTCTAAGGTATTCTTGTAGGAATGGATTTTGTGGTGAAGTCTCCAAACTTGGGAGAGCTCACTGTAAGGAGCAAGAAGGATGGAGTGGAAGGCACTTTTCTACATTACACCATCACTAAGGAGTCCAAGCCCTCTGGACTGAGGTCACGGGTCAATGCTGAAACCAGTAGAGCTGCAGCCCAGTGCAGAGTGCCCCAGATGCCCTTCTGGAGAAGGTTTATACCTCTCCCACGAAGAAGCAGCAGATACTGCTGCATCACCTTCTGTTCTGCTCCCTTTTCTAACATAAGGGCTGCATCCAGCCCTATATTAAGCTTCAGAATGTCCATGGGAATCCCAGTCAGACTTCAACTTATGGCAGTTTTACTGCAGTCTTTTTATACCATTTGCAGCTCTATTTCATGAACTCCTACGTTGGTCCCATGCTGGCTCTCTAACATTAATTAAGATAATGTCTACATGTCAGGTTTTGGATTTTTTTTATGTCACCATAAAAAGTATAGCTTAATATTGTGCAGCTGGATATAGATAGTGTAAGACACTTCTGTTGTCCACCCTTATGCCCACACCTGCCTCCAGAATCTTGCAGAACTCTAAGCAAAATTTCCAATCCAAACCCAGCCTGTATTACTGCCATAAACCCTGCTTGAAACCCAGCTACAGTCCCAGCTTCCAATGAATACAATTCACTCTATACTTTGGATTCATCTTCCTGTTAAAACTATAAATATAAAAATTAATTCATATGTGTAATATACATTCATACATAGATGTGTGTGTGTGTGTGTACTAAAAAAAATGCAGGAGGAATCTAAGCTGCTTTTGTAGCTTTTGATATAATAACCTTAGCCTACCAGGGATGGAACAGAAGATGGATGCACATATAAAACCTGGAGTCCTCCTTGCCTTTGGGGAAAACTTACTGAAGTGAGCGAAATTTCTGGCACCTACTGTTCGTTTTAGGGTAGCTCTGTTATGTGTTTTTGCACCACGAAGTGTAGTTTCAGATTGGTTAAGATAGAGAAGCAGTTATTTCTCAGCTAAAGTGAACTAGCAGGGCTTTTCTTCCAAAACCCTGAGGTCTTTTATTTGCATTTAAGTCTTCACATGCAGGATTTAACAACAGGCTGTATTACATTTGTTATATTTAGGTAGGAGTACTGCAATTCTTGCTGTAGGAAAGTTCATTTCTTTGGGTTCCTGCTTTAAAGTAGGAGATATACACAGAGATATTCAGAGGAAGATAGATATCCCCTAAAGAAGGGAGAAAATGGATTTTCATCTGGTCTTATTTAGTGATACAATATGACAGATGAAGATCACACCATTGTGTTGTCTGAGTGTGAGTTTTTGGTTTTGTATTGTCTGATCTGAGCTATGAAAGCCCTTTGGGGTTCATCCTTTCTGTATGAAGAGTGCCAAGCATGTGGTTGTCTCATAATAAATGAAGTGGGTGGTTTGAAGTTGTATTGTTTTCCGTTCTATCTTCTTGCAGTATTTTTTCCTCTTTGAAATACTCTTAGAGTCTGTTATTGATTTGGAATATTAAACTGTTTTGGTTATGGATTTATAGCTATAAGGAGTATTTAATGTGTCCCTTATAAGTTCCCTTCTTTAAAGCTGTTATTCCACAGGCTGTATCTGGGAGCAGCAGACATGAACACACAAGATGATTTGCTGCAGTATTTGAGAAGCCATTTGTACGGAGTCTCAGTTTGATGGTGCTTGGATGTGGCTTCATGAGAGTTTTTCTCCTAGCTTTGCATGAAGTGTTTAGGGGGAGGCCAGGTGGTGGAGGGCTTCTACTCTCTCTTCACCTGGGAAGTCTGAAAAACACACAGTTACATGTGATAACCTAAAAGAAAAAGCAGTTGTTTGACAGTAGGAGACTGAAGAAGCTGTGTGGCACTTGGAGTTCTTAGTGCAAGTGTATTGCTGGCTATCTGATGATCACAGAATCACAGAGCAAAGCCCAACCAAAGCCACATTGGAGCTGGAGAATTAGACTTTATCTGAAGTCTTCAGTGCATCAGAAAATTGTTCCTCTTCCTACCAATGCTTTAGAAGTTTGTAGCAGGAGTTCAGCTCTTCAGTCAACAATATAATTTAAATCAGTATTCAAACTTTGACAATGACCTGAACAACGAGTTCTAACTTTGAAATTAGCTCTGTTTTCAGCAGATGTCTTCTGCCCAAGGCCACTTCCATTCTGAACTTTTTTTGTGATTCACTGAACTCAACATAAATCAAACTAGAAGAGCAGCTGTATGACCCTATAAAGAAAGGGGGCAACAGTAAGGCTCTGCGCAACCTACTATCTTCTGTATAATGGCTATGAGACCAAATTCTTGAAATAGGCTGAAGTAGAAGATGTTATTCGGTTCCCTCACAGTGCCTGGGATCCATGGTTACTCTTGGTCTGAGTGACTGCATGACTTCCTTAGCTCAGGAGACTGCTGGTGAAACCGTCTGAGATGTGGAATTTCTCAAATGACTTCTCTGAAAATAGACTTGCTTTCGGTTAGCCTATGGCTCAGTGGAAATCTCATAACACTGGTAAGTCACAGTGGGAGGATGTTTCCCTTTGCAAACCGCGACATTCCATCAGATGGATGGTTGGAAAATGCCAGCAATTGTGGAGTTAACTTGCTTTTTTCCCACCAGCATCTGTTCCTTTTTCTGTTAACAGAATGACTTCATGCTCAGATGTTTGTGATGATTTGTTAGCTTGATGCTGACATAGGGTCATTCTAGTATCTTTAGTCTAGGTATGGAAGACAGGCACATGGCTTCAAAAATTATTCTGTTATAAGAGCAAGTAGGCTTTAGGGCAGTAAATTCAGAAACTCTGGCCTATGACAAGCATGGGCCATAATGGGAAACAACAAAATGCAGCAAGAGTGGAACTATTGCATCAAATGCATACACTTCCTGATTATTGGTTTATTGGGTCTTTCCAGTGTGAAAGAGCCATTTGACTAATGGCACGTGTTACTGTATGTTGCAGGCTGAAGTAGTAGCTCCCAAATTTGGGAAACATGGCTAATACAGTGTAAAATAAAGCCTAAAACTATATACATTTCCTTCTACATCCTTTCATGCAGAGAATGTTTTCTTGCTGGAAGAATAAAACTTGAGATTCATATAAGACATCTCGTTCTTTTTTTAGCTCCATATAATGAACTTAGGCTTTTTTTCCTCATCTTACATAAGTATAAATTGGTTGATGTTGACCCTATTATTCCTTGTCTAGGTCAGCATACCTGAGAAGAAATATTGGACATTTTGTATGGTTTATCATTAAGTTTCTGTAATTCTGTCTTCACAGTTTTTTTCCTTGATACATTCTCTTCTATAGCAAGTACTCCACTCAATGTGGTTACTTTGAGAAACAATATAGTAGCCTTAATGATGTGAGAGATTCCTCTTAAAAAAATATTCTTTTTTTCTTGGAGTCACTCTTGTAGTGGTTTAAAGGATGAATGTGGTGTCAAGGAGGCAAAAATGCTTGCACACTTCAGCTGATAGACCATTATCACAGCTTGGAATTGTGATACCTAGAAGACCACATTGTAACAGACATAAGATGAGAAAACAAGTTTTTCCAAATTTTTCATTTTACTTAGTTTAAGTTTTCCACTCTGCAATGCTAACAGTTACAGACTCATTTATTTATCCTGGTATAAGAGGTTATTTTATGTCAGGGCCTTGAAATTATGTATTTATTCATGTAAAATCAAAAAGTCTTCTTTTCCCCACCCCCCGTGGGAACAGCATGCAATATTTTTAGTTTCTTTCTCCCTCTCCCTCCCTCTCTCCACAAGAAAGGTTAGTCTTCCCAGCTCTTTTGCTCAGATTGCTGAAGACATAAACACCATAAACTTGCCACGGTATTGCACAAAATATTCTGAATATGTAGAATTTGGGTGTCCATCTTGCAGTTCTGCGTCTTTCAGGTGTGCTACTAGTGTTCCAGTTGAAGTTAGCACTCAACACTTCTCGAAAATGAAGCCCAAAATAATCCTGAGGTTACACAGTGATAGTTGGAAAATTGTCAACATCATGCCTTATGCTGTATTTCGCATTTGGCTTGCATTCTGTGGGAGTTTGGGAGAACTCAGTGGTAGCAGATTTGACCCCACCATGGAAAAAAAAAAAAAAGAAAAAAAAAAGAAAAAAGAAAACATTTATCCAGCTGTCATCCTACGAAAATGCTGTAATTTGCTGTACTTAAGGAACAAAAATAGTGGTGAGCAATCCAATTCTGCTCTATGGGAAGTACATGTAAATGCTGATTATGTGATTTAGTTGCTGCCACTGGATAATGTTCTGTCATTGTCTGTCCTCTTGCAAAAGTTCTGAGTCTCTGCAATTCAAGTATGTGTCAGTCCTGCTGGTGGTATGCAATAATAATAGTATATACTGTGTACGATGCAGTTCTCACTGTTCAGATTAGACTTAGGTGGATAAGCAAGAGCAAAGAATATGTAAATAACTAGCATATTTCTCTGGTATGTGAGAAGCAGATTTGGCACAGACTAGGGCTCACTCTTCTCTGTATTCTGAATTTCACTGAATGCTCACCAGCCTTTCAAAAGCTAGTGAATACTGAGCAGAAAGAGCTGCTGAATTACCTGTTTTTTCGGTGAAAAGTTTAGAAGGAGACACAGTAAATAATTGTTGCCAGGATCTAGTGACAGCCATGAAGAGAAAGAGGAAAGTTCCTTCTACACTTTCGGAAAGTTATTTAGTTTTCTGTACAGTCAGCTGTGATTGTTTCAGCTACACACCTGCATCAAGGTGAAAACCACTTTGTCTTCCATATTATTCAGTCGTCTGTTGAAAGGCACCTGGCATCCCAAACATTTTGCAGATGCAATAGGCAAGAGAAATGAAAGCTCAAAGAAAGGAAACAGTTTTACTTGAGTGTATGGATAGGTGAAAGATAGACAAAGCAACTGAATGATACACTCAAATATTGGATTAGCAATTTAGAAGCCATGTTCCTCTCAGTCTGTATTTATTCTCCCTCTTCACCTGCCCAACAGCTCCTAACTTCACTGTCTCTTTCAATAGTAACTGGGGTTAAGTGAGGGAGACAAATAGAAAATATGTGTCTGCTCTGACCATCTAACTTTCATCACTCTTTGTAAAGGGCAGAAGTGAACTGGAACATGAAGCAGTGTCACTGGAAAAAGCAGACAGTGGATGTGTTGTGGACAGTGAAGAGAAACCTTTTAGAGTTTGGCATTAACAAGTTCTCTGTGTGCTCACAGAAGGACTTGTCCTAGGTAGCTGTGCTAGCTCTAGTCACATGTGTCCTAAGTAGTTCCATGTGTCTTTGAGCATGGTTAGTGACATTTCTTTCCTATCATCAAGCAACATGCAGGGTGATTGCCATGAATGGTACATGACTTCGTCTTCTTTAGAAAAGATTGTAAGCAGTTGCTTGCTGGAGATACACAGAGTAAGACAAAAAGATAAACTCTGTGGCACTCCTGTGGCAGACAAGAGGCTCAGTTATGCAAGCTGGACTCTTCTGCAGCTTTTCACATTGCCTAAGGAATATCAGGAGGAGGAGGAAAGGTGGCAAGGAAAGAGATGAACCAAATGACATAAATACTAGTGGCATAGGGATACGGGTGAATATAGTGCTGTTGGAACATGATAAGCTGGATGGGTGAGGAAGTGTCCTTTTTTGGTATCCACAGCATATTGACTCTAAGCTGAACAGGGTTAATGCTATTTAGAATGGAAATGTGCACACAATTCTTCTACGTAACACAGAGTCGAAAGTACTAGGGACATTGCAGAGCTTGGATGATAACGAAACAATAGAGTATGTTGTGCTGCTACTGCTTTGGATTTTTTGGGACAGTGTCAGATCATGGGCTTCACCTGCCACAGGAATTACTGTAGAACCTTGACCCTCTCCTCAAGCTTGTCACAGGTTTGTGGGGACAGAGCTGTGGTTCAGGAGTACAATCTAAGTCCACAGCCAAGCACCTGGAGAACAGGCTGTGTCCATGAGAAACATTTTGTTTTCTCCTGAAAACCCCCTAAGTAGAATGATCATGAACTCACATCCTGAATGGTAGGATCTTCCATAGTGGACCTCCAAAAAAGATACACAGAATGGGCTGAGGGAAGGTAGGCTCCTGAGAACTACTTCTTTGGAAGGGCAGCGAATTAATGAATTGCCTTATTGGCAGCTCATTGTTTAGATTATACACTTGTCAGCTGCAAAATATCAGTTGATCGATCTGGAGCTTGTGAAAAGTAGACCATATAGGAGGTTTTAAACGTGAGTATGGAGTTCAGCTATAGGACAGAATAATCTTTAGGCAGCAACAGAGTCAGGAGAACATATTCAACATGAGACCAACTTCCATGACAAAGATAAAACATTCAGTGGAGGAACAATGTGTAATACCAGTAGACTTCAATTTGGCAAGTAAGCTTTGTCCTGAGAGCTCAGTGCACTGGATAATTCCATGTGACTTCATCTGTATGTTTAAATAGTTGTGTAAGTATAGGGACAAGTTGTCTTCTTGGTCACTGCACTATACCCATAAATTAATGCCTGGTGATGGTGGGATCCCCATTGTATCAAAGGGCTAAATATGTTTGAAGAGGGACAAACACACTTGTATGATCTGTAAATGCTAAGGGAAGCCTGATGGAGTCAGTGCTGGCAGCAGGTTTACATCTGTCTGTAATGAGGGGAATGATAAAAAAACAGCAGAAGAGGCAAGAGAAGAGAAGAATGGTTCTTAAACGGAAAGTGTGCTATGCAACCTTGCTATAACTTAAGTTTCTTAAATGGGATTCTCTCCATCAGTAATCTATATGAAGTCTTGTGCCAGACATGGTTATTGTAAAACTTAATCTTGATTTAAGCACTACAATTACACAGTTTATTACAATCAGTGGTTGAGACTTGTGAGGTTTCAGAAAATGTTAATTCTTATCTTCAGCTCATAACATCACACCAACAACCTGCCAGGTATTGCATTCTGGTCCATTTTCAGTGAGAAACTATGTATCTCTGTATGCAATGGATCTGGCACGTTTTCTGGAAGATACAAAATAAAAGTATGGCCTTCATCTCCATTAGACTGATATCAATTAGAAGTAAATAATTTGAAGTGGGTTTGAGTGTTAGATGAGGTTGGAAATGACACACTGTGTGTATACAATGTGCAACTTCTAAGAGTTGCTATATCTATGGGTGCTTGGGAAGCAAAAAGTGGTGGATGGAATAAGCGGTTGAAAAGAAAACATATATTTATTGGGAAGTGTTTGAGCCTGAAGTAGAGCAAACCATCTTTCAAAAATGACTGATAGTCCATTTTAATTTCTAAAGGCTGGTGAATTTCAGCAGCATTGAAGCTTCTCTCAGTATTATGAAAAGATTTCCAAGAAGGAATCCTCATTCTTCATAAATATATCCCTTTTTCATTTTTATGCTTTTAGACTTTGTTATATTTTGTGGTAGTACATTCCATAGTTTGGCAGTATAAGGCATTTTGTGATATGAATAATAATCTGAAGCCTTTGATTCTTTCTTTGAAAGGCTGGTTGGTAACCAGCATCAGAGGTCACTATTAGGTCTGTTAAGTTACTAGTGGCAAGACAGAGACCAGGCTAAATGAAGCAAAACCAATCAACCAACCAAAACCCCCCACCCTGTGGTCTGTTAGGTAAAATATTCCTGTGTCGTAATCCGGTGAACTGGAAGCATGTATGGCTATATGTGACCATTATGAGAGACAATTAGAACTCCTCAGTTGCATGCTCCAGCTGGTAATTGATGAATATTCTCTTTTAATAAGTTATACAGTAGACTGCTTTTGTGGCAGAAGGATTATTGTCTGCACATCAATAGCTTCATTCCAGGGAGAAATGTAATGTTTGTTTTTCTCACTCTGGATAAATGTGCTTAAAAGGCTTGGATATAGCTCTGTCCCCCAAACCATGAGAATATTTGTGTAAATGCTGGTCATGGAGTCTGAGAAATGGAGCAGTGACCACATCTGTCTAGTGAATGGCTCAGTCCTGTGGTCTGTCTTGTTTCAAAATTAGCATCTCTTGGGACATGGTTGGTTTTTGGAGGTGTAAACTGTCTGAAAAGCTTAGATGTTTCTTAGCTCCACTTCTAAATTGGTATTTCATCCCACAGCAGATAAAACACATTTTGTGTTTTTAATGAAAGTGCTTTTTATTTATACAACTTTGGCTGCTCTGAACTGGGACATAGCCAATAGGATGAACAGTGTGTTAATGAACAGGTAACAGTCTTTTTGAAAGCCAAACTTCTCCTTAAAGTGACGAAAAGTCAGCAAATCTGTCGTGGAAAAAAGGGAGAACGGTGATTTGGATGAGAGCGTGGTACAAATTCAGTGAGGATTGATTCTTGGCTGTGTTACAGATTCCCCATGTAACTGGGAACAGTGTAATTGTCTGCATCCCATTTTCACTGTTTCTGGTGATCTCACTGAGAGACTGAAAAACCTAATATGTTAATTTTTTCTAAGACCTTTGACAGTGTAGAGTGCAAGGTGTTACAAGATTGTATTGTATTCACCATTAATAGCAGATGTTGTGATAAACTGAGTCTTCTTAAAAAGTATTTGAAGGAAGAAGAGTAACATTTGTGGGAAATGAAGCACAAGTGATAACTATTTGCTACCCTCTCAGCAAACAAAACCCCCACCTTGTTTATAGTGGCCAAAATATTCATGTGGAGAGCAAGGGTCATGCACCTCATTTTGAAACAGAACATGGACATGAGTGTGAATCCTGCACATCTTAGATGAACGTTTTACCAGCTAAGTTGTTCTGCAGAGTGTTGAGATGTCTTCATCCAGCAGGAGAGAACCTTTATCCAGCAAAGCTTTAATCTCAATTGACATAAGTCATGTTAAAAGTTAAAGTTTCATTGAACTGGCATAAAAAACCAAGCAAACAAACAAACAAATGAAAAAAAAAAATACAGGGACTTAGTATGAAAGATTAGCATATTTCACATTTTTCTTAAAAAGTATTAGTTTCTAGTAATGCCTTGAACTCCATGATTTATATTTTCTGAACTTTATGTAATGATGCTGATCCTTCACACCCGTTAAAATAACCTGTCCTTCTGCTCTGTGAGGTACTAGAATGATGTGGGGAGACTGTTGAGAGGAAGAACCACACTAACCTAAATGTGACTATTGCAGGAAAATGCAATTCTTTGTGATCCAAGTATAAACTTGAGCATGCAGTGTCTGGACACAGTGCAGTGAACATGCTGGAACAGGAATCTATACTACAGTAACCTCATTTCATATTCTTCATCTGTGTTTTCATGCTGTTTTTATTGATACAGAGAGGAGCTCAATGAATGATATCATGGTTCCTTGCCCAAGAAATAATTTAAACCCACATTTTGCAGCATTGGATATGTGGCTTGTTCCCATTCTGCTCTGAACAGTGTAAAGCAGTAAGGCCAGCTGGCTGCAGGTCTGAAGAGATGGGTTTGAGAAGGAAGTGATGGTGCCAATGAATGGATGTCATCCCAATAACACCCATTCTTGTCATATGACATCTATAACATATGATGTATTTGTTGTTGCATCTATTCAAGTAGGGTTATGTTAGTTTGCATGCTAGAAGGCTTCGTGAGTCATCAGCCCTGTCAACTTGTCACAGGGCAGTGTGTGCAAGTAGTGGCAAAGTCCATGTAATGGCTGGACACCCAAGTATGCTAAGCATCTCCTGGTCCCAGGGAATTAGGATTTGTCTACATTACATAAAAACAACCTGATATAAATAATGATGGAAGTAAGAGACAACTGGATTCAGCATCAGTTCAGTGTCTGTTCCGAACTTTGCCAGTGATTTCCTGGACGAGTTTGAATTGTCATGTCACCATATATGTCCCCCTGTCTCCATCTGCAGGAAAGAAGAGTTGGAAAGTTGCTAATTTTTTTGATGCATTTATTAATGCTTTGACATGCTCAGATTTACAGAACACATTCCAGAGAACTGCTCAACGTTGTTTTGGTTCCGTTTGGTGCAGAGTAAAATACCAGTGTGTCATCACTGGAAACTGAAACCCCGTGCTCACCACAAAAGAGCTTCGGTGCAGAGAGTTACTGTTCAGACTTCCCCTGTGCTGATTTTTTCAAGACTGAAACCATCTTGAAAGAAGCACCCGCTATATAGACAGAGTCTTTCATTTTCGTGGTCCACTCAGCCATGAATATCTGGCATTTCCACGCAATTTCTCTAACACTAGTGTTTGGTACTTCTTTCTATAAAATTTTGCAACAAAGACAGTAGTCTGTAATTCTTGATTATGCCTGTTACGGCAGTCTTTGTATGGCAAATCCTTGTCCACTGACATAGCATCCACTAAAGGTCACTGCTCTCTAGAGAACAGCATGCCCAATGGATCAGGTCTCCCAGGAATCAGAAAAAGGCTTTCAGGATCAGCTGAGTTGTGCACACAATACTTGGTTTATTTTGTTTCATTTTGATTGGTTCAGATGGTCCAAATATTTGCAGAACTCCATTAAGTCCTATTTGGGATGAAGTCATAAGTTCCACTTTCCATCAAGGCATGGAGCCTGTCCAAATTAGTGTCAAAGCCTATATAATACCTTGGCTGTATGGCAGGCTTGTATAGTATCAAGATCCTGTTTTCACAGCAGTTACATAGTTGTTACTCCAGTGAAGAATGATATGGCCCCTTATAAAGTCCACAAGTTGACGTCTGTTTTTTAATGTAATATTTACACTATTCAAGGAGCTAAAAGAAGGCTTTACTTTAATAGATTCCTTCAGCTAATGTTTTCCCTTATACAGATGGGTTATTGTTTCCAGCTTTTAATACCTATGTGGCTTTGTATATTAGGGTCGTGTTTTTTGGTTTGGCACTTTTTTTTATTCCCCATCTCTGTGTCTCCTGGAGCAGTGGAAGGGTTTTACCATTATCATAAGTTGCCTTGCAGTTTTCTCTGAGGTTTTATTTGAGAGTTAAACCCCTGAATACATTAAAACCAAACCAAACAAAAAAAATCCAGCACCCTGTTGTTGCACTTCCCCCCCGCTTCAACCCCTGCCACCCTAGCCAAATTGCTTTCTGTTGTTGACTTATATTCCTCTCTGTGAAAGGAAACATGGCACAGTAATTTCTTATCATGGGCAGAACTCACTTTAAGCAATGAAATGTTTTTGGTTTTTTTCTGTTTTGTGTTTGAGTTGATTTGTTTGTTTGTTTCCCAGTTACTCTCTTACAGGTGTGAACTTGTCTCTCTTTTGAAAATGTTGCCCAGGTGATTGCTATAAATAACACTATGCCACATAATTATTTCATAGGGTTGGATAAAAATCTACATGTTCATCCTGAGTATAAGTATCGTGCTTGAGCTTCATAATGGAAATGGAGTGCCAGGTTTTAAGTACATGATCAGATTTATTCTGTTGAAGTAGAATACACTTTGACAGCCATAAAATTCTAGTCTGAACAGGGACTGTGGACAACCATTGAAATTAGATGGACTTTTCTACTTAACAACCTTCTGGCCCAAAACAACTTCAGAAAGTGGAGATTGCGTAGTGGAGTATCTGCTGAAATTTTTTAAACCTCAACAATGTACAGCTTCAGTCCAAGCTTTAGTTCAGGAAAAAAGCTGACACTTGCTGTGTTCCACTGAAACCAGTTTTCTTCCAGTTCTGACTAAAAACAAGCCAAAACATAGGACTTGTGGAGTTCAGACCAATTTTTAGTGGACAGAGAATGGCCAAAAACAGAATATACCAAGGACCTTATGTCATTTGCCAAGCTAACCACATATACAGATATATTTTAGGGGATCAGAGTTTTCTTCTCCTTGGTTCTAATTGTGAAATTTCTAATGGTTTGGGTTCAAATAGGGAATTATTAAGAATTCTAATTTTTTTAGTTTATCAGTCCTGGTGCTCTTCAACCTGCATGTCTAAACCAGACATCTGGAAAGGCTGGTTGCAACATTCCAACATTTATACTTCCCCCCACCTAAAGAATTTTAAGGAAAAAAAATGTGGCTCATTTTCAGATATGAAGGATGGATCCAGGCAGTCCTTAATTTTCATGTGTTTGCTTTTTACTTGGAGACCAGAATAGAGGCAGGAGAAGTACATAGAACATACACATTTCCTGTTCTGACAATGTTTTTGTCACCTGTACTCTGGAAACAATTACAGCTGTCACTTGGACTTTTATAATTCTACACAGAGAAAAATTTCAGAAGGGCATGTGAGCACACTTTGCAGCTGCAATTGGTGGCTCAACCTTGTTCCCTGCAGAATGACCTTACTTCACTACCTCTAGAGTAGCTCCCCATCTCTCTATCACTCACTTTGGGGATGATAAGATTATCTTATAAAAATAATACTGTATTTATCTATTGTGTTTTAGTTTATTTTTCCATCAGCAAGGTCATATATTGACTTTTGCACAGGAGTTTAAGGTTGGCCGAGTGTGGAACTGCTGTCAGGGCTATGATTGTAAATGGATCAGGGGTATGTAGATGTCCTAGATATTATATACAGAAAAGGGCAGCAAAAGGCAGACTGCCAGTAACATGTGGTGAGGCAATTCTAACTGGCTATTGGTAGGGAGTTGCATATTTCTGTAATGTGCCATTTGACAAGGATTTGAGTCCATCAGATTCCTGCTGATTGTGGCCAGAAGGGGAAAGTAAGGAAAAGCAGGAGAACTTCTCACTTAATTTGAGAAAGATCACCTTGTTCTTAATTCACTGTTTATTATTGTGAGGTGGTTGGTGTGTAGCAACTGTGGATGTAATAGGTATCTCTTACCACTTGGTCAGTCTCTCATACTTTTCATACAGCAGTAGTCTACTCTATGCTGCTTTGTTTAAATCTGCTCTTCTTAATTGTTCAGTTGACTGCAAACCTGAATAAATGGTTGTGGTCTGTGCAGGATCTGTCTGTATCGCAATCCTTTGCTAGATGGGGACAAAGCTTTTTTGTCGGTATCAAGAATGGAGATACTCCTTTAGTTTGCATGTTGAAAGACCAGTGGAACAAAGAGTGGGGAAGGAAAGATCCAAGTCTTAGTCATTATTTTCTTTTTAATTCTAAATCTAAAGATTTTTTTACTTGTGCAGAATTGTTGCCATGTGTTGGTATGTAGCCTGACAGGAATTTGTCAGGTGTTAAGGTGTTTTCTGCATGTGGCTCAGCAAGGAACATGTAGAGCTATTTCTTATCTCTAAACGAAACAGTTCTGGAATAGCTGAGGTACTCTGATACACATACACTTTTGATGTTGTTCTGTGTATCTTCCAGAGTAACTTTTCTAGTATGAGTAAGCATTCATACACAGACAACATTGGTGAAATCCACAGATTCTTATACATCTTTGGACATCTTCAGGATGAATCAAGTGGTTCAATCTCTTATCACATGGTAGGAGTCTTAATATGAGATATTCGTAGTTTATAATGTGATATTAGGATCCTAGAAACCACTCCTCGTTTTACTGGTGACAATTACACCTATCTAGAAATAAACGGACTTATAAGAATGAAATCTCAATTCCATTGAGCAGCCACAGAACAGGAAAAAATTGGTTCCTGAGTAGGGGTGGTTCTTCTTTTAGAAGTTGAGCTTGATTGAGCTTAGTCTAGTGAAGAAGATTTCAGGTGGTTTACTTGGGAGGTAGGGACAGAAGGATTAATACCGCTCCTACTGGAACTGAGGAGATGCTGTTCTGTTCCATCGAGTGTTCTGAGGTTGTGCTTAACTATGGAATGGAATAGAACAGAATAGCATAATAGTATAGCTCAGGAGGGACCAGTTCTAGTCCAACTGCCTGACCACTTCAGTGCTGTCCAAAATCTAAAACATGTTATTAATATTAAGAGTGTTGTCTAAATGTCTCCTAAACAGTGACAGGTTTGGAGGAATGACCTCTAGGAGGCTTGTTCCAGTGTTTGACCACCTCAGTAAACAAATGTTTCCTAACGTCCAGTCTAAACCTCTTCTTGGTTTATCACATTAAAATGAGGCAGTCTTTTAGCTTCTTTTCAGCTTCCTTGACTTGATTTTTTTTTCTCTCCATAAAAGATGTTAAATGCCTTTGTTGGTGAATCCCACCATCACTCTAGTAGTATAGAGGCAAAATAATCTATAAGATCTGTCATACAAAACTACAAAATATAGATCTGTTACCTGTAAATGAGCTGACCTTCTACTTGGAAACTTAGTATGTTTAAGGGACTGAGGTTTACTGCTTGGATGCCAAAGATAACTGTGTCTCCATCCAAACTTTGTTATTCTGTGTTTAATAACCTTAGCTGAAGTGTGTTGTTTTTATCTGACACACCATGGTGATAGTGCTAACATTACACTTTCAGAAATATTTTAAATAAATGCTATGAAAAACATCTATGTACATTATACAAGAATATGAGAGGAGATTCCACAATAAAGAATAGCTCAGTGAAGAATCTCAAGTGGTTCTACAGTGCATTTCATCCTGTAAAGTCTACTTGTGTAATGTTGTTTAACTTTCTGTTTCAGGAACAAGAAGATCCTAATAAGCTTGCTACCAGCTGGCCAGATTACTACATTGACCGCATCAATTCCATGGCAGCAGTAAGTTACCTTTCCTGCAAAGCAGGGATGATTTCCTACCATAGAGATGTTTTTCTTTTGGAAGAAATGCCCAAAGGAGAAAAAAAGTTAGCCCAAATGAATGACTGATTTAAAACAGGACTTTTGAAAGGAGTATGTGTATTAAGAAAGAGTCCTGCCCTAACAAAAGAATACATTCGAAAGAACCATAAACATTTCCAGTTTTTATTTCTGCAGTACTGGACACTGAAGATAATCAAATTATATCCGGGAATGAAAATTAAGAGCTGGAGTAATGAGATTGATGATTAAAATTATTAACGTGCCAGCTGTGAAGCTGATCCCAAAGTATAGCCCTGATCCTTAGATCTCTGTTCATTGGCACTGGTCCTGAAAGGAAGAGACAAAAATGGCTGTCTTTTCTGAATTACTGTACAATTCAGCTGGTTTAAACTGCAGTAGACCATAATGATCTTGAAGAGACTGTCATGCTCTTGAGTGTTGTTGGAGTACAAAGGTAGTTCAGCTATGACCCCTGTTTCGGAAATTTTGAGGAACGTTAACGTAAAGCTAGCTTTCAGTGCATGCACACACACATACTTATGTCTTGGCAGGGCTAGCCAGTCTGAAACATTGACAGTTGAAAGTATCTTTTTCCAGAACTGCACTTTTAATTGCAGTTAGTGTTTTTGGAGACCTGTGTGTCATTTGGGCCATGTAGAGGTGAAATAATTCAGTTTTCCGAGAAGAGTCTGAAGTGTAGCCTGTAAGTAAGGACTGTACAAAATCACGGACAAGAAGGAACCAAGAGCCCTATTTATCCCTTAAGAATAGAAGAACAAGAGAATATTTGGTGAATCAGAAAAACAACTATTTGAAAACTAGGTAAACTTTTGGTTTTTTGTCTGGTTTCCAGTAAATTCTAACTAATCTACAAAATAACACTGGGATTATTTGTTTAGTAGAAGAATCAAAGAAAAGGTAGTTGTTTATGTAAGATAATACCTACTTATGTAAGATCAGATAAAGAGAGGAACATAGGACTGTAACACCTTAGACATCAGATACAAGCCAACAAGATATTTGAGGAAAACTTTATTTAATTGTCCTTGCTCAATAGCTGTATAATACATCTCTTCCTCTGACATACCAGTAGAGCAGGTCACCAGCAGAAGTGATTATACCATTCTGTTCCTAGCATCCTAGGTAGCACACCTTGTTTATTTACATATGTTTTTGTGTTTGATTTCTAAAGGCTTTTCTTCACCTTTTGTGTCATCGTTATGAGATATAAAATAATTTCATAAAAATAATGCCCAAATGGATGCTTAATGTGTCAATACTGATGCATTCCACATGGTAAAATATGTCTTGCTCAGTGAAGAAAAAAAAAAAAGCAAGATTTAGAAGTTATTATAACTTACTGTAAGAGGATAAAATAAAAACTGCTTTCTACTCTGAGTCATGAATAACCAAAATGATCACCTTCCTTCATGCCAGATTTTCTTGGGGCAAAGTAATGGAACAGAAAGAATATGAACTTGTTTTGAGAAAAGAGATTGAGATTTTGTGACTGGCATGGTACTATGCTTTTATTTCCTGACTGAACAAATTTGCTCTACGAGGGCTATTAAGGAAAAAAAAATTAGTATGAAGCCTTTCAGTGTCACTTGAGCCAAATACTTCTGGTAGGATCTGATCCAAGGCTTCTTGAATCTACTGAAAAATTTTCCATTGATTTCAGTGACTTTTGGATTAGTCTTTAAATGATCTTGATGTAAACCTGGAGTACGTACACACCACTATCGTAAATCTGGAGCAGTTCCATGGAATGAGACTATATTTTGGCCTATGTTTCTAATTTTAAACACGTTTTAAGAGCGCCAATAAACACCAGCCCTATAATGTTGTTTGCATGCCTCAGCGCTGAATGACTTGTAAGTTTTTATTTGGCTTTAAGCCTTATGATTTACTCTTATGCTTGAAGTATTAAGAAGACACACTGCGGTTAAAATCCTTACTTCTGATTTACCAGTTAGTTGCTTTGCTTTTAGGCAGGTGAAACTTAGTTGACTTGATTTCACAGGAATTGTATCAGCGGAAAACTAGAGTAATGCAGCTGATAACCAGCTCAAACACACTTTAAAAGACATGTCCTATTCATTATTATTTAGACCTCTGAGATTCTTAACTTCCAAATGGTTATTTTGGGTCCCTTATAATTTCAGTCCTAAATTTAGTGGTAGAGGGTTTTTTTGTTGTTTTTTTTGTTGTTTTGTTTGTTCTGTTTTGTTTTGTTTTTTGTTTGTTTGGTTTTTTGTTTTGTTTTGTGTTTTGTTTTGTTTGTGTTTGTTTTGTTTGTTTGTTTGTTTGTTTTAACTGCATCCAAGTGGAGTTGGCTCAGAAGTGGTGAAAGAAAAACGTGTTTCATGTTGCTTCTTGACACGGTCTATTCTATTTCAGTTTATATCTCTTAGGCACTATCAGATATTGCAATATTTTAATTATGAATACTGCAAGAAGTATTAGATTTGAAATGGTAGCAATAATCACAGAAGCGTTAGTTTAAAATGCCTTAAGTCCTGTTTTTTTTAATAAAATTTAATCTTTGCATGTCTTATGAATTAACTGCTCAAGAATCTTTTTACATGTGGCTTGCACATCTTTTTCTATATCCTTTTGTTTAATTATGAAGATCTTTTCATGTATATTAACTTGGCAAAAATGTTCTCCCTACCCTCTGATGAAACAGATATCCTGCTGATATCATTAAATATCTTTCTGTGCATTTCATCAGGCCAAGGCCCCTGTGCGCAAGGATCATTTTCTCAGAAGACCCACTGCGACATTACCCGTCATATCTGCCCCTCATAGATTTTGCTGGAGAGCAATGTGGCGATTCCTGACAAGTTTGATATTCCCTACTTGTAACCTTAGATCACTATGTTAGGAAGTACTTCAGGTCGCAAATTCTTGATCCAGTTCAAAAAGCCATACATTTTAGGCACAGTTCTGTCCCCAGAATTGTTTCTGTTGCTGTTACTTTTTAGATTTTAACAGGTTTTAGACCCAATTCTCACAAGAGTGTATGATAGTAAGACTGGATCTCTTCGCTACTCTGCAGTATGCGGTTCCTGTGGAGGGACTGTCCTGTCCTTCAGGAAGCCTCACTGAAAGGAAGGGACCAAATAGATCATTGGAAGAGGTTCTTCTAGACCAGTCATCAACAGAAAGGAACAGCTGCTAGTGATGTCTCATTTAGAAAGAGAAGCCTCCAAATTTGCCCAGTCGTCTGATGCCTCTGATGTGCTATAGATAATACTGGTGATTGTGGGCAGGTTGCATGCCCACAATCAAAGACCACTTCCATTAGCCAGGTCATTGTCATCTTCTGTTGATTCATCAACACACAAATTTTCTTTTCTTAAAAAAGCAGCAGCTGGTTTTTTAATATCAGATGTAAAGAAACCTTCCTGTGCTTCTCCTGCCCTCCTCACCCTGTGATAATGTCTGCTTGGCAGCACAAATAAACACAACCCTCATGTTACTGGGGAGGAAAACTTCTGAGAGCACTGTGTTGCTTTTATGAGCCTGGCTCTGAATGCATTTCCACAGAGAGACTTTCAGGTGAACAATAGTTGCAGATCCAGCTTTTCTGGAGAGATGGCTCAGTCAACAGAATGAGACAGGGGTCAAAATTAATAAATACAGCTGTATCCAGGCACTTTTCCTTGACTCAGAAAGCATTTGTTCAGGGCACAGCAGCTACACAGAGCATTAAAAATAGATATCTTTCAGCAGAATATATCAGGTGGATGACAGCTTTCTCTTCTATCTGGGTTGGGTGACATCTGTGTTACTTTAAACTTATTTGCTTAAAAGTTCAGATTTTTGCATTATATTTATTAATAGTTTACTATTCATAGTTTATTCTCTTAGTTCAGCCTTAATGTAGTTATGGATGTGATGAATCTAGAATTTCAACTGACTTGTTTGCTTTGAAGAAATCTTTTTGAAGTCGTATTGTGCAGGTATGACATAAGAGGCATGCAATATAGTATTTTTTGTACTAAATTTTGAATTGTGATTTTGCTTGTATTTGTTTATGAGCAGGAAGTGATTTCAATAATGAGGACACATTGTTAACTATGATTTTATACAAGATCTAAAGAAAGATCTTGGACTATAATGAAAAATCAGAATATCCAGGTTATTTTTTCACTACTCTATTTGTTTCTTTCTTTAATTTCATTTGTGTGAGACTGTTAAGTAAAACTAGGTCCATCATAGTGTGTATTGCTGATGTTAGTTCATGCCCTTTTTCTTTCTTTTTTCTTGTTTTCTCTCTTTTTCTCACACATACTGTCATTGTGGTCCTGTACTTTCTTTCCCAGCAGTTTAGGAGAATGATTAGCCATTTGTACAAGGTGTGGGAATTAATTTGTGCTTTTAAAAGACTAAAATATTTCATTTTAAATGGAGCCAAATTTTAAAAGTAATTTCTTGGACTACCTGAAGTTTTACACATGAAATTCCATATGAATGGTTGTTTTCACAAATTTGTGGATTTTTTCAAATTGGCAAATCAAGTAACTGGATGCTATACTTCCCTGGATGATGCGCTTAATCTGGAAAGCTTGAAATATACAAAATACGCTTGTAAAAAAGAGCATTCTATATACCACTTTTTAGGAACTAGATAAGCACCTTGCACTATTTTGCTACCTCTTCCTGATAAGTTTGGTTAACTGACAGTAACTGGCTACATCCTCAGCACAGCAGACGTTAGTCCTTGAGTGCAGTTTGTAGTTCAGGAAAGCAATTCATCAGTCAGCCACAATAATGAAATCCAGCCTCAACTAATGACAATTCCCTCCCCTCTGTCTCCCAGGGACAGTTACGTTTTCTATAACTCTTGCTGAGAAAGCTATTTCATAATACAAACGTGTGACCAGTCTCTCTTTAGAGAGGGCATGAGGATTTGAGTTCCTGGCCATGCACAGGAGTGAGAAATGAAGGGTTCTTGGCTGCCTGCAGCTTTACAAAAGGGTTTTTTCTATAATCACTCTCTGTTGTAAAGGCAGGATTATTTGTATTTGTTTCATTTGGAAATGAGCCTTTTCACTCTGAACAAAATACTGTTGAGCACCTTCCTACCATCCATTTGCTTTCCCCCCAACAATGGCTCAGAGGAGAAATTAAGCGGTTGGAGGAATGGGAGCCTTTCAAAGGAGCATTTATGGGCCAAAGGAAAGATGACCAGATGGGCTGTCACCCAAGAAAATACAAATCAAGCCCCAAATCACACCCCAGGACTCTGCCATTGAGATTCCATAATGCCTGCTCAGGATTTCTGTTTATTTTTCAAAGAGGGGGATCATATATAGCTTGGCTTAAGCGTTTCAATTTATGTTTCTGGCTGTCGGAGGATGCTGGCAAAAGATAAAACATCATCAGCTCATTTTCCATCAGTAGCGCTCTGTCATTCCATTAGGGCAGGAAATAGCTTGCTCTGTTACTGAGTGAATTTGACTTTAGCATGGATCAGAGAGAGGACCCCTAGAGTTAAACACATCTCCCTGTGCCAGCTGTTCAGCATAAGACAGCAACAGCCTGTAGCCAAATGACCACCCTCAAGATCCAACATGTGTTGGCACCACATGGTTTGCAAAAGCAAGCAACATGGGAGCACTTCCAAGGGAAGTGAGGTGTGTGTAGGGGGAGCTAAAGGAAGTTCCAGCAAGAGGAAGGTTTTCTTTGGTGGTTGCTGAATAGTAAAAAAAAAACTTAAATATTTTGCTGTAATGGGCCATAATTGTAGCTACTCAGATTCCACCACAGAGAAGTATAATATCAGATCCCTGACAGATGATACTAGTTTAATCGGGTTATTCATTTGAGAAGCGGTTCAGAGCTGCTTTCCACATACCACTGAGTGATACCCCACAGAAGTCCTGCCAATAAGAGAGGCATTTATCCTCTCTGTTGTACAATTAAAGCGATGAAGAAGACATAGCTATAGGCTAACAATTTCCAGCACTGAGTCTTGACTGCTTAAAATGTCACGCATTGAAATTGTGAGCCTGGATGGTATATGTGATGGGCACTCCAGAGTCTTGTTTCTCATCACAAGGTCGAAGTGGCACTGAGTGTAGATCTGGAACCATGATTTCCCGACATACCACTTTTAAAATGGTATTGTATGACTTTGAGAACCTTATTTTTTGTGTGTATTCCACTAATTGTCTCTCACCCTAATTTAAGGTGACTCACAGCATCTTCAGTTCCAGTTGACTGCAAGCTGTAGTTATCTCATGCTGCATACTGGGGGAAAATCTAGTCCTCCATCTGCTGTTAAAAAACAGGGACAGGGAGTTTATGACATTCCAGCTTTTTGCAGTAAATGTTCCTAATTAGTAAGGACAAAGTATATAGAGAAAATCAGTATCTTAAATCAGGTGATATACTTCGGGTGGGGGAGAAAAGTCAAACTTGTATGTATACAAACTGTAATTTAGGGTCCTTGCAGGCTATTTAGTCTCTTGAAGAAAAAGCTTTCATACTTTGAAACCTGATATGTCTTTTTTTTTTTTTTTTCTTTTTATTCCTCCCCCCTGCCTCAAATCCCTCCAGCCATGTCAGTCTAATAAAAGAAATTACATCTCCGTACACACTTTGCCTCACATATCCATAGATCACCACAGCAGATCACTGTTCCAAATTAGGTACAGTTTTCTGAGGGCATACTTGCAAGCATGATTATTGGGGGGTAATCTGAGAACCCTATTTTAGCTGGTGTGGCAAAGCACGATGCTGCTGCCATTCCACATGAGCAGCTTCATCTGGATTCAGTTTTGTAGCTGAGGCACTGCTTTCCTGGTGAGAGGTCGGCAGGCACCTCTGCATGGGTTGATGAAATAGTTGTTTTTCATCATTCCCAGCTTGTCTCTTAGCTTCCAGGCAGCCCGAACTTTCCTGATTGTCATCTTCTTTTCTGAACAGATGCAGACTCTGTATGCTTTCGATGAAGAAGAAACAGAAATGAAAAATAAAATAGTTGAAGACTTGAAGACAGCTCTGCGGACTCAGCCCATGAGGTAATGTTGTTTGCCTTTCATCACCATTCATTGCCTCCCTATGGTCAGATGTGACATGGGAAAGAGTGGCAAGGACAGAAACCTCATTGTGTCACCTCACATAAGCCTCTCTGATATTTCAGACAGTCCACAGAGAGCCCTGCAGTCCCTGGTCTGAACCTGGCTAGTTGGGAGGCATACTAATGTTGAGGCACATCGCTTCAGGAAAATGAAAGACACAGTTTGCTGTGGAAAACCTATGATAGCTCTGTGCAAACACAGCTAATGACTATGAAAATTAGATTTTAGAC
This sequence comes from Patagioenas fasciata, assembly GCF_037038585.1. Lineage (NCBI taxonomy): Eukaryota > Metazoa > Chordata > Aves > Columbiformes > Columbidae > Patagioenas > Patagioenas fasciata. The sequence continues at coordinate 36,751,771 of NC_092522.1, read as the reverse complement.
TTCATAGTCCCCTGAACATCCCATGTAATCTGACTATGTTGGGCAGAATCTCAGCCTCTACTCTGAACTTTGAATTCAAGCTTCTCCTTATCTTTAGTAATGTGAACTGTTTGGTACAAAGCAGCTAATCCATCTGACATCACCTGGTTTGGCATTCTTCCTGTTCTATGTGTAACTGTGGCGTACAGAAATATTAAGAGACTTTGTTGAGTACTCTGTCTTTGAAAGTAAAGTCACCTTTGTTTTTATGGGAACAAAGCTCTGAACAATAGCAACTGACTAGCATGGAAACTTTTCCCATTTGACACTTATAAGAGCATTGTGCAGAAACAACAACTATAATTAATTTGATCTCAGGAAACGATCAGTCAAAAAGCTTCTGACTGTCTTTCTGTTGGCCCCAAAATAGGCCAAATATGTTTGCATCCACACTATGCTGAAATTACAGTTTAAGAGAGCTTCAATAATGCCTAATCAAACAAGGTTGTGGTTTTTTTTGGGGGGAGGGGGAGGCTAACCAAACAAATCAATTAAATAAATAAATAAGCAAATGAATGAATGAATGAATAAATAAATAGCAGTCCCCAAAATTATATCAGAGAATTTGTATTGCAGTTATGCTTACTTGAGATGAAGATATTTCTGGAACTTCTTGCAGAGCTAAGTTCTGATTGTGCTTCTCCCTTTCATTGTTTCAAAAGCTGAGTATGTGCAGCTTCTCACCTCACAGCAAGTACAAGGTAGAGCACATCAGCTTAAACCTCAGTGTTTTACCTCCCGTTGTGATGGGCTGTAAGAGAGCACAAAGACAGATCCTGATGTTCTTCTGAGGCATAATGATTCATCGGACTTTGATAACTTTAGCATGTGGGTAGGGTGATGGCTTTTAATGTGGAAGTGTAGAAGCAGTGGCCTATATTGAGACCTAACCCAAGGGAATAAGTGACTGTTTGATCCTGTCTATTGCTATCTTAAAGCAGAGAACACAGCAAAATGCAGCTGGACTTTATGTTAAACTGGAAGCTAAGACAACTGCCGAACTCCCAGCCCTCACAAGGTCTTTAAACCAAAGTGCTGTGTTGTTGAGACTTGATGTAGCAACTGTGTTACATGATTGTGGAGCAAGTTTGATGCTTCCTCTGTGAAAGTGATAGCTTTCATTGAGTGTAGCCACAGCAGCAAGGACTCTTTGTTATGTCTAGCTGAAACACTTTGGTGGTGACCATTGGTTGTTCTGCTCTGTCATTTTGAATAGAACAGCCTGGCTTCCTTGTTGAGAGCAAGTCAAAAGAGAAGAAGAAACAGAAATGTCTTTCACTCAAAGCCCTGCAAGGTTTTCCTGCTCAGACCTATATTGCTTCTGCTGGATCCCCTTGACAACAGCCTGTTGCTTCATCTGTTTATAATAACCCTAACAAGCTTCAGTAAAAGCATCTACAAGCTGCCCTATAAAGTGTTGTCTTCTAAATCGCTGGCGATGGCTATGGGGCTTTTTTTTTTTTTTCAATAGTTAAGCCAAGCCAAATTTTGAGTTAAGTCCTATGTCTCAACTAATTTCCAGCGACTCAATTCGTTAGCTGCCAAATGGGCTGTATGCCAATGCCTGATCAACAAGCCAATTTTTTCTTGATGGAAAGGTTGCAGTAGAGAGGCCCTCTACTTCATCAAATCCCTCTCATAAGCAGTACTATACCCAAACCTTCAAAATACTAGTCTTTCTATTTGAATTTGGACATCAAATCCTATTTTCCTTGCCACTTCTGTTCATCAGACCTCTGAAGAAAATAAAAAAAAAAAAAAAGGAGAAAATTCATACAGGATGGACTGTCTGGAATCCATTTGTCATGGTAGGGTACACAGGGGCTCTGACAGCTGACCAAGAGACTCCTCTGCTTGAATTCTCTGATCTAGAGGAATCAAAAGAAGAAAAATGCATATGCTTGGCTCCATGTTTTATTTTACTGTAGAACTGTGTCTCTGCTAGAACAAAATGCAGAGTAATGGTACTAATCCGTGCCTCTATTCCAACTCACCAGTTCTAATAACAACAAAAGCTGAAGCAGCCTTACCCAAACTTAGATTCATCTCCTCTTTGGAGAGAAAAGGTGATACAAGCATCGCTGGGCAGCTAGTTGGCCCCACTTGAGCAAGTGTATTTTGTTCTGATATTTAGGAGCTGCCCTGAAATAATAAAGCCAGTTTATGTTCCAGCATGCAAGAACAACCCCAGCCTCAGACAAGAAAAACCTACATCTGCATCTTGTAAGGAAACACATTTTCTTTTAGGTTTGTAAGAACTTAGGACTATAAGCAACTGTGATGACAAACTGTTGGACAGAAGCAGTGAGAGAAGAGCTTTTCTGCTGGTATTTTAGTGCCTGAAAATAGAGTTTCAGAAGTGTAGCAAAAATAAAAACTTACAAGTGATTGGAAAAAGAAATCACATTTTGGAAACCCATAAAAATACCTCCTTTAGCCTGAAGCATCACTAATTCCCTTTGCTGTCTGCTTTTCTATGTAGCTTTTTTTTAACTCAGAGTTACCTCCTGTTTTGTTTTGGTTTTTGTTGTTGTTGTTGTTTGATTTAGCCATATTGCATTCAAGTACATACTGGAGAAGGTCATTTATGCATCCAGCAAGTAAAACCTATTATGCTGAATTTTTCAGCAGTTCAGTAGTTGTCAGGATTATGTGTGCCCCCTTTCAGAAACTGATGCTGCAGGGAAGCGTAGCCTTGGCTGTTAACAGGGTGGGAACATCCTGCTCTCTGCACACCCACAGCATATGATCTTTTTGTTTTTCCTGAGCTGGATTAAGTCTCACAGTGAGGCTGTCCCCCCTCACACTTGGAATCCATCAGTGGGTCATTACCTCTTAGGCTGAGCCTCATCTGTATTTGGATGAAAGGTTTGTTATTAGAGCTAGCTAACTCATTCTGATCATCACTCTCTAAAACTTGAAAGGCTAAGAGGCACTCTGCCTTTTAAAGTGTGCTAAACTGGTCAAGTGAGAGTCTGAGGTGAGGTTAGGCTTTAATTTGCTTGTTTAGCACCTATTAAAACACATTCTGCTTTATTTACACTTCAGTTTTTGAATGTGTTAGCCAGAATGCATTGGCAAATGTGCTTAACTTTACACCTTCTTGTCTAGAACAAGACCTTATTTTGCAGCATGCAGGACGTATAGGATGGCAGTTAGTCACACACGTGCATATTCTGAGGAAGAAGGTACTTTATGTGTAGAAGTTGGGTTTGCCTGTACATACAAACACGTCCCTGCTTACAGGCAGATGCACAAACAGCAAACAGTGTGAGTATTATGGCTTTCAGCCTATCAGCTAAACTCCCACTTCTTCTTCTCTCCTGTACAGACAGTTCCACACATACCTCCTGACAGACATGCTTGCACTGAACAAATTCTCATACTGAGTGTCTGTTGGCTCTGAAACTCCTATTGCCATTTCTTTATCTTCTTCTTGCATGATTTCTGGCTTTTCCAGAGTGTTTTGGAAAGTGTTTTGGAAAAGAAAGGTGAAAATCATAATTTAATTGCTGCTTCTGATGTCAGCTGAAATGGGAAGGTACTTCATTTTGCTTCCTATTGAATAATGCAGTTTACTGTTTGCACTCTGAAGTAGGAAGAGAACAGGAAAGTCCCAACATTGTTTTAAATTATGTCATTAATCAAGGTCGTGGCAGACACCACTTTCATGTGCATGCCTCCTTTTTGGAATGACCTCATCCAAACAATCCTAGAAAAATTTCTCTGCCAGTGAATTTAGTAAGGGGTCGTACTTAATTGGGACAATGTGACTTTTGTGCATTTACCATTTTTTTCATGTTTTCAAGCTAAAATACACGAAGGCTGTAGTGCCTCATATGTCTTGTCATAAGACCAGGTAATCAATCCAAAAGTATGTTTAAGGGACCTTTTGTTCAGCTGCATCTCCAGGATTATTTCTTTTGTCAATAGAGCTCCCTATGTTTAGAAAAGTATCCATATTAAGTCTTCCCTCAGCCCTGGAACTGAAAAGAACAGCAAAACATTAGCTTTTTTTTTTTTTTTTTCTCATTGAAAAGTTAAAGGGACTAGCTAAAGTATAGGATAGATTCATAGAACTGAAATTTGGAGGTGAGGAGAAGGACAATCTAAGCTAGTCCCTACATAGTAGAGTCAAAGAGCAACTCTGCTTTTTAGGCCCACAGTTAGAGAAATGCTCAGACGTTGTTGGAATCACAATGTTTGGTAACAAGTTGATTTTGTGCTTATTTTGGTTCCAAATACATCCTTATCAGTAACTCATTTAGCCGTGAATGCACTTACTTCAGTCTTCTTTGGCTTGCTAGCAGCTGTATGCATTACAAAGACTGAACTAAGTTTTAATCTTTCTATAATCAGTTTAAATAACAAACTGCCTTTGAGCGACTTACCAAATTCCTGGTGCACAATGCTGACCCCACTCTCTGGCCTGGAGGCAGAGGGGCTTTTTCTCCTGTGATTTGCTAGGGTAGACAAGATGATGCATCCAAGCAACATGCAATCAGATATGTGTGAAACTTGGCAGAATGTCTTAGCGGGGTTCAACTAAACCTTGTTTTCATTTTTGATGTGCACATATTCCTGTATGTGCTTGCCCTTACTCTGATATTCACTTTGAAATTCAGTTTTGAACAAAATCCAAACCTCAGACTGAAACTTTGTTGAAAGTACCAGGCTTTGCCATGTTTCTGGTCAAACTGCTGGCCCAAACAAGCTGAAAGTTGGCAAATCCATCAGCATAGTCAGCATAACTTTCAGGTAGGTCCTGAAAATTCCTGTGTGCTCTGGGGTGTAACCACCAGAAAACCATACATATGTCAAGCCGGTATTATCCAGGAGATACATAAGTATGACTCAGGTTTGTCTTGCTGATGCAGAGACACGAACAGAGACCAGTGAAATTCAGTCTTTCAGTATGGTGCATTGATTACTGATGCATATTAGGAACAGCATCTCACTTAAGGATATGAAAGAGAAACACAGCATGTTAGGAAGTATCCAGGTGGCAATTGTTTCATTTTCATTTGTTTGAGGTACCTTTCTACATGATACTGTTTAGAGTGTGGTTGTAGATGTATTATTGCTGGCATCCATTTTGGTAGATTGAAAACTCAGGTGTAATTCACATGGTTTTGCATTTAGATATTCTAAAAAAGAGCACCTGCCTGAACAATCTGTTAGAGAAGGTAGAAGGTAAACAAGGCAATCTAGGCAAATTATTTGCAGGCTTTTTAATCTCTTTGAATGCTCATTTTTAAGCCTGGGGACTCTAAATGAAACATTGCTAGAATGCTTGGTTCAAACTGACATATAATTCCACTAATTTCTATTGATTTGTCTAAGAGGCTGTCTGCATGGTCTAATTTGACCCATTTGGATTTTTTAATCCTGGTTTTCAACAAAACCTTAAACTTTTCCAATGGCTTTCTCCTACATTGCTTTCATCCTCTGTTTCTGTAATCTTAACCTGAAGAAACGCAAATTTTATGATAGAATACAGTACAAACAGAAGTCTAGTGATGTCAATAGTCAAAATAAACTTGTCCTACTATATATTCAGTCTTCATTGGTGTCATTTGGTAACTGTTTCATTCTGTATTTCTTGTATTTATTATGGTTTTACTGTACATTTTGCTACTGCAGGTTGACAGTGGACCTGTCTCATCCTTATTATACCTGTTCAAACTAAAGCCAAACAATCAAACAAAAATGCAGCCAAGGCCATTATAGGAGCTTTGCCTTTTACTGAAGAACATGTATCTTTTGAATTTTAACTTTATATATTCATATATATATATCTCACAGGATCAGAGTGTGGAGTCAGTAGAGCTGACAGATATAGTGTTGAAGAGTTTGCTTGTCAGTGTATCCACTCCTGGATGTGGCAGCCTATAAGCAGTATTGGCTAAAAGTTTGACCAAAGTCTAGAAATGGTTTTCAAGATAATCTGAACTCATAATTAAAAGTGTGGTGATGGGTATGTATGAAAACGTATCTTGTGTGCATTACCATGTATGTAAGATGTAGCAATTCAACCCTGAAAATGCAGCAACTATTAGGGTGGACCATAGCAGGTGTTTGGTGGTAGCTGCAACAAAGAATATGGCAACCAAACAGTCACCAGGTGATAGAATATAATTACCCTGAAACTATGTACCACACCATTATTAACTAGTCTGTTTCTTTCTTTTTTGTTTGTTTTGTTTTTCTTAAATACCTGGGAATTATTCTGTGAATGTGAGGCTGGAAACTATCCAGATTTTATGGACACAGGATTGAATAATATGGTATCTTTTGAATAACTTGCATTTGCTCTACTTTTCTTATTTTTCCTACCTGCTTTCCTGCCCCTCCCCCCCCAGGTTTGTGACCAGGTTTATTGAGCTGGATGGCCTGAGCTGTTTGCTAAACTTCCTGAAGAGCATGGACTATGACACCTCAGAGAGCCGTATACACACATCCGTTATAGGGTGTATCAAGGCACTGATGAACAACTCCCAAGGACGGGCTCATGTCCTGGCTCATCCAGAGAGTATCAACATCATCTCCCAGAGTTTACGGACTGAGAACATCAAGACCAAGATTGCTGTGCTGGAGATCCTAGGGGCTGTCTGCTTGGTACCAGATGGTCACAAGAAAGTCTTGCAAGCGATGCTTCACTACCAAGTATATGCTGCAGAAAGGACAAGATTCCAGGTACAAGGAAGATACTTCGCCAGAAATACCCAGCATGATGAATCTCTGCAGGGAGTGATTTTTACATGTATTGCAAACTTGCTCAGTAGTAAAAAGACAGTATTTCTCATTTTTTTTTAGGAAGGGCACTTCCTCAAATGGATTATCAGCATATATGTATTTTTTTTTTCAAAACATGATTTCTTATCATTAATGTTAATTTAAAATCTCCTATATTTTACCTTAAAATGGGGGGTTTCTATGTTAAATGAAAGCTGTTAATCTTCTTATACTCTAACCTGATGGCATTTCTGGGGTGGTAATCATTTGTTCTACCCTAGAAACCAAAGTCACAGAATTCCAGGAGCCTCTCTCCTGATTTTAAAGCTATTAATTTAGTAATAAAAGAGTTGTGGATTAAATAATGGACAGTGGAAGCACTTCAGTTGTCACTTAGCAATCAACTTCTGAATTGGTAATGCTCAGCAATTGCTGGCTCACATATCTCCCATTCAGAACACAGAAGGGGAAACTCAGTCTCAGAAACCTTCAGGTAGGTCAGTAGGTCATTGACAGGCTTTTATTATGGATACTGCTGGCTACTATTACAGTGTTCCTCTTCCCAGTGAACTGAGCACCTTCACAAAAAGATACAACAGAATCTATTGCTGTGTTTGAAGCTGTAGCTCCAAAACTTTGAAGTAACCTCACCCATTTACTATTTGTCACTAGGTAAAATGATAAGGTTGGTGTTAGGTCAACAGGCTCTGGATCCTGGTTTCTGTCAGCCCTCATTTCCTGCCTCCTCCCCAGCTAATGCATCAGTTCATTTTGGGCTACAGTGAGGAATGACTGTAAAAGTGAATGGGGAAATGGCTTTGTGCTTATGAATAGTAGCTGCCAGTGTTTGTTGTCAGGACTGAATGCACTATGGGATTCATGGACTCAGACCTGAGACTGAGATGGAGGAGGTCTTGGGTTGGTATTAACCTACATGTCACACTAACAAGTCCACCCCTCTGTGTGCACTGCTCCATCCAGCTTGCTCTCTAGTAATTAGCTGAAATAGAGAATCCTTCCTTCCTGAATTAATTTGACATTCCTGTATAACTTGGAGACAGGTGGGAGTAACTTTAGGCACTCTGCAAAAAGCAGTGGAATCTCACAGCCCTGACAACACTTGTGAGTCTGTGTCAACTTACCCTTACTTGACCAAGTGATTCTGCTTAATAAGCCCATATGGGACATAGATGCTGAGTTTACTCAGTGTCTCCTGTTTGGGTTCTCAATCTCTCATTTTTTTTTATTTTTTTTTAATTGGTTTAAAATTTTCTGAATAACTGAGATAAGTCATTGCTGGGCAAAGCGTGGTACCACAGGTCTTGTGAGCTTTTGAGGAATGTAGGGTAATGATTTGCAGATCCTTACTAACTCTCATATTCATGAAAGAGTACTTTGCATAAATGCTTGCTTTTGTCAAAATGCTTTTCCTTTGGGGAAAAAATGAAAGATATATGGATACTCCTCCTTTTTTATTTCTTAAACAAAACAAAATACCCCCACCCCAAACCCAAAATGATTTAGCAGAAGGGATGCCTTCTTTTTTACAATTTCTAACACTTGTGTCTAGATGTTGGAATGTGATCTTCCGCTACACAAAACAATAGTTTAATTTTGAGGAGGTAAGGATTCTTTCAAAGACATTCCTCATCCATCTTCACTCATTTTCTTCTAACAGAGAAGCTAGGGTTTTTTAAAATGCTGATGAAACAAATATGGTCATGGTCTTCCTTACATTTAGTGGAAGTCTTATACTCTAGCACTTGTCAGTTAAGACAGTGTAATATCTCTGTGTCTGTTACCCTCCCACACCTGTTTCTCAGAAGAGCCTTGCAGTTTATTAGTAAGAGAAGCATCCACTGTAGCTTGTCTATGGGGAGGCCATTTGAAGAAAAGGATGAGCTGACAATGTTTATTCTACACCTTTGCTGTAAACTTCAAAGATCTAGCATACAATGAAAGCCAGCAAAGGCCTTTTTTCTTTATCCTAATCTCGAGTGTAATCTTTGTAACCTAGACTTTGCAAGTAACTGAAGAGATCCTTCAGGTTTCAAACTGAACTCTTTTGAGGATGTGTTTCCTGTAGCTTGAGCAAGTAGCAGCATCACTCAGTGTATGTGTACAAACAGTTTAGAGCTTGCAGCTTTAGGTTGATTTGACTGGTCACATCTAATCACTGTTATGTTTAAAATGATCCCCTACAACTGGGGATCAGTCTGCACCAAGGAATGAGAAATCTTTCTTTGAAAAGTAACAAAAACTGAACTAAACTGTAGGAACAGGAGAAACACACTTCGAATGTGCAGAGTTGGGAATTTATTCCTTTGGCTCTATGGTTCATTGCTGCAGACTGATTCTAATGCAGGGCATGGAGGGGTAGGGTGAGAAGGAAAGCAGGGAATTGTAAAGGTGCAGCTCAGGCTTTCTCTAGATCTCGCTCTGTAATACAATGGCCAAACTAGAGACACAATACCTAAGAGGTGAATAATTTCATATTCTTAGTTTTGGAAATCAGTCTAGGTTCCTGTGAAGTAAAAAGTATAGAGTTTTCTGGAAACTGTACTGAACTTGCTTTTATTGGAACATCCAAAAAATAATTTACAGGTAATGCTGGCCTCTGACAACATCAGTGCAATTATTGCTCTTCCTTAAGTTGCCTTCCTGACAAGAGTGGCTGATAATATTCTTCACCCCTTTCAGCTACCTCGCTGTCAATTTATCCCTCTTCATGTATGAAAGCTGGTGCTTTGTTTATATACTATGTGTTTGGATTCATTTCTCCTCTTGCAAATTGCAGTAAATCTGTGTCCCACTCTCCCCATATCATCTGTGGTGATCAGCACTATGTACTTTGAGGAACTGGGAGGTAAATATAAGAAACAGTCTTCCAGATGTATTTTTCCACAACAGATCTTTTCTTTTAAAATTATTTATTTTGGTTTGATTTGGTTTTTGCCTTCTGGCAGAGGAATATCATAGTGATGAATAAAAAAATGGGGTGCATGGTTCTGCTTCCACTCCTTTCTGTAAGAAGGCAAAAAAGAGATTCAGAATTATTTACTGGCAACCATCTAAAACTTGAGCTCAAACATAACCTTCTGCTGACAGTTTTAGATTGAACACTGATTATTTCCAATTTACACGTGCTCTGGCATGGTGGAGTGATGTAGAGAACATGTATTTACCACAGTAACATAAAACATGGCCTGTTTCATTGAATGTCAGAAGTTATGGCTGGTCATTGTAGTCAGAGGACCCAGCTTCTGATGAATTAGTAGAAAAGGAAAGTTGGAACTTAAGATATGGTTCTTACTAAATTTGCATTGGCTCTGTCCTGCTATAAATCCTACTATTTTAACAGGAAACTTACAGTTTCATGCTAGTGTATCTGAAGTCAAAATCCAAATTACAGTGAGATTCCTGAGCGATATAAGCACTTGTAATCATACCAGCTGTTAACCACTAATCAAAATGTGCTGAAATATTTTGGAAATACGTTCTTGTTTTTGATGTGGTTTGTTGTTGTTTTGTGGTTTGTTGTTGTCATTGTTTGTTTTGTTTCATTTTAGTTGAAGTTAATGGAAAATATAGATAGAACTTTTATGAGTATGAAGGGCCATCTCCTTAGCTTAACAAAATTTTGCTCTGAGTGGAAACTCCAATGTAAAATATTGCTTCTTTCTAAACTGCCAGCACTTCATCTACTGAGAGCAATTATCAATCTAATATTTAACTTCAGAGAGGAGTCACTTTAAAGCTACATAAGATTCTCCAGAACTTACTCTTTGCTGAGACTTCAGTCTTCACTTAAATGCCTTTTAGTACTACAAATTCACCCTATATCTACACTGCTCAGTGTGTTCACAGGTGTGCTGGGATCATCTTTGTCTTGGTACTTGCAACAAGTTTCTCTACTGTACGTTGTATCTGAACCTGTATTGTGGCTATTCCTATTCTCTCACATGTCCCGCAGCTTCTTGCCTGAGCTGATCCCTTTGCCGGCTTTAATATCTGACCCTTCTTTCATTCTGCCCTTCCGCCTGCAAAAATTCTCCCTTCAATGTCCAATAGGCCATCTGCAGTTCCTCTTTTAAGATATTGCTTGAAAACTGTCCTCTTCAGAGTAATATTCCATCTTCGCCCAAATACCACAATAATATAAAAGCATGCCTTCCATCTCCTTCCTGAGGCAATCTAGAAAAGCTCTTGTCTTTTCTTCATCCAGTTTTTGATTGAAATATGCTTCTTTGTCTGCAAATTCTACTCTGCCCCTTAAAGAAGAGAGATGAAAGCAAACATTGGAAAGCCAGACAAAAAGCCCTCAAAGCATAAATGTGGAATAAGGAAAATGAGCCCTTGGTGTCTTTACAGGGATTCCTTTCTATCTGATGTATTCAAAATTGGTACTAGTGTAATTTTGCAGCTGGCTCACTATGTGACCCTGAAAACATTGCTTTATTTTGAATTTCTTAGGCACTTTTCGTATGAAGATGGAGGTTTCTAAAATTCTATGAAAACTGAGGAAGAAGAGTCTCTGATTTCAGTGTCACTCATGTCTGCGTTATCCTATTTATGACTGGTTTCCTTTGTGGAAGGGGCACAATCTTATTCTTCCTGAAGTTGTTGCCTCTCTGATTATTGTTGTGCTTGCTGCTTCCCCTCATTTCTCCGGTGAAGTGAATGCATTGTGTTATGACATTTTAACATGCTGTATTTTGAGTCAAACTAATATTGCAAAGTCACAATGTTGTACTGGCCCAGAAAAGTATGTCAGGATGTTCCAGTGCCCTTCCAGCCTAGTTTGCTGCCAGAAACACCCACCCAACTGGGGACCCCTGTCGGGAGAATTTTCCTTTTAGTCTTCAAAGAACACAGGTGTCAGATACTCTCTGAAAGGAGCTGATTTCACCTGCTGATTAAAATATAAACTGGGTTGCTTTGGTCAGAACAATGTTATTTTCCTCCTTAATGCTTCTAGAAATTTTGAATTTTGAGATGAAGGAATAAAGGAAGCTTGATATAATCAGTTGAAAAGGTGGAGGTTAGGAACATTCCTTCCGGAGCCTCCTTGACTGTTTTATGTTAAACACTGTCAATCCAGGCTATAATCTGTAGGGAGAAATCTGATCAATTTGGAATTGTAGCAAAGGAGCAAATTAAAAAAAAAAAAAAAAAAGGAACAAATTGAAATCCTGAATTCCCACTTGATCTTGATTTGTTTCTTCCCTTCAGGGCTCTTCCAAAGCCTTTTGAGGTTTGCCGTAGATTGAATGAAACACTGCTGGATGTCAGTGATGAGGAATAATGGGATTACGCAAAAAAAGTTTTGCTTTAATAGTAGGAAAAACCTTTACAACTAGAAGATCAATTGGGCCATAGAGCCGACTGCCAAGAGGTGTGGTGAAATCTTTTTCACAGGAAATGTTCAAGCGAAGACTTGAACCGCAGCCATTCACAAAGCGTTAGAGATACTGGAGTCTGACCACGGTGTGTGGGTGTATACTCTGATCTTTACGAATTGCATGAACTTATAGTGTTTCCTTCTAGAGCTGAACAATCACATGGAGATGTGCTGCTCTTTAGTTAGCGCAGTGCAGCCCAGCGTTTTTATTTTTCTTGCCCTGATTTTGGCTTGGTGCCCACTGCATTCTGCTCCTAGTCCAGCTCTCTGAAATGAGGGATAGAAAACTGTTGTTAACACCCTTCAACCTGTCTGGATGCTGTATTGGATATGTTGTTGCATAGAGTCTAGCATGTTCCTAAAACTCTATGAGGATATTTAGCAGGAATGAGGTCTCTGAAGAAAACCAGCAAAACCATCCTTGGCTTTGATGCTTCTGTAGTAATGGCTACTTAAATTATTCCAAGACAAATAAGCTTTGGATTTCCATGTCTAATCTGACAGTAACTGAACTAAATTATCTCATTTCACTTCTGCTTTTTTGTAAAGTTGAAGAGCTGGGTTTGTTGGTGAATTTAAAGACCTTTTAAATAGCCTTCTATTATCATTGTCAAAGAAAGGATGCTAGACTGGACTGATCATCAGTCTGACTCAGTAGGGCATTTCATACATTTTTATATAAGACTCATTTCCATTTCTAAAAAAATTGAGATAGGGTTGATATTTGACCATAATATAGCTACCAGGAAATCACAGATGTGGTAGAAGTTCAAATACCAGGAGTAGGGACATTTCCAAGTGCCAGATGGGCTATTTAGGAGATGCAAGAAAAGGGAGTTTACAAAATCAAGCTTGCTTGATAGTGAACACACTATGCTCAGACATAAGAACTCCTGACAGTAGCAGTATGAGTGAAATCAGAAGATTTTTACACAAAAATAAGCCCAGGCTTTGAATGAAGCTAGGAGGGTATTTTTTTCTCCTGGGGATTGCACAGGAGGATATTCCCCCAGCTTCTCAAGGCATATTTCTGGGGTAATGTCTGTTTTCTACAGGAAGCAAGATAGACCTGTGAAACTGATGACTCACACAGGAAAGATTTTGCTATGAATGAACACTTTCGGTAGCCAGGGACAGAAGACTGACTAAAGGAAAATGAACTTCCCTACTCAGCATTGTAGCTTCAAAATATTTAGATGGATCTGCTGAGCTAAACACTAAAAAGTTATTTTTGTCTTCATTCTCCCTTTATGGCCAAAACATCTTGAGAACAGTGAAAAGGATTTTGTCTTTTCTAGTGCATCAGCAAAACAAATATATGAGTGTGGAGCATTTATTATTGATGCTGGAGTGAGATACCTGGAGTTGAACTAATGGATCTCAAGTGGAATTTGTTACTCTTCCAATAAGGAAAATCATCCTTGGAATTATGAACTGATCAAAGAAGATCCTTAAGAGAAGTTTCGTGGTCATCAGCATAAGGCTAAAAGTAGAGTTGCTTTCATGGCTAATCAGTTTCTACATGTGACTTCGTTGGTAAATATTCAAGTTGAATTTATCCCAAATAGACTGTATAAGGCACAGGCTACCAACATCATTCATCTGGTCTTTTTTCTTCTTTGTTTCCTGACATTCACAAGATTATGGTGACATATCTATATGTATGTAGAGATTAGAACAAAAGTATTTCTGTGCTAAATACTCTCAAGTGGTAAATATCCCTGCTATTTGGTTAACAGGGAGTCATATGGTCCCGTGGGGAAACCTTATAGCAGCCGTTCAATATATAAAGGGAGCTTATAAAATGAAGAAAGACTTTTTACCAGGGTCTGTAGAGACAGAACAAGGTGTAATGGTTCTAAATCTAAACAGGGTAGATTCAGATGGGATAAAATGAAGATTTTTGATTTTTTTTTTTTTTTTTTTTTTTTTACTATGAAGATCTTGAGACACTGGAACAGTTTGCCCAGAGAAGTTGTAGATGCCCCATCACTGGAAGTGTAAAGGCCAGGCTGGATGGGGCTTTGAGCAACCTGATCTAGATGAAAGATGTTCCTGCCCATTGCAGAGGGGATGGACTAGGTGGTCTTTAAAAGTCACTTCCAACCTAAACCAGTCTCTGATTCTGTCACAAGGAAACCGGAGTCTAACTGCACTTCCAGTGGAGCTCTGTAATTCAACTTTGAGCTCTGGAGCTGTATGCACAGAGGATATTCCTGTTACATGCAAATCCCTAAAAGGCACTTAGCAAGAGATAGGTAAATATCTGCATCATATGAAATGGTTGTAAGTGAAGGAAGTGTAAAGAAGGAATAATAAAAGGTTTAATTCGTCAAAAGACAGCTTCTCTTCAGAATTCTCTCCCCTGTATACATAAGTGCAATCTTTCCTGATGAGATACAAAATAATGAAAGTTACTTGAATGATGTGAGTAGAAGGGATGATGAAGCTGATATTATTTTTCTGTGTGTGTAAACTCCTTGTCATATTCCTATCACTGTTCTTCATTTGTTTATTGTGGCACGCCCAAAATCGCTAACAACCTTGTCTGAAGAAAAAGTATTTCTTTAAGCAAATATATGGCAAATCAAAATAAGACTGTGTGCACATCCCATGAACGGTATTAAAAATGATGCAAGAATTAGTTTATATTCTCTAACACATCCTGCTCTTCTGCTTCAGACATTGTTGAACGAGCTAGACCGAAGCATGGGGCGATACCGAGATGAAGTAAATCTCAAAACAGCCATCATGTCCTTTATCAATGCTGTTCTGAATGCGGGCGCTGGTGAGGTGAGTCACTGCCCTGGAAATTCCTTCTAAAATGTTGTACTTGAATTAATTTACCTTGGAAATGGCTGGTAGATTAAGTCACAGATCTCATGTAATTGAGTGGATATAAGCTGTGGAAAATAATGCTTGTTAGTATCAGACTTATAATGCCTTCTGTACTATTTCATTCCCAGCCTCTTCTAATATAGAACAGACTACTAGCACTGAAGTGATTGCTTTGAGGTTTGGGGTTTTTTTGATTGGTTGTGTGTGGTTTTGTTTGTTTGCTTGTTTGTTTTAAAGAACTGCAAAGCATTTACCTCTTGATTTCAGTCTTTTAAAAACATTTTGGTTTACCTTCAGAAATGTTTGACTCAAAGCCAAACTCAAAACGTTTTACTTTCAAAATGTCGAAGGGAAGCATTTCAGAAAAGACAGTTTTTTGGTTTTATTTCATTAACAGGACTTTCTTTTTAGTCTGGAGGATACTTTAAACTGCTTTTGTTTCATGAAAAGAGTTACTTTTGTTACTTTGGCTTTTCTTTTTTTTTTTTTGGTTAAACCACAACAGACAACAAGCTTCTAAGAGCTCTGTCTGGCAATGTATTTGTCTATCTGTGGCACTCTTGTAACATCCCACTGAAGAGGTGTCAAGTTTGCCAGAGTATATGGTGATTTTATGATAAATAAACATAAAAAACTGTGAGAAAGACTGCAGTACTGTTCATCTGTAGGCAGGAAGTGCACCTCTAATGGGACAAACATTAATAACTTGTTCTTTATGGAACAACATGGAGTGTGATGTCTCTCTTACTGGGCATGCAGAACACATTGTAGGCAAATGAGGACTGTATTTTTAATTGAAACAGAGGTGAAGGCATTAATTTTGTTTTAATTTTCTTTTTTTTTTTTTTTACTTTACTGGAGTTAATCATCTTGTGAATTTGGTGTCAGGATATATTATATTAAAAGGGAAGAAGAGGTTTTAAGGGATCAAGGGTAATCTTAAGCAATTTTTTAAATGTGATTAAAAGCTTTTGGACCCTAGTAACTTAGTTTCCCCCTACTTTTTAAGGACAATTTGGAGTTCCGATTACACCTACGATATGAGTTTCTAATGCTGGGAATTCAACCTGTCATTGACAAGCTAAGAGAACATGAGAATGCCACACTGGACAGGTAAGACATGTTTTCTGAGAACAGTTATTCATCAACATAAAGTGTTCTTAGAAGCTCTTCTCCTTTTGTGTTTCAGATTTAAGCACTAGGCTGTCTCTGTGTCTTCCTCAAACTGACTCTGTTTAAAGACAAAAAGGAGATTTGTCCCTAAAATTAAGATCAGTGTATTATGTAGGAATCATACATACTAAATTGGCAGTGCCTGTGGCAAGCAGTTCCTGACTTGCTTTTCTTCTAATCTGGGGATGACAATCAAGATGAAGAAAAGGAAAAAGAAAAAAAAACAAGTGTTCTAATCTAATTCTTCTCTATTATTGCAAAACTGGAACAAAAGGCTGTCCTGGTAGAAGGGAGGGAAGCCAATAGTTCATTGACTTCACTGAGACTGAGTATGTGTGGTCAAACATCAAAGGTTCTGAGTTTCCAAGGTTTTCTTTAAGTTCAGTCTTTTTTTGTGATCTAGCTTGTACTACACCCTCCCAGTTGTGACACAACTATGAGAGAAGAGGCACCTGTGGTGGGCAAAGGGGTAGAGATCCCAAGGGGGCAAGAGACAAGAATGAGGAACATCTTCAAACAGCCCTGTTACTGCACAAAATGTAACACTGAGTGGCACCTTCAAATTACTGTGTTAAAAGTTATATGGATAGTAAATACGTTCTCCTCCAGTAATTCCATGTTTTTCCACAGTAATTGAAGCTGCTAATGACCTTAAATTAAACCCTCCACAAAGCCACATGCTGAAATAAACTCGGAGTAAATAATCTGAGCAATTTCACTGAGACACTTCACAAACCTAAAAGACTGATGAACCAATGAGGAGCCCAGTAAAATCTGTTTGCTTAAGAAAATTAAACATCAAATTGTAAGAGCAGCAGCTGTGGGAGTCTACCTTCTCCTGTGACCACATTAAGGTTTGTGGAGAGGCATCGACCTGCTGATGTGCTGCTGTCCCTTATTGTCTGCCACTCCAAGCCCCTTCTATGTAGGTATCTGCCATCTGGGATTTCCTAGATAGAAGTGCCAAATTTACCAAAGCACATGGTGAAAAACCTACGGATCAAGCCTATGCCTGCAGCTTTCAAGGCACTGTTTTCTCAAACATTCACTATCAGCAGCTACTGTAGGGCAACAGAGCTGTCTCTGGTGGAAATATAATGTGCCTGAGATTCTGCATAAGCACCAGGTTAGCACCAGCTACCTGTTGTAAAGTGTGGCCTCACATCTTCAAGCAGGTGGAGGTGTACACCTACATATTAATGTCACAGGGAAAGATTGCGTCCAGCTGTATGTGTCTACAGTTTGCTGCAGAGCTGGAGCCAGTAATGTTCCTTTTGATCTAGAACATTATAACCAAGAAGAGAATCTGTCCGGTAGGCAATCCCCATTCCTTCGGTTAGTAACTAGTCGTTTAGGAGGGGCTTAGGGGCGCCTTTGTATCTTACAAGTTACATTTATGAGAATGATAAGAGAAGTTTGAGAGATTCCTGGATGCTTGGATTATTCAGACTACGTGCCAGGTCTATACAAGGGGGTGTTCCACAGCCTTTCTTCACATCATCTGCTGTGCTCTCATCTCCGTGCAAGGGGAGTCCAGATGCCATGGTCAAATGTGCCTTTCACCAGGTCCCCCAGAGCCCCACAGAGACATGCACTGTGCTCATCAATAGGCAAATGTAAAGACAGCTGTGAGCTCTGCTGTGTAACTAATCCACCAAATGCATCCCTGTTCTGCTATGTAAAAGAAACAACTTGTTAATGGTCTAATATCTGGTTAACAAGTATGGCATGGACTTTTTAGAAATGTATTATCACTGCAGGTATTTTATTCAGTACAAGTAGAATATTCCTTTCCTATGTTATATTTAATTTTAGCAGCCTTACCTCAACACAGTGACAAGGATTAAAGATCATGCATACCTCAGCCAGACATTCCTTTTGGCCTGTCACTGACTCACATGAGTTGCCTTCCATACCTGTCCCAGCACTTCATATAAAAAAAGCTTGCTGGTTTCCCAGTGTTCTAGCTGGAAACAAGATGTTGCTGCTTCTGTAGTGACACTCATCGTAAGAAGGACATTGAAATACTAGCGAGAGTGAAGGGGAGGGAGACCAAGCTGGTGAGGAGCCTGGAACACAAGTCTGATGAGGAGCAGTTGAGAGAACTGGGGCTGTTTAGCCTGGAGAAAAGCAGGCTGAGAGAAGACCTTATCACTGTCTACAACTGCCTGAGAGGAGGTTGTAGCATGGATGGTGTTGGTCTCTTCTTCCAAGTAGCAAGTGATACAACAAGAGGAAATGTCCACAGGTTGCACCAGGGGAGGTTTAGATCGGCTATTAGGAAACAATTCTTCACAGAAGGGGTTGTCAGGCATTGGAACAGGCTGCCCAGGGAGTCTCCTCCCTGGAGGTATTTAAAAAGGTGTTTAGATGAGGTT
Source organism: Patagioenas fasciata (assembly GCF_037038585.1). Lineage (NCBI taxonomy): Eukaryota > Metazoa > Chordata > Aves > Columbiformes > Columbidae > Patagioenas > Patagioenas fasciata. The sequence goes on along the minus strand of NC_092522.1, from coordinate 36,733,207 downwards.
CTTAGGGACATGGTTTAGCGCTAGAGTTATGTTAGGTTATGGTTGGACTTGATGATCCTGAGGGTCTCTTCCAACCAAAATGATTCTATGACACGTTTAGTTTAAATCTGAATTATGCCATGAACATGGGCAGGTTTTGTTTGCTTTGTTTTTCTGTTTTCTCTTAGGCACTTAGATTTCTTTGAGATGGTCAGAAATGAAGATGACCTGGAACTTGCCAAGAGGTTTGACCTGGTAAGTTTGTCTCTGGGGTACCTGAACTTGCCAAAGCTGAACATCCACTTTGGATGCTAGCGCAACTTGCCTTTGTGTTCCCTGAAAACAGTGATTGACTTTGGCGCTGAGAGTAGCAGATGCTTTTGTTTTCACTGTCTCTCATTTAGCACCTAGGGTGTTTGCGATTGTGAACAGTGGAAAAAATGTTCACAGACAGGGCTTCTGCCAAGTATTTTTGATAAATACTTCTTTCCTTTGTTTGGTTGAAGGTTCAGGAGTAGAGGAGGCTCTCATGTTCTCAGACCCGATGATCCAGATGCATTCTAGTTTCAGACATCCTTTTTGCAGGACTATGGGTGATGCTTGGGCTCTTCTCTGATACCTTTACCCAGAGTACAGGAAACTGTCCTGAAGACTGTCACCTCAGAGCCTGTGGAGAGAATCAGTATTTTGGTTTGTGTGGATTTTAAAGATAAGCATGAAACAAGGACAGCAACAGTAAGAGGCTGGAGGATCCAGAATAGTTATAGTTTCCCCTTTCTTCATGACCAGCTCTTGCCCCGCTCCGATACAGAACAACTAGCCCTTTCCTCCTTAGCCGCAATTTCTTTTTTCCTTTGTGCTGTGACTTTCTAGGACCCAAATGTTTGGCTTGCTCCAAAGCAGCTCTTGATGGCTTTGCATGCCTTCCCCCTTTCTAGCCCTTTACTTTGGGGATCTTTTCCATACTGGATTGCGGATGCCAATATTGGTCTCAAAGACTCATGTGCCTGCTCCTCACTGGAACTTGCAACTGGACATTAAAGGAGACTCTGCAGAGGACCAGTTGCTGGAAATTTGCCTGTCTCTGTGTTGATGAGATCTTTCACAATTATTCAGGCTTTCACTGTGCATGTTTTTTCTCTTACTTGTTCTTTCCCTTCCTTTTCTCACTTCAGATCCACATTGATACAAAAAGTGCCTCTCAGATGTTTGAGTTGATCAAGAAGAGACTGAAGCACACAGATGCCTATCCCTATTTGTTATCCATCCTTCAGCACTGCTTGCAGATGCCATGTGAGTACACCCCAGTTTTCTAGAGCAAAGGGTATTGAAGAACTGGGTGAAGGCTTGGTGTAGGTACAGGGTCACAGATACCAGGACACACACTGCATTTGTCTTCCATTCAGAACTTGGTAGGGGCTAAGGGACTTGTTATCTTACACTGACTCCATCCAGCAGATTTTTGTTGCAATACTTAAAGCTGCAGCTTGACCTCTCTGCTCTTCCAAATAAAATTAAGTAGCTAGGGCATTCCAATTAGTCACTGGGAGAGCTTTTAATGATTTTAAATTAGAAGTTTTAAAAAAAGAAAGAGCCCTTGTGCTCTAGATTAGGGAATTCCCAGAAATAGATACCATTTTGAATATTAACAAAATGCACTGAGGAATTTTTCCGGTGAAACAATACAGTACTGGAAGCTGTTCTGTCACTGGGAAATACTACAGTAAGTCTTCAAGCTGCGATCTCATGGCAGTGCATCAGTGGAGAGCTCCTGAACTCAAAATGAAGAATAACATTGGCATTTGTTTTCAAGAGAAGTGACAGGAATCTTCTTGTTCACTGTAACAAAATGATTCAGTTACACTTCCAGGGTGTAGCAGCTGAGCAAAGGCATAGCAAGGTCACTAAAGAACTGTGTGCCTTGATCCTGTTAGGTATCAGGTGCTGGTCTTCACTACTTTCAACCATGCTTGAGCAGTCAAACTAAGAAGGGAACATGAGGGAGAAGTTCTGTATTGTGCTTTTTGAGAAAGTAATGTGGTGTGATTTCAGGCACTCCTTTAATTCAAGCAGTGCCATGCACAAATTCAAGTGGTTGTTTGTCCCAGTCGTCTCCTTGATATTGCTCTTTAAGACAGTACTTGAGCTTTAGGTATTGACCTGGATTTTTGGTGGCAAATTGGCTAAATTCTGCTAGGCCAGGACAGGATTTTACCAGAGCCGTTTTAAAGAATCTAAAGGCCTAGCTTATATAACTCAGGGAGTGAGATGAACTTTATGTTGCTCTGTCTCTTCTGTTTGATATCCATGGGATCAGTTCCTTTGGTTCAATTTCTTTTCTTTCTCTTCACACTTTTTGGTCATGTTTGTATGACTTTTTCAAACCAGCTGAGTTTCACTGACCTGCAGTTAACTGAACATGGAGATAGAACATCTGATTTTTTTTTACAGTGCCTGGTCATGATGTTACCTAGATACCAAAAAAAATCACTTCCATAGGCATTTGAAGTACAAGTTAGAGCTAATCTGCCAAAAAGTTTGCACAGCCTGAATGTGCATATCAGAAGCAGAGTTGCCTGTGCCTGTTAAATGCTGTTCCAATATACCAGATGTTTGTAAAAAATCTGCTAGCAACATTTCAGGGTTAAGCTTTGTGTTCTATAATGTACTATATACAGGATTGAGGGGTGGAAAGGAGGGCATGCCAGTCTGTTGGCAAGTCTGTGCACTTTGGCATGGAAATGGAAGTTCTTATAGGTTGGTCTCTTTCCACACAGATAAGAGGAATGGAGGAAACTTCCAGCAGTGGCAGCTGTTGGACAGAATACTTCAACAAATAGTTCTTCAGGATGAACGAGGAGATGATCCGGATGTAGCTCCGTTGGAAAATTTAAATGTCAAAAATATCATTAAAATGTAAGCAGCATTTTTATTGTTTATTTCTATATGCAGCTATATAAGCATGCAGATGCTTAGAAAATAAAATATATCTGAGGACTTTCTTATTTTAACTCACAACTTCTCCTTGTCTTGTTAGTCTTCTAAACGGATTTCTTCTAATGACATCTTAATCAGACAGTATTTTCTCCCAAAGTGCTTGCCTTTGGCTTCTAATTTCTGGTTAGAAGAGTATAAAAATACCCATGATATTACAACTAGGCTTCCTTGTGTGCATTTTTTCGTTTAGAATGTTGATGAAAGCTTTCATTGATATTCCAAAAAAAGTGGTCATCTCTACTTAGATCTCATTCCTCACTAATGAGCACATAGTTTAGAAAGGTTTCAAATAGTGGGAAGCAGCCCCCACCTAGCACACAAAACCTTTTACCTCTTCATAAAATGTCGCATGCTTTCACTCACAGACTTGGCTGAGGGCACTACCATTATTTTTTCCCTTAGGATGCATCATTTGAGAAGTCTAGCTACATGAGCTGGCTCTTATCTCAACTTCCCTGTTCTCAGTCCTTTTTTAGCCAAACTTTTGGACTCTTCATTCCATCCATCTGCCTCTGCAGGTAATTCATGGCCCATTACCCTTCTGAATTATCCACTGAAAAGAGCATTTTATAGAACATAAGCCTCATATGAAACCAAATTCTCCTGTACTAAAAATCTTACAACCCCTCCTGTTACAGACACAAGCCAAAATCAAAACTGATTTCTCATCATGGAAAAATACACTGCTGATGTTCTCTTTCTGTCTGTTTGGATATCAGACTTCATTTTAGACCTTGTGCCTGCTCTTCCCATTCTACTTTCACAGCTACTCCACATTCTGTATATCTAATCAATCCCCAGCATGCCCTGCATATTTTCTGTCAGTAATAGGAAATAGCTGTGCCAGTATGAGATATGAGCATTGCCTTGTTACTGATATATTACCCAACAGAAAAGTATCCTCCTTCTTTGTAAGAAATAAAAAATAAAACCACAGAAAGTAGAAAAAAAAGATGGCTATCTGGTCTCTTATTAAGGATGGGGTAGTTTGAAACCCACAGCAGATATGATTATTTTAGTGATGACTTCTCTTTCAAAATAAGTAGACTTGGCACTTTGAGAGAATTACCTGAAGACAGGAACATACCAGGATCTTTAGCTGAAGCATTCCTTTATCCCCTTTCAGGACTTTGAGCAACAAGCCAACACATTTAAATTAGCTTTTGGCTACAGTAAGGATCAGGATCTGGAACCAGACTGACCCCTGATATGATCCTGTATAAACACATAAATTGACCAGGTTGCCTTCTGCTCATCACTACATGTAATAGCCACTTGCATTTCAGCCTGGGTAGCTCAGAACAAGTTTTGAATAATTTGATTTCATCTTTCAGGCTGGTGAATGAAAATGAAGTCAAGCAATGGAGGGACCAGGCAGAGAAGTTTCGGAAAGGTGAGTGGGAAAGAGGAAGCAAGACTGATCCTGATTCAGTCACAAAGCAGTGGGCAGCAGAGCTGGGCACAACTTTTACTTTCATGGATAAATCTTGCCTTGTTCCCTCCAGTACATTTTGTCTCATGGTGATCTGTTTCTGTGTTTCATAAGATGAGGCTTCCTTCAGTCCTCACATAAAGTGATTTTACAGCCTAACTGAAACTTGAGAATTGCTGTCTTGATCACTGAAGATAACTGTCAAGACAGTCAGACTAGTGTGTTTTTTTTTTTTTTCCCTACTCTCATTATACATCCCAAATTGAACTGACAGATTTGTCAGTTTTATTTCAGTGTAACCTGCATCTATTTGGGGTCTGTTCATGAGCTTTATTTCATCAGCCCCACTTACCTGTTCCCCCCAGATCATGCCGAGCTGATGAGCAGGCTAGAGAAGAAGGAGCGGGAATGTGAGACAAAGACCCAGGAGAAAGATGAAATGATGAAGACACTGAACAAAATGAAGGACAAGCTGCAGAAGGAATCTTTGGAGCTGCGCCAGACGCGGGACCAGATGAATGACCTGGTGGCTCAACTTAATGAGTTCTCGGTATGAGACTGGGACTCTTCCCATCTTTGTGTAAAGCCTGCTAACTAGTGAATGATGAACAAGAGCACATTATGAGTGAAAAACTTTTTGTGGTCAGTACAGAGAGGGCCTGTCTAGCCAGCTACAAAGATGAATACGTAGAAGCTGCTCTGCCTTTAGTTGAGACCAAAACCCTTCAGCTGGTAGTACAGAATGGATAATACATGGACTGTTCCATTCGTTCTCCTCGGCCACTTTCCTGCAGGAGCTGCTGAGCCACACGCGTCCTCCTCCAACTGTAATTTTCACTGCTGAATAGTGTGGCCCTCATTGCTATTTCAGTGGAACAGAGAGACGTCTCCCAGATACAAAAGTAAATTTAGTGAAGAAACAGGATTTCCTTTAAGAGCATCTGTACTACCTTGCAGCTTTGCAGAACTGACATTTGCTGCTGTTCCCTACTGCTTGGTGCTCCTTCTGTCCTGGCAGTGTGCCTAAGCCTCAACTCGCCAGGACTTGGCCCTTAGAAGTTAGATGCTGCAGAAAGCAGATTGATTCCCTCCTTCCCTCTTCCACTTTGCGTTAGTGGGGCCTGATGACAGGTATTCAGTATTTCAAACCCAAAGGTTTAAAACCCAGGAGTTCAAAAGTTCATACAATTGAACTTTTCTCTTTTTTCATACATAAGGAGAAAATAATACATTTTGGCTTCTTTTACTGGCTTTCTGTTTTTCTGAGCCATTTATGGTTCCTTTTTTTCAAGCTCTTCTCCACATCTTCAAGGGCTTGAAACTTTCTCTTAAATGAAAGCTGAGATTCCTCCCTTTATTGCATGGCTATGAGTATAGGAGGATTTAAAGAAAACATCAAGTATTTTGAGACTCGTAATAAAATCACATCAGCTGGCAACATGGAGTTATTGCACCTTTTAAACTGTTTGCTTTCTTTTTTCTGTGTGTTTTTTATTTTCCAGCAAGGGGGCAGCATTTCCTTCCCACCCCCACCTCCCCCCCCTCCAGGGGGCCCATTAGCTTTGTCCTCTTCTCACATGTCTGAGAATTTGCCACCGCTGCCACCTCCTCTGCCTTTCTCCAGCTGCCCACCTCCTCCTGCTCCACCACCTCCTCCAGGAGGACCTCCTCCCCCACCAGGAGCACCACCTTTCTACAGCATGGGGATGCCACCCCCTTCAACAACCAGCTTCAGCAGCAGTGGTAGCAGCCTGAAGAAGAAATCTATCCCACAGCCTTCACACCCACTGAAATCCTTCAACTGGGCTAAGCTGAGTGAGGTAAGGAATTGCGGTACTCTGAGCAATTAATTTACTTTCTAAGTTCAGTGTTGAATACTGCCATGAAGTGCAAGTTGACAGAAGCGAGTGATATTGTGGCCTTCCTTGGGCCGAGGTCAGTAAGAGTCAATAATTGTCTTGAGGGAACCTCCCCAGTTCTCCAGCAGTACAGCGTATCTCCTGTGATGACCAAGGTGCTGGTTAGATTGAACTACGGTAGATCTGGGCAAGGCTATTGGATAGGCAAAGCTGTAATGGGAACGAAGAAGCAAGCCAGAGCTGGACATCTCCAGGACTGGTTGTGGCGGTAGCAAATTCGACGAATCCAGACGCCGGCATAAGCTCTTTGATCGAACGGGCGGGCCGGGCGAGAGTAAGGAGTCTAATTCAATGTGAATTTACCATCCGTACTCTTTAATGAACTCTTAAACAACACTGAATATCAATGTCCCCGAGACCACGTTTTTCCAAGCCTTATATACTCTATACCAAAAGGCCATGCGGCAAGTGCAGGCTACAATTGGTTACACTCACAGTCACTCATCCCCCCCCACTATGGTGATTGGCTGCAGGGCACTGTTCACAGACTCTTCATGCGCAGCGGCAACGCCCCTCCTGCAGCCTGGGTCGAGAGCAAAGCGGCTCCTGTTTACTTTCCTTTTGTCTCTGGTGTCTCAGGGAAATCCTTCCGTGTAACACAGCCGCATCAAGCCCTGGCTTGTTCACAGCACACAGCCAGAGACTCTCCACAATTCCTCCTTTTTTTTTTTCTTTTTGGACAAGCCAGGATTGATTAGCTGTGTGTACTAATCCTTCTTTGATATGTGATAAAAAACAACTTATACATAACATATAAATAACAACAACAATCAACGTAAACAGTGCACTTTGCAATAAACCTGAGGTATTCCATTGCCATTTAAATATCGCAATGGATTGATTAAACAAATTCCAAGAACTTTGGTTTAAAGATACTCAACTTAAAACAAACGATGTGCTGGGTGTTGATAAACTTACTCAAGAGGTAGCGGTGTTTAAAGATCTACTTATATAACTATAGTACACATACATGTCACAGCTAAATCAATGCAAAGGTTACACCTCACTCTGTGACCTCCGAAGGTTCTGCTGCAGGGAGTTGATTTGGTTGAGTTTGTTTCAACTCCGGCTTTACTGCTCGGCTTGGAACCCACAATGGACCTTGATCTGTGGAGAGACACATATACCCTCTA